>NC_090448.1:1170399649-1171024649 GCF_031143425.1 Pleurodeles waltl
CTGCCATTGAGAGGGAGGCCTTTGCTGTGGTCTGGGCTCTGAAGAAGTTGAGGCCATACCTGTTTGGCACTCACTTCATTGTTCAGACAGACCACAAACCTCTACTTTGGCTAAAACAAATGAAAGGTGAAAATCCTAAATTGTTGAGGTGGTCCATATCTCTACAGGGAATGGACTATACAGTGGAACATAGACCTGGGAGTAGCCACTCCAATGCAGATGGACTCTCCAGATATTTCCACTTAGACAATGAAGACTCATCAGGTCATGGCTAGTCTTATTGTCCTTCGTTTGGGGGGGGGTTGTGTAGGAAAGTACCATCTTGCCTGGCATGTTACCCCCATTTTTCACTGTATATATGTTGTTTTAGTTGTATGTGTCACTGGGACCCTGGTAACCCAGGGCCCCAGTGCTCATAAGTGTGCCTGAATGTGTTACCTGTGTAGTGACTAACTGTCTCACTGAGGCTCTGCTAATCAGAACCTCAGTGGTTATGCTCTCTCATTTCTTTCCAAATTGTCACTAACAGGCTAGTGACCATTTTTACCAATTTACATTGGCTTACTGGAACACCCTTATAATTCCCTAGTATATGGTACTGAGGTACCCAGGGTATTGGGGTTCCAGGAGATCCCTATGGGCTGCAGCATTTCTTTTGCCACCCATAGGGAGCTCTGACAATTCTTACACAGGCCTGCCACTGCAGCCTGAGTGAAATAACGTCCACGTTATTTCACAGCCATTTTACACTGCACTTAAGTAACTTATAAGTCACCTATATGTCTAACCTTTACCTGATAAAGGTTAGGTGCAAAGTTACTTAGTGTGAGGGCACCCTGGCACTAGCCGAGGTGCCCCCACATTGTTCAGAGACAATACCCTGAACTTTGTGAGTGCGGGGACACCATTACACGCGTGCACTACATATAGGTCACTACCTATATGTAGCTTCACAATGGTAACGCCGAATATGGCCATGTAACATGTCTATGATCATGGAATTGCCCCCTCTATGCCATCCTGGCATAGTTGGCACAATCCCATGATCCCAGTGGTCTGTAGCACAGACCCTGGTACTGCCAAACTGCCCTTCCTGGGGTTTCACTGCAGCTGCTGCTGCTGCCAACCCCTCAGACAGGCATCTGCCCTCCTGGGGTCCAGCCAGGCCTGGCCCAGGATGGCAGAACAAAGAACTTCCTCTGAGAGAGGGTGTGACACCCTCTCCCTTTGGAAAATGGTGTGAAGGCAGGGGAGGAGTAGCCTCCCCCAGCCTCTGGAAATGCTTTCTTGGGCACAGATGTGCCCAATTCTGCATAAGCCAGTCTACACTGGTTCAGGGACCCCTTAGCCCCTGCTCTGGCGCGAAACTGGACAAAGGAAAGGGGAGTGACCACTCCCCTGACCTGCACCTCCCCTGGGAGGTGTCCAGAGCTCCTCCAGTGTGCTCCAGACCTCTGCCATCTTGGAAACAGAGGTGCTGCTGGCACACTGGACTGCTCTGAGTGGCCAGTGCCACCAGGTGACGTCAGAGACTCCTGCTGATAGGCTCCTTCAGGTGTTAGTAGCCTATCCTCTCTCCTAGGTAGCCAAACCCTCTTTTCTGGCTATTTAGGGTCTCTGTCTCTGGGGAAACTTGAGATAACGAATGCAAGAGCTCATCCGAGTTCCTCTGCATCTCCCTCTTCACCTTCTGATAAGGAATCGACTGCTGACCGCGCTGGAAGCCTGCAAACCTGCAACATAGTAGCAAAGACGACTACTGCAACTCTGTAACGCTGATCCTGCCGCCTTCTCGACTGTTTTCCTGCTTGTGCATGCTGTGGGGGTAGCCTGCCTCCTCTCTGCACCAGAAGCTCCGAAGAAATCTCCCGTGGGTCGACGGAATCTTCCCCCTGCAACCGCAGGCACCAAAAAGCTGCATTACCAGTCCCTTGGGTCTCCTCTCAGCACGACGAGCGAGGTCCCTCGAATCCAGCGACTCTGTCCAAGTGACCCCCACAGTCCAGTGACTCTTCAGTCCAAGTTTGGTGGAGGTAAGTCCTTGCCTCACCTCGCTGGGCTGCATTGCTGGGAACCGCGACTTTGCAGCTTCTCCGGCCCCTGTGCACTTCCGGCGGAAATTCTTTGTGCACAGCCAAACCTGGGTCCACGGCACTCTAACCTGCATTGCACGACTTTCTAAGTTGGTCTCCGGCGACGTGGGACTCCTTTGTGCAACTTCGGCGAGCACCGTTTCACACATCCTCGTAGTGCCTGTTTCTGGCACTTCTCCGGGTGCTACCTGCTTCATTGAGGGCTCTTTGTCTTGCTCGACGTCCCCTCTCTCTTCAGGTCCAATTTGCGACCTCCTGGTCCCTCCTGGGCCCCAGCAGCGTCCAAAAACGCCAAACGCACGATTTGCAGCTAGCAAGGCTTGTTGGCGTTCTTTCGGCAGGAAAACACTTCTGCACGACTCTTCACGGCGAGGGGGATCCGTCCACCAAAGGGGAAGTCTCTAGCCCTTTTCGTTCCTGCAGAAACCTCAGCTTCTTCTGTCCAGTAGAAGCTTCTTTGCACCCGCAGCTGGCATTTCCTGGGCATCTGCCCATCTCCGACTTGCTTGTGACTTTTGGACTTGGTCCCCTTGTTCCACAGGTACCCTAGATTGGAAATCCACAGTTGTTGCATTGCTGGTTTGTGTCTTTCCTGCATTATTCCTCTAACACAACTACTTTGTCCTTAGGGGAACTTTAGTGCACTTTGCACTCACTTTCAGGGTCTTGGGGAGGGTTATTTTTCTAACTCTCACTATTTTCTAATAGTCCCAGCGACCCTCTACAAGGTCACATAGGTTTGGGGTCCATTCGTGGTTCGCATTCCACTTTTGGAGTATATGGTTTGTGTTGCCCCTATCCCTATGTTTCCCCATTGCATCCTATTGTAACTATACATTGTTTGCACTGTTTTCTAAGACTATACTGCATATTTTTGCTATTGTGTATATATATCTTGTGTATATTTCCTATCCTCTCACTGAGGGTACACTCTAAGATACTTTGGCATATTGTCATAAAAATAAAGTACCTTTATTTTTAGTATAACTGTGTATTGTGTTTTCTTATGATATTGTGCATATGACACTAAGTGGTACTGTGGTAGCTTCACACGTCTCCTAGTTCAGCCTAAGCTGCTCTGCTAAGCTACCATTATCTATCAGCCTAAGCTGCTAGACACCCTATACACTAATAAGGGATAACTGGGCCTGGTGCAAGGTGCAAGTACCCCTTGGTACTCACTACAAGCCAGTCCAGCCTCCTACACTTTGCAACAGGGAATAACCGGTTATTCATTGCAGATGTACAGGGCTCAATTACCCCCTGGTACTCAAGCTGGGTGAGGATCTCCCTCACCTGTGCTTTTGCTTCATGTTTAATAGGATATTGTGGCTGCGGTTGGGGTGTAGACCTAACGGGAATAACACGACAAGGAGACTCCTTGTCCCAACCTACATGATTGCGGTATAACGCAGGTGCCTGCGCTAAAGCCCATTCAGTAGCATAGGCTTATTTTTCTGTCTCCGGAACAAGATCGGAGAAAGAAGGCAAAATGACATCTCCCCCATGTGGGAGCTTACAAACGTGTTCAGGTGGCCAGTGCCTTTCGGCCAATAGGATATCACTTGTAAGTTCATCCCAAAATATCACACTAATAGTGCGCTCCACATCTCCCCCTATCTAAATTTTTAAATCATAGACCCTGTCGGGCAGGAGAACGCGGCCGTCCGCAGTTTCAACTGCGATAAAATCGCTAGTTGCTGTCGCATCCAGATGATCTTTCAGACTCTGGTGACATATCGTGACCTCTGCTGCGCTGTCTAACAGAGTCACTGCCCACATCTTGTTCCTCAACAGTGTTCTCAAGTATACTGGCATTTTTAGCTGTTAGTGCTGCCATCTTTTTCTTTTTAAATTGTGGCTTTTGCTGAGGAGTCTTTTCTTCTTTTTTAATGGTAGACTGCAGCGAGTCTTTTTTTTGTTTCACATATTCAGGACGTCGATCTGGACGGCCCCCTCTCTCGCTACGTCTATCCGGTGCGTCCTGAAAGGAGCGAGAGGGACGTGAATCAGTATATCTGTCTGGAGTTTTAAGGCTCTCCCTATTTCTGAGATTATATCTCCTTTCGGAGTTCTCAGGGTGTGGAGAATCAGCTCTCTTATTTCTTCTATCCTTGAAATCATTTTGTTTGTCCCAGCGCTTCTTAGGGCCCTCTTGTGCCTGCTTAGTACCTTCCTTATGGGTGGTACCTTGCAATTCCAATTTCTTTGGCTTGGCTCCCAAACTATCCCGTCCTATACTAGTATAGGTATCGGAAATAATTTTCGGTAGCTGTCTCTCCAGGTGTGGAGTTTCCCGGAGACGCTGGCGTATTGCCAACGCTACTGCTTCCCCTTTAATATTACTGAGTATTATTGAGGAAAGTGCTTCAAAATTACGCATTAATTTCATCCCCAAATCTAGGGCCGGTGCAGCCCCATGTTCATTTTGTATTTGTTTTAACACCTCCGGTAAATTGGCAAGTGTCGGGGTACCATGCGTGGTAGTATATACAGCAGCGAAGACTGTACCCCATGTGGTGCAGTCATCCACCGAGGAAACCATCACAAAGGGCAAGCACATAGTGAGAAGTCTATGTTATTCCTTTGGTCCCATATGGGGAAACACAGCTTCCAGCTGATTAGTTTTCTGGGCAATCCAGAACGGTATTTTTTCCCGTTCTGTGGGTACTTTACCCATGATAGTATGCACTGATTGTGGATTAATCCCAGTAGCCAATTGGTAACCACCAGGTGCTGGCGGTGCTGGGCGTGCTGGTGTGGTGTTCAACGTTCGCATTACGAACTGAACTAGTCGTCTATATAATGTCACTAATTCATTATATAAATCTTGCAGATCTGCTATTGTCATATTTTGTATGTCTGGGTGAGGTGTGTATGTGGCAAACATCGGCCAAGTTAGTCCATCATTACTTACGGGACCTAGTCTCACTCTTGTAATACATGTGGTAGGGCTCCTTCAAACCAGTTCTGATGCTCTTGGTATGTGAGCAATATTTCATGATACTGGTATGCTCGGTACACTTGTGGTACGTTTGCAATTTCATATGTGTGAAATGTATGTGATCTTTGGTCTACCTCAGGAAGGTGACCCAACAGTAAAATGTTTCTGTTTGGTATACTTCATTCGCTTCTATTATAAGAGTAACATCCCCGCCCTCTTCTGTAAGGCCATGCATTAATAAGTGTTGTGTTAGTGCCTGTCTAGCATTTTCAGGAATGTCTATCGCGGCAGCCATTTTGTTTAGAAAAAACAGAACACCAAAACGGGGAGTATAAGTCCTTTTATGAGTTCGAGCTCGAACAACCTACAGCCTAATCAGGTGTTACCTTTTCAGCTGAGGAGGATTTTCCCAAAGATCACGGACGTCTCCGTAAAATGGTACTTAGGGTACCCGTTGTCTGTGAGACAGTGATAGTCGGGGTATCCGTAAATTAGTGCCTAAACACCATCATTGGTGGCGCCATGTCGTAGTTTGGACTCTTGCTCTGGGCAAGACTGCTGGTTAAAGGATGACAGTACTTTTGTTTGTAGGCGACTATGCCTATCCTACAACAAGTCGCAACTGTTGTCCCAACCTTACCGGCTCCCTAGCAGCACCTCACCAGAAACACAATAGTAAAAGGTGATTTGTGGCAGCCTTTACGCATGGACTCGAGAATAAGACATCTCAGGGAGTGTCGTGGTTAAACGGAGATTACCCCTTTCTCACAGATATATCATGTCTCATACAAACACAGGCATTGACAAAGATGCAGTAAAGTTTCAATAGTTTTTATTTAACATAACTGCAATTTGCGATACGTTGCATGGGCTGCAATGATTAGGATAATGAATAATGCAAGAAACAGAATTGCGAAAACGAGAGTCATTATTACGAAGACCCCCACCATCTTGCAATGCATAGAAAAGACATACATGATGTAATATGCCCTAAAGCCCTAATGTTATAGGCCTAACCTCCTACCTAAAGGAGAGCTGGGTTTGCTAAACCTAATCTGCCAATGCCATCTCCATGAGAGGAGCCCCCAACCCTCGTTACCTTGGAATGAGGTCTCTATCTCAGACTCCGTAGGGACACAAAGACTGGGTCAGCGTCAAGACGACGTGCAGCATCGATATCAGCGATGCCCTCTGGTCGGAATCCGTCTGATTATCTGTCTAAAAGTGTGATGTATTTATACAGATCTACCAGGACCCCTGACGTTGGTGTGTTCCCAAACAATAGATAACAGACATACTTGGAACAGCAATTAATATAAACAATCCCTCAAAAGTATAGAGAGGGAAAATCCCCAAGTGTGAACACCTACTGTTTGATTGTCTTTGTTGCTTGATATTGACGCCTTAGCGCAGTGGCGCTGATAATGCAAAGCATACAAGTGGCCTAACAATAAACAAGGCAGCCATCTTAGAAGAGTTAAATAATTAAATGGGCTAAGACAGAGCAAGCTAAGTAGGTTAAAAGTCACTAGGTGACGGGGCACGAGTCTGCAAGCCAGAGGCTAAGCTAACTCCTGTTATCCCATTAAAACAAACTAGGATTCACTACACCCCTACATAGTTCAGTGCCATTTCCCCGGACTTTGTGAGTGCAGGGACGCCATTACACGTGTGCACTACATATAGGTCAGTACCTATATGTAGCTTCACAATGGTAACTCAGAATATGGCCATGTAAGGTGTCTAGGATCATGGAATTGTCCCCCATTCCAAATCTGGTATTGGGGAGCCAATCCCATGCATCCTGGGGGCTCCCCAATGGACCCCCGGTACTGCCAAAACAGCTCTCTGAGGCTTGCACTGCAGCTACAGCTGCTGCCATCTCACAGACAGGGATCTGCCCTCCTGGGATCTGAGCAGCTCAGTCCCAGGAAGGCAGAACAAAGCATTTCCTTTGGAAGGAGGATGTTACACCCTCTCCCTTTGGAAATAGGTGTCACAGGCTTGGGAGGGGTAGCCTCCCAGAGCCTCTGGAAATGCTTTGAAGGGCACAGATGGTGCCCTCCTTGCATAAGCCAGTCTACACCGGTTCAGGGACCCACAGTCCCTGCTCTGGCACGAAACTGGACAAAGGAAAGGAGAGTGACCACTCCCCTGTCCATCACCACCCCAAGGGTGGTGCCCAGAGCTCCTCCAGTGTGTCACAGACTTCAGCCATCTTGTTTTCCAAGGTGTGGGGACACTCTGCAGGCCTCCGAATGGCCAGTGCCAGCAGGTGACATCAGAGACCCCTCCTGATAGGTGCATACCTGGGTAGGTAGCCAATCCCCCTCTCAGGGCTATTTAGGGTCTCTCCTGTGGGTTTCTCTTCAGATTCTGCTTGCAAGTTTCCATCAGGAATCCTCTGCAACCACTGCTTCATCGTCTGACCTCGGATCAACCGCAGACTGCTCCAGGAACCGCTGTAACTGCAACAAAGTATCCAGAAGGGCTACTTCGACTCTGCAACTTCAGCTCCAGCCAGCAACTGCAACAGTTTCCACAGTGTGCACGCTCTAGGGACTCCCTGTCTTCACCCTGCACCAGAAGGACGAAGAAATCTCCCGTGGAGTGACGGAGTCACTTTCCTGCTCCAGCAGGCACCTTCTAAGACGACGACCATTCTCATGGACTCCTCTCCTGGCGACGAGCGTGCTCCTTGGAACACAGGTGGTGGACCCCTTCGACTTAGACTGTCCTTAGGTCCTGCTGTCCAAATTTGGAGGAGGTAAGAGCTTGCCTTCCGCGTTTGCGACAGTACCCCTGTTCACCCCGTCATCTTCACCACCTGAGGCCTCTGTGCACCATTTGCAAGAATCCTTCATGCACAGTGTGGCCCAGGTCCCCAGCACTCCATCCTGCGACGCTCAACTCGCTGACTTGTTCTCCAGCGGCATGGGACCTTCTTTTGTAGTGCTGCATCAACCACAATTTGCACCTTCTTTGTCCACATGTCCTGGGACCCCCGTTGGTGCTGCCTGGTCATCTGTGGGCTCTCTCCAGTGTTGTGAGCACCCTCTGCCTCCTCAGTCCGAGTTGAGACCCCCTGGTTCCTCCTGGGTCCAGGCAGCGCCATTTTGACGCAAATCGCAACATTGCTTGAACCAAGGCTTGTTGGACGAATCCAGTGCTGCAACTCGCCTGCATCCAACATCTCGACGTGGGACATCCTTTGCATCATGCAGGAACCCGCAGCCATCTTCTTTGGTGCTTCTCTGCAGACTTCTTCTAACTGGAGAATCCTCTTTTGCACCATCTTCTAGGTTGGCAGGGGCTCCTGTCCTTCCTGGAATATTCTGCGACTTCTGGACTTGGTCTCCTCTCTTCACAGGTCTTCAGGTCCGGGAATCCACCATTAGTTGCTTGCAGTCTTGCTTGGTTCTTGTGTCCTAAGGAAACTTGCAGTACTTTACTCCTACTTTCCTGGGCTCTGGGGTGGGGTATTTTATTTACCTTTGGTGTTCTCGATTCTCTACACACTAAACTTGCCTAGGGGGGGATTTGTGATTCGCATTCCATTTTCTTAGTATATGGTTTGTGATGCCCCTAGGCCCATTGCTTTCTATTGCATTTTCTACTGTTTGCACAATTTTGTGATTATTTACTTACCTGATTTTGGTCTCTAGTGTATATATTGTGTATAATACTTACCTCCAGAAGGAGTATTGCCTCTAAGATATTTTTGGCCTTGTGTCACTAGAATAGAGTACCTTTATTTTTGGTAACACTGAGCATTGTCTTTTATTGAGTATAAGTACTGTGTAACTATAGTGGTATTTCAGGAGCTTTGCATGTCTCCTAGTTCAGCCTAAGCTGCTCTTCTACAGCTACCTCTATCAGCCTAAGCTGCTAGAAAACTACTACATTTCACTAATAAGGGATAACTGGACCTGGAATAAGCTGTAAGTGCCCAAGGTACCCACTACAAGCCAGGCCAGCCTCCTACACAGGTGTTATACCATGAAGGTCACTACCTCGCCGCACATTCCATGAACTAAGATTGCGATATTCTCTCCGGACAAAGACAGGTGTTATACTATGTAGGTCACTACCTCGCCGCACATATTCCATGAATTAAGATTGCGATATTCTCTCCGGACATAGACAGGTGTTATACTATGTAGGTCACTACCTCGCCGCACATATTCATTGAACTAAGATTGCAATATTCTCTCCGGACATAGACAGGTGTTATACTATGTAGGTCACTACCTCGCCGCACATTCCATGAACTAAGATTGCGATATTCTCTCCGGACATAGACAGGTGTTATACTATGTAGGTCACTACCTCGCCGCACATATTCCATGAACTAAGATTGCAATATTCTCTCCGGACATAGACAGGTGTTATACTATGTAGGTCACTACCTCGCTGCACATATTCCATGAACTAAGATTGCGATATTCTCTCCGGACATAGACATGTGTTATACCATGTAGGTCACTACCTCGCCGCACATTCCATGAACTAAGATTGCGATATTCTCTCCAGACATAGACAGGTGTTATACTATGTAGGTCACTACCTCGCTGCACATATTCCATGAACTAAGATTGCGATATTCTCTCCGGACATAGACATGTGTTATACCATGTAGGTCACTACCTCGCCGCACATTCCATGAACTAAGATTGCGATATTCTCTCCGGACATAGACAGGTGTTATACCATGTAGGTCACTACCTCGCCGCACATTCCATGAACTAAGATTGCGATATTCTCTCCGGACATAGACAGGTGTTATACTATGTAGGTCACTACCTCGCCGCACATATTCCTTGAACTAAGATTGTGATATTCTCTCTGCCCATAGACAGATGTTAAACCATGCAGGTCACTACCTCGCCGCACATTCAATGAACTAAGATTGCGATATTCTCTCCGGACAAAGACAGGTGTTATACCATGTAGGTCACTACCTCGCCGCACATATTCCATGAACTAAGATTGCGATATTCTCTCCGGACATAGACAGGTGTTATACCATGAAGGTCACTACCTCGCCGCACATTCCATGAACTAAGATTGCGATATTCTCTCCGGACAAAGACAGGTGTTATACCATGTAGGTCACTACCTCGCCGCACATATTCCATGAACTAAGATTGCGATATTCTCTCCGGACATAGACAGGTGTTATACTATGTAGGCTAGTGGTTCCCAACCTGGGGGTCCGTGAAGCCTCTTCAAGGGGTCGGTGACTGCTTAGAAAATGAACTAATATTAACAGATTAATAAAGTGTATATGAATAAAGTGGCTAAATGTACAATTGAACATTTTAAAACATACTGTAAATGTCAAGGAATTTGAAATTGGAGGCTAAATATTAAATTAGTGTCTTTTGATTGATTTGTGGGAGCAGCGCAGGTGCGCCAAACAGAATATATTTTGGATGATGTGTGGCTTCAATTGAATTTAGAAAACCTCCAACCTTACTATTGAAATTACAAATGTTATTTTTTTATTTTGTTTGCAAATTAAATAAAATATGCTATCATTTGTGTATGTGTTTGATGGAATTCTTGTTTCTGTTTTTTGTGAATTGTTTTGCACTTCAAATCCTCAACAATATTTAGGCCTGGGTCTCCAGCTTGCAGTAGTGATCAGTGGGGGTCCCTGAATCCAATAATGATTCAGTGGGGGCCCCTGAGCTCCAGTAATGCTAAAGTGAGGGTCCACAGAAGTCAACAGGTTGGGAACCACTGATGTACGCCACTACCTAGCCACACATTCATGAACTAAGTCTACGATATTCTCTGTAGACATAGACAGGTGTTATACCATGTAGGTCACTACCTAGCAGTATAATCCATGAACTAAGTCTGCAATATTCTCTCTGGTCATAGACAGATGTTATACCATGCAGGTGTCCGTTGAGCCACACACTCCATGAACTAAGTCTTCAATAATGTTTTTGGACATAGATGGGTGTTATAACATGTAGACCCCTACCTAGCCGCACCATCTGATCCGTTCTTATTTGAGACTGCCTGGCTACTTTACCACCTTGAAATCGAAATTCAATTACATCGCCTATGTTCTGTGGTTATTTCGACGAGGAAGAATAGTTGAACTGCAATCGCTCATCTTTGATAAGTCCTATCCAGTGTTTCAAAGCTATTAACAGACTGTAAGATTTTTGTATGAGTTAGGAAGCCTTTCTTTCTACTTTGTTCCATGACACCACTTATAGATTAGGAGAGCACTCAGCACGCTTGACATCTCAAGAGCTTGTGGGTTCTATTTTCATTGTACTGGGTACTTGGATGATCCCAACCTATCATTAATGCCTCAATGTTTTGTTTCTGTTGCGTGATGGGTTCTACAAGATCTAAGGTTTACTTCTACAATATGAAAACTTCTGCAGCCCAGGGCCAAGTACCTTCACTCGTGCAGTCCAGGGCTGAGCACCTTCTGTGTCCTTTCAATTGCACATTCTGCTAGATGAGATCCAAAAAGACGCCACATGGGAAACACCTCATGTTTTCTGTCATCACTGCATGATAGCTATGAAGCTGATGCCCAGTTTGATTGAGTTATAAAAGAAAGTATTTTTGGATGGATCTGGGCACCTGGTTTAGCTACATGGGAGGAAGCACAGCATTGTGGCTCTTTTACTTTAAGTTCTAAAAACACTCTGTGCTAGACATCCCACTGCCCATCCCTCCTGCAAACACAACCGTGGTGGGGATGGAGAGAAATTAACTGATGTTAGTCACAGATGGAGACCATGCGCCATGCAACGGCCATACCAGACGCAGAGTGGAGAAGTGTGGCACAATGGTTAGAGTGGCAGCCCTTAATGCAGAGCGCTGGCCTGGGACCAGGGTTCAATTATCAGCTTGGTGGGTCTTGGGCTCAATTCCCTTGGACCAGATAATTCTCGCCTCGGTGCCTAATGTAATTAATGGGGCCCACTCTGTAACTCTGGGCAATAGCTTGCTTAATCTCCACAACGGCCCTCACAGCGCTTGGATGCCTGGCTTCACCCTGGGGCTGTCCAGGAGTGGGTGCCTCACAGGGAAAGGCCAGGAGGGGTTCCACAGCGGTATGCGTACAGCGCCTTGAGACCCTAACGGGTGAGTGGTGCGCTATACAAGTGCAAAGTTTACAGTTTTATTTTTACAGAATCATGCACAAACATGGGCTTCACAGAAGGTTCAGGACATCTCATAGCCTGGATGAAGAGGGGGTCCAGGACAACAAGCACAAATCACTACAGTGAGGGTACACTATGGACACGTGGCTTGGAGAAAAGAGTTCAAAGAGCTTGGCTCAGTGTCAGCCCTGGCAAACACAGGGAAGGTGCAGAACATGGTTCCCCACAGCTTGCTTGGCAGGGAGGTATGTTTACTCCATGCAAAGTACAAAACAATATACAATGTCATAAGTGTAATACTGTGTGATGTAATGTACTGCACTTCGTGCTCTGTTGTGATGTTACTTGCTTATAATTGAATGCTCGAAAAGCAAGCGTAGGATCCAGCTGGGATGGTCAGTTCATGCAGGAATCCAAGCCGGCTGGTGGCTGCTGCTAGTAGATGAACTCTTGGACTTCAATAAACAACTTAATATACAATTCTTCCTGGAAGTACACTTACTGCATGTTGGCGACGAGGATGGGATGCTATCTTGTGATGTTACTTGTTTTTAGCTGAAAGCTCCCCTTGCTTGCAGTTCGAACAGCAAGCGCGGGGAACATTCAGTCTTAAACAAGTAACATCACAATCCCTTTAATCACAAGATGGTAATTTATGACAGTCCTCCCAGTCTCAATATGATATGTCACCAAATGATTTCCTATACTAATTCACTACCTGTTTCCTTATCTTCAACCAGGCAGGCATGTAATCAAGGCTAATGGAATTATGCAGCAGAAGAGGGCCAAATTATGCGGCAGGGTTGATTATATTATTCGGCAGGAAAAGGCAAATGATGTGGCATAATGCAGCACATTTTGTAATAGTATTACTTCATTATTTTAAACTTGGTAACACTGTTTGGGCACTGTTTGCACCTCATTAGTAGCATTTTAACACCCAAATGTAGCAATAAGTGACTGAAAGGTGATTAATCCAGTTTTGCAGAGGTCCTGTCACCGCGTGATGACATCACTGCATTTTTCGTAACTTTTGAACCGTTTCAGCTAGAAAGAACTTTTTTTTGTTACAATATGAAGAATATGCGGCAGATGGATTATGTGGCAAAAATGGCAAATGTACAATTATGTGAAAATTGCTACGGACGCACAATTGCATAATTCAAGTGGCCCAGCATACAATATATAAAGGGACCTGTGGAACCTTGCTGACAACTGAATGGCACAGACACAGAAAAAAACAGCCTGCTTGACTAACCATTCAATAATAGCCAGACAGACCTGTCATGGACAAAGAGATCTACCACAATTGCTGGTTACTCAAGGACGCTAACATAGGCCACCATGTAGGCCCCAAACAGTCACATGCTCTGAGCAATGACATCCTACTCTGACAAAAGGGATGACTAAAACGCAGTGCATCTTGCCAACCTCTCCTTACTTGACATTTCATAATGGCACACACATAAAGGATGATTGTAACAGAATCTAGCCGGGTAGGCCTCTGATTCCACTCTCTTGCAGATCATTGAAAGATGAAAGTGGGTGACCTACTGCTTCTGCCAGCATAGGAATTCTTACTGAGAACATGAAGGAAAGCTGCCAGCACACTAAAGGGATCTGCAGAGCTCATCTGAGCTCCAGCATAACAGAAATTACAAAAAAAGGTGCCTCTGTCTCACCCCTTCTCATTCATCCAACCACTAAGCGCTGTGACCTATAACATGATAAGTGCACCTCGGTGGTCATCATGCATGACATGGAAACACTTCCCACGTATGCAGAAAGCAAAGACAACACACTTCCAACCACACACTCACATGATGGAGCAAGCCATCTCTGTGGGCAAGTGCTTCAGCGCCCAACGTAAGGGTAGTAAGCACTATAGAAATGCTATAATACAACAACACTTCCCCTCGAGGGCGAAGAGGGAGCATATGGCTACTCCCCCAGGCAGCAGCAGCTTGGGAACTTACTGGCAGCAGTAGAGCTCTCACACTTGTAGTGTCTGGTATTTTTATCATGTTTACTGTAATGTGTGCTCGCAGCAGCAGACCTAGAACCCACAAAAGCTGAACATTAGATTATTGTTGGTTCATTCACTTGTGTAGTCGTAGAGTGCAGTATACGTTTACACTAGTCCAGTGCTTTATCTCAGGCTGAGGGCAGTACAGGAAGGTTCATGTTGGCACATACCTTGCTTCCAGTCCTGGGCCTCCAGCATCCTAGTGCAATCTGGGAGTTATGGTCCTGTTTTGCTCCATCTAATAGATTGGACCAACACACCTGATAGCAATGATTTGAGACATGGTATTGTGGTGACAGGAAGCCCAGTGGAGCGCTCAGTTCAGGGGAGCCTTGAGCAGAGTCGGGGAGATGCCTTCGCTTCCTGCCGGTGTGTCTTTTAGTTGAACATGCATTGGCATGGCTTTGCACTAGGTGGAACTAGGGCCGTACTGTGGCATGGGTAACTAGGCCCACGCCCAGGGTGCGAACCGTCAGAGGGACACAAGGAGCTGTCTGTACTAAGGTCATACAAACAGCTGCGTCACTCTCGCTTGGCTCCAGCGATTATGCTGATATTGCTTTAAATTATTTTTTACATGGCATAGGTGCCATCTTTATCACCCCATGAAGCAAACCCTTCTTCTCCGTCCCTCCATGTTGCCACGCACAGGTAATCCTCACAATGAACTTGGCACCAGCGTGGCGGTGCTCAGCTCTGGGTAATTCAGGTGAGTTGGGGAGGTGCAGAGAACACTGGCATAACAATAGTACCCGCAGCCCACACAGTGCAGGGTGGCCCCGAACTCCTGACATAGCTGCCAAATTTCCCAGGTTCATGCATGATGTGCCGCTCCACTTCAGGTTTTTTTTCCTTTGAATTCTGGGACTTGTAGTCTTCTTTTATAATGGCATAAACAAGACTACAAGTCCCGAGATTCAAAGAAAAACCCTGCACTGGAGAAGCACATCGCGAATGGACCTGGAAAACTTGGGGGGCTGGCTCCAGGGGCCCCTTAGCAGCACACAGTCACACACAGTGCACTGACCGGCACTGTGCACGGTGGTGGACCCCTTGCCTGAGAACCCGTGTGAGAAAGTAGCCTCTTTCTAACATGGTTACCCACACTTTTGGCCTGTTTGTGAGTGTGTGTCAGTGTGTTTGTACTGTGTCACTGGGATCCTGCTAGCCAGGACCACAGTGCTCATAGATAAAAACTTATATGTCAGTATGTTTTGCCTGTCTCACTGGGATCCTGCTAGCCAGGACCCCAGTGCTCATAGTTTGTGGCCTAATGTGTATGTCTGAGTAGTGCCTAACTGTGTCACTGAGGCTCTGTTACCAGAACCTCAGTGCTTATTGTAGGAAAGTACCATCTTGCCTGGCATGTTACCCCCATTTTTCACTGTATATATGTTGTTTTAGTTGTATGTGTCACTGGGACCCTGGTAACCCAGGGCCCCAGTGCTCATAAGTGTGCCTGAATGTGTTACCTGTGTAGTGACTAACTGTCTCACTGAGGCTCTGCTAATCAGAACCTCAGTGGTTATGCTCTCTCATTTCTTTCCAAATTGTCACTGACAGGCTAGTGACCATTTTTACCAATTTACATTGGCTTACTGGAACACCCTTATAATTCCCTAGTATATGGTACTGAGGTACCCAGGGTATTGGGGTTCCAGGAGATCCCTATGGGCTGCAGCATTTCTTTTGCCACCCATAGGGAGCTCTGACAATTCTTACACAGGCCTGCCACTGCAGCCTGAGTGAAATAACGTCCACGTTATTTCACAGCCATTTTACACTGCACTTAAGTAACTTATAGTCACCTATATGTCTAACCTTTACCTGGTAAAGGTTAGGTGCAAAGTTACTTAGTGTGAGGGCACCCTGGCACTAGCCAAGGTGCCCCCACATTGTTCAGAGCCAATTCACTGAACTTTGTGAGTGCGGGGACACCATTACACGCGTGCACTACATATAGGTCACTACCTATATGTAGCTTCACCATGGTAACTCCGAATATGGCCATGTAACATGTCTATGATCATGGAATTGCCCCCTCTATGCCATCCTGGCATTGTTGGTACAATTCCATGATCCCAGTGGTCTGTAGCACAGACCCTGGTACTGCCAGACTGCCCTTCCTGGGGTTTCTCTGCAGCTGCTGCTGCTGCCAACCCCTCAGACAGGCAGCTGCCCTCCTGGGGTCCAGCCAGGCCTGGCCCAGGATGGCAGAACAAAGAACTTCCTCTGAGAGAGGGTGTGACACCCTCTCCCTTTGGAAAATGGTGTGAAGGCAGGGGAGGAGTAGCCTCCCCCAGCCTCTGGAAATGCTTTGTTGGGCACAGATGTGCCCAATTCTGCATAAGCCAGTCTACACCGGTTCAGGGACCCCTTAGCCCCTGCTCTGGCGCGAAACTGGACAAAGAAAAGGGGAGTGACCACTCCCCTGACCTGCACCTCCCCTGGGAGGTGTCCAGAGCTCCTCCAGTGTGCTCCAGACCTCTGCCATCTTGGAAACAGAGGTGCTGCTGGCACACTGGACTGCTCTGAGTGGCCAGTGCCACCAGGTGACGTCAGAGACTCCTTGTGATAGGCTCCTTCAGGTGTTAGTAGCCTTTCCTCTCTCCTAGGTAGCCAAACCCTCTTTTCTGGCTATTTAGGGTCTCTGTCTCTGGGGAAACTTTAGATAACGAATGCATGAGCTCAGCCGAGTTCCTCTGCATCTCCCTCTTCACCTTCTGATAAGGAATCGACCGCTGACCGCGCTGGAAGCCTGCAAACCTGCAACATAGTAGCAAAGACGACTACTGCAACTCTGTAACGCTGATCCTGCCGCCTTCTCGACTGTTTTCCTGCTTGTGCATGCTGTGGGGGTAGTCTGCCTCCTCTCTGCACCAGAAGCTCCGAAGAAATCTCCCGTGGGTCGACGGAATCTTCCCCCTGCACCCGCAGGCACCAAAAAGCTGCATTACCGGTCCCTTGGGTCTCCTCTCAGCACGACGAGCGAGGTCCCTCGAATCCAGCGACACCGTCCAAGTGACTCCCACAGTCCAGTGACTCTTCAGCCCAAGTTTGGTGGAGGTAAGTCCTTGCCTCACCTCGCTGGGCTGCATTGCTGGGAACCGCGACTTTGCAAGCTACTCCGGCCCCTGTGCACTTCCGGCGGAAATCCTTCGTGCACAGCCAAGCCTGGGTCCACGGCACTCTAACCTGCATTGCACGACTTTCTAAGTTGGTCTCCGGCGACGTGGGACTCCTTTGTGCAACTTCGGCGAGCACCGTTTCACGCATCCTCGTAGTGCCTGTTTCTGGCACTTCTCCGGGTGCTACCTGCTTCAGTGAGGGCTCTTTGTCTTGCTCGACGTCCCCTCTCTCTGCAGGTCCAATTTGCGACCTCCTGGTCCCTCCTGGGCCCCAGCAGCGTCCAAAAACGCCAAACACACGATTTGCGTGTAGCAAGGCTTGTTGGCATCCATCCGGCGGGAAAACACTTCTGCACGACTCTCCAAGGCGTGGGGGATCCATCCTCCAAAGGGGAAGTCTCTAGCCCTTGTCGTTCCTGCAGTATTCACAGTTCTTCAGCCTAGTAAGAGCTTCTTTGCACCAACCGCTGGCATTTCTTGGGCATCTGCCCATCTCCGAGCTGCTTGTGACTTCTGGACTTGGTCCCCTTGTTCCACAGGTACCCTCAGACAGGAATCCATCGTTGTTGCATTGCTGATTTGTGTTTTCCTTGCATTCTCCCTCTAACACGACTATTTTGTCCTTAGGGGAACTTTGGTGCACTTTGCACTCACTTTTCAGGGTCTTGGGGAGGGTTATTTTTCTAACTCTCACTATTTTCTAATAGTCCCAGCGACCCTCTACAAGGTCACATAGGTTTGGGGTCCATTCGTGGTTCGCATTCCACTTCTGGAGTATATGGTTTGTGTTGCCCCTATCCCTATGTTTCCCCATTGCATCCTATTGTAACTATACATTGTTTGCACTGTTTTCTAAGACTATACTGCATATTTTTGCTATTGTGTATATATATCTTGTGTATATTTCCTATCCTCTCACTGAGGGTACACTCTAAGATACTTTGGCATATTGTCATAAAAATAAAGTACCTTTATTTTTAGTATAACTGTGTATTGTGTTTTCTTATGATATTGTGCATATGACACTAAGTGGTACTGTAGTAGCTTCACACGTCTCCTAGTTCAGCCTAAGCTGCTCTGCTAAGCTACCATTATCTATCAGCCTAAGCTGCTAGACACCCTATACACTAATAAGGGATAACTGGGCCTGGTGCAAGGTGCAAGTACCCCTTGGTACTCACTACAAGCCAGTCCAGCCTCCTACATTGGTTGTGCAGCGGTGGGATAAGTGCTTTGAGACTACTTACCACTCTTGTCATTGTACTTTTCATAAGAGAAAAATATACAAAACAAGGTCAGTGTATATACACATAGCCAAAAAGTTTTGCATTTCCTCTTTTCACTCTTTTCTAAGTGCTGAAAAGTACTTCTAAACTTTCAAAAAGTTCTTAAAAGTTTAAAAAGTTTTTTCTGTCTTTCCAAAAAGTTCTGAAAACTTTTTTCTCTTTGTCTATCACTTTAACTCTCTCTAAAAATGTCTGGCACAGGCCAAAAAGTTGAACTGTCCAAACTTGCATATGATCACCTTAGCTGGAAAGGAGCAAGGAGTCTCTGCATAGAGAGAGGTTTGAGTGTAGGGAAGAATCCTTCCTTAGAACTGTTAATTAATATGCTTAGAGTACAGGATAAGGCCATAAGTGCCCAATCTGTAGAAAAAGTAGCTAATGGTTCTCAATCTGATCCAGGGACTCCCCCAGGAAAAGGTTCAGGAAAGAAACTTCTCAGCCTGCCCATTACTAGACAGTCTAGCATAGTTGGTACAGAGGTTGAATCACATCATACTGATGATGTGCTCTCACATTATGCTGGTAGCCAAGCTGTTAGGGTGCCCTTGGTAAGGGACAGGTCTCCTTCTGTTCATTCCCATCATACCTCTGTATCTAGAAATGTCCCTCCCACCCACCCTGATGACAGATTGTTAGAAAGGGAGCTCAATAGATTGAGAGTGGAGCAAACCAGACTGAAGCTCAAGAAGCAACAGCTGGATTTGGATAGACAGTCTTTAGAAATAGAGAGGGAAAGACAGAAGATGGGTTTAGATACCCATGGTGGCAGCAGCAGTATTCCCCATAGTCATCCTGCAAAAGAGCATGATTCCAGGAATCTGCACAAGATAGTTCCCCCTTACAAGGAGGGGGATGACATTAACAAGTGGTTTGCTGCACTTGAGAGGGCCTGTGCTGTACAGGATGTCCCTCAAAAGCAGTGGGCTGCTATCCTATGGCTATCATTCACTGGAAAAAGTAGGGATAGGCTCCTTACTGTAAAAGAAAATGATGCTAACAATTTCCAAGTTCTTAAGAATGCACTCCTGGATGGTTATGGCTTAACCACTGAACAGTACAGGATAAAGTTCAGAGATACCAAAAAGGAGTCTTCACAAGACTGGGTTGATTTCATTGACCAGGCAGTGAAGGCCTTGGAGGGGTGGTTACATGGCAGTAAAGTTACTGATTATGACAGCCTGTATAACTTGATCCTGAGAGAGCATATTCTTAATAATTGTGTGTCTGATTTGTTGCACCAGTACTTGGTGGACTCTGATCTGACCTCTCCCCAAGAATTGGGAAAGAAGGCAGACAAATGGGTCAGAACAAGAGTGAACAGAAAAGTTCATACAGGGGGTGACAAAGATGGCAACAAAAAGAAGGATGGTAAGTCTTCTGACAAGGGTGGGGACAAATCTAAAAATGAGTCTTCATCAGGCCCACAAAAACACTCTGGTGGGGGTGGTGGGCCCAAATCCTCCTTTAATCAGAACAAGGAAAAGAAACCATGGTGCTATTTATGTAAAATAAAAGGCCATTGGACAACAGATCCCAGTTGTCCAAAGAAAGGCACCACAGCTCCTACCACTACAACCCCTACTGCTACACCTAGTGTCCCTACTAATAGCAGTGGTGGTGGGAGCAAACCTACTAATAGCCAATCCAAGGGAGTAGCTGGGCTCACTTTTGGTAATTTAGTTGGGGTTGGTCTGATTAGGGAGACCACAGAGGCTACTTTAGTCTCTGAAGGGGCTATTGACTTAGCCACTTTGGTTGCTTGCCCCCATAACTTGGAGAAGTACAAGCAACTAACCCTAATAAATGGTGTTGAGGTCCAGGCCTACAGGGACACAGGTGCCAGTGTCACAATGGTGATTGAGAAACTGGTGCACCCTGAACAACACATACTTGGACACCAGTACCAAGTAACCGATGCTCACAACATAACACAAAGCCACCCCATGGCTGTTGTAAATCTCAACTGGGGGGGGGTATCTGGTCCAAAGAAAGTTGTGGTAGCTTCAGATTTACCTGTAGACTGTCTATTAGGGAACGATTTGGAGACACCAGCTTGGTCAGATGTGGAGTTGGAGGCCCATGCAGCAATGCTGGGCATCCCAGGGCATATTTTTGCTTTGACAAGGGCTCAGGCCAAAAAGCAAAAAGGACAGGGAAGCTTGGATCCTGGAACAATGGACCAAGTGCTCCCTAAAGCTAGGGCTAGTAGAAGCAAACCACTTCCTACTATCCCTCCCTCTACAGTGGATTCTACTTCTGAGGAAGAAGAATTCCCTCCCTGTGCAGAACCTACACCAGAAGAGCTGGAAGCAGACACTGCTGAGCTTTTGGGTGAAGGGGGGCCTGCCAGAGAGGAGCTGAGTGTGGCACAGCAAACCTGTCCCACATTAGAGGGTCTCAGACAGCAAGCTGTCAAACAGGCTAATGGGGATGTCAGTGATTCTCACAGAGTTTACTGGGAGGACAACCTCTTGTACACTGAGCATAGGGATCCTAAACCTGGAGCTGCCAGGAGATTAGTGATTCCTCAGGAGTACAGAAAGTTCCTCCTAACATTGGCACATGACATTCCCTTAGCTGGGCACCTGGGTCAAATGAAAACTTGGGACAGAGTGGTACCACTGTTTCATTGGCCTAGGATGTCTGAGGACACAAAAGAATTTTGTAAGTCCTGTGAAACCTGTCAAGCCAGTGGCAAGACAGGTGGCACTCCAAAGGCACCCCTTATCCCACTGCCTGTGGTTGGGGTTCCCTTTGAAAGGGTAGGGGTTGACATAGTTGGCCCCCTTGACCCTCCTACTGCTTCAGGCAATAGGTTTATCTTGGTGGTAGTGGACCATGCCACAAGATATCCTGAAGCTATTCCTTTAAGGACCACTACAGCTCCTGCAGTGGCAAAGGCCCTCCTGGGAATATTTTCCAGGGTGGGCTTCCCAAAGGAAGTAGTATCAGACAGGGGAAGCAATTTCATGTCTGCATACTTAAAGGCCATGTGGAAGGAGTGTGGTGTAACTTACAAGTTCACAACACCCTATCATCCACAAACAAATGGACTGGTGGAGAGATTTAATAAAACTCTCAAAGGCATGATTATGGGACTCCCTGAAAAACTCCGCAGGAGATGGGATATCCTTCTACCATGCCTCCTTTTTGCCTACAGGGAGGTACCCCAGAAAGGAGTGGGCTTCAGCCCCTTTGAACTTCTTTTTGGACACCCTGTTAGGGGTCCACTCACACTTGTAAAGGAAGGTTGGGAACAACCTTTAAAAGCTCCTAAGCAGGATATTGTGGATTATGTACTTGGCCTCAGATCAAGGATGGCTGAGTACATGAAAAAGGCCAGTAAAAACCTTCAGGCCAGCCAAGAGCTCCAGAAGCAATGGCATGATCAGAAGGCTGTTTTGGTTCAGTACCAACCAGGGCAGAAAGTGTGGGTCTTGGAGCCTGTGGCCCCAAGAGCACTCCAAGATGAATGGAGTGGACCCCACACAATTGTTGAAAAGAAGGGTGAAGTCACCTACTTGGTTGACTTAGGCACTGCCAGGAGTCCCCTTAGGGTGCTCCATGTCAACCGCCTGAAACCCTACTATGACAGGGCTGATCTCACCCTGCTCATGGCAACAGATGAGGGACAGGAAGAAGACAGTGATCCTCTACCTGATCTCTTCTCTTCCACAGAACAAGATGCTCTTGTGGAAGGTGTAGTTTTGGCTGATTGTCTTACTGCTGAGCAGAAAGATAATTGCATAAATCTCCTAGGACAATTTTCAGAACTCTTCTCCATTGTGCCAGGCACCACTTCTTGGTGTGAGCACACTATAGATACTGGAGACAGTTTACCTGTCAAAAGTAAGATCTATAGGCAGCCTGACCATGTCAGGGACTGCATAAAGCAAGAAGTTCAGAAGATGTTGGAACTAGGAGTGGTTGAGCACTCTGACAGTCTGTAGGAGGCTGGACTGGCTTGTAGTGAGTACCAAGGGGTACTTGCACCTTGCACCAGGCCCAGTTATCCCTTATTAGTGTATAGGGTGTCTAGCAGCTTAGGCTGATAGATAATGGTAGCTTAGCAAAGCAGCTCAGGCTGAACTAGGAGACGTGTGAAGCTACTACAGTACCACTTAGTGTCATATGCACAATATCATAAGAAAACACAATACACAGTTATACTAAAAATAAAGGTACTTTATTTTTATGACAATATGCCAAAGTATCTTAGAGTGTACCCTCAGTGAGAGGATAGGAAATATACACAAGATATATATACACAATAGCAAAAATATGCAGTATAGTCTTAGAAAACAGTGCAAACAATGTATAGTTACAATAGGATGCAATGGGGAAACATAGGGATAGGGGCAACACAAACCATATACTCCAAAAGTGGAATGTGAACCACGAATGGACCCCAAACCTATGTGACCTTGTAGAGGGTCGCTGGGACTATCAGAAAATAGTGAGAGTTAGAAAAATAACCCTCCCCAAGACCCTGAAAAGTGAGTGCAAAGTGCACCAAAGTTCCCCTAAGGACAAAATAGTCGTGTTAGAGGGAAAATGCAAGGAAAACACAAATCAGCAATGCAACAACGATGGATTCCTGACTGAGGGTACCTGTGGAACAAGGGGACCAAGTCCAAAAGTTACAAGCAGCTCGGAGATGGGCAGATGCGCAAGAAATGCCAGCGGTTGGTGCAAAGAAGCTCTTACTAGGCTGAAGAACTGTGAATACTGCAGGAACGACAAGGGCTAGAGACTTCCCCTTTGGAGGATGGATCCCCCACGCCTTGGAGAGTCGTGCAGAAGTGTTTTCCCGCCGGAAGGACGCCAACAAGCCTTGCTACACGCAAATCGTGCGTTTGGCGTTTTTGGACGCTGCTGGGGCCCAGGAGGGACCAGGAGGTCGCAAATTGGACCTGCAGAGAGAGGGGACGTCGAGCAAGACAAAGAGCCCTCACTGAAGCAGGTAGCACCCGGAGAAGTGCCAGAAACAGGCACTACGAGGATGCGTGAAACGGTGCTCGCCGAAGTTGCACAAAGGAGTCCCACGTCGCCGGAGACCAACTTAGAAAGTCGTGCAATGCAGGTTAGAGTGCCGTGGACCCAGGCTTGGCTGTGCACGAAGGATTTCCGCCGGAAGTGCACAGGGGCCGGAGTAGCTTGCAAAGTCGCGGTTCCCAGCAATGCAGCCCAGCGAGGTGAGGCAAGGACTTACCTCCACCAAACTTGGGCTGAAGAGTCACTGGACTGTGGGGGTCACTTAGACGGTGTCGCTGGATTCGAGGGACCTCGCTCGTCGTGCTGAGAGGAGACCCAAGGGACCGGAGATGCAGCTTTTTGGTGCCTGCGGTTGCAGGGGGAAGATTCCGTCGACCCACGGGAGATTTCTTCGGAGCTTCTGGTGCAGAGAGGAGGCAGGCTACCCCCACAGCATGCACAAGCAGGAAAACAGTCGAGAAGGCGGCAGGATCAGCGTTACAGAGTTGCAGTAGTCGTCTTTGCTACTATGTTGCAGGTTTGCAGGCTTCCAGCGCGGTCAGCGGTCGATTCCTTATCAGAAGGTGAAGAGGGAGATGCAGAGGAACTCGGCTGAGCTCATGCATTCGTTATCTAAAGTTTCCCCAGAGACAGAGACCCTAAATAGCCAGAAAAGAGGGTTTGGCTACCTAGGAGAGAGGAAAGGCTACTAACACCTGAAGGAGCCTATCACAAGGAGTCTCTGACGTCACCTGGTGGCACTGGCCACTCAGAGCAGTCCAGTGTGCCAGCAGCACCTCTGTTTCCAAGATGGCAGAGGTCTGGAGCACACTGGAGGAGCTCTGGACACCTCCCAGGGGAGGTGCAGGTCGGGGGAGTGGTCACTCCCCTTTCCTTTGTCCAGTTTCGCGCCAGAGCAGGGGCTAAGGGGTCCCTGAACCGGTGTAGACTGGCTTATGCAGAATTGGGCACACCTGTGCCCAACAAAGCATTTCCAGAGGCTGGGGGAGGCTACTCCTCCCCTGCCTTCACACCATTTTCCAAAGGGAGAGGGTGTCACACCCTCTCTCAGAGGAAGTTCTTTGTTCTGCCATCCTGGGCCAGGCCTGGCTGGACCCCAGGAGGGCAGCTGCCTGTCTGAGGGGTTGGCAGCAGCAGCAGCTGCAGAGAAACCCCAGGAAGGGCAGTCTGGCAGTACCAGGGTCTGTGCTACAGACCACTGGGATCATGGAATTGTACCAACAATGCCAGGATGGCATAGAGGGGGCAATTCCATGATCATAGACATGTTACATGGCCATATTCGGAGTTACCATGGTGAAGCTACATATAGGTAGTGACCTATATGTAGTGCACGCGTGTAATGGTGTCCCCGCACTCACAAAGTTCAGTGAATTGGCTCTGAACAATGTGGGGGCACCTTGGCTAGTGCCAGGGTGCCCTCACACTAAGTAACTTTGCACCTAACCTTTACCAGGTAAAGGTTAGACATATAGGTGACTTATAAGTTACTTAAGTGCAGTGTAAAATGGCTGTGAAATAACGTGGACGTTATTTCACTCAGGCTGCAGTGGCAGGCCTGTGTAAGAATTGTCAGAGCTCCCTATGGGTGGCAAAAGAAATGCTGCAGCCCATAGGGATCTCCTGGAACCCCAATACCCTGGGTACCTCAGTACCATATACTAGGGAATTATAAGGGTGTTCCAGTAAGCCAATGTAAATTGGTAAAAATGGTCACTAGCCTGTCAGTGACAATTTGGAAAGAAATGAGAGAGCATAACCACTGAGGTTCTGGTTAGCAGAGCCTCAGTGAGACAGTTAGGCACCACACAGGGAACATACACATGCACACCTATGAGCACTGGGGCCCTGTGTGACAGGGTCCCAGTGACACATACATATAGGCCACAAACCTATGAGCACTGGGGTCCTGACCAGCAGGATCCCAGTGACACATAACAACCATACTGAAAACATGGTGTTTTCACTATGAGCACTGAGGCCTGGCTATCAGGATCCCAGTGAGACAGTGAAAACAGTGACAAACACCCTGACATACACTCACAAACAGGCCAAAAGTGGGGGTAACAAGGCTAGAAAGAGGCTACCTTCTCACACAACCCCCCCCCAAACGAAGGACAATAAGGCTAACCTTGGCCAGTTGAGACTTTATTGTCTAAGTGGTGATAAGTAGAGAGTAGCTCTGCAATAGACTGGTTACTCCCTTTATCATCCACTATATGGTTACTTCCCTGTGGGGATGTAAACCACCCTGTTTGAAGTTTTTTAGCTAAGCAACAATGTGAAGATGTATTTTCAGAGTTTCTATCAGTAAGTTTTAGTTTAGAGCAGTGGGAATTGTCCACTGAACCTATTTGTAGTGATGGAAATGCCAGACAGGGATGCTGTCTCAGAAAAGCCATAGCTGGGCAAAAACTTTGTCCATCTGGCTGGAAGAGAGAACAGGGATGCTGTTTCTCTTGAGTTGGAGCAGGGCAGGGATGCTGTCCTATGAGCTCCACACTAGGGCAGGGATGCTGTCCTAAGTGTTGTGAGGTAGTGCAGGGTTTCTGCACTAAAGTTTCTCTGGAAGGGTTGGAGGGATGCTCCATGTTAACTAAAATGGTGCTGTTTTTCTCACCAATGTTAGTTATCCCACAGAGAGGTACTTCCACCTCAGGGAGTCCAGCTTTGCCAGCTGATGATTCCCTTAGAACAGGTGCCACCCCAGGAGAGGTTTCTCCCACCACAGGAATAGTATCCTGAATGGTAGGGTGGTTAGGGGATACTGTGATACCCTTTTTACCTGTTGATGGAGAGGGATCCTGAGTTTTCAGGCCTTCTCTCCTTTGCTTTTTCATTTCACTTGAAATGAGAGGGAACAATTCCTCAGGGATGCCCAGCATGGCTGCATGGGCATAAAACTCTACATCAGCCCAACCTGAGGCCTCTAGGTCATTACCTAAGAGACAGTCTACAGGTAAGCTAGGTGATACCACCACCTGCTTAGGGCCAGTAACTCCACCCCAACTAAACTGAATTATAGCTAAGGGAAGAAACTTAGTGGAGTTATGGACATCAATAATCTTATACTGTTGTCCAATGATGTGTTGTTCAGGAGGCACTAGGTTTTCAGTCACCAAAGTGAAACTGGCACCTGTGTCCCTGTAGGCCAAGGCCTCAACACCATTTATTGAAACTGTCTGCCTGTACTTATCCATTGTAAGGGGACAAGCAGCCAGTGTGGCAAGGCCAATGCCACTAGGTGTGACAGAAACTGTCTTGGGACTGATTACATCAGTTTCCACTATGGACCCATAAGTGAACCCAACTACACCCTTTGCTTGACTGTTGCCAGCAGTCCCACCACTAGTACCACTACTGCTAGGGGCACTAGAGCTTGATGTATTAGTGGTGGTAGGCTCAGGGGGTTTACCTGGGCAGGACTTATCCCCTGGCCTATGGCCTCTGTTTTTACACACAAAGCACCAAGGCTTTTTAATGTGTGCAGGTTGGGAAGAAGAGGAAGAATTTGTTTTATCCCCACCCTCTGAAGAGTGTTTAAGATTTGAAGTGGGATCTTTGGTTTTACCCTTATCCCCATGCTTATCTTGAGATTTTTCACCATCTTTCTTCTTATTGCCATCTTTGTCACCCCCTGTATGAACTTTTCTGTTCACCCTTGTTCTGACCCATTTGTCTGCCTTCTTTCCCAATTCTTGGGGAGAGGTCAGATCAGAGTCTACCAGGTACTGGTGCAACAAATCAGACACACAATTATTAAGTATATGCTCTCTCAGGATTGTGTTATACAGGCTTTCATAATCAGTAACTTTACTGCCATGTAACCACCCCTCCAAGGCCTTCACTGAATGGTCAATGAAATCAACCCAGTCTTGTGAAGACTCCTTTTTGGTCTCTCTGAACTTTATCCTGTACTGTTCAGTGGTTAAGCCATAACCATCCAGGAGTGCATTCTTAAGAACTGTAAAACTATTGGCATCACTTTCTTTCACAGTAAGGAGTCTATCCCTACCCTTTCCACTAAATGATAGCCATAGGATAGCAGCCCACTGCCTTTGAGGGACATCCTGTACAACACAGGCCCTCTCAAGTGCAGCAAACCACTTGTTAATGTCATCCCCCTCCTTATAAGGGGGAACTATCTTGTGCAGATTCCTTGAATCATGCTCTTTTGCAGGATGACTATGGGGAATACTGCTGCTGCCACCATGGGTATCTAAACCCAACTTCTGTCTTTCCCTCTCTATTTCTAAAGACTGTCTATCCAAATCCAGCTGTTGCTTCTTGAGCTTCAGTCTGGTTTGTTCCACTCTCAATCTATTGAGCTCCCTTTCTAACAATCTGTCATCAGGGTGGGTGGGAGGGACATTTCTAGATACAGAGGTATGATGGGAATGAACAGAAGGAGACCTGTCCCTTACAGAGGGCACCCTAACAGCTTGGCTACCAGCATAATGTGAGATCACATCATCAGTATGGTGTGATTCAACCTCTGTACCAACTATGCTAGACTGTCTAGTAATGGGCAGGCTGAGAAGTTTCTTTCCTGAACCTTTTCCTGGGGGAGTCCCTGGATCAGATTGAGAACCATTAGCTACTTTTTCTACAGATTGGGCACTTATGGCCTTATCCTGTACTCTAAGCATATTAATTAACAGTTCTAAGGAAGGATTCTTCCCTACACTCAAACCTCTCTCTATGCAGAGACTCCTTGCTCCTTTCCAGCTAAGGTGATCATATGCAAGTTTGGACAGTTCAACATTTTGGCCTGTGCCAGACATTTTTAGAGAGAGTTAAAGTGATAGACAAAGAGAAAAAAGTTTTCAGAACTTTTTGGAAAGACAGAAAAAAACTTTTTAAACTTTTAAGAACTTTTTGAAAGTTTAGTAGTACTTTTCAGCACTTAGAAAAGAGTGAAAAGAGGAAATGCAAAACTTTTTGGCTATGTGTATATACACTGACCTTGTTTTGTATATTTTTCTCTTATGAAAAGTACAATGACAAGAGTGGTAAGTAGTCTCAAGCACTTATCCCACCACTGCACAACCAATGTAGGAGGCTGGACTGGCTTGTAGTGAGTACCAAGGGGTACTTGCACCTTGCACCAGGCCCAGTTATCCCTTATTAGTGTATAGGGTGTCTAGCAGCTTAGGCTGATAGATAATGGTAGCTTAGCAAAGCAGCTCAGGCTGAACTAGGAGACGTGTGAAGCTACTACAGTACCACTTAGTGTCATATGCACAATATCATAAGAAAACACAATACACAGTTATACTAAAAATAAAGGTACTTTATTTTTATGACAATATGCCAAAGTATCTTAGAGTGTACCCTCAGTGAGAGGATAGGAAATATACACAAGATATATATACACAATAGCAAAAATATGCAGTATAGTCTTAGAAAACAGTGCAAACAATGTATAGTTACAATAGGATGCAATGGGGAAACATAGGGATAGGGGCAACACAAACCATATACTCCAAAAGTGGAATGTGAACCACGAATGGACCCCAAACCTATGTGACCTTGTAGAGGGTCGCTGGGACTATCAGAAAATAGTGAGAGTTAGAAAAATAACCCTCCCCAAGACCCTGAAAAGTGAGTGCAAAGTGCACCAAAGTTCCCCTAAGGACAAAATAGTCGTGTTAGAGGGAAAATGCAAGGAAAACACAAATCAGCAATGCAACAACGATGGATTCCTGACTGAGGGTACCTGTGGAACAAGGGGACCAAGTCCAAAAGTTACAAGCAGCTCGGAGATGGGCAGATGCGCAAGAAATGCCAGCGGTTGGTGCAAAGAAGCTCTTACTAGGCTGAAGAACTGTGAATACTGCAGGAACGACAAGGGCTAGAGACTTCCCCTTTGGAGGATGGATCCCCCACGCCTTGGAGAGTCGTGCAGAAGTGTTTTCCCGCCGGAAGGACGCCAACAAGCCTTGCTACACGCAAATCGTGCGTTTGGCGTTTTTGGACGCTGCTGGGGCCCAGGAGGGACCAGGAGGTCGCAAATTGGACCTGCAGAGAGAGGGGACGTCGAGCAAGACAAAGAGCCCTCACTGAAGCAGGTAGCACCCGGAGAAGTGCCAGAAACAGGCACTACGAGGATGCGTGAAACGGTGCTCGCCGAAGTTGCACAAAGGAGTCCCACGTCGCCGGAGACCAACTTAGAAAGTCGTGCAATGCAGGTTAGAGTGCCGTGGACCCAGGCTTGGCTGTGCACGAAGGATTTCCGCCGGAAGTGCACAGGGGCCGGAGTAGCTTGCAAAGTCGCGGTTCCCAGCAATGCAGCCCAGCGAGGTGAGGCAAGGACTTACCTCCACCAAACTTGGGCTGAAGAGTCACTGGACTGTGGGGGTCACTTAGACGGTGTCGCTGGATTCGAGGGACCTCGCTCGTCGTGCTGAGAGGAGACCCAAGGGACCGGAGATGCAGCTTTTTGGTGCCTGCGGTTGCAGGGGGAAGATTCCGTCGACCCACGGGAGATTTCTTCGGAGCTTCTGGTGCAGAGAGGAGGCAGGCTACCCCCACAGCATGCACAAGCAGGAAAACAGTCGAGAAGGCGGCAGGATCAGCGTTACAGAGTTGCAGTAGTCGTCTTTGCTACTATGTTGCAGGTTTGCAGGCTTCCAGCGCGGTCAGCGGTCGATTCCTTATCAGAAGGTGAAGAGGGAGATGCAGAGGAACTCGGCTGAGCTCATGCATTCGTTATCTAAAGTTTCCCCAGAGACAGAGACCCTAAATAGCCAGAAAAGAGGGTTTGGCTACCTAGGAGAGAGGAAAGGCTACTAACACCTGAAGGAGCCTATCACAAGGAGTCTCTGACGTCACCTGGTGGCACTGGCCACTCAGAGCAGTCCAGTGTGCCAGCAGCACCTCTGTTTCCAAGATGGCAGAGGTCTGGAGCACACTGGAGGAGCTCTGGACACCTCCCAGGGGAGGTGCAGGTCGGGGGAGTGGTCACTCCCCTTTCCTTTGTCCAGTTTCGCGCCAGAGCAGGGGCTAAGGGGTCCCTGAACCGGTGTAGACTGGCTTATGCAGAATTGGGCACACCTGTGCCCAACAAAGCATTTCCAGAGGCTGGGGGAGGCTACTCCTCCCCTGCCTTCACACCATTTTCCAAAGGGAGAGGGTGTCACACCCTCTCTCAGAGGAAGTTCTTTGTTCTGCCATCCTGGGCCAGGCCTGGCTGGACCCCAGGAGGGCAGCTGCCTGTCTGAGGGGTTGGCAGCAGCAGCAGCTGCAGAGAAACCCCAGGAAGGGCAGTCTGGCAGTACCAGGGTCTGTGCTACAGACCACTGGGATCATGGAATTGTACCAACAATGCCAGGATGGCATAGAGGGGGCAATTCCATGATCATAGACATGTTACATGGCCATATTCGGAGTTACCATGGTGAAGCTACATATAGGTAGTGACCTATATGTAGTGCACGCGTGTAATGGTGTCCCCGCACTCACAAAGTTCAGTGAATTGGCTCTGAACAATGTGGGGGCACCTTGGCTAGTGCCAGGGTGCCCTCACACTAAGTAACTTTGCACCTAACCTTTACCAGGTAAAGGTTAGACATATAGGTGACTTATAAGTTACTTAAGTGCAGTGTAAAATGGCTGTGAAATAACGTGGACGTTATTTCACTCAGGCTGCAGTGGCAGGCCTGTGTAAGAATTGTCAGAGCTCCCTATGGGTGGCAAAAGAAATGCTGCAGCCCATAGGGATCTCCTGGAACCCCAATACCCTGGGTACCTCAGTACCATATACTAGGGAATTATAAGGGTGTTCCAGTAAGCCAATGTAAATTGGTAAAAATGGTCACTAGCCTGTCAGTGACAATTTGGAAAGAAATGAGAGAGCATAACCACTGAGGTTCTGGTTAGCAGAGCCTCAGTGAGACAGTTAGGCACCACACAGGGAACATACACATGCACACCTATGAGCACTGGGGCCCTGTGTGACAGGGTCCCAGTGACACATACATATAGGCCACAAACCTATGAGCACTGGGGTCCTGACCAGCAGGATCCCAGTGACACATAACAACCATACTGAAAACATGGTGTTTTCACTATGAGCACTGAGGCCTGGCTATCAGGATCCCAGTGAGACAGTGAAAACAGTGACAAACACCCTGACATACACTCACAAACAGGCCAAAAGTGGGGGTAACAAGGCTAGAAAGAGGCTACCTTCTCACACAGTCCATGGGCTTCTCCTGTGGTACTGGTACCAAAACCCAATTCTAAAGATGGAAAGAAGGAAATTAGGTTTTGTGTCGACTATAGAGGTCTCAACTTGGTAACCAAAACTGATGCTCACCCTATACCCAGGGCAGATGAGCTCATAGATACACTGGCATCTGCCAAGTATCTAAGCACTTTTGATTTGACTGCAGGGTATTGGCAGATCAAATTGTCAGAAGATGCTAAATCTAAGACTGCATTTTCTACCATTGGAGGACATTACCAGTTTACTGTAATGCCTTTTGGTCTGAAAAATGCACCTGCCACTTTTCAGAGGTTGGTGAACACAGTCCTGCAAGGGCTGGAAGCTTTCAGTGCAGCATATTTGGATGATATAGCTGTCTTTAGCTCCAGCTGGGATGATCACCTGGTCCACCTTTGGAAAGTTTTGGAGGCCCTGCAAAAGGCAGGCCTCACTATCAAGGCTTCAAAGTGCCAGATAGGGCAGGGTAAGGTGGTTTATCTGGGACACCTTGTTGGTGGGGAACAGATTGCACCACTCCAGGGGAAAATCCAAACTATTATTGATTGGGTTCCCCCTACCACTCAGACTCAGGTGAGAGCCTTCCTAGGCCTCACTGGGTATTACAGGAGGTTCATTAAGAACTATGGCTCCATTGCAGCCCCTCTTAATGACCTCACATCCAAGAAAATGCCTAAAAAGGTATTATGGACAGCAAACTGTCAGAAAGCTTTTGAGGAGCTGAAGCAGGCCATGTGCTCTGCACCTGTCCTGAAAAGCCCTTGTTACTCTAAAAAATTCTATGTCCAAACTGATGCATCTGAATTAGGAGTAGGGGCAGTCCTATCACAACTTAATTCTGAGGGCCAGGATCAACCTGTTGCTTTTATTAGTAGAAGGTTGACCCCTAGAGAAAAGCGTTGGTCTGCCATTGAGAGGGAGGCCTTTGCTGTGGTCTGGGCTCTGAAGAAGTTGAGGCCATACCTGTTTGGCACTCACTTCATTGTTCAGACAGACCACAAACCTCTACTTTGGCTAAAACAAATGAAAGGTGAAAATCCTAAATTGTTGAGGTGGTCCATATCCCTACAGGGAATGGACTATACAGTGGAACATAGACCTGGGAGTAGCCACTCCAATGCAGATGGACTCTCCAGATATTTCCACTTAGACAATGAAGACTCATCAGGGAATGGCTAGTCTTATTGTCCTTCGTTTGGGGGGGGGTTGTGTAGGAAAGTACCATCTTGCCTGGCATGTTACCCCCATTTTTCACTGTATATATGTTGTTTTAGTTGTATGTGTCACTGGGACCCTGGTAACCCAGGGCCCCAGTGCTCATAAGTGTGCCTGAATGTGTTACCTGTGTAGTGACTAACTGTCTCACTGAGGCTCTGCTAATCAGAACCTCAGTGGTTATGCTCTCTCATTTCTTTCCAAATTGTCACTGACAGGCTAGTGACCATTTTTACCAATTTACATTGGCTTACTGGAACACCCTTATAATTCCCTAGTATATGGTACTGAGGTACCCAGGGTATTGGGGTTCCAGGAGATCCCTATGGGCTGCAGCATTTCTTTTGCCACCCATAGGGAGCTCTGACAATTCTTACACAGGCCTGCCACTGCAGCCTGAGTGAAATAACGTCCACGTTATTTCACAGCCATTTTACACTGCACTTAAGTAACTTATAAGTCACCTACATGTCTAACCTTTACCTGGTAAAGGTTAGGTGCAAAGTTACTTAGTGTGAGGGCACCCTGGCACTAGCCAAGGTGCCCCCACATTGTTCAGAGCCAATTCACTGAACTTTGTGAGTGCGGGGACACCATTACACGCATGCACTACATATAGGTCACTACCTATATGTAGCTTCACCATGGTAACTCCGAATATGGCCATGTAACATGTCTATGATCATGGAATTGCCCCCTCTATGCCATCCTGGCATTGTTGGTACAATTCCATGATCCCAGTGGTCTGTAGCACAGACCCTGGTACTGCCAGACTGCCCTTCCTGGGGTTTCTCTGCAGCTGCTGCTGCTGCCAACCCCTCAGACAGGCAGCTGCCCTCCTGGGGTCCAGCCAGGCCTGGCCCAGGATGGCAGAACAAAGAACTTCCTCTGAGAGAGGGTGTGACACCCTCTCCCTTTGGAAAATGGTGTGAAGGCAGGGGAGGAGTAGCCTCCCCCAGCCTCTGGAAATGCTTTGTTGGGCACAGATGTGCCCAATTCTGCATAAGCCAGTCTACACCGGTTCAGGGACCCCTTAGCCCCTGCTCTGGCGCGAAACTGGACAAAGGAAAGGGGAGTGACCACTCCCCTGACCTGCACCTCCCCTGGGAGGTGTCCAGAGCTCCTCCAGTGTGCTCCAGACCTCTGCCATCTTGGAAACAGAGGTGCTGCTGGCACACTGGACTGCTCTGAGTGGCCAGTGCCACCAGGTGACGTCAGAGACTCCTTGTGATAGGCTCCTTCAGGTGTTAGTAGCCTTTCCTCTCTCCTAGGTAGCCAAACCCTCTTTTCTGGCTATTTAGGGTCTCTGTCTCTGGGGAAACTTTAGATAACGAATGCATGAGCTCAGCCGAGTTCCTCTGCATCTCCCTCTTCACCTTCTGATAAGGAATCGACCGCTGACCGCGCTGGAAGCCTGCAAACCTGCAACATAGTAGCAAAGACGACTACTGCAACTCTGTAACGCTGATCCTGCCGCCTTCTCGACTGTTTTCCTGCTTGTGCATGCTGTGGGGGTAGTCTGCCTCCTCTCTGCACCAGAAGCTCCGAAGAAATCTCCCGTGGGTCGACGGAATCTTCCCCCTGCAACCGCAGGCACCAAAAAGCTGCATTACCGGTCCCTTGGGTCTCCTCTCAGCACGACGAGCGAGGTCCCTCGAATCCAGCGACACCGTCCAAGTGACTCCCACAGTCCAGTGACTCTTCAGCCCAAGTTTGGTGGAGGTAAGTCCTTGCCTCACCTCGCTGGGCTGCATTGCTGGGAACCGCGACTTTGCAAGCTACTCCGGCCCCTGTGCACTTCCGGCGGAAATCCTTCGTGCACAGCCAAGCCTGGGTCCACGGCACTCTAACCTGCATTGCACGACTTTCTAAGTTGGTCTCCGGCGACGTGGGACTCCTTTGTGCAACTTCGGCGAGCACCGTTTCACGCATCCTCGTAGTGCCTGTTTCTGGCACTTCTCCGGGTGCTACCTGCTTCAGTGAGGGCTCTTTGTCTTGCTCGACGTCCCCTCTCTCTGCAGGTCCAATTTGCGACCTCCTGGTCCCTCCTGGGCCCCAGCAGCATCCAAAAACGCCAAACGCACGATTTGCGTGTAGCAAGGCTTGTTGGCGTCCATCCGGCGGGAAAACACTTCTGCACGACTCTCCAAGGCGTGGGGGATCCATCCTCCAAAGGGGAAGTCTCTAGCCCTTGTCGTTCCTGCAGTATTCACAGTTCTTCAGCCTAGTAAGAGCTTCTTTGCACCAACCGCTGGCATTTCTTGGGCATCTGCCCATCTCCGAGCTGCTTGTGACTTCTGGACTTGGTCCCCTTTTTCCACAGGTACCCTCAGACAGGAATCCATCGTTGTTGCATTGCTGATTTGTGTTTTCCTTGCATTCTCCCTCTAACACGACTATTTTGTCCTTAGGGGAACTTTGGTGCACTTTGCACTCACTTTTCAGGGTCTTGGGGAGGGTTATTTTTCTAACTCTCACTATTTTCTAATAGTCCCAGCGACCCTCTACAAGGTCACATAGGTTTGGGGTCCATTCGTGGTTCGCATTCCACTTCTGGAGTATATGGTTTGTGTTGCCCCTATCCCTATGTTTCCCCATTGCATCCTATTGTAACTATACATTGTTTGCACTGTTTTCTAAGACTATACTGCATATTTTTGCTATTGTGTATATATACCTTGTGTATATTTCCTATCCTCTCACTGAGGGTACACTCTAAGATACTTTGGCATATTGTCATAAAAATAAAGTACCTTTATTTTTAGTATAACTGTGTATTGTGTTTTCTTATGATATTGTGCATATGACACTAAGTGGTACTGTAGTAGCTTCACACGTCTCCTAGTTCAGCCTAAGCTGCTCTGCTAAGCTACCATTATCTATCAGCCTAAGCTGCTAGACACCCTATACACTAATAAGGGATAACTGGGCCTGGTGCAAGGTGCAAGTACCCCTTGGTACTCACTACAAGCCAGTCCAGCCTCCTACACTTATGCTCTCTCTGCTTTTGAATTTGTCACTGTAGGCCAGTGACTTCATTTACCAATTTCAATTGGCATACTGAAACCCCCTTATAAGTCCCTAGTATATGGTACCTAGGTACCCATGGCATTGGGGTTTCAGGAGATTCATATGGGCTTCAGCAATTCTTTTGCCACCCATAGGGAGCTCAGACAAACCCATACACAGGAATGCCATTGCAGCCTGCGTGAAATAGTGCACACACTATTTCACAGCCATTTTCACTGCACTGAAGTAACTTATAAGTCACCTATATGTCTAACCTTCACTTGCTGAAGGTTAGGTGCAAAGTTACTAAGTGTGAGGGCACCCTTGCACTAGCAAAGGTGCCCCTACATAGTTCAGGGCCATTTCCCCAAACTTTGTGAGTGTGGGGACGCCCTTACACGCGTGCACTACATATAGGTCAATACCTATATGTAGCTTCACAATGGTAACTCCGAAAATGGCCATGTAACATGTCTAAGATCATCGAATTGTTCCCCATTCCAAATCTGGTATTGGGGAGCCAATTCCATGCATCCTGGGGGCTCCACCATGGACCCCCAGTACTGCCAAGCCAGCTCTCTGAGGCTTGCACTGCAGCTACAGCTGCTGCCACCTCACAGACAGGGTTCTGCCCTCCTGGGGTCTGGGCAGCCCAGTCCCAGGAAGGCAGAACAAAGCATTTCCTCTGAGAGCAGGGTGTTACACCGTCTCCCTTTGGAAATAGATGTTATAGGCTGGGGAGGAGTAGCCTCCCCCAGCCTCTGGAAATGCTTTGAAGGGCACAGATGATGCCCTCCTTGCATAAGCTAGTCCACACTCGTTCAGGGACCCCTTCTCTGGCTGGAAACTGGACAAAGGAAAGGGGAGTGACCACTACCCTGTCCATCACCACCCCAGGGTTGGTGCCCAGAGCTCCTCCAGTGTGTCCCAGACTTCAGCCATCTTGCTTTGCAAGGTGTGGGGGCACTCTGTAAGGCTCAGAGTGGCCAGTGCCATCAGGTGCCGTCAGATACCCTTCCTGATATGTCCATACCTGATAAGGTAGCCAATCCCCCTCTCAGGGCTATTTAGGGTCTCTCCTGTGGGTTCTCTTCAGATTCTGGTTGCAAGTTTCCTTCGGGAATCCTCTGCAACAACTTCAGACTCTTCTGACCTCAGATCAACTACAGCCTGCTCCAAGAAACACTGTAACTGCAACAAAGTGCCTACAAGAGACAGTTTTCTTCAGCAACCTCAGCTCCAAGTCAGCAACTGCCACAGTTTCCATGGTGTGCATGCTCTGGGGACTCCCTGTCTTCATCCTGCACCAGAAGGACCGAAGAAATCTCCCGTGGAGTGACAGAGTCACTCCCCTGCTCCACGCAGGCACCTTCCAAGACGACGACAGGTACCCTGGGACTCCTCTCACAGCGACGAGCGGGCTCCTAAGGACACAGAGGGTGGACATCATCGACATAGACTGTTCTGAGGTCCTGCTGACGCAATTTGGAGGAGGTAAGACCTTGCCTTCCCCGAGAACGATGGTACACCTGTGTATTGCGACTTCTTCGCCTCCTGGGGCCTCTGTGCACTCTTTGCAAAATTCCTTCGTGCACAGCCTGGCCCAGGTCTCCAGCACTCCATCCTGCGATGCACAACTCGCTGAGTTGATCTCTGGCGGCATGGGACCTTCTTTTGTTGTGCTGCAACAACCGCATTCTGTACCTCCTTTGAACCCGGATCCAGCTACTCCTGGGGGTGCTGACTGGTATCCTGAGGGCTCTCTAAAGTGCTGAGAGCCCCATCTTCCTCCTCACACAACGTTGAGGCCCACAGGTCCCTCCTGGGTCCATCCAGCGCCATTTTGACGCAAAATGCACTTTTGTGGTAGCCAAGGCCTGTTGGTGACTTCCGACACGAACTCTCATCTGCAATGATCTTCTCACCGTGGGACATCTTTTGCATCATGCAGGACCCCGCTAGCATCTTCCTAGGGTGCATTCCTGCAGTTTTTGACTAACTGGGGACTCTTCTTTTGCACCCTCTTCTGGGTTGGCAGGGAACCCGGTCCTTCCTGGAACTTCTTTCGACTTCTGGACTTGGGGCCAGATGTATGAAAGCATTTTGCATTCGCAAACGGTGCGAATGCCCGTTTGCGAATGCAAAATGCCATTTCAGAATGTATGAAATACATTCTGAACGCAATTTTAAGGAATCGCTTAAATAGCGATTCCTTAAAATTGCGACCCTGTTGCGACTCTCTAAATTAGAAATCGCAAATAAAGATTCCTTATTTGGATTCCTTAGCACATGTATGAAGCAATTCCTAAATGCGATTTTGGCATTTAGGAATCGCTAATTACCACCAAGTTGAACTTGGTGGTAACCATGTGCAAAATTTAAAAATGCATTTAAAATGCATTTTTTAATTGTACATGTAAAGCACACATGCCCTTTTGGCATGTGTGCACCTTACATGTCCCAAAAAAAAAGTTTGGGGTGCAGCAGAGGGGGCCTTAGGCCCCCAGCACCCTTGGGTTTTGCATTTCCAAAATTGCGATTTCTGGTTCAGAAATCGCAATTTTGGAAATGCAAAAAATTCACAGATATGGGCCAACAGGCCCATATGTGCGAATGGGGCCGGTATCGCAATTTGCGAATCGGTAATAGCAAATGCGATTTTTAAAAATCGCTATTACCGATTCGCAAATGTGATACATGGCACTTTGCGAGTCAGAAATAGTGATTTCTTAAAAATCGCTATTTCCGAATCGCAAATGGCCTTGATGATACATCTGGCCCCTGGTCCCCTTCCTTTGCAGGTCTTCAGGTCCAATAATCCAGCAGTTGTTCTTTGCAGACTTGGTTGGCTTCTGCTAAATCCCAAAAACGAGTTGTAGTGTGTCCTAAGGAAACTTCCAGTACTTTACTCCTGCTTTTCTGGGCTCTGGGGTGGGGTAATTTACTTATCTTTACTGTATTCTTACTCTCCCAGCGATTCTGCACACATTACACTTGTCTAGGGGGGAATTTGTGATTCACATTCCACTTTCTTAGTATATGGTTTTTGTTGCCCCTAGACCTATTTTCTCCAATTGCATTCTATAGGATTTCCTACTGTTTGCATTGTTCTATTACTATTTACTTGTCTAATTTTGGTGTCTAGTGTGTATTTTGTGTATAATACTTACCTCCAGAAAGAGTATTGTTTCTAAGATATTTTTGATGCTGTGTCACCCAAATAAATACCTTTATTTTTTTTTATAACACTGAGTATTGTCTTTACTTGTGTATAAGTACTGTGTAACTATAGTGGTATTGCAGGAGCTTTGCATGTCTCCTAGTTCAGCCTAAGCTGCTCTGCTATAGCTACCTCTATCAGCCTAAGCTGCTAGAACAATACTACTTCACTAATAAGGGATAACTGGACCTGGTATATGGTGTAAGTACCCAAGGTACCCACTACAAACCAGGCCAGCCTCTTACACCCTGCATGAGGGGGCTCTATGTACTTTGCATGGGGCTCTCTCAAGTTTAGTTATGCTGTTGGCAGAGATGTATGTGTTCAGAGGCCAGCCATAACTCTGATGTAAAAATGGCTCCCAGCTGCCTTATTTTATCAACCAGGAGCAGCGAGGGGCCCCAAATGTCTTTCCACCCAGGGTGCTATTGAAGCCAAGGTTAGCTCACAATCAATCAAGGCTTAATAAAGCGTTGCAAACCACCCATGAGGGTACTCAAGACACTGAAAAGGCAAGGAGACGGCAGGAGCTTGGGGAGAGCTGGGCCTGGGACCTGCTCTGGGTAGAACTTCCAGGATTTGGGCATTTTAGATTCATTTACTGTTCCTGCTGCCACCTTCGCGACTTCTGACACCTGGGGTAACAAGCGGGCTATGAAGGGTGGCAGCCCTTCTGAGACGTTTTAAGGCATAGGCAAAGTGGGCTCTAGCCCAGGGCCCCAGCCTTTCAAGGGCCCCTGGATAGTGTCAGCTCTATTATGCAGACAGTCTTGCCCTGATAACCTTTAATAATTCTTAAACAAAGCAGGAACTCGTATAAAAGAGGATGTCACAGGGTTACTAGCTGCTACTGTGTTACAATATTGAAAACACACGTCACTATCCCTGAATATTAGATGTAAACACGTTACGAATTTGGACCTTTGTGCTTGTGTACTGCCAGTGACCTGGCCAAAGAGAGCATGAAAGAGCTGACATTGCTTCAGAAATACGCTTGGTCAAGGGCCCCCCAAAATCCTTGAGATGTCCTTGCGGCGCTGCAGAGAGCAGCTTCGAACAAGAGGCGCCAGGTGAAGGGGACCGCGGCGCGCTTCCTCGGCCCTCCACCCGAGGACGGAGGCTGGCATCAGCCACGAGACGGGGGTCCCATGGAAACGGCACGGCCTCGGATGAGGTGCGCTCGGTTCACTTACCTCCCCGTGATGCGGGATCACCATGGAAACGGATCTGAAGACAAGAGGGCCCGATGCTGAGGAGGCAGCCAGGGAACAGAGGTGAAGCGTCAGGGGCGCGCCACGGCCTAGCAACAGCAAGAACAGACACGCACCACTGCAAATATTTATTTTTATTGCAAAAACAAAAAGAAACAACACTCAATCAAAGCAGTTGAAATACCAAAAATACACGACTTTTCCTTTTTTTTTTTTTGTTTTTGTTTTTTTAACAAACCCACACGATAAAAAGGCAACCGACCCTGCTGCTGGAAAGCTTGGTCACGAGGTGGGCTTGCAGCGCACACGCAGACACTGGCGTTCTCCAAGGCATCTGGGAGCGAGGGCGGAATTTATTAAAAATAGTGTCTGGAGTGTACAATCTGAGACATACTTCAATCACAGCCCCGACCTGCGACCTTTGAACTGCACCTTATAGTGTACCCCTTAAACCGATGCCTTTGACATGCTGCCCATCATGACACATTATAGCTTTGTGTGCCCATCACCAGGGGCACAGCCCGAGATGCACACGCAGCTCAGGGGGCAAAGCTCTGATTGTGCGTTTATTGATGATGCCCCGATCACAGCGCACGCTGCCCCTCAGGCACTCCCCTTCGTGCGACATTTAGCAGCTTTTGGAAGGAGGCGAAATAACATTGAAATTATATAGCGCTTAATACCTCTGACAAGGCGCTTCAATCCTCTTCCTGTTGAGGCTGTGAAACTAAACGCTGCGAGAAGAGGCTTTTTGAAGAAAGTGTTAAACCGCTACTGAGGTCAGTTTCTGAATAGAAATTCAAAAAATTCGGGCTCTTACCTAGAGTTTGTCGGAAGTAAGGAACTAATCTGTTTACATGCACTGTAAATGGATTTCCGCTTTGTTTACGCAATATTTGTAAATACCAGTGGAGGTAACGCGACGACTGACGTCGTAGTATTCCCGCCAATGGGCCGACTTTCTCCAGGTGAGGGCCTTCGTAGGCACGGTGCTTCACAGGCTGTGCTCCCAATGGGGCTGGACAGCCCCCCCACCCACCCATACAGGGCCGCAGGATGCAAAATGTAGGTCGGGTGGCACCCGAGGGGTGGGGGCATTCCTGCCCCACAAGTAGTGCTTCGCGGACATTAAACTTTCACAATATACTTCTTATGTTACTTCCTACATTTCTGTGCCCCCAAAAAATCAAAGCAAACTGCAGATTTGGGATTTCTCACACCCTCCCCCGGACACACTTGTAATGTCCGGCTCACGTGCAGTGTGACACATCCCAAACATTAATTGCAATACATTGAAAAGCACTACTGAATAGCAGATTTGTTTTCAGGATTCCTTTGGGGGAAGTGCCCGTGAACGCCAACACAGAGCTTAGCCTGCTCGAAATGTTTAATATCTGACATACTAGTTGTGAGAATATGCAATGTCTTGGCGTGGGGATGGCTACATTCGTTTGTTGAAGGGGATTGGGGCTAAAGGTGAAAATATTAGTAAACCACTTCTGCAGGGACTGACGGAGGATGTTCATGGGGGTGGGGAGAAGGGGCATTGGTGGTGATACCCAAAACAATGCCCACAAGTAGAACTGAACACAGCCTACGGTGCTACTGTGCATGCACGAGTCGTCATGGTGAGACTGGTGATGGTAACAGAGCCAATGTCCAAACCGAGCCAATGCCCAAACCGAGCCAATGCCCATGTTTCGAACCAAGCACAGCACGGTTTGCCACTGCGCATGCACGAGTCCTCTGCCACAGTGAATGCAACTGATGGTGATAACTCAGCCAATGCCCACCTGTCTCGCATGAGTCCTCGCCCATGGCCAGATTGGTGGTGAATACCCAACCAATGCCCACATGTCTCGCAAGAGTCCTCACCCATGGCCAGATTGGTGGTGAAACCCAGCCAATGTCCACACGTCTTGCTTGAGTCCTCAGTCACTGTGAGACTGGTGGTGATAGCCCAGCCTATGCCCATATGTCTTGCATGAGTACTTGGCCCTGGCGAGATTGGTGGTGAATACCCAACCAATGCCCACATGTATTGCAAGAGTCCTCACCCATGGCGAGATTGGTGGTGAAACCCAGCCAATGCCCACATGTCTTGCTTGAGTCCTCGGTCACTGTAAGACTGGTGGTGATAACCCAGCCTATGCCCATATGTCTTGCATAAGTACTTGGCCATGGCGAGATTGGTGGTGAATACCCAACCAATACCCACATGTCTCGCAAGAGTCCTCACCCATGGCCAGATTGGTGGTGAAACCCAGCCAATGCCCACACGTCTTGCTTGAGTCCTCGATCAAACTCAAAGAGAATATATCTTTCCAAACAAATGACAACTACAGACGTCCCTAGGATGGGGTTCTGTGGACAGTGTGAGAGGAGATTGAGAAATCCTCCAGTGTCTATGTATATTGGTTAACGACATTCTGGATTCACTGTTTTATGGTGCAGGCACCAGAGGCGGAAAGACCCTAGGGAGTTTTCTCAGAATACTTATGACTCTCAATGGCGCTCTAGCTAGGAGACTCATATTCCCCTACTGGTTGATGTTGGGACTTGGCTCCTGGTGAAAGGCCTTGTTTTGAGTAATAGCGCTTCGATGCTACACCCGGGACGCGCTTTACAAATACAAATACTAAAGACAAGGACATTTAAACCCAACCTCCCCCCACCAGTGGATTGCCTGCAAAGTGTCCTGGCAATTACAGAAAGCACTAAGGCTCTGAAGTATGTGGCCAATGCCAAGGGATAATGGGTAAACAGAGAAGAACACATGGCAGATGCATCTTCCTAAAACAAAATTGTTTTCAAAAACTTACAACAAAGATGCTACATGTCTTTGAACTACCTACCGTCAGAAATACATGTTAACTATATAACTTTACCAGGTGATGGTGCTTTAGCCAGTTAAGGAATCTGCTTAACAGGAGCAAAAGAGACTGTGCAGAAGAATTTTCTGATTCTGCAATCACCATAAAGAGACAGCCCACTGTTGGGTAGCGCAGAGAAGCAGTTTGGCTGAGCATTTCAATATTGGGGAAATTATTCACTTTACCTCAAACTCCACATAACATACAGTCATGTGTGTGGAGGTATCCTGGAATCATTGTAGTTTATTGAAAAAGATTCCTAAGAATGAAGACACCAAGTGGTTTATGTAGGAATTGGAGATAGCAACACAACTGCCAGTGACCGGTCCAGCCACCTACGAGAAAACAGTAAATGGCGACTCCCTAAACAAGCTAATTTTGGATCAGACACGTCTTGCGGTGGCTGGAAGGTCCAATCACATCCGATTTGAGGCAGCGGTAGTGCCATGCCCTGACTAATTATTGGCAGTCCATATTGCTGTGGCCAGGCAGTGGTGTGTCTCTGGATGTTATCTCCAAGAGCCGTTTTATTGGAATGCATTTCACTGGATGTTCAGCCATCTACAGCAGTGGAGAAAGGAAACGCTTCACGCTGTTAGGCCAACCGGCCACCTTGGGAGGGTGGCTTTGCATCGAAGCAACAGGAAAAGCACTGGGAAACACTCAAATTATGATGACATCAGTACAAAAGTTTTGTTTATTCTATTGATTATATTGCTGGTAAAAAGCGACACAATACAAAACATTTATAACTTGAATTCCAGTTCTTGAACACTATCGGCATCAACCCTTCACCCACCCAGACTGTTGACTCAAATCACTCAGAAAGGATATACCGGAGCAGATGTCGTATTTTAAGGCGATAGCAATTATTTTGCCTGGCTTGGGAGACTCTTTCCCAGCCCATACCGCACCATAAAGCTATCACCCTGTCGTACTACCTACCCTTAGTGTTTCCAGAGGCAAGTCCCCCTACAAGCATTCGCTGCCCTGCAGGTTTACGCGTTGCTTCAATGACTATATATCTGAACAGTCAGAGCAGATGAAGGCACAGACCAGATGATATCCGCAGCAGAGGAAAGCACGCCATTGCAAGTGTCAGGTCGCTGTATCAGACCGTGGCGAGCAGCGGTATGAGGAGTGGGCTACGCACTCTGGCCAGGCAGACACTCATTGATTGGAAAGACTGTCCTCACAACTCTAAGTGGCATTCAATGGAACCATATGGTATGCCATGTAGGAATCTCATTTGGAAATCTACCCATTTATAAGGCATTCCAAGTTGACAGCGATTCCATGGAAGGGAAAATCTGGGATGGGATAATGAGACGGAGGCAAAATCAAAGTACTTGAAATGCCATGACAATGAAAAGACCAAGTGACGTCATGAGCCACGTTAAGCCACACAACATGCACTTGGTATCATGCAACTTTTTTTGCTTGTGCTTCCCTTAATGCTTTTTCACATATAGGGTTCATTAGAAAAGTGTTTCTGACTAAACAACAGGCCTAGAACGGCTGGTGCTGATGCACATGACAAGGGTCAACAGGCTGGATTCAAAGACCAACAGATGAGAGGCACTCAAGGCTGAGACAATTTCACAGAATGAACGAAGACCTTCCACTGGGAGGTATTATAAACAGTAACCCCTTTCAGAGACGCACGCCTACTCAAGAATCGTCTGTTTCTCAGTTTTAGGGCTCTAGTCCTTTCAGAATGTGTACATTTTGTTAAATAAAAGGCGAACTTCTCTTATTAGCACTACAGGCTTCTTATTTACATGCACACTTATCGCATATCCTCTTCAGGGTTACATAACATCTTTCCATTTTGCCTTCCTCGGGCTAAAGTGAAGGCATTGCTCCCAAAGAACTAACAGCAGTATCTCTAACAGTGAAAAGGGTCACACTGAAGGTGACCACACCTTCTCGGAAGTGCACTAGAAGTTTACAAAAATAAGCTGTATGTCAGTGTTTCTACTCGGTCTCGGCAATTTCAAAGCTTTTGGTTCTTTGTGCACATTTTTCTACGACTGGGGACTTGCGAACATTAACATGTTTTGTTTTCATTGTGGAATGTACAAGTAACACTTTTAAAAATATGGTTCAAATCTTTCACCACTGAAAACTGCTCCATACAGCAACAGTGCTGTAAACTGAATTCCTTCAGACACAGAGCACACAAGCAGTAGTGTAAGCTTCCCTCACACAACGAACAGGTGCCGCAGTAGAACAAGTTCCCCTCAAACGAGGAACAGGGACAGCAATCACAGCAGCAGTGTAAGATTCAACCAACAGAACGTGTACAAGGGCAGCAACAGTGCAGGCTCCAACAGGCAGTAGCAGTGCAAGCTGCCCTCGCACACAGAAGTGGTGAGCAAACGTCAGTCACAGAACAACAATGGAGATGAGCAGTGCAAGCTTCTATCGCACACACGACAGGTGTGAGGAGGAACACTGCATGCTTCCCTCACTCACAGAACAAATATGGACAGGTGCAGTGCAATACTGCTCACCGACAGACATATAACGGATTTGGAGAGGAGTAGTGCAGCCTCTCCAGGACTCCAAGCTTTACTTATGCATTGAAGGATATGCAAGACTTGCGACAATGCCCGTATATAAGCGTTAAGTACCCGATTTTCAAGAGCAAGTGTCGGTGCAGTGTGTAATTCTAGGTCCTCCTGCTGTGATAATAATTGTGACTGTGTTCTGAGAGAAGTGGGTATCTGTGTTCCCCTGTGAAGCTAGCCACACCTGTCAGTTGATTCCAAATCTTAGCCACTGTTGTCATAAATTGATGTTTTGAGGTAAAAAAATATTTCTTCTCCCTCACCCTTAGGGCAGCGGTTCTTTGCAAACCACTGCTATCCCACATGCAGCTCCGTCCCCTTGTATAGCTCTCTATTGTGCTGTTAAGGACACTTAATATCTGCAGAGCATAGACAAATCACAGTGGTCACGCACATTCAAAACTGACTGCTGCACATGGAGACACCCACATTTCTGGCGAAGGATTAGCTGGTCTGTTGCAAGTGTTGTATGGCTGTATTATCGTCTGCTGTAATCCTGAGAGGTCTTATGGTATGAGTATTTATATAGCGCTTACTACCACTGACCAGGCACTGAAACCCTTTGTAGGCGAGTAGCACGCGACTCTATCGGAGTCAAATGTTAGTGATGTAACATGTGTACACCCCTTAGCTTGCGCAGTGATGACACTGCAGATGTGCATGACAGTGGCGTAACAAAAAGTGAAGCCCATCCCTTGTATAATATTGCAAGGGATCTCTGTGAGTTCCTCATCTCACAGATGTTCATAGGCATTTGCCTTCAAGGGAGCCCAAGATAGGGCGGCGCGCCCCTCTTGCCGCAGGCACTGAGTTACACACCTGGTGCATGACAATGGCTTAACACAAAGTGAATACCCCCTGCAGAGTGGTCACTAAGCAACGGCCTGCCAATTCCCTCTGTCACCTGCTCGCCTCTGTGCTGCCCTATGTAGGAAACACTGGCCGCCCGCTTTATCGCTGGCAGCCCATCCAGCTGAGTGACTCCCCCCCCTCTGCCATCTCGTACTACTGACTGTGACGGTCTCGTACCCTGAAGATCCTGCTGAATAGTTCAAGTTGGACCACGCTATCTCAGGCACTCCAAGCCCCCTTGTCATGCATCCTGCTTTGTTGTTAGCTCTCAGGAACCCATTCTGCCTCCACCTACTGGCTGAGTTCCTTTGTGCCACAACAGCCACACCAGGCCCGCACTCCCCGCGTGGCCTGCCAGCATGTTTTGTTATTTTCTATATTGCCTGTCCTGACAAGACTCGCTGTCGGATTCCCTCCGGCACCCAACACTGTCCACATTCGCCCCTGTTCAGTACCGACCCCGTCTTCTTTGCAGGAGCTGACATGTAAAAAACATATCAATGTCCTCTTTGCAAAGCTGTACAATGAACAACACTATCAGCGCTACTTCCTGTGGCACTAGCTCAGCTGCATCCTGGCCTGGTGATTGGCTGCATGGAGCCACGTGATCTCCCATTGAGTTCTTCCGGTCCACTTGCGCCACCAATCCAAGGACACGCACAGACGGCGGTCCGACGTCACGGCGCACGGACGCCCTGTCCAACAGAGCGCGAGGAAGGACCAATCTGCAGTAACATGTAATAGATTGTTACAAATATCATCAGTTCCGGTCTGTGTCGGAGGTCCAGCGCTCAAACGGCCAGTCCGGGCAGCGTCGCGGCTCTTGCGCGGCCTCGCGGCGCACGCGCGGTGTACTTCCGGTGGGCCGCCGGCGGGAGCGGAGCTAGAGCAGGCGGGCGTCAGAGCAGGCCGTGGCGTCAAAAGACTCTGTCCTCGGCCTCGTGGGGCTCCCGGTTGGCCGGCTGCGCCCGGAGGAGGTGGGCGGGGTACTGCAGGCTGTGCTCGGCCGCGTGCATCTGCCACCGATGGTCGTCGCTCTCGTGAGTGATGTACCGCTCTCCGATTTTACACTCGAGCTCCCTCAGATCCAACCAGGTCTGGAAGCCCTGCACGCGGAAGAAACAAAAGACACATGTTATTGCCAGACCCCTGCTGCACCGTGTGAGCTTGTGCTCCTAGCATCGTGGGATGTTGATGGGGCCTGGTGTGTACCGGTCATGACGTCATATGTGTCGTCTGTTCATGGGTGCGTTTCCACTGTTGCCCGGGGCAACAGTCAGTGCTGCCATGGCAACTGTAAACAAGGGCTAGCTGCTTAATGCAAATCAGTTTGGTTTGTGTGTATAACAAACACCTATGGGGCGCTTTGAAGCAAAATTTAAAAGTGTTTAAGGACACTTCCTAGTCGGTGTCTGTACAATGATGCCGGGGCAGAGGTAGCTTTGGTGCTGCATTTTGACAATGTGTGCTCGCTGTGTAGAATAAACAGTCTTGTGACATCATGAGCCCACAGCATATAGAAGTAACGTGGCTTGTATGCGTGTAGTTCTGTTCACCGTATTAAGAGTTCAGGACTACGGGTACCAGATTGCTAATATAAAAGCTGGACTGTGTAAGCTACTCAAACAGAGCAGAGAGTGTTAGGAGGTTGATGAGTTAAATGGTTGCACTGTACTGGGTAAGAGGAGGGTGCTGTTAGCAGGCTGGAATGGTTTGAGCGGAGTCTCTGCACAAAAGACAAATGCTAAATGAAACAGTAATGCCTTCTTGTCTTGTGGGGTCCGAGTCTTGTGATGATGCTTTGTGCTTTCGTGCCAGGTGTATGGAAGTGATGTGTTGTGAGTGTTCCAGTAGAAACAGATAGTGTGGCAGTAATAGCTTTTGGTGATGTTACTTTGAGCCTGTGTACATTATACATGCAAAATAAGTTACATTCAGTAACGCACATTAATGGTAGAGACTATTTAAAAACAGATTTCTCACCTTTTGAATATTCCATGGGGTGTCGGGCTGTATAATGAAAATCTTAAGCTATATGCCTGCACGCCAGCAAGTGGCGGTGGCTACTCCGTATAAAAGTTCTGCACCAAAAGTGACTTACTCAGGCCTATATAGGTGCCACCCAGACACGATGACAGGTGTTTTCTGGCTCATATATGCACATGGAGCCAAAATCTGACTGGTTGTGACCATTGTGCAAAAATCTAACCTTGGACGCTTGTAGGAGGAGAAGAGTCCAGTTCACAGAACAGGAAGGAAAGGAGGTTTTGTGAGGAACCTGCGATTAGTCTGTACCAGAAAGAACATTACCAGAGGTAAATAACTTGTGCTTGTGCTTCCGCTCCGAAGCCACCAACATCATCTGCGGCGTACCCCAAGGCTCCTCACTAAGCCTGACGCTGTTCAACATCTACATGGCCCCCCTCGCACAACTGGCCCGTCAGCACAACCTCAACATTCTCTCCTACGACGACGACACACAGCTCATCCTCTCCCTCACCAAAGACACACACACCGCCAAAGCCAACCTCCACGAGGGAATGAAGTCCATCGGCGAGTGGATGAGAAAGAGCCGTCTGAAGTTGAACTCCGACAAGACGGAGGTCCTCGTCCTCGGATGCACCCCCTCAGCCTGGGACGACTCCTGGTGGCCCACCGCGCTGGGACCCCCGCCAACGCCAGCCAACCACGCACGCAACCTGGGTTTCGTCCTCAACTCCGCCCTCACCATGTCCAAGCAGGTCAACGCAGTTTCCTCCTCCTGCTACAACACCCTCCGCATGCTCCGTAGAATCTACAAATGGATCCCGAAGGAAAACAGAAAAACGGTGACCCAGGCCCTCGTCAGCAGTAGACTAGACTACGGCAACGTACTCTATACAGACATCCCAGCAAAAGACATCCGACGCCTCCAACGCATCCAAAACGCCTCCGCCCGACTGATCCTCGACGTACCCCGCCGCTGCCACATCTCCCACCACCTGAAAGACCTCCACTGGCTCCCCCCAGACAAGAGGATCACCTTCAAGCTCCTCACCCACGCTCACAAGGCACTCCACAACGCCGGACCTGCCTACCTGAACAACAGACTCAACTTCCACGCCCCTTCTGCCAACTCCGCTCCGCCAACCTCGCCCTCGCCATCGTTCCCCGCATCGAGCGCAAGACCTCCGGGGGCAGATCCTTCTACCTTGCCACCAAAGACCTAGAACACCCTCCCGACCTCCCTGCAGCAGACCCAGGACCTGCTCGCCTTCAGGAGACTTCTTAAGACCTGGCTCTTCGACCAATAGTAGAACACCCCCCCTCCTTTCAGCGCCTTGAAACCCTAACGGGTACGTAGTGCGCTTTACAAATATTTTGATTGATTGATTGATACATCTAAGCTCAAGTTCCTCACCATTTGAAGACTCCTCCGTCATCTTTCGGTGCCAAAAAGTAGCTGGAAAGCAACCTTTATCTACATTCTGGCATCAGCACCCTCTTGATGGCTACATTAAAGGGAAGTAATGCCTCAGCATTAGTGTGACCTGGTTAAAGTACCTCAGTCAATATATACGTTTTTACCTCCTGAGTGGGGAACACCGGACCCAAGATAGCTCTGCACATCTCTAGGAGAAATGACACACTTGCCTCAGTGGTGGGGCCCAGAGGCAAAAGTAAACCAGTGTGCAGAGAAGTGTCCAGCCCACTGGCATTGTGGAGATCCTCCTACCAATTGTCTTCATGGTAGGACTGAGCAAATTCATCTCCAGTATCATATATGAATCCATCCCAAAAAGATCGTGCATAAGCAGTGTCCCTTGAGGCAAAGACACTGTGTCAGTGTTTTAAGGATTGACCTTGTTTGGAGGAATAAGGAGCAAGAGCGCAGCCAAGATCATCGCAGCAACATCTCAAAGTTTTGATAGCGATTGGATTGAATGGCATCAGTGGATCGCGTTCTAACATGGGGCATCGCACTGGGAGGAGGTTCAGTACCGAAGACGGTACGGACTCCAGAATGAATCCAGCAAGAACAGCTGACATTGAGGGAGATCCTGTGGGGTAAATTCAGATGGGAAGCCTATAGGCTCCTTGGGACCTGTAGGTGCACCAGAGGGAGCTGGTGTCATGTCAAAAGTACATAACATCGCAGTCTGAAACTCCTGCATTTATTGAGAGTAAGGAAAGGCCCATTTTTTGCATGGTCACCCCTAGTTTTTTTCTGACTGATGCTGCTGGTTTTCCAAGTCAGAGTGCTCTGATGCCTGCCAACAAGACCATCGTGCCCTGACCCAAAACAAGTGTTACACTGGCTATACCCAATTTGCGTAAGCTGACTTGCTTGTAAGCCCCTAGTGAATGGGACACAGAGTCCCCACCAGGGAGTGACAAGTAAAACAAGTCTCCCAGTCCACCACTGTAGACTGGAAGGGCAGTTTAAAACTGCTAGCACAACTTTGCCATTTAAAAGCCATGGCAAAGTCAACTGTCACCATGAAACGTGTAAGTTACCCCTATGGCAAGCCTACAGAGGTATCAAGTAACTTGTTTACATTAAGACCAACTGGGTTCTACAGTTGAATGAAGTAACAACTTACACTGTGCAGCTTTTACAAAGTTGCCACTTTGTTGCTTTCAAGTTCCTGTGCTCTCAATGGTTGCACATGGAGCTTGAATCCGAGTCAGCATTCTGCCCTCCTAGGGGGACATCCCAGGAAGTGGCCATCAGGAGAGAGGAACCTTGGTAGCCCATTAGCTACCAACGGCATCCAATCCTAAGGACATTTTCTATACATAAATACGGCATCCCTGGTACCCAGAGCTCAGATCTTGACATGACTGGAAAAAGGACAGAAGACGGACTGCCCTGCAGCACCGTATTCCCAGCAAAGAGAGGCTGCACCGACGTGGACTGCTCCTGGTGGTTAGCAAAGAATTCGAACTGTGCCTGTATTGTCCTGGTCAAGGAAACATTATTTCCAAAGTCCAGACAAAGCAAAGAGACTTTAAGGATCAGCCAAATTACCTTCTGTTCACAGCACAGGGACACAACAGATGAAGAAGCCTGATAAGGGTGAGTAGAGGCCCAGAGCCCTGGACTGCGGCTCTCCACTGTGATGGAGCACAAGGGACCAGAGCCCGATGATCAGAAGTAGGACCCAAGTCTGATGACCCCGGAGAGTCCTTTGAGTGCAGCTTGGGTACCCAGAACTGGAAGTGACTGTGACACTGGAGAACTGGTGGTCCACTGGTTACTGGACCTCTGCCAGAACGGAGACATCAAACCCTGTGTCCAGGATCACTGCACCACCCTCACGGACCAAGAAGTCCCTGCAAGAAGATCCTAGTCAACTGCATTGTATCCACAGCGTCCTTGATCATCTTCAAGCATTCTGTATACTCACCATCAGGACCACTTCCATAGGAATCCATTGAACAAGGATAAAGTGACTGGAACTGCTGGAAGACTGCTTCTTCTGAGGCGTTAACTGTTTTTGAGGGCCCTGCTGGTCCTCCTGACTAGCTTCCTCCCAGAGTTGGGCACTCCAAGTAACTCTAACCGACCATATTACAATTTGCCCAACTTTGCGCTAAAAAGTTTCTAGTTGTCAAAATTGTTGAATTTGCCATTGCTTGTTCGCGGTTTAGTGAAATGCTGTGATTTACTATACCTTGTCAATTCTAGCTCTCCAAGATCCTCTGGTTTATCTTTTTCATTTTGGTGTCTAAAATATATATCAAAATACAGTCTGTTTTTGAAAATGAGTGTTGGATTTCTTTGGTGCCTTGCCAATTTCTTCTTCAGTTGTTTTTGGTGCTGTTTAAATGTTGTACACTTATTCATTTGTGTGATTCCTGCGGTTCAGAGCCACAGCTACCCAGGGTTGAGCTGATAGTTTGACAAACAAAACCTAAGGGTTCTAAAGGGGTTGTGACAGTATTACACAGTGAGGTTGCACACCTACACCATATAATATACTCAATTTCCTCACATTGAGGAGTTTCCCTGGGCCCGGGAAATTAGGGTGGGCGCAGGGCAGGGTTTAGGAACCAGCTCTGCAGATTGGCTTCTCGAGTGGGAGCGGGGCCAGGAGGCACTATCATGCACTCGCACCCTCTAAGGACACAGAGTGGTGGGACAGGGCCAGGTCTTGCTTTGACTTTTTTTTTTTTTGCTTCTTCTTCGACCTGCCTGAAGACTTGAACCTCCACAACAAACTGTTGTGGGAACTATTTTTTTTTTTTATAAAGGTTTTATTATGAACATTGCAAAGTTGTACAAAACCCAAATGGGGTCGAAGCCCCAACAATTTTCAATGATTGTATACAATGATCAATAAACAATGGAACGGGGAGAAATGGATGGATCAATGGGGTATTGTCAAACGTGGCTTAGGAAAAACATGTTATATCAAATCACGCAGGGGACAGGGAGAGGTGTCAGGGAAGAAAATAAAATAAAAGTAAGAGGTGTAAAACCGGGCAAGGGCGCTATGCCTGGTTATGTCGGGTTACAGTGATTGTGAGATTGTGAGGCTGTAAAGTTATAGGGCTCTCGGGGTGGGGTTGTAGGGTTGTACGGAATACAAACAATTTTAGTCAAATAGGCAAGCTAGCCAGGACAGCCTGGTGGCATGGGCATGGGGCATGAGGTTCGAGTCGCCTGTCCGCCTGGAAGTAAGTAAGTAAGTGGACAGGCTCTGTGCCGTGTTGCCACCTGGGTTGGGTGCCGATCGTTAGGTGCCTGGGTCCATGCCAAGCCTGGGGGTCACCGTGGCAGGCGGTAGTGTACCCTAAGGTGATGTTGATGGCAGAGGAGGGGAGACCGGTACATCAGGAGGGTGGGGCTTAAAGCCTTTGGCCGTGCTCTGCCCGTTTTCATTTAGTACGAATGTCCTATCGGCGGCACTTGGGGAAAGGTCTGTGGGGGTATTGCTAAAAGGGGGGTGGGGGGAAGGTGGTGTGCAATCTACAAACTAAACGCTATGTACTACGTACCATGCACTACGTACTACTACGCCCCCCCCCCCCCCCCGGTCAGAAAGGGGGCCCACACCTGGATGAAGGTTTGGGCTTGATCTTGCAAGTTGTAGACAATTCTTTCATATGTGGCCGTGTGGGTCATGGCTATGATCCATTCCTCCGGGGTTGGAGAGATTTCTGACCGCCAGTGACGGAGTATACAGATCTTTGCAGTGGCTAGTGCTGTGTGTAGCAGTCTTTTTTGCGGTCTGGAGAAGTCTGGTAGAGCGGTCGTGTCTTGTATAAGTATTAAGGAAGGGGGGAGTGGTGACAGGAGTGTCAATGATTCGGCCAAGGTGGAGCTCACCACGTCCCATAATGGTCGGACCGTTGGACAGTCAATTAAGATATGGTTTAGGTCGCAGTGTGTCTCTGGGCATCTCCAACATTGTGCATGCGGGAGGAGTCCTATCCTGTGCAGTTTCGCCGGGGACCAATACCAGTCGTGTAAGACCTTAAAGAGGCAGAACTTTAATCGTGCTTCGCGGGTACCTCTGTCCAGGGCTTCCAGGACATCCTCCCATTCAGCTGGATCTAAGGGTTGCTGTAACCGGGTTTGCCAGTGCAAACGCAGTTTATCTAGGAGGGGTTGGGAATAGAGTTGTCTGGTGATTAGGTCGTAAAGACCCAACATGACTCCCTTTTGTTGGGCCCCCTGCTGCAGGTAGGTCACTATGGGCGAGGGTTGGGACCCCCATCGGGTAGCTTCAACCCTTTGGGAGATGCAGTATTTAAGTTGTAGATATCTCCATTCTTGGTTTGGCTGTAGGACGAATTCTTCTCTTAGCCTTGGGAAGGGTTTGAGCACCTCGTTCTCCAGTATCTGAGAGAGAGTGTGGTTACCAGCCTCCCTCCACTGTGACCAGTTAAGCACTTCCCCCCTATCCAGAGTCCATTATTGCGCCACAGCAGCGCCTGAGCATGGATAAGGGGATGTACCCAAAATAGTCTGTGGGCCCTTCGCCATGCTGCTCTAGTCGCTTTCAAAATAGGGTTCACTGGGTTAGTCAATGGGAGGTCGTCGCGATAAGGTCCCCCAAGCCCTTCGTTTGCGGATAATAGTCGCTTTTCCACCGCAATCCATTGTGGTGGGTCAGGCATCACAAGCGTGGTGTGGGACAGTTGTGATAGTTGTAGTGCTAGCGAGTAGTGCTCCACTGATGGAAGTCCCATGCCCCCATGGGAACGGCGGGCTATGAGCTTGGCGGGTGATAGTCGTGGTCGCATAGGGCCCCATACGAACGATCTGATGAGGGAGTCTATTTGTCGTAATGTATGATGGGGCACCTGTAAGGGGAGGAGTCCCAGGATATAGGTGAAGCGAGGCACCGTGACCATTCTGGCCGCCTGTACTCGGCCCCACATGGATAGGCCCAGGTGGGTCCATTTGGCGAAATCGAGTTTCATCCGTGCAATGAGGGGGTCGATATTGTCCGCTACCATATGTGCCATGCCCGGCATGGCACATATGATGAGTACTCCCAAATATTTGAGGTGTTTTGGCATCCACCGAAACGGGAAGCCTAGAAGTGCGGCTTTTGTAGTCACCCGCGAGAGGGGGAGGGCCTCACTCTTGTCCCAGTTGACGCGGTAACCGGACAGTGTTGCGAATCCATCAATGACACCCAAGAGGGCTGGTATAGAGCTTTCTAAGTCAGTAAGTGTTAACAGGATGTCATCGGCATATAGATACATTTTGGATAGGCCGCCAGGGAGTGCTAGGCCAATTATAAGGGGGGAAGATCGGATGGCTGCGGCCAGAGGCTCCATGGCAAGTAAGAACAGGAGAGGGGAGAGAGGGCAGTCCTGTCGTGTGCCTCTGCGGATTGGTAAGGGGTCTGAGAAGAAGCCCCCACAGTTGACTCTTGCCTCTGGTTGGTCGTAGAGTAGCCGTACCATTGAGATGAATTTGTCTCCCAGGCTAAATCTCTCTAGGGCCGTGAATAGGTAGGGCCATTCTATGCGATCAAACGCTTTTTCGGCGTCTAGGGACAGGGCTAATGCTGTCTCCGGCAAGTCTTTTGAGGCCCATAAGGTATGAGATAAGGTACGCAAATGGTTTCTAGAGGTGCGTCCCGGTACAAACCCCACTTGCGTGTGGTGAATTAAGGATGGAATGACTTTGCGCAGCCTATTTGCCAAGATGCTTGCTCAAATGTTAACATCGCCGTTTAAGAGAGATATAGGCCGGTAGCTGCCACACAGCAAGGGGTCCCTCCCGGGCTTTGGTATGACAGCTATCGTTGCGTTATTGGATATGACACCTAGCGTCTGCGTGGAACAGGCTTAGTTTAGAGCTTCGTGTAGGATATCTATTACCTCTTTTCCTGCCCATTTGTAGAATTCCGCTGGGAAACCATCCTCCCCGGGCGACTTGTGGTAGGGGAGGCTGGAAATGACGCTCTCTAATTCCTGTCTGGTTATTTCCCCTTCAGGGAGACTACGACCTGTGTCTGACAGGGAGGGTAAATCGAGGCCTTCTAAGAAGGTTGTGGTCTGTGCCGGGCTGAATGTTATTTCTGGGGTGTATAGGTGTCTGTAGAACAGCACAAATTCGTTTCTAATGGCTTGTGGGTGCGTCAGTATTTCTCCAGAGGGAGCGCGTATGGCCGGTACGGCAAGGGCTCCCGTTCTTTGGCGCAGCTGGGCTGCCAGCAAGCATCCCGCTTTTTCACCCTGGTCATAGTGTCTCCCTTGTATTCTCTGTAGGGCATATTCAGCCTGTGTGGTACATAGCTCGTTGAGGGCCATTTGGCCGCGCTCCAATAATCGACGCCCTGATAGAGAGGGATGCATAGTATATTGTCTGGTGAGACAATGAATATCCATTTCTAGTGCCGCCTGTTGCTCCTTTCTGTCTCTATTCGCCAGCGCCGCATCCCGCATGAGGTGTCCGCGTATTGTGGCCTTGGCTGCGGCCCACAGTATGCGGTTGGACTCAACTGTGCCTTTATTATCCTGAGCAAAGGTGGCTGCATGATCCTGTAGCTATAATTTACCTTGTGGGGATCGGTAGCGATGGACTGCGAACCTCCAGGGCTTGCGGCCCGGGGATACTAGTCCTAATTGGATATCCACACTGATTGGAGAGTGGTCTGAGAGGCCACCTTCCCTTATGCTATTATCGTGGGCCACAAGGCTATTGGACAGGAGGAAGTAGTCGAGTCGGGATTGAGTGCCATGTACTGGCGAAATGAAGGTGAATTCTCGTTCCGTCGGGTGGGTCAGCCTCCAGTGGTCCACGAGGCCGTTGTCCAAGAGGACATCAGTCTGTAAGGCTCTGTCTGCATTATTACTTGTGTCAAGGAATCCCGTTCTGTCCAGGACTGCATCCCTAGCTATGTTCCAGTCTCCCCCTATTACATAGCGAGATGCTCCTATCTCCGTCAGGAGCCGATTGATTTGTAAAAAAAAAAAGGCGTTTGGGGCCCGCTGGTGCGTAAACGGAGCCCACGCATAGCGAGGAGTCTCCTATCTTTAGCTTAGCAAATATGTAGCGGCCCTCGGGGTCGGACCATGATTTGGTGATCCTGTAAGGGAGGGTTTTACGTAGTAATAGTGCCACCCGCATTTTCTCGGGGTGTTCTCTGTGTTGGGTGAGGGTGGACTGCAGCGAAATAGGACAGTGCCTACCCAGTCCCGTCGAAGTTTATCGGATTCCAGGCTGTCTATGTGTGTCTCTTGTAAGAGGGCAATGTCGGCTCGTTTGTCGTTAAGGTAGGTAAGATTTTTTTTCCTTTTTATGAAGTGGGTAAGGCCATTTACATTCCATGACATAATCCGTAAGGGTGCTACCTTGTTCGAGTCAGGCATCGTGGCCTTATAGAGGAGCTAACCTGGGTGGGGGGGGGGCGGGGGTAGGCTTCAAGGGTAAAGGAAGGAGGAACTGGGAGGGGTAAACGGGGGGAGAAAAATAACCTCTAGAAGCGGGGGAAGAGAGAGTGGTGTGGGGGAAGGGAGAAACTATAAGTGTGTGTAGTAATGAGGGGAGGGGAAGGGAAAGAGAAAGACATAAAAACGGGACTCAAGTCCCGGTGTTCTCAAACTGTAACCTGCGGGTCTAAAACCCAGGTCCGTCGAGCTCCACTGCCCGTCCAGCAGGCCGCGCGTCCAGAGAGGCAACGCACGTCTGGCGTCCGGGCCCCCATTGTTCTTATTTATTTCAATAGAGAGGCATGGGTCCGCTGGGCCTATAGGTGATAGTTGACAGGGGAGCCGTAGGGGCCGGTTTTATGGGGATTATTCTATCTACATCACTACATACTCCGCTGCTCGAACCTACGTTATTCTAGTGCACTCCATGGGTGGTCCACGTCACTCCCCACTAAAACAGAAAAGAAGAACCAGCAGACAAACAAACAAGCAGCCCAATAAACCCCTTCGGGGCGAGCCGACGGGGGGGGGGGAGTCGGAGGGAGGCCCTGGTGCAGTTCCAGCCATGCCGAGAGGAGGGTGGGTGGGGGGGGGGAAGGGTGCGCGCTGGCCCATTGCTAGACAAGTCTGGTCATAGAGGAGTGTTGTGTGTTGTGTTGCCGGGGGTAAAGGGGAGGGGAAAAAAGGGGGGGGATATAGGGGATAAACCTCCTGGAGGAAAGGGGGTTTGTTAGGAGAGAGGGGAGAAAGGAAGGAGTAGGGAAAAGCATCAGTAACACTGCAACATTGCGCAGGGCCAATCTGAGACAGAGACCCACAGTATTGGAATGACACATGAGTTCACATGATCAGGTACTCATCTCTCCGTTTGTTCTTCTCCTCTGCCTCCTGGGCTCAACCATACTAGTCCAGGGTTCGTCATAACCATGACTCCAAGGGCTCTGAGGAGAGGGGTGGGAGGGGGGAAAGGTGCTGGTGTCCGGTCGGCCTCAGATGGGGGCAGCTGTGGGCTTCAGAGGGGAGCGGGATTTATCTCTGTCCTACATCTGGGTGTACATCGCCACCGCCTGGAGTACTTGGCCCCGGTCGTCGTGACGTTTTGTGAGTCTCTCTAAGTCTCTTCCCCTGGAGTGGGGATCCGTGGTTGTTCCTCTCTCTGGGTTAAAGACGGCTTCTGAGTGGTTGGTTTCCGAGGATACACCTCGTATGTCCTGGAGGGACAGTTGTTGTTTCCATTGGTTATGCCTGTTCCTGAAGTTTGTCTAGGAATGTTCTCAGGTCCTCCAGGTCGAAGAAAGTTCTTGATTCGCCGTTTTTGGTGAGCCACATTCTGGCCGGTTCAAACAGGCCACATTTCACGTCCAGATGACAGAGGCGAGGACGGAGGGAAAGGAAAGCTCTCCTACAGTCTACAGTCTCTTTGGAGAATTCAGCTGAGAGTCGAATTTCCGTAGTGCCCAGCTTTAGTGGGCCTTGCGCCCGGGCTGTCTGTAGCAGTTGGCGAGCTTGACCATGGCGCAGGAGGCAGGCTATGATTGAGCTAGGACATTCCTTGCCGTCCTGTCTCTTTGGACCAAGTCTGTGCACCCTTTCGAATTCTAGAGGAGGGTCGAATGTTATGTCCGTTAGCTTAGGGAGTGTGTCCCGGAGGTAGGAGATCAGGTCCGTGCCCTCTATGCCCTCCGGGAATCCCATTAGGCGGATGTTGTTCCTGCGGCTTCTATCCTCCAAGTCTGTTAGTTTTCTGCAGAGGTGCATACGTTCTTGCCCTTTGTCAGTCCAGGAGGCTACCTGGGTTTCCACTGTTGTCACTCGTTGGTCCAGTCCCGATATTTGCGACTGGAAGCCCACTATCTCTAGGCGCATAGATCTTGTCTCTGCTGTCAGCGCCATCATGGCGCTATCCATTCCTTCCAGTTTGCGTCCCACTGCCGAGATCTCCTGCAGAATGCGGTCCATGGACGCACCTTGCGGGCCCTCCTCCATGTTGCCAGTGGTGGTGTGAGAGTGGGGCGGGGGGTCCTTCGGGTCCTTCGCCGGGGAACGCTTCTGTTGGCGCAGGGATTCCGAGAAGAGTAGTTGGCGGGCGGGGTTACCCGGTGGTTTGCCCGTCACTTTTCCTCTGGGCATGGCAGGTCCCCCCTCACTGACAGGCGGCTGGGGGGGATGTTCATCCTTGGCACAGCGGCGTGGCAGGTTTAAGGAGAGTGGAGGAGGGGGAAGGAGGGCCTCGGACGGCAGACAAGGCCAGATGGGTGTTTCTTTGTTTCCCAAGGTGGCCTCAGCGGTAGGGCAGAGTTTGGTACCGCTCGTTAGGCACAGTCTCGGGCAGTCTCTGGTATTATCTCCCGGCCCGGCTCCCCTCCTCTTCTCTTGGTTTGGAGGGAGCATGGTTAAAGGAGGAGAAGGCGTGGATGTGGCAAGGATCTCGCCTCCGGTTTCCGCCCCGCTCCCACACGATCTGCCGCAGAAGTACGCACCCTTCCAGGGTCCGCGAGGATCTTAAAAAAAACTGCAGAAATCTTCAGAAAGGTTGGAAGGGTTTCAAGGCGTCCGCCGTCCAAGGAGACTATGCCAGGAAAAAAGGAGGGGGAAGAAAGAAAGCCCCCCCTCGGGGGTCAAGACCCCCCGGCCAGCCGATCTAATTGATCCCCTCTCTCTCACCCACCTCCCGTCGGGGGGGGGGGGTAGCGTGCGTTCTCCGGCCGGTTTCTTGGCCCGTTCCGCCGCAGTTCATGGCTCGCCGTCGTGGTTGGCAGGAGCGGGGGTGGGGGTCTTTCAGGCTGGCCCCAGTAGGGGGGGAGGTGAGGGCACACTCCCCGGTTCGGTCCCCACGCACCCGGTTCAGCAGCCCCCCTGTCCGTCGTAGGCTTCCGACTTTATTCTCCACTCTCCCTGGTCATGTCAGGGGGGGGAGCACGTGTCTTCTGGGCGGCTCTTTAGCCCGTCCTGCCGCATGCCGTGGGGAGCCGCGGCAGTAGGCGGGGTGGGGGGAAGGGAGGGCGCAGGGGTGCTGTAAAATACCTCCACCCAGGTCCCGCCGTCCGTTGTCCGTCGGCTGGCCGCGGGGGAAGCGTGTCTCTCGGGGCGGCTCCCCTCCTGCACTCGAGGCCCCAGCTTCTTGTCTCGCCACAGGCCTCGACTTCGTCTTCCGCTCTCCTCTGTGTTTCCACGGAGAGTGCGGGTCTCCCGCTGGGTCTTGCGGTCAATCCCGGCCGCCAATCCTTCGCCCCAGGGTTGGCAGGGGATAGGGGGCTCTCAGAGCGCCCTCGCCACTCTCGCCGCGCGGCCCGCCGTCCTGCGGAGCCCTTCGCCTAGACGGCCATCATTAGTCGTGGCCAGACCACGCCCCTCTGGGGAACTGTTTTAGGAGTGGGACCGGGCTCTTCCTTGTGTCTTTGAACGATGCAGGGTTTTTCCTGCACTTGGTGAAGAAGATATTTGTCTCATGCTCTCAGATAGCCTTTGGGTGCATCAAGGCATAGTTGCTGCAGGTCTTGGAGTCATGTTCTGACCCCATACACCATAGGCAAACCAAGTGGCATTCCCTGCAAGGCTTAAACCATGTAGCCTTTGGACATTGCCCAAGCACACTGTAAAAAACTGGAAAGGTCCTATCCTGTCTGGGTTCTAACCTCCCTCTCTGTCCCTATCTCCTTTCTTCCGTTCCAGACCACAATCACCAACATTCTACTTCATCATTCTTTCAGCTTTCCAGGACACAAAGAGCACTACACACATCATTCCTGCAACCTAACATATTAAACATGAATTCTAATGTAGCCTGTGTTTGTAGCTGTATGTGTGAACATTCCTGAATGTAAGAGGGTTGTGAAGATACATGCCAGTATGGGTCTGTAGCATGAGGTAATTGGGACGCAAGTGCTTGTTTTATTCTCTGCAGCCTCTGCAGACAACGATAAGAACAACAGGGGTCTCCAGAGGGGATGCTGTGGAGCCTGGTAGGCTTCAAAGATTCCTGTAGCATCAAGATGCTTGACCCTTCTAATTAAAGCTCATATGGTGTACTAGGAGGCCTTCGATTTATAGTAAACTGCAGATCCCAGTGGTGGAGCCTGGAGGGGCAAGGGGTAAAGTCAGATGCACAGCAGAGGGCTTGAGTGCAGTGATTCTTGAACCAGCGACCAGATAAGTGTCTCTGGAAAGCTTAACCTCACAGGTTCTGAAAGAACACAATCCTGACAGTATGGATGGGATACACAAAAATGAATGGTGAGTGTTTTTTACATTCCAGAGTTGATGAGTGCCTATGGATTTTCCTGGTTCCAGGCATAGTCCAGAAAGGAGGCACCATTTTATATTATAATATGTCATTTATAAAGTGCATTCACATTCGACTTATGTGGCCTGAGCTTGTGATTGGATGCTTGCTGGGCAATATCTTGATTGAGCCTAGAGTGAAGGATTCTGTGACTCGGTGAATGCCACATGTTACAGATATATGAATCCACTGCCTACAGGTTAGGACATTACTTATAATGATAGACAAGAGTAGTATCTGGACAGACAAAGTCATTATCAATACTGATAAAAGAGGATATTATTAGTATTGCTAGATGAAAACATCATCTCTACTAATAGGGGATGGCTGTGCTATTGTTTAGGGTATTATCTTTAATTGTAGATAAGGTCCTTGCCTGAAGATGAGTTAGTTATCTGTACATATACATGAGGACATTGTCTATAAATGAGATATTTTTGTACTAATAGACCAGGGCATTTTCTGTACTGATGAAAGCATCATCAGTATTGATAGAGGAAGACGTTATCTGTACTGAAGGGTGAAAGGTTTGCCTATATGGTAGGGTACTACGTTTACTGATATATTAAGGCATCGTATAGATGTAGGCATTATCTGGACTGATATGGAAAGACGTTATCTATACTGTTAGGAGACAGGCTTGCCAATATGGTAGGGTACTACCTTTACTGACAAATTAAGCCATTTCCTATAAGTGAGGGCATTATCTGTACTTACAGGAAAGGGCGTTGTTTGTACTAAAAGAACGCAACATAATAAAGGACGCACTCCAGGATCGCATCAACTCCTCCACACACAACTCGAAGGAACTTTTCTCAGTCATCAATGAGTTCACAAATCCCCCCTCTGAAGCCACCAGCATCCTCCCGTCACAGGACCTCTGCGACAAACTCACCACTTTTTCCACCGCAAGATTCAGGACATCCATGACAGCTTCCTCTTGGAATATCCTGGCACCAGAACCTGTAACTGGTCCACCTCCCCAACAGAGCCTCCCACAGATCATCCACAGCTGGTCCATGTTCACCACGGAGGAAACAGTCAGCATCATGAACAGCTCCCACTCCGGAGCCCCCACGGACCCCTGTCCACACCACATACACATCAGAGCCAGCACATCCATCGCCCCAAGCTCCAATGAACTGCTCCATCAATACTGGCACCTTCCCCTGAGGACTGGAAACACACCGAAATATTCCCTTTTCTGAAGAAACCTTCGATCGACCCATCAGAACTAAAGAATTTCTGGGCCATCTCCCTGCTACCCTACCCCCCGCCCCCCAAAGTACTAGAGAAAGCAATCAACGCACAACTACGTAATTTCATTGAGGCCAACAACTCACTGGACAGCTCCCAGTCTGGTTTCCGTAGCAACCACAGCACGGAGACAGCCCTCCTGGCAGCCACCAACGACATACGATTACTCCTAGACCGCAGCCACATCGCATTGTTCATACTCTTTGACCTTTCAGCAGCCTTTAACACGGTCTCCCACAGCACTCTACGCACCAGACTCCACAACCATAGCAATCCGCAGAGAAGCCTTGGAACTGATCCACTCCTTCCTCGCCAGGAGGACTCAGAGGGTCAGGCTCCAGCCCTACACAACCAGGCCCACAGGAGTCAACTGCCGAGTCCCCCAAGGATCCTGAGTCCCACACTGTTAAACGTATACATGGCCCCTCTCTCAGCCATTTTGTCAGAAGCCACGGTATGGACATTGTGTCATATGCCGATGACACACAACTCATCATTTCCCCCACGAAGACACAGACACGGCCAAAAGGAGCTTCCACTCAGGAATGGATGAGAGAAAGGTGCCTCAAGATCAACTCCGACAAGACTGAGCTCATCATCTTCGGAAATGCCACCTCAGCTTGGGGCGACTACTGGTGGCCCACATCCCTCCGCACCGACTGAGCACGCCCGCAACTTAGGTATCATCCTCGACTCCTCCCTATCCATGACCTGGCAGGTAAACTCAGCAGCTTCCTCCTGCTGGCACACACTCCACAAACTTCAGAAGATCTTCAGATGGATCCCAGCAGACTTCTCCCTCCCCAGCTCCTTGAGACCATCACAGGTAAGTAGCCACACTATTCAAAAATTGATTGATTTGGTACTTCAGATAAAAGAAAGCAGTATATGTATTAATATACAAAGGCATTATCGGTATTTATAGATGATGTCAATGAGTCAATACAGGATTTATAAAGCACGGCAAGTCACCTGTGAGTGTCTCAAGGTGTTGAAAAAAAGCAAGCAAAAGTCAGGAGCGACAGTGATGCAGCAGCATGGGAAGAGCTGGGCCTGGGACCTGCTCAATCGTGTCGTGCTCCGGCCTCCATTAAATAGGTCCTGGGAGGAAGGAGAGACAGTGGGCGGGGCTAGGAGGGAGGTGGGAAATGATGGGCGGCATGCGGAAATGGCAAGGTCAAGGCAGGGAGAAAGCAATGAAAACGAGGGAAAAGCAAGGAGAAAACACACAAAACGAAGGAAAAAGCAAGGAGAAGGTACAAAAACAGGTGAAAAAGCAAGAAGAAACAAGTGAAAACAAGAGAAAAGTAATGAGAAGGCACACAAAATACTTGGAGAAAAGCCAGGAGAAAGCAGTCAGAACAAAGGAAAAGCAAGGAGAAGGCGCACAAAAACATGGTATGATAGAGGAGGGAATTGTCTGTCCTGATAGGTGATGGTCCCTCCTATATATAAGGATATTATTCTTAATGATATATTAAATCATTTCCAATAGATGAGGGCGTTGTCTGTACTGACAGGCAAGGACATTATTTGTACTAAAAGATGGGTACTGGTAGATGAGGGTAGTATATGTAATAATAGGCATTATCAGTATTGATAGATGATGTCATGATAGAGGAGGGAATTATCTGTACTTATAGGTGACGATCCTGCCTATATATTTGAATATTATTCTTAGATATGGATTAAGGCTTTGCCTGTAGATGAGGGCATTATCTGTACTGACAGTGGAAGGACGTTTTTGTACTTGTAAACAAGGGCATTATGTGAACTGATTATCTGACCTGATAGATGAGGACACTCCCTGTAGATAAAAGTCTTATCTCTAATGATACACAAAGACATTGCCTACAGATGAGGGCATTATTGAATTGAGATATCAAGGCATTATCAGTACTGATAGATAAGGGAATTGCCTACAGGTGGGAGCATTATCTGTAGCATTATACAAGGGTGTTATATGTTCTGACAAATTAGAACATTACCTACATATGGATGAAGGCATTATCTCTACTGATGAGATAAGGGCATTACATATATTGGTAAATGAGAGTATTATCTATAGTAGCACTTGAGGGCTTTGCCTGTAGATGAAGGCATTACCCTGTACTGAAAGATAAATACCAATATTGCTTGTATCTTATCACAAGAGTTTTTTTACCTGTACCTCCAGGGCACTAACTCGTAGAACAAGAGGCTCACCTGTAACCAAGGATGGCTGAGTGTTTTGTCCACGCTGTAGCGCTTCCTCATCTTCACTTGCAGCAAATTGTTGATAAGGTCAATGGCTAAAAAAAAAGAAATGTGTGTAGTGAGCAGCAGTAACACAGTCTGGGGTTCAGCCTGGAATAGGAAACATAAAGGCAACCTACTATAAGGTGGCATTATAGCTGGTATTAATGTGCTGAGACCCTCTACCACAGGGGGCATTGCACCTTGTACTTGGAGAGACAATGGCACCTGTACCATCACATGGTGGCATCTCTGTCCAGCACAGACAGGGTTAAATTGAGCAGGTGTGTCTTGATCCAACATGGGTTTTTACAACCTCTAGTCTGTGGTTGCAACCTGGAGACTGTGTTTCACCATTAACCCAAAGTCAAAGCATTGTTACACTTTAACACATAAACTGTTTGTTGTCAACTGGTATCAATTGATTTAAACATTCTATCTGCACATCACAACCCTCATCTCCTTTTTCTGGCCCTTTATCCGTACATTCCAGTCATTTACCTGCACACTCCAGCCCTTTCTATGCACATTTTAAATGTTTACCTGTGGATGCTAACCTTATCATTCTAAACATTTATATCTACTTTCCAAACCTTTACCAACAGCACGTTTCAACCCTTACCCACCCACTTGGACTTTTATCTGCACATTCTAGTCCCCTATCTGCTTCCAACTCTTTTTCTGTACATTCAAACCCTTTGCATATTTTAAACGTTTAGCTGTGTATTTTAACCCTACCATTATAGTCATTTTAATGTACTTTTCACGCTTTATCAGCAGCACATTTCAACCCTTACCCACCCAGCTGGACTTTTATGTGCACATTCTAGTCCTTTGTCTGCGCATTCCAACCCTTTATCTGTACATTTTAAACGTCCACCTGTGGATGCTAACCTTAGCATTCTAAACATTTATATGTACTCTGCAATAATTTATCTGTGCATTCCAGTCTTCTATATGTGTTTGGGCATCCTTTGGTGTACATTCTGATAATTTAGCTCTACATTCTATCCCTGTAGGAAAGTACCATCTTGCCTGGCACGTTACCCCCATTTTTCACTGTATATATGTTGTTTTAGTTGTATGTGTCACTGGGACCCTGGTAACCCAGGGCCCCAGTGCTCATAAGTGTGCCTGAATGTGTTACCTGTGTAGTGACTAACTGTCTCACTGAGGCTCTGCTAATCAGAACCTCATTGGTTATGCTCTCTCATTTCTTTCCAAATTGTCACTGACAGGCTAGTGACCATTTTTACCAATTTACATTGGCTTACTGGAACACCCTTATAATTCCCTAGTATATGGTACTGAGGTACCCAGGGTATTGGGGTTCCAGGAGATCCCTATGGGCTGCAGCATTTCTTTTGCCACCCATAGGGAGCTCTGACAATTCTTACACAGGCCTGCCACTGCAGCCTGAGTGAAATAACGTCCACGTTATTTCACAGCCATTTTACACTGCACTTAAGTAACTTATAAGTCACCTATATGTCTAACCTTTACCTGGTAAAGGTTAGGTGCAAAGTTACTTAGTGTGAGGGCACCCTGGCACTAGCCAAGGTGCCCCCACATTGTTCAGAGCCAATTCACTGAACTTTGTGAGTGCGGGGACACCATTACACGCGTGCACTACATATAGGTCACTACCTATATGTAGCTTCACCATGGTAACTCCGAATATGGCCATGTAACATGTCTATGATCATGGAATTGCCCCCTCTATGCCATCCTGGCATTGTTGGTACAATTCCATGATCCCAGTGGTCTGTAGCACAGACCCTGGTACTGCCAGACTGCCCTTCCTGGGGTTTCTCTGCAGCTGCTGCTGCTGCCAACCCCTCAGACAGGCAGCTGCCCTCCTGGGGTCCAGCCAGGCCTGGCCCAGGATGGCAGAACAAAGAACTTCCTCTGAGAGAGGGTGTGACACCCTCTCCCTTTGGAAAATGGTGTGAAGGCAGGGGAGGAGTAGCCTCCCCCAGCCTCTGGAAATGCTTTGTTGGGCACAGATGTGCCCAATTCTGCATAAGCCAGTCTACACCGGTTCAGGGACCCCTTAGCCCCTGCTCTGGCGCGAAACTGGACAAAGGAAAGGGGAGTGACCACTCCCCTGACCTGCACCTCCCCTGGGAGGTGTCCAGAGCTCCTCCAGTGTGCTCCAGACCTCTGCCATCTTGGAAACAGAGGTGCTGCTGGCACACTGGACTGCTCTGAGTGGCCAGTGCCACCAGGTGACGTCAGAGACTCCTTGTGATAGGCTCCTTCAGGTGTTAGTAGCCTTTCCTCTCTCCTAGGTAGCCAAACCCTCTTTTCTGGCTATTTAGGGTCTCTGTCTCTGGGGAAACTGTAGATAACGAATGCATGAGCTCAGCCGAGTTCCTCTGCATCTCCCTCTTCACCTTCTGATAAGGAATCGACCGCTGACCGCGCTGGAAGCCTGCAAACCTGCAACATAGTAGCAAAGACGACTACTGCAACTCTAACGCTGATCCTGCCGCCTTCTCGACTGTTTTCCTGCTTGTGCATGCTGTGGGGGTAGTCTGCCTCCTCTCTGCACCAGAAGCTCCGAAGAAATCTCCCGTGGGTCGACGGAATCGTCCCCCTGCAACCGCAGGCACCAAAAAGCTGCATTACCGGTCCCTTGGGTCTCCTCTCAGCACGACGAGCGAGGTCCCTCGAATCCAGCGACACCGTCCAAGTGACCCCCACAGTCCAGTGACTCTTCAGCCCAAGTTTGGTGGAGGTAAGTCCTTGCCTCACCTCGCTGGGCTGCATTGCTGGGAACCGCGACTTTGCAAGCTACTCCGGCCCCTGTGCACTTCCGGCGGAAATCCTTCGTGCACAGCCAAGCCTGGGTCCACGGCACTCTAACCTGCATTGCACGACTTTCTAAGTTGGTCTCCGGCGACGTGGGACTCCTTTGTGCAACTTCGGCGAGCACCGTTTCACGCATCCTCGTAGTGCCTGTTTCTGGCACTTCTCCGGGTGCTACCTGCTTCAGTGAGGGCTCTTTGTCTTGCTCGACGTCCCCTCTCTCTGCAGGTCCAATTTGTGACCTCCTGGTCCCTCCTGGGCCCCAGCAGCGTCCAAAAACGCCAAACGCACCATTTGCGTGTAGCAAGGCTTGTTGGCGTCCATCCGGCGGGAAAACACTTCTGCACGACTCTCCAAGGCGTGGGGGATCCATCCTCCAAAGGGGAAGTCTCTAGCCCTTGTCGTTCCTGCAGTATTCACAGTTCTTCAGCCTAGTAAGAGCTTCTTTGCACCAACCGCTGGCATTTCTTGGGCATCTGCCCATCTGCGAGCTGCTTGTGACTTTTGGACTTGGTCCCCTTGTTCCACAGGTACCCTCAGACAGGAATCCATCGTTGTTGCATTGCTGATTTGTGTTTTCCTTGCATTTTCCCTCTAACACGACTATTTTGTCCTTAGGGGAACTTTGGTGCACTTTGCACTCACTTTTCAGGGTCTTGGGGAGGGTTATTTTTCTAACTCTCACTATTTTCTAATAGTCTCAGCGACCCTCTACAAGGTCACATAGGTTTGGGGTCCATTCGTGGTTCGCATTCCACTTTTGGAGTATATGGTTTGTGTTGCCCCTATCCCTATGTTTCCCCATTGCATCCTATTGTAACTATACATTGTTTGCACTGTGTTCTAAGACTATACTGCATATTTTTGCTATTGTGTATATATATCTTGTGTATATTTCCTATCCTCTCACTGAGGGTACACTCTAAGATACTTTGGCATATTGTCATAAAAATAAAGTACCTTTATTTTTAGTATAACTGTGTATTGTGTTTTCTTATGATATTGTGCATATGACACTAAGTGGTACTGTAGTAGCTTCACACGTCTCCTAGTTCAGCCTGAGCTGCTTTGCTAAGCTACCATTATCTATCAGCCTAAGCTGCTAGACACCCTATACACTAATAAGGGATCACTGGGCCTGGTGCAAGGTGCAAGTACCCCTTGGTACTCACTACAAGCCAGTCCAGCCTCCTACAATCCCTTTATCTCTACCTTCCAGTCATTTGTCTGTACATTCCAATTATCCAGCTGTACATTCCGATTCTTTATCAGCACATACAAGTCCTTTATTTGTACATGTACATTCCTTATTTATGAATTCTAACTCTTCTTGTGTACATTCCAATCCTTTTAGATGTAGATGCTGGTTCTTTATAAGTATATTCTGACCTTTTTTCATACTCTTTATTCTAATCTTTTATCAGTACACTTCAATTAATTTTATGTACATTTTAACCCATTATATGTGCACTATAAGACATTCTCTCTGAATCTGCCTATGAATTCTAACAAATGCTCTGCACGTTCTATCACTTCACAGGGGAACTCTAACACTATAGTTGTACTTTTTAACCCTTTATCTGTGCATGCCAAACTTTATATTCTAATACTTCATCTGTATATTCTAAATCTTCACCACAACAACCTTCACCTTTCATTCAAGCAATTATTTGTAAATTCCAACCTCTGATTGTGAATTCTAACTCTTTACACATTTTAATCTCTTAACCGTGAACTGTAGCTAGTTACATTCTAGCCCATTGTGAGTAGTAGGCCTGGGCACAATTAAAATTACGCTAGCGTGCTTCACATAATTTCGAGAATGTTGTGTTACATTTGTTACCTAAAACTATGCCATGTCATGTAATTAAGTGGAATTCATGGCAAAACTTTACAGCAAGTACAAAATAATAACAAGAGTGGCCACACTGCGAGTGACTGTTGTTGCACACTTGTCTCAGCTATTTTCATTTTCAAAATGCATTTCATGTTATAATATATCCCTAAATTATGTATTATTTACATTTTGTGTAAGTGCAAGTCATTTCGCATAATTCTCCTGAAATTTAATGTAATTGCATGAAAGCAAATTAGTTTCACCTACTCCTAATCAGTATTATTCGATGCTCTTGCAGACCATGCTAGCTGTAGCCTTTTTACCTTTTATCTGTACACTCCAATACGTGTACTGTGCATGCTAGACTTTTATTGGTACATTCTAATTCATGAACTGCACATCCTAACCCTTTATTTGTACATTCTACTGCATGAACTGTAGATCCTAACTCTTTATTTGGACATTCTGATTCATGAACTGCACATCCTAACCCTTTATTTGTACATTCTACGGCATGAACTGTACATCCTAACTCTTTATTTGGACATTCTAATGCGTGAACTGCACATCCTAACCCTTTATTTGTACATTCTACTGCATGAACTGTACATCCCAACTCTTTATTTGGACATTCTAATGCATAAACTGTACATCGTAACTCTTTATTTGGATATTCTAACACATGAACTGTACATCCTAACTCTTTATTTGTACATTCTAATGCATAAACTGTACATCCTAACTCTTTATTTGGATATTCTAACGCATGAACTGTGCATCCTAACTCTTTATTTGCACGTTCCAAATCATGATCTCCGCACACTTCATCTATTGCAACATTGCAAAGTATAGATCTTTATCAGCAGAACAGTTGATGGTCGCATTCTAATACTGTATGAGTATGTTCTTAAGCAGCACCCTGTATTCTAAACAGGTATCAGTGTGCCTGACCCAGCATTAGCTCATTTTCATACTCTGTGTATTCTAAACCTTTACAGTACCTAATCATTTATGATAACCTTTTAAATTCTGCATCAGTACCTTTTTTATCAGTATCAGTTCATTTTTACCTTGCACCAGAACCCTCAAAATGTACGGTTACCAGATTGCTTTGTGCCATCAATTCTCCAGTCCTGTGCTTTGACCCTAATGAATTCTGGGAATTGTAGTTGTAGTTCATTTGGTTGTTCTAATGGAACTCACACTGGAAAACAATAATTTGTAAAAGAAAAGCCTAGGGCTAGTGCATTGTGTCCTTGGTGACATGAAGTCAAATAGTAGCCTTATATTAACCTTATGTCTCTACCTCCTTGGTCAGTATTTGCATCTTATTTAACCTGTATTAGTACCTGTGAAACGCTATCTTTCCCTTCAAGCTCATTACAATACCCTGTAACCCCCACATCTGCATCTTCCTTCTCTGTAAGGTACCTTATTACCCCTGCATCTGTAACTCTATATTAGTACATATCATTCCATCTCAGTACCATACCACCATGTATCAGCACCTTCAAAACCCAATATTGGCAACTTCTCGCTCTGTAAAAGTCCTTTGTTACCCTGCATCAGGAATTCTTGTATGAGCGCCTTCTGACCCTGCATTGGTCGGTCCCATTGGCTGAGGCTTAACGTCAAATTCTGGAATGGTTTCAATCATCTCCCTACAACTTCAGGTTCCCTCGACATGGCTGTTGCAAGGTGTGGTTGGATCGTAATTCTACATCATGGACACTAATGGATCAAGTAGGTGACCCTAGTTGCTTGGGTGCCACTGATAACTTGTGACCAAATCATCAGTACCTAAATGAAGGTACCACCAGGGCGCCTACTCTGGGTGGTGATCAAGCTCATGTATTTGTGGTGTCTCACCGCCACACTCCACCTGCTCCCCCGTATCTGTGCATGGCATATTTTCCTCCAAATGACTTACAGCATTACAAGGCAAGATTAAAGACAGATTGTGTGCTATGAAACTGCCACTAAAATGACATTAGCGAAAGCTAAGGCGAGTCAAATTTACATATCATGATTTTTATTAGAGATTTTATGGCAAGGCCTAAGGCTAATATTATCGCAATCTCCTTTATTGTCACCATTGTCAGGAGCTGAGAAGGAAGGCCAGGCATCAAACATTGATACCTAAGAGTCGCTGGCAGTTGCGCACAAGTTTAGCCTACCTTCCTGTGACGTGTCCTTCCACGGGTTTGGTGGGTACATGAAGGCGGCATTCTGGATCTGGTCGTGAATGTCCTCATCCTCATTGAAGGGGAAGGTCCCGCTCAGGCTGACATAGATAATAACGCCAACAGACCACATGTCCAAAGACCGGTTGTAGCCACGATTACGCAGAACCTCTGGTGCCAGGTAGGCTGGTGTCCCCACCACGGAGCGGCGGAATGACTTCTCCCCAATGATGCGGGCAAAGCCGAAGTCACAGAGCTTGACCTGCATGGGACCAGAAGTCAAAATAGTCAAACTCTGTCTAGTTTTATGATAGCTTAAGAAATTAAACTAAAAACACCTATGAATGTTTTCTGAATTATTACTGTGTCATGTTTTCTGAATTATTACTGTGTCCCAAGTCTAAAAATCAGGCCATGGATGACTATAACGCCAAGGGTCATCTGTCTGGATATGAACATATAGAGACCTGGGCTCGGTTCAACCTTTCTTCAACCTCACATAAGGCACAATCCCTATTCCTACTGACCATTCAGAGGCTCTTGCATGATAGGAAATCCAGTGCTTAATTTGCAAAATAATAAATCCTGGTTTCCAAAGTTTTTGTCAGAGGCCAGTGTTATGGAATTCTGAGGTTGCCAAATATCAAGACTTTCTAGTGTTGATTCCTTCTCACCGTACACTCCGGTCCCCTTTATTTCATCATGCAGGTTATTTTTCATCTCCGCTTTCTTCTTTTGACACTTTTTTCCACTACTCTCTTCTGCCTTTTTTTTCTTTTCCTTCCTTACTGCATCTTGTTCTTGGACAAAGTCTGATGTTTAAAAATAAGTACTGGTCCCCAAAAATTAAGGTCAGTGGGACCCAACAGCAACCCAACCACAGGCTCATGCTAAGCGCTATACCAATTTGCCTGCCTCCGGTAGGCGATGATGATACTGATATAGAAACTGTATAGAGAACATTACAACAGACTAGCCTTAAGGCAACAGTAGACAAGTCATACTCTCAAAGTTTCTTGGTGTTACCTGTGGAAATGGATCAGCTGACGCCAGCAGGACGTTTTCTGGCTTTAAATCACAGTGCACAATATTTTTAAAATGAAGATGCCTCAAGGCCACCAGGATCTGAGGTGAAACAAAGAAAACAGTTGTTAAAAAAGCATTGGCAAAACCAATAAGTCTGGCCTTAGTAAGCAGGAGAAATGGTACAACATTAAAAAACATGCCAGTTTAAATTGGTGGCCCTATGCTTACAAAAAATGTAAATAAAAAAAATAAAAAATTGGTTATAATATTAAAAGAACAGTACAGGTGCTTTTTAAGCTGGCAGTCCTGGTGATCGGCCCATCCGGAGCCTCCTGCGGTGAGACACGGTATGAAGATGATGCCCACCTACCAGGAATGACCAACCGGCTGCAGTTGTCCTGCCTAGCAGGTTCCTTGATCACTCACTCTGGGCAGCAGCAGTGACATCAGCACTCCCGCATCCGGCAGGAGGACGCCTGCTGTCTTGATTGATCTCATTTCAGCAGGTGTCTTGCTGGCATGGTTGGTCGTCATCCTTAACTAGCAAGTGCAACAATGAGTGATACCCACTGGGAGAGATGACTGACAGCACACACATCAAATCTGTTAATGAGGGGGTGTGAAGGAGGGCTTGGGCCAATCAGTGTATTCAGTAGGGGTGCGGGGGGGGCTGTGCCAATGCACTTATGAGACTCGTTGCTAAGGAAGAACTTGCATCAGTCTATTAATGAGAGGTTGAGGGCCTGTGCCAACGCCTGCATGGAACAAAGAACAAGAGAGGAGCCTGCACCAGTCTATCAATGAAAGGAAGGATGGAGTGAGGATGCATGGGACACGATACGATACAGGAGCCTACACCAGTCTGTTAATGAGAGGAAGGATGGGGTGAGGACACATGGGACAAGATACAAGACATGAGCCTACACCAGTCTGTTAATGAGAGGAAGGATGGGGTGAGGATGCATAGGACAAGGTATGATACAGGAGCCTACACCAGTCTGTTAATGAGAGGAAGGATGGAGTGAGGATGCATGGGACAAGGTACAAGACATGAGCCTACACCAGTCTGTTAATGAGAGGAAGGATGGGGTGAGGACACATGGGACAAGGTACAAGACATGGCCCTACACCAGTCTGTTAATGAGAGGAAGGATGGGGTGAGGACGCATAGGACAAGGTATGATACAGGAGCCTACACCAGTCTGTTAATGAGAGGGAGGATGGGGTGAGGATGCATGGGACAAGGTACAATATAGGAGCCTACACCAGTCTATCAATGAGAGGAAGGATGGGGTGAGGATGCATGGGACAAGGTACAAGACATTAGCCTACACCAGTCTATTAATGAGAAAAAGGACAGGGTGAGGATGCATGGGACAATATACGATACAGGAGCCTACACCAGTCTGTTAATGAGAGGAAGGATGGAGTGAGGACACATGGGACAAGGTACAAGACATGAGAGTACACCAGTCTGTTAATGAGAGGAAGGATGGGGTGAGGATGCATGGTACAAGGTACAATACAGGAGCCTACACCAGTCTATCAATGAGAGGAAGGATGGAGTGAGGATGCATGGGACAAGGTATAATACAGGAGCCTACACCAGTCTATCAATGAGAGGAAGGATGGAGTGAGGATTCATGGGACGAGGTATAATACAGGAGCCTACCTCAGTCTATCAATGAGAGGAAGGATGGGGTGAGGATCTACACCTACCTTTATCAAGACATGAGCCTGCACCAGTCTATTAATGAGAGAAAGGATGGGGTGAGGATGCATGGGACACAATACGATACAGGAGCCTACACCAGTCTGTTAATGAGAGGAAGGATGGGGTGAGGATCTACACCTACCTTTATCAAGACATGAGCCTGCACCAGTCTATTAATGAGAGGAAGGATGGATTGAGGATTCATGGGACGAGGTATAATACAGGAGCCTACCCCAGTCTATCAATGAGATGAAGGATGGGGTGAGGATGCATGGGACAAGGTACAAGACATGAGCCTACACCAGTCTATTAATTAGAAAAAGGACAGGGTGAGGATGCATGGGACACAATACGATACAGGAGCCTACACCAGTCTGTTAATGAGAGGAAGGATGGGGTGAGGATGCATAGGACAAGGTATGATACAGGAGCCTACACCAGTCTGTTAATGAGAGGAAGGATGGATTGAGGATGCATGGGACAAGGTACAAGCCATGAGCCTACACCAGTCTGTTAATGAGAGGAAGGATGGGGTGAGGACACATGGGACAAGGTACAAGACATGACCCTACACCAGTCTGTTAATGAGAGGAAGGATGGGGTGAGGATGCATAGGACAAGGTATGATACAGGAGCCTACACCAGTCTGTTAATGAGAGGGAGGATGTGGTGAGGATGCATGGGACAAGGTGCAATACAGGAGCCTACCCCAGTCTATCAATGAGAGGAAGGATGGGGTTAGGATGCATGGGACAAGGTACAAGACATGAGTCTACACCAGTCTATTAATGAGAAAAAGGACAGGGTGAGGATGCATGGGACAAGATACGATACAGGAGCCTACACCAGTCTGTTAATGAGAGGAAGGATGGAGTGAGGACACATGGGACAAGGTACAAGACATGAGCCTACACCAGTCTGTTAATGAGAGGAAGGATGGGGTGAGGATGCATGGGACAAGGTAAAATACAGGAGCCTACACCAGTCTATTAATGAGAGAAAGGATGGAGTGAGGATGCATGGGACAAGGTATAATACAGGAGCCTACACCAGTCAGCTAATGAGAGGAGGATGGGGTGAGGATGCATAGGACAAGAAAGGAGCCTACACCAGTCTGGTAATGGGAGGAAGGATGGGGTGAGGATTCATGGGACAAGGTACAATACAGGAGCCTACACCAGTCTATTAATGAGAGAAAGGATGGAGTGAGGATGCATGGGACAAGGTATAATACAGGAGCCTACCCCAGTCTATCAATGAGAGGAAGGATGGGGTGAGGATGCATGGGACAAGGTACGAGAAAAGAGACTGTACACGTCTGTTAATGAGAGGGTAAGGGATCGTGCCAACTCATGCACGGGACCAAGTACAAGAGACCAGTCCAAACTAGTCTGTTGCTGGAGTGTGGGGTGGGAATGGATGAGGATGCATGGGACCAGGATGGAGAGAAAAGTGTACACCAGTCTGTCAGTGACATGGAGTGGAATGAGGGACTGTGTTAACTCACGCTCGGGACCAGGACCGCAACAGGAATTTAAAGCAGCTCATTAATTAGAAGATGAAGGGGAAGAGGGCCTCTGCCAGCTGATGCATGGGACCAAGACGAAAGGTGGAGCCCCCACCGTTCTATTAGCAAGAGGAGGGGGCGTGTCCAAGATGGTGTTAGGATGGTCGCACCATGGCTGAGCTCCACCACCATCACTACAACGACAAGCTGAAGCGGGGTGACCTGTCAGGCTCCGTATATGGACGAGAGGACACCCATACACCGGAAGCATTCTCACCCTCGGACCCTGACCACCCAAATACCTGCATAGAGGCTTGGGCCTCCTCCCGGCCTGAGACCACGCATCCCCAAGATGGCTGCTGCCAGAACTTAGGCAGTAGAGAAGCCAGCGCCAGACCTCCTTGACTGTGCGGTGGACCTGTGCTGCTGGAGCTGCCGTCACCAACGGACGCCGCGGACCTACTACACACGCCCGCTCTTGGTGAGTCGCCCAATGGCCATCTGGTAAGGCGAAACAGAGCAGCAAAGTGGGGGAGAGTGTTGCGGCACTAACTGCTGGATTGGAGCGGTTGCGCCTGTGGGAGCGCCTTCGCTCTGCCTTCACTTTGCCAGTGAGCTGGGTGCGCAGGGTGTGCCGGGCCTGTTATCGCCGAAATAGTCATCTGCCGCAGGCGGCGCGGCTGGGACAGGCTGCCCACGAATATCCGAATTGCGGCCTAGCACACCTACAGTCGTTCTCCGCCTGGACGTGGAGCTGCCCCTCCAATCAAATTTGAACTCCCATTATCTTGTAAGTCCTCAATACGTGGTTAGAAGACTTCAAGTGGTAGAAAATGCAGCAGCACACATTTTCTTAAAGATCCCTAACTAGACCTCTATGTCAGGCGCATTCGCCTCGCTGCGCTGCCTACCTGTAGAACAGAGGATACAGTTCAAGGCCCTCTGTATGGCGCATTGAGCTTTACATAATGAGTGGTAAGTGCCCTTGGCTGCGACACCACCTGATACAGTCTTACACCCCTGATAGGACCTTGTGATCCATTGCCTCGTGTCAATTGGTAATTCCTAAAATTCATGAGTAGAGAAGCGGCAGCCGAGTCTTTGCCTACATGGTTCCTTAAAGATTTGTAAGGTGAAAGATGAATTGAGTTTCACAAAGCAACTACAAACTTTGCTACTTATCTAATTTCTATGTGTAATATGGTCTGCATATTCTGCCCAGTGCCAGGAGGCCTGGTGGGGTAGCCATGCACTTTAGAAATGCAGAGAATAGAATACTATTGAAACTGGTACCTAGAAAGGAGTGCACAACACATTGTTATCAATGAGACTTGAGTGAGGAGAGATATCTAGACCAGGTTATTATTGAGACTGCAGCAAAGGGAGCCGCCTGCACTAGTCTGTTAATATAACTGCGACCAGAGAAGTACTAAACTGTCTATTAATGAAACCGGTCCCTGGACACATTTGTTTTTAGTTTCTGTTAATCTGTTCCGCCCAGAAACAACATTGTTTTTGTTTGAATTTGTGAATTATGCAGCATATGATGAAAGGTGTTGCAAATTCATAAAAAAGATGGGGACTACACTGCAGCAGAAATCCCCCATTCCAGTAGCCCTGGGTACACCAGATTATCTTCTTGGTGGTAAAGTGGGGTCTGCTTAGATAGTAACACACATGGACTGAAAGGAAATTCTTGTTCTCACTGGAAGGGAGTGAAGTGATCCCAGTCTTGGAAACACATGATATCCCCTTTTCAAATACATCCTCTAAGCTACTGCATCCTGCACTCTCTGAAGCCTTTACGCCAAAGAAGCAGACTGCCCTTGTGTGGCTGCAATATTAACCTGGAGACCACCTGTGCCAACATTTAGTAAAACAAGCACAATGATCCCATGTGATTCCTTCATGACAGGTATACTGCATAGATCCAATCTGTCGCAATTAATTCACCAGTCCAGCAATACTCAACAGATGCACACAAGGGCCGCTCCTTATAAAAGACGTGATGTTGTATTATTGCATCATCGCAGTCCTATAATTAATAGACATTAGTGCACAAAGGCAGTGTGCAAAGGTGACAAGTGTGTGATTTATATACATAGGTGCATATGTAACAACAGGGATGCCACACCAATTCATCCTGCAAGAAAGCCCAACTTGTTTCGGCCCTTTGAAATGATTATGCGGACCTTATAGGTCGTCTGTCTAATAGTCTTTATATGTAGAGCATTAAGAAACCACCAACACTGAGTTGGTTCTCAATCCCAAAAGGGCTGGAAGGATCTTTTTTTTGGGGTGGGGGGATCCACTCTCCACCCAGGGATACACCATCCCAATTCAATAACCAATCACAATAAATAAATAGTCCTGGACCTAGTCAACGGTCACAATTATGAGCACTCATCCCAACGTGGTTCCCTTACCTTTGAAGAAAGAAGTTCTATCTTTTCTAGTGACCCTCACCTACTCTAGTAGTGGCATGCTTAATCATTGGGTCCACACTAGCTCCTAGAGGCCGGTTGAGCCCACCCTTCTTTCTTCAAGGGGAAGGAAACCACGTTGTGATGAGCTGTCATAATTGTGACCGTTGTCTAGATCCAGGGTTACTTATTTATTGTGATTGGTTTGTCTGTCTAATAACCTGTAATCAGCTAAAAAAGGCTCCTCTACTCCACCAGTATAAGCAGATAAATCAAAAGTGAGAGGGTGGAATCACAACATACTTCACCAGTGAATCTTAAAATAGATTATTGGACCAGAGTAATGCCTTCTGTCATCTCAAAGCATACTACCATAATTTATAAGTGTTATAATCATATGTGGACTTTGTATCAGTGGATTCAAAGTCTTCCCTAATTTAAACTACTCTCCATAGTGACAAGGCTACATGTGAGGAGTTTTTACATATGAGAAATTTGGGCTTATGTATTATTCGTGTAGCATAGACCAATCACCACGCAATAGCCTCCCATGGAATCGTTGTGTTTTTTCCTTGTCATTTACCCAGGCTCTGTAAATTGGGTATGAGGGTTAGTCCTGGGTACCTATTATTGCATTACCTTCCTGACAAGGCAAGGTCTTGGTCGATCCTGACTCCAAGCAAGGGGATACAAATCATTGATTTCAGGTGTTAATCTCATTAGTTGAAGCAAAACTAGACCACAATACACAAAATACATCAGGATAACACACAAAAGTCCAGGATTGGAAACAGTGCCCTTAAGGTCCTGGAGGGAGGCGGTCACCCTAATTTCAAGATTTGTTTATAAATGTGAATGGAGCTTCTTGCGAGGCTGCTGGCCACAGACCTTTGGGCCTCGGAAGCCATAGTTGCCCCTACCACGATGATCTAAGTTCTCTTGGGATAGTTGAACACATAACTTACCTCACCTTACCTTACATGATCACAAAGCTGGGAGAGACTCTACCTAGCTGCAGATTCCTTACCTTAGAATTATCCCGAGGCATCAGATTGGATCCGGAACATTTTCGTGAGTAGTACCCTTGCATGTCGGTAGGCGGCGTTGTTCAGCTACACGTGGCATCGTCCACATCATCCGCACTGGAAGTGATGTGCGTGGTGCCTATATAGGCTCCACCCAGTGTGCTGACATCACTTTGTTTTGCAACTTTCCACACCAGGAGTGCAGGAACACTGACCACTGGTGGGGAAAACAAGGGTCCTCAAAGGGGAATAGTCCTGTCCCTAGATATCTGTTTGCAGAGCGGGCAGGATAGGTGGGTTGGTCAGGAATCTGCGTTTAGACAGAGATTCAACCAGATAACTCCTTACCGAAGGTAAGTAACTTGTTCATTTGATAGGGACTTGTAGCCACACATTTCATACCATTGTAAGAGGCTGGACTGGCTTGTAGTGAGTACCTAGGGGTACTTGCACCAGGCCCAGTTATCCCTTATTAGTGTATAGGGTGTCTAGCAGCATAGGCTGATAGATAATGGTAGCTTAGCAGAGCAGCTTAGGCTGAACTAGGAGACGAGTGAAGCTCCTACAGTACCACTAGTGTCATATGCACAATATCATAAGAAAACACAATACACAGATATACTAAAAATAAAGGTACTTTATTTTTATGACAATATGCCAAAAGTATCTCAGTGAGTACCCTCAGTATGAGGATAGCAAATATACACAAGATATTTGTACACAATACCAAAAGATGCAGTAATAGTATTAGAAAACAGTGCAAACAATGTATAGTTACAATAGGATGCAATGGGGACACATAGGGATAGGGGCAACACAAACCATATACTCCAAAAGTGGAATGCGAACCACGAATGGACCCCAAACCTATGTGACCTTGTAGAGGGTCGCTGGGACTATTAGAAAATAGTAAGGGTTAGAAAAATAACCCACCCCAAGACCCTGAAAAGTGAGTGCAAAGTGCAATAAAGTTCCTCAAAGGACAAAGAAGTCGTGATAGGGGAATTCTGCAGGAAAGACACAAACCAACAATGCAACAACGATGGATTTCCAGTCGAGGGTACCTGTGGAACAAGGGGACCAGGTCCAAAAGTCACAAGCAAGTCGGAGATGGGCAGATGCCCAGGAAATGCCAGCTGTGGGTGCAAAGGAGCTGCTACTGGACAGTAGAAGCTTAGGTTTCTGCAGGAACGACAAGGGCTAGAGACTTCCCCTTTGGAGGACGGATCCCCCACGCCGTGGAGAGTCGTGCAGAAGTGTTTTCCCGCCGAAAGACCGCCAACAAGCCTTGCTAGCTGCAAATCGTGCGGTTAGTGTTTTTGGATGCTGCTGTGGCCCAGGAGGGACCAGGATGTCGCCAATTGCGTCAGGGGACAGAGGGGGCGTCGAGCAAGACAAGGAGCCCTCTCAGCAGCAGGCAGCACCCGCAGAAGTGCCAGAAACAGGCACTACGAGGATGCGTGAAACGGTGCTCACCCGAAGTCGCACAAAGGAGTCCCACGTCGCCGGAGAACAACTTAGAAGGTCGTGCAATGCAGGTTAGAGTGCCGTGGACCCAGGCTGCACTGTGCACAAAGGATTTCCGCCGGAAGTGCACGGAGGCCGGAGTAGCTGAAAAAGTCGCGGTTCCCAGCAATGCAGTCTGGCGTGGGGAGGCAAGGACTTACCTCCACCAAACTTGGACTGAAGAGTCACTGGACTGTGGGAGTCACTTGGACAGAGTTGCTGGATTCAAGGGACCTCGCTCGTCGTGCTGAGAGGAGACCCAGGGTACCGGTGATGCAGTTCTTTGGTGCCTGCGGTTGCAGGGGGACGATTCCGTCGACCCATGGGAGATTTCTTCGGAGCTTCTAGTGCAGAGAGGAGGCAGACTACCCCCACAGCATGCACCACCAGGAAAGCAGTCGAGAAGGCGGCAGGATCAGCGTTACAGAGTTGCAGTAGTCGTCTTTGCTACTTTGTTGCAGTTTTGCAGGCTTCCAGCGCGGTCAGCAGTCGATTCCTTGGCAGAAGGTGAAGAGAGAGATGCAGAGGAACTCGGATGAGCTCTTGCATTCGTTATCTAAGGAATCCCAAGAGACAGAGGGGGTTATTCTAACTTTGGAGGAGTGTTAATCCGTCCCAAAAGTGACGGTAAAGTGACGATATACCACCAGCCGTATTACGAGTTCCATAGGATATAATGGACTCGTAATACGGCTGGTGGTAAATCCGTCACTTTTCCGTCACTTTTGGGAAGGATTAACACCTCCTACAAAGTTAGAATAACCCCCAGAGACCCTAAATAGCCAGAAAAGAGGGTTTGGCTACCTAGGAGAGAGGATAGGCTAGCAACACCTGAAGGAGCCTATCAGAAGGAGTCTCTGACGTCAGCTGATGGCACTGGCCACTCAGAGCAGTCCAGTGTGCCAGCAGCACCTCTGTTTCCAAGATGGCAGAGGTCTGGAGCACACTGGAGGAGCTCTGGGCACCTCCCAGGGGAGGTACAGGTCAGGGGAGTGGTCACTCCCCTTCCCTTTGTCCAGTTTCGTGCCAGAGCAGGGCTAAGGGGTCCCTGAACCGGTGTAGACTGGCTTATGCAGAAATGGGCACGATGTGTGCCCATGAAAGCATTTCCAGAGGCTGGGGGAGGCTACTCCTCCCCTGCCTTCACACCATTTTCCAAAGGGAGAGGGTGTAACACCCTCTCTCAGAGGAAGTCCTTTGTTCTGCCATCCTGGGCCAGGCCTGGCTGGACCCCAGGAGGGCAGAAGCCTGTCTGAGGGGTTGGCAGCAGCTGCAGTGAAACCCCGGGAAAGGCAGTTTGGCAGTACCAGGGTCTGTGCTACAGACCACTGGGATCATGGGATTGTGCCAACTATGCCAGGATGGTATAGAGGGGGCAATTCCATGATCATAGACATGTTACATGGCCATATTCAGAGTTACCATTGTGAAGCTACTTATAGGTAGTGACCTATATGTAGTGCACGCGTGTAATGGTGTCCCGCACTCACAAAGTCCGGGTAATTGGCCCTGAACAATGTGGGGGCACCTTGGCTAGTGCCAGGTTGCCCTCACACTAAGTAACTTTGCACCTAACCTTTACCAGGTAAAGGTTAGACATATAGGTGACTTATAAGTTACTTAAGTGCAGTGTAAAATGGCTGTGAAATAACGTGGACGTTATTTCACTCAGGCTGCAGTGGCAGGCCTGTGTAAGAATTGTCAAAGCTCCCTATGGGTGGCAAAAGAAATGCTGCAGCCCATAGAGATCTCCTGGAACCCCAATACCCTGAGTACCTCAGTACCATATACTAGGAATTATAAGGGTGTTCCAGTAAGCCAATGTAAATTGGTAAAATTGGTCACTAGCCTGTTAGTGACAATTTGAAAGAAATGAGAGAGCATAACCACTGAGGTTCTGATTAGCAGAGCCTCAGTGAGACAGTTAGTCATAACACAGGGAACACATACCTATAGGTCACAAACTTATGAGCACTGGGGTCCTGACTAGCAGAGTCCCAGTGACACATAACAAACATACTGAAAACATAGGGTTTTCACTATGAGCACTGGGCCCTGGCTAGCAGGATATCAGTGAGACAGTGAAAACACCCTGACATACACTCACAAACAGGCCCAAAGTGGGGGTAACAAGACTAGAAAGAGGCTACTTTCTCACAACCATAGAATAGGTATGCAAGCAATACCTCCCCAGAGGTGGGTCTGCGAAGCCATTTCACAACAAAAAGTCCTGCAGGACTGAACGGGCAAATTGCCATCCTGAAGGACCTGACTGTCCAGGCAGTATTGCTTTGTGATGTGCAGAGAGACCCAAGTTGTTGGCTGGCAGATGTTCAGGATCGGGACTCAGCGTGCTAGCACAGTGGTTGCAGCCTTTGCTCTTGTGGCATGAACACGCAAACCCTCAACGGTCACAATTATGAGCACTCATCCCAACGTGGTTCCCTTACCTTTGAAGAAAGAAGTTCTATCTTTTCTAGTGACCCTCACCTACTCTAGTAATGGCACGCTTAATCATTGGGTCCACACTAGCTCCTAGAGGCCGGTTGAGCCCACCCTTCTTTCTTCAAGGGGAAGGGAACCACGTTGTGATGAGCTGTCATAATTGTGACCGTTGACTAGATCCAGGGTTACTTATTTATTGTGATTGGTTTGCCTGTCTAATAACCTGTAATCAGCTCAAAAAGGCTCCTCTACTCCACCAGTATTAGCAGATAAATCAAAAGTGAGAGGGTGGAATCACAACATACTTAACCAGTGAATCTTAAAATAGATTAATGGACCAGAGTAATGCCTTCTGTCATCTCAATGCATACTACCATAATTTATAAGTGTTATAATCATATGTGGACTTTGTGTCAGTGGATTCAAAGTCTTCCCTAATTTAAACTACTCTCCATAGTGACAAGGCTACATGTGAGGAGTTTTTACGTATGAGAAATTTGGGCTTATGTATTATTCATGTAGCATAGACCAATCACCACGCAATAGCCTCCCATGGAATCGTTGTATTTTTTCCTTGTCATTTACCCAGGCTCTGTAAATTGGGTATGAGGGTTAGTCCTGGGTACCTATTATTACATTACCTTCCTGACAAGGCAAGGTCTTGGTCGATCCTGACTCCAAGCAAGGGGATACAAATCATTGATTTCAGGTGTTAATCTCATTAGTTGAAGCAAAACTAGACCACAATACACAAAATACATCAGGATAACACACAAAAGTCCAGGATTGGAAACAGTGCCCTTAAGGACCTGGAGGGAGGCGGTCACCCTAATTTCAAGATTTGTTTATAAATGTGAATGGAGCTACTTGCGAGGCTGCTGGCCACAGACCTTTGGGCCCCGGAAGCCATAGTTGCCCCTACCACGATGATCTAAGTTCTCTTGGGATAGTTGAACACGTAACTTACCTCACCTTACCTTACATGATCACAAAGCTGGGAGAGACTCTACCTAGCTGCAGATTCCTTACCTTAGAATTACCCCGAGGCATCAGATTGGATCCGGAACATTTTCGTGAGTAGTACCCTTGCATGTCGGTAGGCGGCATTGTTCAGCTACACGCGGCATCGTCCACATCATCCGCACTGGAAGTGATGTGCGTGGTGCCTATATAGGCTCCACCCAGTGTGCTGACATCACTTTGTTTTGCAACTTTCCACACCAGGAGTGCAGGAACACTGACCACTGGTGGGGAAAACAAGGGTCCTCAAAGGGGAATAGTCCTGTCCCTAGATATCTGTTTGCAGAGCGGGCAGGATAGGTGGGTTGGTCAGGAATCTGCGGTTAGACAGAGATTCAACCAGATAACTCCTTACCGAAGGTAAGTAACTTGTTCATTTGATAGGGACTTCTAGCCACACATTTCATACCATAGAATAGGTATGCAAGCAATACCTCCCCAGAGGTGGGTCTGCAAAGCCATTTCACAACAAAAAGTCCTGAAGGACTGAACGGGCAAATTGCCATCCTGAAGGACCTAACTGTCCAGGCAGTATTGCTTTGTGATGTGCAGAGAGACCCAAGTTGTTGGCTGGCAGATGTTCAGGATCGGGACTCAGCGTGCTAGCACAGTGGTTGCAGCCTTTGCTCTTGTGGCATGAACACGCAAACCCTCTGCAGGTTGCTTCACGGCCAATGAGTGGCAGATTATAAGGCAGAGAACAATCCATTTGGAGATGATTAATTTCTGCACGGACTTCCCTTTTTTGGCTCTGACATACCCCACAAACAGTTAGTTATCCTCCGAAAACTTTTTTGTGTGGTCAAAGTAGAACGACAGTGCTTTTTTTGGGTCCAGTCGATGGAGTTGCTTGTCTTCTTTAGAGAAATGCGGCAAAGTGAAAAATGTACGCAGGATAATTAATTGGCCAACATGAAAGGGAGTAACCACATTCGGAAGGAAGGAGGCTCTGGCGTGAAGGACCATCTTGTCTGGATAGATGATGATGTATGAAGGCCTAGATGACAAAGCAGGGAACTTACTGACCCTCAGGCTAGATGTTATGGCCATCAGAAAGTCTGTCCTGATGGTAAGGAGCCTGATAGGACAGTTGTGTGGTGGCTCGAAAAGAGTGCACATTAGAAAGGTGAGTACTAAGTTTAGGTCCCACTGAGGCATGATGAAGGGTAAAGGTAGGGACATGTGTTGGAGACCTTTAGAAAACCTATTTACAATAGGGAATTTGGACAGGGATTGGCTGATCTGGCAACCACAGAAATGCTGGGATGGCAGAAAGATAGCCCTCTAAAAAGAACAAACAAAAATACCTGAGAAAGGGGAGCAGAAAAGAGGTCAGCCTGCTTTTCAGCACACCATGCCACAAACTTGCCCCAATAGCAGGAATATACTGTCTTGGTGGAAGGACGCCTGGCTGCTAAGATGACTTTACAGACTTTGGCCGGAAGGTTAAAAGCTGTCAACTGTCGCTGCTCAATCTCCACTAATGAAAGCGAAGTGTTAACAGCTTCAGGTGGAAGAACCTCCCCTGTTGCTGCGACAGAAGATCCTCCCATACGGGCAGTCTGATCAGAGGACCGATGGCCATTCTCAGCAGCTCGGGATACCAAAGTCTCCAACCTCAGTCCAGAGCCATATGGATGACTTGGGCCCGGTCGTTCCTTATTTTCTTAAAAACCCTGGGCAGAAGTGGTATGTGCAGAAAGGTGTGCAGGAGGCCTGAGCTCCACTCGAGATGAAAGGTGTCTCTGAGCGATAGCACCCTTGGAAGCTCAAGCGTGCAAAAATGCTGACATTGCATGCTCTCGGAGGTGGAGAACAAATCTAACCAAGGCTCTCCTCACTGCTGAAAGAGGCCTTGCACTACTTCCGGATGGAGATGCCACTTATGATCCGCTAGACGTCGTCGGTGAGTTTGTCAGCACTGGCATTCAGGGAGCCCGCAGGTGTTGAATCATCAGGGATATGCCCTGACATTCCAGCCATGGCCAGAGAAGCAGGGCCTCTTGATAAAGAGTCCAGCACACCACCCACCCCACCCTGTTTGTTGCAGTACCACACAGTGGTGGTATTGTCCGTGAATACCTGCACTAGCTTTCCGTTGATGGAAGGCAAAAAGGCTTTCAATGCCAGCAGGAACATCTGCAGATGCAGTAGGCTGATGTGGATTCGGATTCTGCTGAAGACCATAGGCCTCTGATTTCCGACTCTCCCAGATGACTGCCCATCCCACGGGTGATGCATCTGTCCCTACTGTCAGATCAGGTTGGGGAAGGAAGAAGGGTCTGCTGCTGACCCAATCGCAGTTTGTTAACACCACTGCAGATCTTTTGCAGTTCCCCCCAGGATCTGGACCATATCGGAGAGATTCCCATGATGCTGCGCCCACTGGAACTTCAGGTCGCACTGCAGAGCCTGCATATGCCACTGGACATCGGTAACAAGCAGCGTGCAAGAGTCCATGAGGCCCAGCAGCCTCAGAGTCAGTCTCACCAAAACCCAGGATAGAAGCTGAAACATCGTATCATAGTCTGAATATCTTGGATTCTCCATGTGGGAGGATAAGCCTGCCACTGCACTGTGTCCAGAACATCTCCGAAGAAAGGGAGCGCCTGAAAGGGAGTCAGGTGTGACTTGGGCATGCTGATAGTGAAACCCAGTGAGTGCAAGAGGTCCACCGTAGTCTGGAGGTGGGAGATGACTGCCCGAGGCGAGCCTGCCTTCATCAGCCAGTCATCAAGATAGGGAAAGAAGGGTACCCCTGATCATCACAGATGAGCTGCAACCACTGCTGTCACCTTGGTGAACACCTGAGAGGTGTTGGTAAGGCCAAAAGGGAGCACAGCGAACTTAAGGTGCTTGTGTCCTACCTTGAACCGCAGGTAACGCCTGTGCGCAGGCAAGATGAGGATCTGAAAATATGCAGACAGGACTTGAGCGAGCATTTAGAATTTCTCCTTTTTGAGGAAGAAGTTGAGCAGGTTCAGGTCTACAATAGGCCTTTCTGGGCACTATAAAGTAGCAGGAATAACAACCACAACCTACTTCTGATGTCAGAACCCTCTCTATGGCTCCGTTGGCCAAGAGAGCCGTCTCTTTCTGGCGGAATAAGGAGAGATTATCCTCCATCAGCCTGTCACAAGTGGGTGGCTTAGGGGGAGAGGTAGTCATGAAAGAAAGGGAGTAGCAGTCTGCTGTTGTTGACCACCAGTGGTGCAGGTGATGGCGGATCCTGCCTTCCACTGGTTGCTCATGATTGTTGAAAGGTGAACTATAGGGTTTTGGAGGTTGCGGGTGTCGTGGGGTGGAGTGTCCCAACCTCTCGCTACCCATGCCTCCTCCGGGACCATAAACAACACCTGTGCAACCAAATCTCAAAGTGCATGGGAATAACTGCCTAAAAGGCATGCAGTGTTCATGGACTGCAGAGCCAGGCTGGTGAAAGAAAACATTTTTGTGCGTAAGGTGTCCAGCCTCTTGGATTCCCTATACGGTGGGGTAGTAGGGAATGTGCGAGGATTTACATGGGAAGTGGAAGCATGGATGTAGGAGGCTGGACTGGCTTGTAGTGAGTACCAAGGGGTACTTGCACCTTGCACCAGGCCCAGTTATCCCTTATTAGTGTATAGGGTGTCTAGCAGCTTAGGCTGATAGATAATGGTAGCTTAGCAGAGCAGCTCAGGCTGAACTAGGAGACGTGTGAAGCTACTACAGTACCACTTAGTGTCATATGCACAATATCATAAGAAAACACAATACACAGTTATACTAAAAATAAAGGTACTTTATTTTTATGACAATATGCCAAAGTATCTTAGAGTGTACCCTCAGTGAGAGGATAGGAAATATACACAAGATATATATACACAATAGCAAAAATATGCAGTATAGTCTTAGAAAACAGTGCAAACAATGTATAGTTACAATAGGATGCAATGGGGAAATATAGGGATAGGGGCAACACAAACCATATACTCCAGAAGTGGAATGCGAACCACGAATGGACCCCAAACCTATGTGACCTTGTAGAGGGTCGCTGGGACTATTAGAAAATAGTGAGAGTTAGCAAAATAACCCACCCCAAGACCCTGAAAAGTGAGTGCAAAGTGCACCAAAGTTCCCCTAAGGACAAAATAGTCGTGTTAGAGGGAGAATGCAAGGAAAACACAAATCAGCAATGCAACAACGATGGATTCCTGTCTGAAGGTACCTGTGGAACAAGGGGACCAAGTCCAAAAGTCACAAGCAGCTCGGAGATGGGCAGATGCCCAAGAAATGCCAGCGGTTGGTGCAAAGAAGCTCTTACTAGGCTGAAGAACTGTGAATACTGCAGGAACGACAAGGGCTAGAGACTTCCCCTTTGGAGGATGGATCCCCCACGCCTTGGAGAGTCGTGCAGAAGTGTTTTCCCGCCGGATGGACGCCAACAAGCCTTGCTACACGCAAATCGTGCGTTTGGCGTTTTTGGACGCTGCTGGGGCCCAGGAGGGACCAGGAGGTCGCAAAATGGACCTGCAGAGAGAGGGGATGTCGAGCAAGACAAAGAGCCCTCACTGAAGCAGGTAGCACCCGGAGAAGTGCCAGAAACAGGCACTACGAGGATGCGTGAAACGGTGCTCGCCGAAGTTGCACAAAGGAGTCCCACGTCGCCGGAGACCAACTTAGAAAGTCGTGCAATGCAGGTTAGAGTGCCGTGGACCCAGGCTTGGCTGTGCACACAGGATTTCCGCCGGAAGTGCACAGGGGCCGGAGAAGCTTGCAAATTCGCGGTTCCCAGCAATGCAGCCCAGCGAGGTGAGGCAAGGACTTACCTCCACCAAACTTGGGCTGAAGAGTCACTGGACTGTGGGGGTCGCTTGGACGGTGTCGCTGGATTCGAGGGACCTCGCTCGTCGTGCTGAGAGGAGACCCAAGGGACCGGAGATGCAGCTTTTTGGTGCCTGCGGTTGCAGGGGGAAGATTCCGTCGACCCACGGGAGATTTCTTCGGAGCTTCTGGTGCAGAGAGGAGGCAGACTACCCCCACAGCATGCACAAGCAGGAAAACAGTCGAGAAGGCGGCAGGATCAGCGTTACAGAGTTGCAGTAGTCGTCTTTGCTACTATGTTGCAGGTTTGCAGGCTTCCAGCGCGGTCAGCGGTCGATTCCTTATCAGAAGGTGAAGAGGGAGATGCAGAGGAACTCGGCTGAGCTCATGCATTCGTTATCTAAAGTTTCCCCAGAGACAGAGACCCTAAATAGCCAGAAAAGAGGGTTTGGCTACCTAGGAGAGAGGAAAGGCTACTAACACCTGAAGGAGCCTATCACAAGGAGTCTCTGACGTCACCTGGTGGCACTGGCCACTCAGAGCAGTCCAGTGTGCCAGCAGCACCTCTGTTTCCAAGATGGCAGAGGTCTGGAGCACACTGGAGGAGCTCTGGACACCTCCCAGGGGAGGTGCAGGTCAGGGGAGTGGTCACTCCCCTTTCCTTTGTCCAGTTTCGCGCCAGAGCAGGGGCTAAGGGGTCCCTGAACCGGTGTAGACTGGCTTATGCAGAATTGGGCACATCTGTGCCCAACAAAGCATTCCCAGAGGCTGGGGGAGGCTACTCCTCCCCTGCCTTCACACCATTTTCCAAAGGGAGAGGGTGTCACACCCTCTCTCAGAGGAAGTTCTTTGTTCTGCCATCCTGGGCCAGGCCTGGCTGGACCCCAGGAGGGCAGATGCCTGTCTGAGGGGTTGGCAGCAGCAGCAGCTGCAGAGAAACCCCAGGAAGGGCAGTCTGGCAGTACCAGGGTCTGTGCTACAGACCACTGGGATCATGGAATTGTACCAACAATGCCAGGATGGCATAGAGGGGGCAATTCCATGATCATAGACATGTTACATGGCCATATTCGGAGTTACCATGGTGAAGCTACATATAGGTAGTGACCTATATGTAGTGCACGCGTGTAATGGTGTCCCCGCACTCACAAAGTTCAGTGAATTGGCTCTGAACAATGTGGGGGCACCTTGGCTAGTGCCAGGGTGCCCTCACACTAAGTAACTTTGCACCTAACCTTTACCAGGTAAAGGTTAGACATATAGGTGACTTATAAGTTACTTAAGTGCAGTGTAAAATGGCTGTGAAATAACGTGGAAGTTATTTCACTCAGGCTGCAGTGGCAGGCCTGTGTAAGAATTGTCAGAGCTCCCTATGGGTGGCAAAAGAAATGCTGCAGCCCATAGGGATCTCCTGGAACCCCAATACCCTGGGTACCTCAGTACCATATACTAGGGGATTATAAGGGTGTTCCAGTAAGCCAATGTAAATTGGTAAAAATGGTCACTAGCCTGTCAGTGACAATTTGGAAAGCAATGAGAGAGCATAACCACTGAGGTTCTGATTAGCAGAGCCTCAGTGAGACAGTTAGTCACTACACAGGTAACACATACAGGCACACTTATGAGCACTGGGGCCCTGGGTTACCAGGGTCCCAGTGACACATACAACTAAAACAACATATATACAGTGAAAAATGGGGGTAACATGCCAGGCAAGATGGTACTTTCCTACACAACCCCCCCCCAAACGAAGGACAATAAGACTAGCCATTACCTGATGAGTCTTCATTGTCTAAGTGGAAATATCTGGAGAGTCCATCTGCATTGGAGTGGCTACTCCCAGGTCTATGTTCCACTGTATAGTCCATTCCCTGTAGGGATATGGACCACCTCAACAATTTAGGATTTTCACCTTTCATTTGTTTTAGCCAAAGTAGAGGTTTGTGGTCTGTTTGAACAATGAAGTGAGTGCCAAACAGGTATGGCCTCAACTTCTTCAGAGCCCAGACCACAGCAAAGGCCTCCCTCTCAATGGCAGACCAACGCTTTTCTCTAGGGGTCAACCTTCTACTAATAAAAGCAACAGGTTGATCCTGGCCCTCAGAATTAAGTTGTGATAGGACTGCCCCTACTCCTAATTCAGATGCATCAGTCTGGACATAGAATTTTTTAGAGTAACAAGGGCTTTTCAGGACAGGTGCAGAGCACATGGCCTGCTTCAGCTCCTCAAAAGCTTTCTGACAGTTTGCTGTCCATAATACCTTTTTAGGCATTTTCTTGGATGTGAGGTCATTAAGAGGGGCTGCAATGGAGCCATAGTTCTTAATGAACCTCCTGTAATACCCAGTGAGGCCTAGGAAGGCTCTCACCTGAGTCTGAGTGGTAGGGGGAATCCAATCAATAATAGTTTGGATTTTCCCCTGAAGTGGTGCAATCTGTTCCCCACCAACAAGGTGTCCCAGATAAACCACCTTACCCTGCCCTATCTGGCACTTTGAAGCCTTGATAGTGAGGCCTGCCTTTTGCAGGGCCTCCAAAACTTTCCAAAGGTGGACCAGGTGATCATCCCAGCTGGAGCTAAAGACAGCTATATCATCCAAATATGCTGCACTGAAAGCTTCCAGCCCTTGCAGGACTGTGTTCACCAACCTCTGAAAAGTGGCAGGTGCATTTTTCAAACCAAAAGGCATTACAGTAAACTGGTAATGTCCTCCAATGGTAGAAAATGCAGTCTTAGGTTTAGCATCTTCTGACATTTTGATCTGCCAATACCCTGCAGTCAAATCAAAAGTGCTTAGATACTTGGCAGATGCCAGTGTATCTATTAGCTCATCTGCCCTGGGTATAGGGTGAGCATCTGTTTTGGTTACCAAGTTGAGACCTCTATAGTCTACACAAAACCTCATTTCCTTCTTTCCATCTTTAGAATTGGGTTTTGGTACCAGTACCACAGGAGAAGCCCATGGACTGTCAGAGTGCTCAACCACTCCTAGTTCCAACATCTTCTGAACTTCTTGCTTTATGCAGTCCCTGACATGGTCAGGCTGCCTATAGATCTTACTTTTGACAGGTAAACTGTCTCCAGTATCTATAGTGTGCTCACACCAAGAAGTGGTGCCTGGCACAATGGAGAAGAGTTCTGAAAATTGTCCTAGGAGATTTATGCAATTATCTTTCTGCTCAGCAGTAAGACAATCAGCCAAAACTACCCCTTCCACAAGAGCATCTTGTTCTGTGGAAGAGAAGAGATCAGGTAGAGGATCACTGTCTTCTTCCTGTCCCTCATCTGTTGCCATGAGCAGGGTGAGATCAGCCCTGTCATAGTAGGGTTTCAGGCGGTTGACATGGAGCACCCTAAGGGGACTCCTGGCAGTGCCTAAGTCAACCAAGTAGGTGACTTCACCCTTCTTTTCAACAATTGTGTGTGGACCACTCCATTTATCTTGGAGTGCTCTTGGGGCCACAGGCTCCAAGACCCACACTTTCTGCCCTGGTTGGTACTGAACCAAAACAGCCTTCTGATCATGCCATTGCTTCTGGAGCTCTTGGCTGGCCTGAAGGTTTTTACTGGCCTTTTTCATGTACTCAGCCATCCTTGATCTGAGGCCAAGTACATAATCCACAATATCCTGCTTAGGAGCTTTTAAAGGTTGTTCCCAACCCTCCTTTACAAGTGTGAGTGGACCCCTAACAGGGTGTCCAAAAAGAAGTTCAAAGGGGCTGAAGCCCACTCCTTTCTGGGGTACCTCCCTGTAGGCAAAAAGGAGGCATGGTAGAAGGATATCCCATCTCCTGCGGAGTTTTTCAGGGAGTCCCATAATCATGCCTTTGAGAGTTTTATTAAATCTCTCCACCAGTCCATTTGTTTGTGGATGATAGGGTGTTGTGAACTTGTAAGTTACACCACACTCCTTCCACATGGCCTTTAAGTATGCAGACATGAAATTGCTTCCTCTGTCTGATACTACTTCCTTTGGGAAGCCCACCCTGGAAAATATTCCCAGGAGGGCCTTTGCCACTGCAGGAGCTGTAGTGGTCCTTAAAGGAATAGCTTCAGGATATCTTGTGGCATGGTCCACTACCACCAAGATAAACCTATTGCCTGAAGCAGTAGGAGGGTCAAGGGGGCCAACTATGTCAACCCCTACCCTTTCAAAGGGAACCCCAACCACAGGCAGTGGGATAAGGGGTGCCTTTGGAGTGCCACCTGTCTTGCCACTGGCTTGACAGGTTTCACAGGACTTACAAAATTCTTTTGTGTCCTCTGACATCCTAGGCCAATGAAACAGTGGTACCAATCTGTCCCAAGTTTTCATTTGACCCAGGTGCCCAGCTAAGGGAATGTCATGTGCCAGTGTTAGGAGGAACTTCCTGTACTCCTGAGGAATCACTAATCTCCTGGCAGCTCCAGGTTTAGGATCCCTTTGCTCAGTGTACAAGAGGTTGTCCTCCCAGTAAACTCTGTGTGAGTCACTGACATCCCCATTAGCCTGTTTGACAGCTTGCTGTCTGAGACCCTCTAATGTGGGACAGGTTTGCTGTGCCACACTCAGCTCCTCTCTGGCAGGCCCCCCTTCACCCAAAAGCTCAGCAGTGTCTGCTTCCAGCTCCTCTGGTGTAGGTTCTGCACAGGGAGGGAATTCTTCTTCCTCAGAAGTTGAATCCACTGTAGAGGGAGGGATAGTAGGAAGTGGTTTGCTTCTACTAGCCCTAGCTTTAGGGAGCACTTGGTCCATTGTTCCAGGATCCAAGCTTCCCTGTCCTTTTTGCTTTTTGGCCTGAGCCCTTGTCAAAGCAAAAATATGCCCTGGGATGCCCAGCATTGCTGCATGGGCCTCCAACTCCACATCTGACCAAGCTGATGTCTCCAAATCGTTCCCTAATAGACAGTCTACAGGTAAATCTGAAGCTACCACAACTTTCTTTGGACCAGATACCCCCCCCCAGTTGAGATTTACAACAGCCATGGGGTGGCTTTGTGTTATGTTGTGAGCATCGGTTACTTGGTACTGGTGTCCAAGTATGTGTTGTTCAGGGTGCACCAGTTTCTCAATCACCATTGTGACACTGGCACCTGTGTCCCTGTAGACCTGGACCTCAACACCATTTATTAGGGTTAGTTGCTTGTACTTCTCCAAGTTATGGGGGCAAGCAACCAAAGTGGCTAAGTCAATAGCCCCTTCAGAGACTAAAGTAGCCTCTGTGGTCTCCCTAATCAGACCAACCCCAACTAAATTACCAAAAGTGATCCCAGCTACTCCCTTGGATTGGCTATTAGTAGGTTTGCTCCCACCACCACTGCTATTAGTAGGGACACTAGGTGTAGCAGTAGGGGTTGTAGTGGTAGGAGCTGTGGTGCCTTTCTTTGGACAACTGGGATCTGTTGTCCAATGGCCTTTTATCTTACATAAATAGCACCATGGTTTCTTTTCCTTGTTCTGATTAAAGGAGGATTTGGGCCCACCACCCCCACCAGAGTGTTTTTGTGGGCCTGATGAAGACTCATTTTTAGATTTGTCCCCACCCTTGTCAGAAGACTTACCATCCTTCTTTTTGTTGCCATCTTTGTCACCCCCTGTATGAATTTTTCTGTTCACTCTTGTTCTGACCCATTTGTCTGCCTTCTTTCCCAATTCTTGGGGAGAGGTCAGATCAGAGTCCACCAAGTACTGGTGCAACAAATCAGACACACAATTATTAAGAATATGCTCTCTCAGGATCAAGTTATACAGGCTGTCATAATCAGTAACTTTACTGCCATGTAACCACCCCTCCAAGGCCTTCACTGCCTGGTCAATGAAATCAACCCAGTCTTGTGAAGACTCCTTTTTGGTATCTCTGAACTTTATCCTGTACTGTTCAGTGGTTAAGCCATAACCATCCAGGAGTGCATTCTTAAGAACTTGGAAATTGTTAGCATCATTTTCTTTTACAGTAAGGAGCCTATCCCTACCTTTTCCAGTAAATGATAGCCATAGGATAGCAGCCCACTGCTTTTGAGGGACATCCTGTACAGCACAGGCCCTCTCAAGTGCAGCAAACCACTTGTTAATGTCATCCCCCTCCTTGTAAGGGGGAACTATCTTATGCAGATTCCTGGAATCATGCTCTTTTGCAGGATGACTATGGGGAATACTGCTGCTGCCACCATGGGTATCTAAACCCATTTTCTGTCTTTCCCTCTCTATTTCTAAAGACTGTCTATCCAAATCCAGCTGTTGCTTCTTGAGCTTCAGTCTGGTTTGCTCCACTCTCAATCTATTGAGCTCCCTTTCTAACAATCTGTCATCAGGGTGGGTGGGAGGGACATTTCTAGATACAGAGGTATGATGGGAATGAACAGAAGGAGACCTGTCCCTTACAGAGGGCACCCTAACAGCTTGGCTACCAGTATAATGTGAGAGCACATCATCAGTATGATGTGATTCAACCTCTGTACCAACTATGCTAGACTGTCTAGTAATGGGCAGGCTGAGAAGTTTCTTTCCTGAACCTTTTCCTGGGGGAGTCCCTGGATCAGATTGAGAACCATTAGCTACTTTTTCTACAGATTGGGCACTTATGGCCTTATCCTGTACTCTAAGCATATTAATTAACAGTTCTAAGGAAGGATTCTTCCCTACACTCAAACCTCTCTCTATGCAGAGACTCCTTGCTCCTTTCCAGCTAAGGTGATCATATGCAAGTTTGGACAGTTCAACTTTTTGGCCTGTGCCAGACATTTTTAGAGAGAGTTAAAGTGATAGACAAAGAGAAAAAAGTTTTCAGAACTTTTTGGAAAGACAGAAAAAAACTTTTTAAACTTTTAAGAACTTTTTGAAAGTTTAGTAGTACTTTTCAGCACTTAGAAAACAGTGAGAAGAGGAAATGCAAAACTTTTTGTCTATGTGTATATACACTGACCTTGTTTTGTATATTTTTCTCTTATGAAAAGTACAATGACAAGAGTGGTAAGTAGTCTCAAGCACTTATCCCACCACTGCACAACCAATGTAGGAGGCTGGACTGGCTTGTAGTGAGTACCAAGGGGTACTTGCACCTTGCACCAGGCCCAGTTATCCCTTATTAGTGTATAGGGTGTCTAGCAGCTTAGGCTGATAGATAATGGTAGCTTAGCAGAGCAGCTCAGGCTGAACTAGGAGACGTGTGAAGCTACTACAGTACCACTTAGTGTCATATGCACAATATCATAAGAAAACACAATACACAGTTATACTAAAAATAAAGGTACTTTATTTTTATGACAATATGCCAAAGTATCTTAGAGTGTACCCTCAGTGAGAGGATAGGAAATATACACAAGATATATATACACAATAGCAAAAATATGCAGTATAGTCTTAGAAAACAGTGCAAACAATGTATAGTTACAATAGGATGCAATGGGGAAACATAGGGATAGGGGCAACACAAACCATATACTCCAGAAGTGGAATGCGAACCACGAATGGACCCCAAACCTATGTGACCTTGTAGAGGGTCGCTGGGACTATTAGAAAATAGTGAGAGTTAGCAAAATAACCCACCCCAAGACCCTGAAAAGTGAGTGCAAAGTGCACCAAAGTTCCCCTAAGGACAAAATAGTCGTGTTAGAGGGAGAATGCAAGGAAAACACAAATCAGCAATGCAACAACGATGGATTCCTGTCTGAAGGTACCTGTGGAACAAGGGGACCAAGTCCAAAAGTCACAAGCAGCTCGGAGATGGGCAGATGCCCAAGAAATGCCAGCGGTTGGTGCAAAGAAGCTCTTACTAGGCTGAAGAACTGTGAATACTGCAGGAACGACAAGGGCTAGAGACTTCCCCTTTGGAGGATGGATCCCCCACGCCTTGGAGAGTCGTGCAGAAGTGTTTTCCCGCCGGATGGACGCCAACAAGCCTTGCTACACGCAAATCGTGCGTTTGGCGTTTTTGGACGCTGCTGGGGCCCAGGAGGGACCAGGAGGTCGCAAAATGGACCTGCAGAGAGAGGGGATGTCGAGCAAGACAAAGAGCCCTCACTGAAGCAGGTAGCACCCGGAGAAGTGCCAGAAACAGGCACTACGAGGATGCGTGAAACGGTGCTCGCCGAAGTTGCACAAAGGAGTCCCACGTCGCCGGAGACCAACTTAGAAAGTCGTGCAATGCAGGTTAGAGTGCCGTGGACCCAGGCTTGGCTGTGCACACAGGATTTCCGCCGGAAGTGCACAGGGGCCGGAGAAGCTTGCAAAGTCGCGGTTCCCAGCAATGCAGCCCAGCGAGGTGAGGCAAGGACTTACCTCCACCAAACTTGGGCTGAAGAGTCACTGGACTGTGGGGGTCGCTTGGACGGTGTCGCTGGATTCGAGGGACCTCGCTCGTCGTGCTGAGAGGAGACCCAAGGGACCGGAGATGCAGCTTTTTGGTGCCTGCGGTTGCAGGGGGAAGATTCCGTCGACCCACGGGAGATTTCTTCGGAGCTTCTGGTGCAGAGAGGAGGCAGACTACCCCCACAGCATGCACAAGCAGGAAAACAGTCGAGAAGGCGGCAGGATCAGCGTTACAGAGTTGCAGTAGTCGTCTTTGCTACTATGTTGCAGGTTTGCAGGCTTCCAGCGCGGTCAGCGGTCGATTCCTTATCAGAAGGTGAAGAGGGAGATGCAGAGGAACTCGGCTGAGCTCATGCATTCGTTATCTAAAGTTTCCCCAGAGACAGAGACCCTAAATAGCCAGAAAAGAGGGTTTGGCTACCTAGGAGAGAGGAAAGGCTACTAACACCTGAAGGAGCCTATCACAAGGAGTCTCTGACGTCACCTGGTGGCACTGGCCACTCAGAGCAGTCCAGTGTGCCAGCAGCACCTCTGTTTCCAAGATGGCAGAGGTCTGGAGCACACTGGAGGAGCTCTGGACACCTCCCAGGGGAGGTGCAGGTCAGGGGAGTGGTCACTCCCCTTTCCTTTGTCCAGTTTCGCGCCAGAGCAGGGGCTAAGGGGTCCCTGAACCGGTGTAGACTGGCTTATGCAGAATTGGGCACATCTGTGCCCAACAAAGCATTCCCAGAGGCTGGGGGAGGCTACTCCTCCCCTGCCTTCACACCATTTTCCAAAGGGAGAGGGTGTCACACCCTCTCTCAGAGGAAGTTCTTTGTTCTGCCATCCTGGGCCAGGCCTGGCTGGACCCCAGGAGGGCAGATGCCTGTCTGAGGGGTTGGCAGCAGCAGCAGCTGCAGAGAAACCCCAGGAAGGGCAGTCTGGCAGTACCAGGGTCTGTGCTACAGACCACTGGGATCATGGAATTGTACCAACAATGCCAGGATGGCATAGAGGGGGCAATTCCATGATCATAGACATGTTACATGGCCATATTCGGAGTTACCATGGTGAAGCTACATATAGGTAGTGACCTATATGTAGTGCACGCGTGTAATGGTGTCCCCGCACTCACAAAGTTCAGTGAATTGGCTCTGAACAATGTGGGGGCACCTTGGCTAGTGCCAGGGTGCCCTCACACTAAGTAACTTTGCACCTAACCTTTACCAGGTAAAGGTTAGACATATAGGTGACTTATAAGTTACTTAAGTGCAGTGTAAAATGGCTGTGAAATAACGTGGACGTTATTTCACTCAGGCTGCAGTGGCAGGCCTGTGTAAGAATTGTCAGAGCTCCCTACGGGTGGCAAAAGAAATGCTGCAGCCCATAGGGATCTCCTGGAACCCCAATACCCTGGGTACCTCAGTACCATATACTAGGGGATTATAAGGGTGCTCCAGTAAGCCAATGTAAATTGGTAAAAATGGTCACTAGCCTGTCAGTGACAATTTGGAAAGCAATGAGAGAGCATAACCACTGAGGTTCTGATTAGCAGAGCCTCAGTGAGACAGTTAGTCACTACACAGGTAACACATACAGGCACACTTATGAGCACTGGGGCCCTGGGTTACCAGGGTCCCAGTGACACATACAACTAAAACAACATATATACAGTGAAAAATGGGGGTAACATGCCAGGCAAGATGGTACTTTCCTACAATGGACTACCAAGCACTCCATGGTAGGGTGTTGACCTTGTGCAGGACTTGGATCAGTCCCCAGCAGGATGTCTGTAAGAGATTCATTAAATGGGAGAAGCGGTTCTGAGGGGGTAACTCCCAGCTGAAGCAACTCTGTCAGGACTTTAGTGTTGGCAGCCTCTGATGGCAGGCTAAGGTTCAGGACCTCGGTCACCCTACTCACCACCATAGCAAAAGATGCTCCCTCCTCCATAGCCACGGTAAGAGGAGAGACCATGCCAGTATCAGGAGAGTTTTCCAGCCTATTGGTGTCTGCCAATTCCTCACACCAGTCAATGTTGGGATCTAAGGGCTGGTATTCTTCAGGGTCCAGTGGCCCCTCCCAATCCTACCCAAGTCCTAAAATGGGGCTCAGGCTCCAGCTTGGAGGGTAAGGCTTCAGTCGGCACAGGAGTTAGATGAGGGTCCTCTGGCTTAGTGTTAGAGTCAGGGATGAGAATGGGGATGGTGCCGGCAGAGCCGGGACAATGGCATCAGGGAAGGACAAGCTGGTATGACCTGCACCTGTCCGGATCCATCTGTGCATCCAAGGGGCCTGACCCATGCCGGGGACGGACCTTCCGGGGGGAACCAGTAGGGGTGGGCCCTCCTGAACCCATGGGGCCCAAAGGCACCCCAGTGAGGGAAGACCACTCAAATATGAGGTGCATGGCGTCAGAAAATTCATAGAGTTGGGTGAGGGTCGCTCCGCTCTCGGAAATTCAAGGAGGAATGGAACCGGCCCAGGCACAGGCTCAATCATGGAGCCAGTTGAAAAAACAACAAGGTGATGAATGGAATGCTTGAATTAATCTTAGCCTCTGACAATCGCTCGGGCACCTCCCAATCCATCATTTTTTTCCCACCATCTCAGTTTGAACCCAGCCATATTTATATCAGTCTTGACTCTGCTCCTCATGGAAACAGTCCAGCCCAAACTGCCAGGCCAGGTCCTCCCTGCTGAACCAGACACAAGTTTCACCCTAGTAAGAGCTCTTCAGCCAAAATAGCTTGGTTCCAGTGGCACAGTGAGCCCCGTCCCACGCCTGGGGACACCCAGCATTCTTAAGGCAGAAGATGCAAAAACAACAAGGTGATGTATGGAGTGCTCTCAGCCACTGGGAATCGCTCAGGGCCACATCCCAGTCCATGTTTTTTTTTGCCCAACATGCCATCTCAGTTTGGACCTAGTCATATGCAAATCAGTCTTGACCCTGTTCTTTATGGGAACAGTTCAGCCCGAACTGCCAGGCTAGGTCCTCTCTGAACAACAACAGAAGCATCCAGGAACCAGTTTCACCCTCATTAGGGCTCTTCAGCCAGGTATAGCTTGGTTCCAGTGGCACAGTGAGCCTGGGACCTACATCTTCGCATATGCGGTGCACTTAGGGTGGCAAATGCTAAAACAACAAGGTGATGGATGGAATGCTTGAATTAATCTCAGCCACAGGCAATCGCTCGGGCCGCATCCAAATCCATCTTTTCTTGCCTACCATGCTATCTCAGTTTGGACCCAGCCATATGCAAATCAGTCACCAGGGAGCAAGGACTTGATTGTTGATGTTCCCTTGTCTTGTTATATGACTTCAACAGATGGGGTGAAATCAAAGACCTCTTTGACTTCTTGCTTTTCATCTTTTTGTTGGACTTACCGGAAGACGACTTCAAGTACAGCGAAGATCTGTGGCTCCACGACCAATCCCTGCACCATCCTCTCAATCGGGATCCAGACTGTCGGGGCGTCGCACATCGAGCGGCAAGGAACTTGAGGGATCACTCCCTCTAGGCCTTGGGGTGCAGTGCGCGACAACTGATGCAGGTCTTGGCATTGTGGTCACACTCAAAAGACACAAGAGGCAGACGAGGTGCGGGTCCGTCACCAACATCTACCGGTGACAAGCACCACAAGGCTTCAAACCAGACTTCCTAGTCAATATCCCTGCCACACCAGGAGACAAGTCTCAAAAAACTTCAACAGAATATTGAAAAAGCACAATTAAAAGGTCACTGCCAGGGTAGCTCTCTCTGGATCTGCGCCAACTGTCGCAGAAAGAAAAGAACTGACATCAGCGCACTGCAGTGGAGCCTATACAGGCACTGCGCACGTCACTTCCGGTGTGGAGGACGCCAACAACGCTGCTCAGAGCCGAACAACGCTACCTACTGGAGTGCAGGGACACTGGTCATGAAAAATGTCTGGATCCAGTCTGACACCTGCGGAAAATTCTAAGGTAAGGAATCTGCTGCTTGAGGTTTCCAGCAGACTTATGGCACATTCTGTCGCCCAGGACTACTAGACGGGCATTTCAATGTAGCTTTCGATATTGTGGTCATATATTGAGAATTTAGATATTACAGGTATACATGGAGAATCAACTGGGTATCATCTGCATAATTACTAATAAGGAAATAAGAGGCAGGATACGTTGGTTAAATAAGAGTGTGAAATCACAGAACCCTGCTTACATGGCAGCTGTCTCTGACCTTTGGAGCGAGACAGAGAAAGTAACTTCGGAAATGACCTCAACCAATCCAGAGCTCTCCCGTCTAAACCACAAACTCAGAGTCTAGCTTTCCATTAGGATGGAATGGTCAGCAGTGTTAGCATGTGATTCCAATATACACGGCTGAACCGAAAGAGTGCAGTGGCACACCTCTGACACACAATTGAGGTGAGCAGCAGCACATGTCTGAACACACACCTCTAAACAGGGTAGAAATTACTTCCACACAGGGGCATTAACCTGCATGTCTCATAACAACTATGTTCAATTTATCATCTTATTAAGTTGTACGTTTGAATTGAAAACCTGCAATTGCTGCATGGCCTTTCACCTCATCCAGTGAGGTTGGTCTCCCTGCAGACCTGGCAACCTGGAATGGTGCCCTTAAGCCTCCCATGGCTTAAGAAGAAGGTAGTGCAACTGTACTAGCCAGCCTCCCTAGGGTGGTGCCCTGGATTTTGACCTGCATCACCACGAAGGTGGTGATGGACCTGGGCAGCCAGCCCCTCTACTGGCCAATTATCACAGGGTGGTTCCCTTGTTTCCCACCTGGGTCACCAGGAGGGTGGTGATGTATAGGAGCAGTCACACCTTTACTGGACCATTGACCCATGATGTATCCTGGATTTTCACCTGGGTCATATGGAGTGTGATCATGAGTTGGGGTAACTGGACCCTTTTTGCCTGGTCACCCTAGAGTGGTGCCCTCAGTCCTTACCTGGGTCACAAGAGAGGTGGTGGTGCATTTGGGCAGCCAGCCTCTCTTCTGTTGACTCACCCCAGAGAGATCCCTCAATCCTTACCTGTGTCATCAGGAAGAAGCTGATGTGCTCAGACATGCAGCCGCTCTTCTGGCTGGCTGCCCCAGAGTGGTGCCCTCGATCCTTACCCGGGTCACTAGAGAGATGGTGATGCATTTGGGCAGCCAGCCCCTCTTCTGGTGGGTCGCTCCAGAATAGTGTCTTCAATTCTCACCTGTGTCACCAGGAAGGAGATTATGCACTCAGATATCCCACCCCTCTTTTGGTTGGCCATCCCAGAGTGGTGCCCTCGATCCTCACCTGGGTCACCAGGAAGGTGGTGATGCGTTCGGGCAGCCGGCCCCTCTCACTGGACAGGATCATCTCAAGCATGTCCCCGTGCAGCTTCTCCATCACTACGAAGACCCGCTCCATCGTCTCGAACATGCACTCCAAGTTTACTACGCCGCGGTGGTGCAGGTTCTGTAGAGAAGAACAAGAAGATCAGAGGAGAGCTGCATTACAACCTGAGGAGGAAGGGGCACTGACTTCAGGAACTCTAGTCAGAGCCGCAGGGCCCACTGGTGCCCTGTACTGAGTGCTGATAAAGTTCAACATCAACACACAACAAGCAGTTAATATGATTGATACAAATAGTAATAGAAGAAACAATGATAGCAGTACTAGTAGTAGCAGTAGTAATCATTACGCAAGTAATAGCGGTAGCAGGAGTAACAGAAATAATAGTGCTAGTAGTGGTACTCGTCGCAGTAGCAGTAGTATTCTTAGTTTCAGTAGCAGCATAATTTGTACCAATTCCATTAGTAATTAGAAATCACAGCAGCAGAAGCAGTAATAGTAGTAGTGGAAGCTGTAGTAATTGAAGTAGCGTTGTTGTAGTATTGGTTCTAGCAGTAGTAGTTACTATAGTAGTGCTGCTGTTAGCAGCAGGTGAGTGATTGGAGCCTCTGCAGCATGGATAGTAGTAGATGCATTAGCAGTACATTCTTCGTAGAGTACTAATGCTCACAGCAGCGGTGCTAATAGCAACAGTAGTAGTCTGCTAATACTAGCAGTTACAGTACTTTTAATAGTCCTGGTAACATGTAAAGTAGTAGGAGTAGCACTACAAGAACTAGTAGTTGCATTAGTAAAATCAGAAGTAGTACCCAACAGATTTGTAATATTATTTGCACAAATAGCAGTGTAATAGGTATTAGTGGTAATAAGCCCAGCAGTCGAAGCAGAGGCTGCAGTAGTATTGTTAGCTGCATTAGTAGCAGTCCAACTAGCAGCTGTAATAGTACTAGCAACAGAAGTAATGGTAGTAGCTAGTGTTGTGGTGGTATTGGGGTGGTAGTAGCAGTGCGTTGGCAAGCCGTTGCAGTAGTTGCATTGCAGCTTTAGTAGTAAGGCTAGTTGCAGTAATGGCAGTGACTGCAGTTGTGGCGGTAGGAGTAGTTTTCAGAGCATGAGTAATATGTCATAATGCCCCTACATTCTTTTCTCCCACAGCCCGGCACTGTTTGCAGATGTTCTGCAGCTCCACGCCTTGAAATCGAGGCTTGACTGGTCCTTGGACCATTGGAGCCAGTTGGCAAACACCCTATGGGGCTCCCCGTGCTCCCCACTCACACGTGTTCTGAAGATCCATGTATCTCATTCATCATTATGAGAGACTCAGAGTCCCTGGAAGGTCCCAAGCTCCCCCAATCACAGCTACACCAAGAACCACCAGTGATGAGCTGAAAGGCTTGAGTAATACTTGCTAACCACTGGATATCTGTAGGAGGCTGGACTGGCTTGTAGTGAGTACCAAGGGGTACTTGCACCTTGCACCAGGCCCAGTTATCCCTTATTAGTGTATAGGGTGTCTAGCAGCTTAGGCTGATAGATAATGGTAGCTTAGCAGAGCAGCTTAGGCTGAACTAGGAGACGTGTGAAGCTACTACAGTACCACTTAGTGTCATATACACAATATCATAAGAGAACACAATACACAGTTATACTAAAAATAAAGGTACTTTATTTTTATGACAATATGCCAAAGTATCTTAGAGTGTACCCTCTGTGAGAGGATAGGAAATATACACAAGATATATATACACAATAGCAAAAATATGCAGTATAGTCTTAGAAAACAGTGCAAACAATGTATAGTTACAATAGGATGCAATGGGGAAACATAGGGATAGGGGCAACACAAACCATATACTCCAAAAGTGGAATGCGAACCACGAATGGACCCCAAACCTATGTGACCTTGTAGAGGGTCGCTTGGACTATTAGAAAATAGTGAGAGTTAGAAAAATAACCCTCCCCAAGACCCTGAAAAGTGAGTGCAAAGTGCACTAAAGTTCCCCTAAGGACAAAGAAGTCGTGTTAGAGGAATAATGCAGGAAAGACACAAACCAGCAATGCAACAACTGTGGATTTCCAATCTAGGATACCTGTGGAACAAGGGGACCAAGTCCAAAAGTCACAAGCAAGTCGGAGATGGGCAGATGCCCAGGAAATGCCAGCTGCGGGTGCAAAGAAGCTTCTACTGGACAGAAGAAGCTGAGGTTTCTGCAGGAACGAAAAGGGCTAGAGACTTCCCCTTTGGTGGACGGATCCCTCTCGCCTTGGAGAGTCGTGCAGAAGTGTTTTCCCGCCGGAAGGACGCCAACAAGCCTTGCTAGTCGCAAATCGTGCGTTTGGCGTTTTTGGACGCTGCTGGGGCCCAGGAGGGACCAGGAGGTCGCAAATTGGACTTGAAGAGAGAGGGGACGTCGAGCAAGACAAAGAGCCCTCACTGAAGCAGGTAGCACCCGGAGAAGTGCCAGAAACAGGCACTACGAGGGTGCGTGAAACGGTGCTCGCCGAAGTTGCACAAAGGAGTCCCACGTCGCCGGAGACCAACTTAGAAAGTCGTGCAATGCAGGTTAGAGTGCCGTGGACCCAGGCTTGGCTGTGCACAAAGGATTTCCGCCGGAAGTGCACAGGGGCCGGAGTAGCTGCAAAGTCGCGGTTCCCAGCAATGCAGCCCAGCGAGGTGAGGCAAGGACTTACCTCCACCAAACTTGGACTGAAGAGTCACTGGACTGTGGGGGTCACTTGGACAGAGTCGCTGGATTCGAGGGACCTCGCTCGTCGTGCTGAGAGGAGACTCAAGGGACCGGTAATGCAGCTTTTTGGTGCCTGCGGTTGCAGGGGGAAGATTCCGTCGACCCACGGGAGATTTCTTAGGAGCTTCTGGTGCAGAGAGGAGGCAGGCTACCCCCACAGCATGCACAAGCAGGAAAACAGTTGAGAAGGCGGCAGGATCAGCGTTACAGAGTTGCAGTAGTCGTCTTTGCTACTATGTTGCAGGTTTGCAGGCTTCCAGCGCGGTCAGCAGTCGATTCCTTATCAGAAGGTGAAGAGAGAGATGCAGAGGAACTCGGATGAGCTCTTGCATTCGTTATCTGAAGTTTCCCCAGAGACAGAGACCCTAAATAGCCAGAAAAGAGGGTTTGGCTACCTAGGAGAGAGGATAGGCTACTAACACCTGAAGGAGCCTATCAGCAGGAGTCTCTGACGTCACCTGGTGGCACTGGCCACTCAGAGCAGTCCAGTGTGCCAGCAGCACCTCTGTTTCCAAGATGGCAGAGGTCTGGAGCACACTGGAGGAGCTCTGGACACCTCCCAGGGGAGGTGCAGGTCAGGGGAGTGGTCACTCCCCTTTCCTTTGTCCAGTTTCGCGCCAGAGCAGGGGCTAAGGGGTCCCTGAACCGGTGTAGACTGGCTTATGCAGAATTGGGCACCTCTGTGCCCAACAAAGCATTTCCAGAGGCTGGGGGAGGCTACTCCTCCCCTGCCTTCACACCATTTTCCAAAGGGAGAGGGTGTCACACCCTCTCTCAGAGGAAGTTCTTTGTTCTGCCATCCTGGGCCAGGCCTGGCTGGACCCCAGGAGGGCAGATGCCTGTCTGAGGGGTTGGCAGCAGCAGCAGCTGCAGTGAAACCCCAGGAAGGGCAGTTTGGCAGTACCAGGGTCTGTGCTACAGACCACTGGGATCATGGGATTGTGCCAACTATGCCAGGATGGCATAGAGGGGGCAATTCCATGATCATAGACATGTTACATGGCCATTTTCGGAGTTACCATTGTGAAGCTACATATAGGTAGTGACCTATATGTAGTGCACGCGTGTAATGGTGTCCCCGCACTCACAAAGTTCAGTGAATTGGCTCTGAACAATGTGGGGGCACCTTGGCTAGTGCCAGGGTGCCCACACACTAAGTAACTTTGCACCTAACCTTTACCAGGTAAAGGTTAGACATATAGGTGACTTATAAGTTACTTAAGTGCAGTGTAAAATGGCTGTGAAATAACGTGGATGTTATTTCACTCAGGCTGCAGTGGCAGGCCTGTGTAAGAATTGTCAGAGCTCCCTATGGGTGGCAAAAGAAATGCTGCAGCCCATAGGGATCTCCTGGAACCCCAATACCCTGGGTACCTCAGTACCATATACTAGGGAATTATAAGGGTGTTCCAGTAAGCCAATGTAAATTGGTAAAAATGGTCACTAGCCTGTTAGTGACAATTTGGAAAGAAATGAGAGAGCATAACCACTGAGGTTCTGATTAGCAGAGCCTCAGTGAGACAGTTAGTCACTACACAGGTAACACATTCAGGCACACTTATGAGCACTGGGGCCCTGGGTTACCAGGGTCCCAGTGACACATACAACTAAAACAACATATATACAGTGAAAAATGGGGGTAACATGCCAGGCAAGATGGTACTTTCCTACAATATCCCAGCATTGCTTTCTGTCCTGTTAGCTCATCTCTACATTACAGAAGGAAAAACACAGTATAAAAGTCATTCTTAGTTCTGCCGCAAGAAGAACTGCTTACCCATGTCCCACCTGCAACACACCAGCAGACTAAAATGTGTTTTAGGCTTACAGGACATCATTGGTGAGGTGCAGCGTAAGTCTTCAGCACACCAATCCCAGTCACCCATGTAGGGACACACAACACCCACTTACACTCAGCTTGATGACCAAGTGATGGGTAGAAACCGTAGTCTAAGTGAGTCCTGGCAACAGTTTGCTGCATATTGGAGCCATTAGACCACGCGTGTTAAATTGTAGGCTCTACTTAATGTCACGGGAAAGCCATGATGTTACGTCAATGACACTGTGTAAGCATGTAACCATCAGCAATATGCCAGCCCCTGTACAGCTGATGGAAAGGATTAGGGCGTGGCACCTCTTATTTAAGTCGGTCTGTTTAAATCTAAAGGCACAATCGACGGGCTCTTGCTGTCCTTGCATGTTAGTGATTCAAATACAAGGCCCACCAGTGATACAAACACTAGAGGTGTATCTACTGAAAGACTAAGGGTCTGATTTAATCTCAATGGGATTACCGCGTCCCGCCGTGGGGGTTCTAAATACTCCGTCAAGCCGATGAAGTAAATCCGCCACAGTTGCTTTGGCGGGAAGGCACATTGTAATTGGCTTGATGGGAACATTGGCTGCAGTCCCGCTGTCCGCTCCTATATCCAATTGTGGAATCGACGCGGGTGGAGATTTCTGACAGTCGTCGGGGCTCAGGAGATCCTTTGCCTATGGGACCGCCAACATCTAAATACAGCGGGCAGAACACCTAGTAGGCGGACGGGGAATCCGTAAAAAAAGTGATAGTGGGACCATTACCGCCAAGACCTGAATCAAGCCCTAACTGTTTTGTCTTACATTATCTTCCTTCATTTGTGCATCTGTGTATAAAGGTTTTTTTATATAGTTATAGGATTTTGAAGATTTTTAATCATATTGTAGGATTAAAACTATATATATTTTTCTAAACTTTGGTGGTATTCAATTCTGTGGTACCTGTGAGTGTGTGTTGAAGTACACGCTTGAGGAAATATTGAATGACTGTGGGGAGTTGATTATGTTTTAATATTCACCAAGGAAGCACTTAGCAGCTTGCTTCATTACTTTCAAATACACTTTGTCAGGCTGTTCTATTGCTTGTGACCCGAATAGCGATGCTATTCGAAATGTTGAATAAATCTCTTATTACCCCGCAAGAGTCTATTTTTTAATTTATCAAGCACAGGATCCTATCTCACATGTATTAAGCTCCGCCCTTCATTACAGAGGCCACCCCTCTTGATGTTTGTTTGACATGGTTTTTGGGCTACTCCCCATTTAGATCCGCCCCCCCTAACCCCCCCCAAAAAATACACACACGTTTTTTCATTTCATTTAAAGCAGGGGGTAGAAATTCTTCAGCTACCACTTCATATCACAGCTTTAGTGGTCAGAGTGGGTGGTTTACTGATCCCTGACCAGGGTGAGCATTCTTAATGATAGCTGGTAAATTTAGTGATGGCTGGCCACAGAGAAATTCTTCCATAAAGCCTGAATAAATGGCTTTCAGGATGTCTGACAAAGGTAGGTGGCTTTGCTGAGTATTGGAAAACGCAGGTGTTGGTGTGATGGCTGGCTACAGAGGATTGCTTCACTGATGGCTGACCACAGGGTGTCGCTTGCTGTAGAAGGTAGTTTCGCTGATGTCTGACCACGTGGCTGTATTCTTACAGCTGACCATAACAGAAAGTGTTCATGATGGTACACCATGCAGGTTATGGCTGTGAAGATGTCTGACCACACCGAGGGCCCTAGTGGTGTCTGGAGTGAGTTATTAACCATGTCTCAAGCAGCAGACACATACCTGCAAGATGGCCACCTCGTTCCGCAGTTGGCTCTCCTGCTTGGTCGGGAACCGAAGTTTGTCGATGATTTTAATGGCGACATCTCTTCCTGTCTTACGATGTTTCCCTAAAGACAAAAGATATGATTAAGCAAGTTTCACTGACCCCGGCGTAAGCCCAGGAACAAAACTCGACCTGATAAACAGGGTTGTTCAGGCCTCCGCGACGGCGCTAAAACGGGTGCGAATGGCATTCGCATCCAGTTTCAAGCAAGCTTGGGTGTTGTTTGCTCTCTGACTCATCACTAGCTTTTCACTTGTGGTAAACATGAGCTCAAAAGTGAATTAATTATGAAATATATTGCTTTATGCTACTGTAGAATTCTGAATGACTCTTCATAAAATGCATTTTATTGTACTTTTGATAACCTTGTGATGTGAACTTTATCTAAACCAGTCTATATTAGTTGAGTATGCCACTGATGTAAACCCTTTGCACTTATAACAATACACAAATAATTCTGGCATGTATCTATTTCTGCCAACGTGACCCTGCTATACATTATACTACAGTGCATGCAGTAAGGGAGCTTGAAGGGCCCCAGATAGTTTGATTTCAGAAAGGGAGGTCAGTATTCCTCATTAGAATTCAAGAGTCATCATTCACCACTCTCCCCATGGCCATGTGAGTGAGAAGCAGGCACCCTGTGGCATCGGAGGAGATGCAGGTGGTCTCCATGCACAGACTGCGCGGCATGAGAGGGGTTGTGTGGGGACATAGGGCAGGGTGGAAAATCCTGAACAGGTACAGAAATACAGCTTTTATTGTGGTACAAGGACTCTAACTCTTAACAATTCTGGCCCGCAAAGCGAACAAAACAAGAAAGGACCATGTTGATGTAATTTAGAAGCTTTTCCATGTGGGCATTCACTATTCTTTTGAGGCAAGGCCTTTTTTAGGCCATTTTGTTGCAGTAACATGCCCTCGTCTGGCCATTTTTGGTGGCGCCCTAAGGCAGATGCCTGTAGTGGCCTTAATATAGCATTGGCTGGTCCTTCATAGGCTCCTAGTTGCTTCAGCAGCGGTTAGAAGTTCAGGGGAACTTCTCTGCTCTGGGTAGTGCGGGCCTGATTCAGACGCAGAACCGGACAGCAGTTTGTCCACTCTGCGCGCCCAGGACTAGGGGTCTATGTTTATGATGAAGCTTCTACCTTAGGAGCCCCGGTGGAGTGCCTGGTTTGTGGAGAGAAAACTACTCCCCTTCCACAGCACAGGGCATCCTCTCTGGGCTTTCTGGAGGAAGTTAATTCAGTAATATGGAGGCCTCATAGGCAACAAAGTGGCCACCAGCTCAGATATGCTGAATATGCCTGATCTCAGGAATTATCAGTACAAATTTTCTACATGTTCATGAAGTATTTTCTGATACATACCCAGCAGCAGGTCCTACCTCAGGAGATGCAATGCCAGAGTGTGGGAAGGATACAACTGAGGCAGGAGGTTGGGGCACCATGGATCCTATGGTTATGCTATAAGCTTGTCGTCTGGCAACCCATGCTCTTTATGCAAAAGCAATGAGGAGTGTCAAGCTTAAACATGCTCTTGGCGGAGGTGGTCTCATTCGTCTCAAGTGTAATGGCCATTTTATATGTAGCCTGCTATAAAATCAAAAGGTGAAACCTCTTTCATGTATAAAAGATCTAGTGCTCTTTGAGGAAAGTGTACAATGAGAGGAAATAGACTGAGGCTCAATATATCTAGCAACTCTTACAGGAGGGAAACAAAAAATTGGCTTTTTTGCAATCATTTAGAAGTCCTGATAGCTTCCCAACAACTTTGTGTAATAACAATAATCATAACATGTTTTTTAAAAGGTTGCACTAAGTACCGCAGTCATCCCCTTCCGTAGTCTGCCGCCCCCCCCCCCTTTTGCTACTCACATCTTTGAAACCTCTTTCTCACTTCCAATTCCCACCATAAACTCTCTTCTGTCTGGCTTAGATCCAGACTGCTTCAGATCTACAGTGGTTTTGCCCTTCCTGATAACTCCACAGCAGTCCCTTCATCCGCATTCAACCACCACCCAGTGCCACAACTCCTCTATTTCACAACTTCTGAAAAACTCCCAACAAATAACTTGTATTCCACAGACTCACTATCTCTTAAAATCACCTGCTATGTTATAGACTTTAGCATGGCACAACAAAGCACCCCGAAGAGGGTAACTCAGCGCTGGAGGGCAAATAGAGGTAGAAGAGGAGGGTAATTGTATCAGTAGAGCCACGTCTTAAAAAGGGTTTTAAAGCCTGTGCCCTCATCGCCTTGGACTGTCGATATCTCCACTTTAATGAGCACTTCCTTGTCCACTTTGCCTTCACAGCTTCCTCGCCCTCTTCCCACCACAGTCACTTCACCTGTCGTTCTATTCTCTGTTGCTTTGACAATGTTGAACACCACACCATGCTGCCGGCCCATGTCTTGGTCCAACCTTATAGTCTTACAGCGGTTCATACCTATCTGACCACTTGTTTTTGGTCCTTGGGGCTCCTCGCTGTCCCCTTCACCCTGCTTTGGTCGATCAGCCCACATCGACCAGTATTCGATCCACTCTTGCTTCCCCTCAATAACACACTAGAGTGGCATAATGTCTCTGAGCTTCTTCTACCACCTTTATGTAAACATATTATAGAGACGCTTCATGGACATATGCTGCCAAAGACTCATGGGTGGTGGAAAGAGGGAATGCAAACATAGGGCCTGATTTAGAACTCGGCGGACGGGTTACTCCCAATATATTTAATGTGATTTAGATTTCAGCAGACGGGATATCCGTAACTATTGTGACAGAGTAACCCCTCCACCAGTATCTAAATTAGGCCTTTAGTGACTAGCCTAGAGGTGGTGAGAACATAGCCAGGGAGACTAGTCTATGTTTGGGGAGAATGCAGCCACAATGACTAGTCTAGTGGTGGTAAGAATACAAACACAGTGACTAGTCTAGAGGAGGTGAGAATGAAGCCACAATGACTAGTCTAGTGGTGGTAAGAATACAAACACATTGACTAGTCTAGAGGAGGTGAGAATGAAGCCACAATGACTAGTCTAGTGGTGGTAAGAATACAAACACATTGACTAGTCTAGAGGAGGTGAGAATGAAGCCACAATGACTAGTCTAGTGGTGGTAAGAATACAAACACATTGACTAGTCTACAGGAGGTGAGAATGCAGCCACAATGACTAGTCTAGTGGTGGTAAGAATACAAACACATTGACTAGTCTAGAGGAGGTGAGAATGAAGCCAAAATGACTAGGTGAGACGGTGAACCGGCCAATGAGAACAGAGATATCCAACTGGAGCGCTGGCACCTTTGGAAAAGGAATCCTTCTTTCTCAAACCAACTTGACCGTATAGATCAAGAGAAGCGCTGGGATTCCTGGTAATTCTATCTAAGGTGACCCTCTACGCCAATATATAGCGGTCACATGCCCGCTGGGCATATATTACTGTTTCAACCTCAATCATTTAGGACTAGCATTATCTCTGATAGTATATTTCACATTATCATTATGTTGTCCTTGCAAGTGCCACAACGGTTCGTGAGACAAATGCAGGCACCTTCTTTCAAATCCAGAACATGGCTTTAAAGAGGTTAGAATATTTGTTCAACTTGTCATAGGTCAAAGTCAGTTACGTGGGCTTTGTTGGGACAAGTGTAGCACCTCGTGAACATAGGTTTTGTTTCTTTCACTTTGTGAGACAGCACTATTAACCATGACCCTTGTGTTCTCCAAAGTGAACATAAAAAGAGAAAGGTTTGCTTCCTTCAAGTTATTGCTTCTCTGTATATTGGAGGTTTTGCAAGTAATTTGTCTGTCACGAAACAGAAATAATTATTAAACAACAGAATCAACATATCTTTTCTCGGCCATGTTGAAAGACCTTGAAGATATCTTTGAGTGCTTGTATTCTTTCACGATGCCTTCACGCAGGGAAAGGTTGCACTTAGATACATACAGGTGTATTTTGTACGGGAGCACATTTTGGGCTTAGAACTAGGAGTGGGCAATAAATTCCGCTCCGCCGGTGGAGTTGGCGGAATTTTGCCCACTGCGCATTATGCTTGTAATGTGGAGGTTTGGCCAAATTCTGCGAACCATCGTGTGGCGGAGTTTTTCTCACGTGCAGCTTGCCAACAGTAAGTTGGCAAGCACAAATGAGAGCTGGCATCCCCTAGTGTGATTTTCTGGTACTTGGAGGGCACCCGGAAAGATTTTCTTACCGTGAATGGTCACAGGCAGTTGCGACCATTCGCAGTGAGAAACCTGCCGCTCAAGTAGAAAATCTACTTGAGTGGCAACAAAATCAGCTCAAGCAGCAGCAGCACCCTCTGGCGTGGCGCGTGGTGTCATTAGCACTGACTCTTTCAGTGCGGAATGAGCTCCCAGCGCTAAAAATCAGTGCGAACAGCGCAACGTGATGATATCCGCCGGTTCTTGGACCTCCGCGGAATCTCCTGGAGTTTCCATGTAACACTGTGGAATTCTGTGGAGTGAAACTCAGTGCGTTCCGCCCACCTTAGTTAGAACTCACTCATCCCAATGGTCTCTGTGAGGGACACATTAATCCTGATTTAATGACACAGGTTTGTTGGATGGCACTTATGATTATAACAAAACTCACTGCATTTATTTGTCTGGGAAGAGTGTGTTTACTATTCACAAAAGTTTGTGAGTGTGTGGGTGGGCATGTGTGATGTCAGACTGGAGTGAGTAATCAGATATTATGCGGCTCTAATTGGTTTAGAGATAAAACTAAAAGAACGCAATCCGGGTGTGGGACAGTTGGTAAATGCGCTCTACCACCCTTAACAAGAATCCCTCACAGGTTCTCCCTCTTCCCCCACCCTACCTCCCTCACCCACCCTCCCCCTGGTATGCACCTACCTCCGTAGACAATTCCAAACTGTCCGGAGCCCAACACCTCGTCCGGAAATATCTGGTACACAGAGCTGATGTCCTGTGGAGGAAACATGGGCAGAAAGTGAGGGTCTGTATCTTCAAAAGGGCGGGCACAGGAGGCTATGAGGGGGGACAGGAGCAGACAGTGTGGGGAGATGGGACCATGCATGCGGAGGACAGGAAAGCATGGGAGGGCAGGCTTGTAGACAGTACGAAAAGGTGGGCACATCATGGAGGCGTGCCAGCACTAAGGCTAGGTGGGCACATACAGAAACTGAAAAGGTGGGCACATCATGGAGGCGTGCTGACACTAAGACTAGGTGGGCAGATACAGACACTGAAAAGGTGGGCACATCATGGAGGTGTGCCAACACTAAGGCTAGGTGGGCAGATACAGACACTGAAAAGGTGGGCACATCATGGAGGCGTGCTGACACTAAGGCTAGGTGGGCAGATACAGACACTGAAAAGGTGGGCACATCATGGGGGCATGCCGACATTAAGACTAGGTGGGCACATGCAGACACTGAAAAGGTGGGCAGATCATGGGTGCATGCCAACACTAAGACTAGGTGGGCACATGCAGACACTGAAAAGGTGGACACATGCATGGAGGCATGCAAACACTATGTATAGGTGGGCACATCATGGGGGCGTGCCGACACTAAGACTAGGTGGGCACATGCAGACACTACGTATAGGTGGGCACATGCATGGAGGCATACAAACACTATGTATAGGTGGGCAAATCATGGGGGCGTGCCGACACAGACTAGGTGGGCACATGCAGACACTACGTATAGGTGGGCACATGCATGGAGGCATACAAACACTATGTATAGGTGGGCAAATCATGGGGGCGTGCCGACACAGACTAGGTGGGCACATGCAGACACTACGTATAGGTGGGCACATGCATGGAGGCATGCAAACACTATGTATAGGTGGTCACATCATGGGGGCGTGCAGACACAGACTAGGTGGGCACATGCAGACACTACGTATAGGTGGGCACATGCATGGAGGCATGCAGAGGGTAAAGAACGTTGGGGACAGAGAGACATGGGAGAGTAGTGTGCAGATAGTAGGAAAAGGTGGGCGCAAAGATGCACATAGGCATGCAGACACTATGGAATGATGGGCACATGCCTCGAGGCATTCAGACAATATGGAAAGGCAAGTGGGCACAGGCATGGCAGGAATGAGGACAATACACAGGGTTGGGCGCAGGAAGGCAAGGGAGACTAGGGGTGCAGACACTATGGAATGCTGCACAGGCACTGGCATGCAGGAGGCATACAGCAATATGGAAAGATGCACACAGGCATGGTAGGAGTACAGGCAGGTGAGAAGGTTGGGCACATGAATGGCAAGATTGCAGAAATTAAGAAAGGGTAGGCACAGGCATGGCAAGATTTCAGAAAAGAAGGATGGGGCAAGGGAGTGGCATGGTGCATTAAAATAAGCAAGAAAAACAGAGGCTGGTATTGTGATGCATGTAAGTAGGAACGGTGGGCACACATATGCCAGGGACAGTGGAAATAAGGAAAGGGTTCAGACCTGTCACAGAACTAGAATTTAACAAAGGTGGATCCAACAATAAAGAAAGGTTGGCACAGGCATGACAGGAGGGCACAAAATAAGGAAGGTGGGTGCATACATGACACATCATGAGTACAGAAAATAGGGAAGAGTTGGCACAGGCTTGACAAACGTGCCCAAAATCAGGCAGGTGGGCACATGGATGACATGTATGTATGACAAAAGTGCACAAAATAAGGAATGTGGGCACATGTATTGCACATATGTATGCCAAGAGTGCAGAAAATCAGGAAAGCGGTCAAATGTATGATACACATGTAAGACAAGAGTGCAGAAAATCAGGAAGATGGGCACACGTATGATACCCATATATTCCAAGAGTGCAGAAAACCAGGAAGGTGGGCACATGTATGATACGCATATATTCCAGGAGTGCAAATTAAGAAGGTTGGCACATGTATGATACACATGTATGCCAAGAGTGCAGAAAATCAGGAAGGTGGGCACCTATATGATACACATGTATGCCAAGAGTGCAGAAAATCAGGAAGGTGGGCACACGTATGATTCACATATATTCCAAGAGTGCAGAAAATCAGGAAGGTGGGCACATGTATGATACGCATATATTCCAGGAGTGCAGAAAATCAGGATGGTGGGCACCTATATGATACGCATGTATGCCAAGAGTGCAGAAAATTAGGAACGTTGGCACATGTATGATACGCATGTATGCCAAGAGTGCAGGAAATCAGGAAGGTGGGAACATGTATGATACGCATGTATGCCAAGAGTGCAGGAAATCAGGAAGGTGGGCACATGTATGGTACACATGTATTCCAAGAGTGCAGAAAATTAAGGGAAATGGGCATGACAATAGTGCAGAAGAAAGGGAGGTGGGCACATGCGGGTGGGAGTGCATAGAATAAGGAAGGCTGGGCATAGACCAGAATGTGATGGCAGCTAGATGTGGGCACAAGAAAGTCAAGAGGACAGAAAATAAAGAAGGAAGGAGAGGTGGGCACGGGTTTAATAAGGGTACCAAATTTAAGGAACAGTTGGCACAGACATAACAGGAGGGTAAAATGTATGAAAAGAAGTGCAGGGGCAGGCATGATGGGGCACAGCATAATAAAGGGCAGAAAACAGGAAGAACAGCACCACTCAGCTGCAGGTAGAGTTGGAGGGGCAGTGTCGCAGGATTCCAGAGAAAAGGGCAGTAATGTAGATACTTTTAAGGTGAAGGTGGAATGGGCGGTACAGCATCTCCAGCTGGAGGTAGAGTTTTAATGGGCAGTAGCACTGTCCCCTCAGTTGCACATAGAGTTGCAGGGGCAGTATCACAGGATCTAGGTGAAAAGGGTAGTAACTATTGGGTGAGGGTGGAATGGGCAGTACAGCACCTCCCGCTGCAGGTAGAGTTAGAAGGGCAATATTGCAGAATCCCAGTGAAAAGCGCAGTCATGTGTGCCCCCCGGGTGAAGGTGCAGTGGGCAGTACAGCACCCCCCGCGGCAGGTAGAGTTAGAAAGGCAGTGTCGCAGGATCTAAGTTAAAGGGGCAGTTATGTGGATACCTTTCAGGTGAAGGTGGAATGGGTAGTGCAGCACCACCAGCTGAAAGTATAGGTGGAATGGGCAGTAGCACTGTCCCCCTCAGCTGCAGGCACATGTAGAAGAGCAGTGGTGCAGCACCTCTCAGCAGGAAGGAAAAGGTGAATGGGCAGTATGCAGTGCCCAGTGCAGAGGTTGAACGGGCAGTAGCACAGTGGTCCTCAGCCACATGCAGAGCTAGAACAGACATTAGTACTGCACGTCTCAGTCAGAGGTAGAGGTGGAGTGGGCAGCATGCAGTGTGTGTCAGCTGGCCCTAATAAACCAGAGATAGAGGAGGCAGTATGCAGTGTGTGTGGCTGGTGGTAATTAACCAGAGGTAGAATGGACAGTATGCAGTGTGTGTCGGATGGCTGTAATAAACCAGAGGTAGAATGGGCAGTATGTAGTGTGTGTCAGATGGCGGTAATAAACCAGAGGCAGAGTGGGCAGTATGCACTGGGTGTAATAAACCAGAGGTAGAGTGGGCAGTATGCAGTGTGTGTCAGATGGCGGTAATAAACTAGAGGCAGAGTGGGCAGTATGCAGTGTGTGTCAGCTAGCGGTAATAGACAGTAGCTCAGTGATCTTCAGCAGTAGGAAGGGTTGGAATAGGCAGTAGGTCAGTGAACTTCAGCGGTAGGAAGGGTTGGAATAGGCAGTAGCTCAGTGAACCTCAGCGGTAGAAAGGGTTGTAATGGGAAGTAGCACAGCGCTTTTGAGATGGAGACAGAATGGGCAGTAGTGCAGCGCCTCTCGGTTGGCCATGGATATGGACTAGGCAGCAGTACTGATTCCATCAGCCAGATGTAGGATTAGAACGGGCAGTAGAACAACATTTTTAATCTGAGGTATTGTTAAAATGGGCAGTAGCGCCACACATCTGATATGGAGATTGAACGGGCAGTGTTGCAGTTTCTCTCACCTGGAAATAGTAAAGGATTGGGCAGTAGCGCAGCACCTTTCAGCCAGAGGTTAGGTTAGAGGGGGCAGTACTGCCACATCTCTGGAATGGAGTTGGAATGAGCAGTAGCCCAGCACCTGTCAACTGGAGGTAGAGCTGGGAAAGGCAGTAGTTCACTGCCTCCCTCGGAAAGGGCAGTAATGCAGTGACTTCCTTGCAGTGGACAGTAGCACAACACCTCCCTTGGAGTGGGCAGTAGTGCCTCCCTTCCAATGGATAGTGGTGCAGTGCCTCCCGTGGGATGGGTAGTCGTACCTCCCTTTGCAAAGGACAGTAGTACAGTGCTTCCCCTGGAATGGGTAGTAGCGCAGCGTCTCCCCTGGAAAGGGTAGGAGTGCAGCGCCTCCCTTGGAACGGACAGTAGTGCCTCCCTTGGAATGGGTAATAGTACAGCGCCTCTCTTGGAATAGGCAGTAGCACAGCACCTCCCTTGAAATGGACAGCAGTACAGTGCCTCCCCAGGAATGGGCACTACAGCAGCGCCTCTCTTGGGATGGGCAGTAGCACAGTGTCTCTCTTGGGATGGGCAGTGGTGTAGCACCTCTCTTGGGACGGGCAGTAGTGCAGCGTCTCTCTTGGGACTTGCAGAAGCGAAGCACGTCTGTTGGAATGGGCAGAAGACAGTGCCTCTCTTGGGATGGGCAGCAGTGCAGTGCCTCTCCTGGGACAGGCAGTGGGACAGACAGTAGTGCAGTGCCTATCTTGGGAAGGGCAGTAGCACAGCACCTCTCTTGGGACAGGCAGGAGTGCAGCACCTCTCCTGGGGCAGACAGTAGCATAGCACCTCTCCTGGGGTGGGCAGTAGCACAGCACCTTTCTTGGGATAGGCAGAAGCGCAGCACCTCTCCTGGAACAGACAGTGGTGCAGCGCCTCTCTTGGGATGGGCAGTAGCGCAGTACCTCTCTTGGGACAGGCAGCAGCGCAGCGCCTCTCTTGGGACAGGCAGTAGCATAGTGCCTCTCTTGGGGCGGGCAGTTGCGCAGCACCTCTCTTGGGATGGTCAGTAGTGCAGCACCTCTCTTAGGACTGGCAGAAGCACTGTGCCTCTCATGGAATGGGCAGTAGCACAGCATCTCTTGGGATGGGCAGTAGTGCACCACCTCTCTTGGGACGGGCAGTAGGGCAGCACATCTCCTGGGATAGACAGTAGCATAGCACCTCTCTTGGGGCGGGCAGTTGCGCAGCACCTCTCTTGGGATGGGCAGTAGTGCAGCACCTCTCTTGGGACGGACAGTAGCACAGCGCCTCTCTTGGGATAAACAGAAGCGCAGCACCTCCCTTGGGTCGGGCAATAGCGCAGCGCCTCTCTTGCGACGGGCAATAACACAGTGTCTCTCTTGGGATGGGCAGTAGCACAGCACCTCTCTTGGAATGGGCAGTAGTGCAGCACCTCTACTGGGACAGGCAGTAGAGTAGTGCCTCTCTTGGGACGGGCAGTAACACAGCACCTCTCTTGGGACAAGCAGTAGCACAGCGCCTCTCTTGGGATAAACAGAAGCGCAGCACCTCCCTTGGGTCGGGCAATAGCGCAGCGCCTCTCTTGGGATGGGCAGTAGCAGAGAGCCTTTCTTGGGGTGGGCAGTAGTGCAGCACCTCTCCTGGGACAGACAGTAGCGCAGCGCCTCTCTTGGGATGGGCAGTAGCACAGCACCTCTCTTGGAACATGCAGTAGCACAGCGCCTCTCATGGGATGGGCAGTAGCACAGCACCTCTCTTGGGATAGGCAGTACCACAGTGCCTCTCTTGGAAGGGGCAGTTAGCACAGCTCCTGTCTTGGGATGGGCAGTAGCACAGCACCTCTCTTGGGATGGGCAGTAGCACAGCGCCTCTCTTGGGATGGGCAGTAGTGCAGCACCTCTCCTGGGATAGACAGTAGCATAGCACCTCTCTTGGGGCGGGCAGTTGCGCAGCACCTCTCTTGGGATGGGCAGTAGTGCAGCACCTCTCTTGGGACGGACAGTAGCACAGCGCCTCTCTTGGGATGGGCAGTAGTGCAGCACCTCTCTTTGGGTGGGCAGTAGTGCAGCGTCTCTCTTGGGACAGGCAGCAGCGCAGCACCTCTCTTGGGATGGGCAACAGCGCAGCACCTCTCCTGGGACAGACAGTAGTGTAGTGCCTCTCTTCGGACGGGCAATAACACAGCGCCTCTCTTGGGATGGGCAGTACCACAGCACCTCTCTTGGAACAGACAGTAGCACAGTGCCTCTCTTGGAACGGGCAGTAACACAGCACCTCTCTTGGGACGAGCAGAAGCTCAGCGCCTCTCTTGGGTGTGGGCAATAGCGCAGCGCCTCTCTTGGGATGGGCAGTAGCACAGCACCTCTCTTGGAACATGCAGTAGCACAGCGCCTCTCATGGGATGGGCAGTAGCACAGCACCTCTCTTGGGACAGGCAGTACCACAGTGCCTCTCTTGGAATGGGCAGTTAGCACAGCTCCTGTCTTGGGATGGGCAGTAGCACAGCACCTCTCTTGGGATGGGCAGTAGCACAGCGCCTCTCTTGGGATGGGCAGTAGTGCAGCACCTCTCCTGGGATAGACAGTAGCATAGCACCTCTCTTGGGGCGGGCAGTTGCGCAGCACCTCTCTTGGGATGGGCAGTAGTGCAGCACCTCTCTTGGGACGGACAGTAGCGCAGCGCCTCTCTTGGGATAAACAGAAGCGCAGCACCTCCCTTGGGTCGGGCAATAGCGCAGCGCCTCTCTTGCGACGGGCAATAACACAGTGCCTCTCTTGGGATGGGCAGTAGCACAGCACCTCTCTTGGAATGGGCAATAGTGCAGCACCTCTACTGGGACAGGCAGTAGAGTAGTGCCTCTCTTGGGACGGGCAGTAACACAGCACCTCTCTTGGGACAAGCAGTAGCACAGCGCCTCTCTTGGGATAAACAGAAGCGCAGCACCTCCCTTGGGTCGGGCAATAGCGCAGCGCCTCTCTTGGGATGGGCAGTAGCAGAGAGCCTTTCTTGGGGTGGGCAGTAGTGCAGCACCTCTCCTGGGACAGACAGTAGCACAGAGCCTCTCTTGGGATGGGCAGTAGTGCAGCACCTCTCTTTGGGTGGGCAGTAGTGCAGTGTCTCTCTTGGGACAGGCAGCAGCGCAGCACCTCTCTTGGGATGGGCAACAGCGCAGCACCTCTCCTGGGACAGACAGTAGTGCAGTGCCTCTCTTCGGACGGGCAATAACACAGCGCCTCTCTTGGGATGGGCAGTACCACAGCACCTCTCTTGGAACAGACAGTAGCACAGTGCCTCTCTTGGAACGGGCAGTAACACAGCACCTCTCTTGGGACGAGCAGAAGCTCAGCGCCTCTCTTGGGTGTGGGCAATAGCGCAGCGCCTCTCTTGGGATGGGCAGTAGCACAGCACCTCTCTTGGAACATGCAGTAGCACAGCGCCTCTCATGGGATGGGCAGTAGCACAGCACCTCTCTTGGGATAGGCAGTACCACAGTGCCTCTCTTGAAATGGGCAGTTAGCACAGCTCCTGTCTTGGGATGGGCAGTAGCACAGCACCTCTCTTGGGATGGGCAGTAGCACAGCGCCTCTCTTGGGATGGGCAGTAGCACAGCGCCTCTCATGGAATGGGCAGTAGCACAGCATCTCTTGGGATGGGCAGTAGTGCACCACCTCTCTTGGGACAGGCAGTAGGGCAGCACCTCTCTTGGGATGGGAAGTAGCGCAGCACCTCTCTTGGGATGGGCAGTAGCGCAGCACCTCTCCTGGGACAGGCAGTAGCACAGCGCCTCTCTTGGGGCGGGCAGTAGCGCAGCACCTCTCTTGGGAAGGGCAGTGAGCAGCATCTCTCTTGAGACAGGCAGTAGAGTAGTGCCTCTCTTGGGACGGGCAGTAGCACAGCACCTCTCTTGGGACAAGCAGTAGCACAGCGCCTCTCTTGGGATGAACAGAAGCGCAGTGCCTCCCTTGAGTCGGGCAATAGCGCAGCACCTCTCTTGGGATGGGCAGTAGCACAGAGCCTCTCTTGGGGTGGGCAGTAGTGCAGCAACTCTCTTGGGGTTGGCAGTAGTGCAGCGTCTCTTTTGGGACAGGCAGCAGCGCAGCACCTCTCTTGGGATGGGCAGTGGCGCAGCACCTCTCCTGGGACAGACAGTAGTGCAGTGCCTCTCTTGGGACGGGCAGTAACACAGCGCCTCTCTTGGGATGGGCAGTACCACAGCACCTCTCTTGGAACAGACAGTAGCACAGTGCCTCTCTTGGGACGGGCAGTAACACAGCACCTCCCTTGGGACGAGCAGAAGCTCAGCGCCTCTCTTGGGTTGGGCAATAGCGCAGCACCTCTCTTGGGATGGGCAGTAGCACAGCACCTCTCTTGGAACATGCAGTAGCACAGCGCCTCTCATGGGATGGGCAGTAGCACAGCACCTCTCTTGGGATGGGCAGTACCACAGTGCCTCTCTTGGAATGGGCAGTAGCACAGGCTCCTGTCTTGGGATGGGCAGTAGCGCAGCGCCTCTCATGGAATGGGCAGTAGCACAGCATCTCTTGGGATGGGCAGTAGCGCCGCACCTCTCTTGGGACGGGCAGTAGCGCAGCACCTCTCTTGGGATGGGCAGTAGCGCAGCACCTCTCTTGGGATGGGCAGTAGCGCAGCACCTCTCCTGGGACAGGCAGTAGCACAGCACCTCTCTTGGGGCGGGCAGTAGTGCAGCACCTCTCTTGGGAAGGGCAGTAGTGCAGCATCTCTCTTGAGACAGGCAGCAGTGCAGCATCTCTCTTGAGACAGGCAGCAGTGCAGTGCCTCTCTTGGAAGGGGCAGTAGCACAGCACCTCTCCTGGGACAGACAGTAGTGCACTGCCTCTCTTGGGGTGGGCAGTAACACAGTGCCTCACTTGGGATGGGCAGTAGCACAGCACCTCTCTTGGAATGGGCAGTAGCGCAGCGCCTCTCTTGGGATGAACAGAAGCGCAGCGCCTTCCTTGGGTCGGGCAATAGCGAACAGACAGTGGTGCAGTGCCTCTCTTGGGATGGGCAGTAGCGCAGTGCCTATCTTGAGACAGGCAGTATTGCAGCACCTCTCTTGGGACAGGCAGTAGCGCAGCACCTCTCCTGGGACAGGCAGTAGCATAGTGCCTCTCTTGGGGCGGGCAGTTGCGCAGCACCTCTCTTGGGATGGTCAGTAGTGCAGCACCTCTCTTGGGACAGGCAGAAGCACAGTGCCTCTCTTGGGATGGGCAGTAGCGCAGCACCTCTCCTGGGACAGACAGTAGCATAGCACCTCTCTTGGGGCGGGCAGTTGCGCAGCACCTCTCTTGGGATGGGCAGTAGTGCAGCACCTCTCTTGGGACGGGCAGTAGCGCAGCACCTCTCCTGGGACAGACAGTAGTGCAGCGCCTCTCTTGGGATAGGCAGTAGCGCACGGCCTTTTAGGACAGGCAGTAGCGCAGTGCCTCTCTTGGGATGGGCAGTAGTGCAGCACCTCTCTTAATACAGACAGTAACATAGCGCCTCTCTTGGGGAGGGCAGTGGTGCATCACCTCTCTTGGGATGGGCAGTAGTGCAGCGTCTCTCTTGTAATGGGCAGTAGCGCACGCCTCTCTTGGGATGGGCAGTAGCGCAGCACCTCTCTTGGGATGGGCAGTAGCGCAGCACCGCTCTTGGGACGGGCAGTAGCACAGCACCTCTCCTGGGACAGACAGTAGCACAGAGCCTCCTTTGGGTGGGCAGTAGTACAGCGTCTCTCTTGGGACAGGCAGCAGCGCAGCACCTCTCTTGGGATGGGCAGCAGCGCAGCACCTCTCTTGGGACAGACAGTAGTGCAGTATCTCTCTTGGAACGGGCAGTAACAAAGCACCTCTCTTGGGATGAGCAGAAGCTCAACGCCTCTCTTGGGTGTGGGCAATAGCGCAGCGCCTCTCTTGGGATGGGCAGTAGCACAGCACCTCTCTTGGAACATGCAGTAGCACAGCGCCTCTCATGGGATGGGCAGTAGCGCAGCACCTCTCTTGGGATGGGAAGTAGCGCGGCACCTCTCTAGGGATGGGCAGTAGAGCAGCACCTCTCTTGGGATGGCCAGTAGCGCAGCACCTCTCCTGGGACAGGCAGTAGCACAGCGCCTCTCTTGGGGCGGGCAGTAGCGCAGCACCTCTCTTGGGAAGGGCAGTGAGCAGCATCTCTCTTGAGACAGGCAGCAGCGCAGTGCCTCTCCTGGAATGGGCAGTAGCGCCGCACCTCTCTAGGGATGGGCAGTAGAGCAGCACCTCTCTTGGGATGGCCAGTAGCGCAGCACCTCTCCTGGGACAGGCAGTAGCACAGCGCCTCTCTTGGGGAGGGCAGTAGTGCAGCATCTCTCTTGAGACAGGCAGCAGCGCAGTGCCTCTCTTGGAATGGGCAGTAGCGCAGCACCTCTCCTGGGACAGACAGTAGTGCAGTGCCTCTCTTGCGACGGGCAATAACACAGTGCCTCTCTTGGGATGGGCAGTAGCACAGCACCTCTCTTGGAATGGGCAGTAGTGCAGCACCTCTACTGGGACAGGCAGTAGAGTAGTGCCTCTCTTGGGACGGGCAGTAACACAGCACCTCTCTTGGGACAAGCAGTAGCACAGCGCCTCTCTTGGGATAAACAGAAGCGCAGCACCTCCCTTGGGTCGGGCAGTAGCGCAGCGCCTCTCTTGGGATGGGCAGTAGCACAGAGCCTCTCTTGGGATGGGCAGCAGTGCAGCACCTCTCTTTGGGTGGGCAGTAGTGCAGCGTCTCTCTTGGGACAGGCAGCAGCGCAGCACCTCTCCTGGGACAGACAGTAGTGCAGTGCCTCTCTTCGGACGGGCAATAACACAGCGCCTCTCTTGGGATGGGCAGTACCACAGCACCTCTCTTGGAACAGACAGTAGCACAGTGCCTCTCTTGGAACGGGCAGTAACACAGCACCTCTTTTGGGACGAGCAGAAGCTCAGCGCCTCTCTTGGGTGTGGGCAATAGCACAGCGCCTCTCTTGGGATGGGCAGTAGCACAGCACCTCTCTTGGAACATGCAGTAGCACAGCGCCTCTCATGGGATGGGCAGTAGCACAGCGCCTCTCTTGGGATGGGCAGTAGCACAGTGCCTCTCCTGGAATGGGCAGTAGCGCAGCACCTCTCTTGGGATGGGCAGTAGCACAGTGCCTCTCTTGGAACGGGCAATAGCGCAGCACCTCTATTGGGATGGGCAATAGCGCAGCGCCTCTTTTGGGATGGGCAGTAGCACAGCGCCTCTCTTGGGACAGGCAGTAGCGCATCTTTTGTCTTGGAATGGGCATTAGCGCAGTGCCTCTGTTGTGACGGGCAGTTGCGATGCATGTTCTCTTGGGACAGGCAGTAGCGCAGCACCTCTCTTGAATTGGGCAGTAGCACAGTGCTTCTCTTGGGATGCGCAGTAGCACAGCGCCTCTCTTGGAACGGGCAGTAGTGCAGCACCCTTCAGCCAGAGGCAGACCTGCAGTAACTCACCACGTTCTCCTGGATCTGGCAGTTGGACACAGAGATGCTGATGGACACGTCCTCTGCAAGAGAAGAGACTGAGATGAGATGAAGCCGTGACCCCCCATGGTAATCAGGCAGCTGGGGGGGGGGCGCACTGCATGGACAGTGGAACCGAGGGGCTCTTCAACTTTTTTCCTCACTTTCCCCTCTCTCCCCATCTCCTAGGACATTGTTTATTTCACAGTGATCACTCCATGGGGCTCATTCACAAAGGTAAACATACACAAAAGTGAAAAAATATTTTCGCTTCCATTCACAAAGGGGAAGGGGTCCCATTTGCAAATGGGTTTCCACCAACTTGTAGTTGGTGGTAATTGAGATTGTTTTGCGACCACATTCATGGTCGCAAAACAATCTTACATACCGCTGCAACTCGCTATTTGAAAGGGACGCCCTCAGCACGCCCCTTCAGAATAGTGACTCGCAAAACCCGGCAGATGGATAGCATTGGTACATGCCAAAATGCTATTTTCATGTCGCAAATGGCCCGATTCTGTCAATCAGGCCGTTTGCGACAAGAAAAAGCTACGTACATCTAGCCCTATGTGGACTTCAGGGTAGATGGGACATACCAACCCCCCCCCCCCACTTTGAACTTTTAGAAACACCAAAGGGGAAAAAACTTGGAATATAAAACAGAATTAAAGTCTGAATAGGACTGAGTACTTTCTGTTAAGAAAAATGTTTACAAACAAATCACAGGTTAAATACAAAATTTACACTTCAAAATCCCTCAGCCACATTGTATGCTTCCTGCTTCATTCACACAAACATCCCCTTCATTCAGGACTTCCGCGACTTTCCGTCCTTGATACAATGTCAGCGTTCTAATATTTCATTTCTCACTATTTCTCACAAAAAGAACTGCATTTCTGAAAACAGTTTTAACCTTCTTGGAAGCAGAAAATGTCATCTTTCCTTTTACAACCCATCCACCCAACTAGACATGAATCACATCCTCTACATCAAACATCTGGTATCTTTCACTGCTTAGAGAGGAATTCCTTCTATCATGAAAACAACTTTCCAGGAATGAAATGATATCCTGTGTTCTCACTTTGTTCACTATCTTCAAATCAGGCCATTTCAAAAGATAATCTACCATATTAATGGCAAACTTACCCTTAACATCTTCAAAATCATAAGCCCACAAATGACTCGACTTGGGGCCTAATTTAGAGTTTGGCATAGGTGTTACTGCGTCACAAATGTGCCGGCTATCCCGTCCACCATATTACAAGTTCCATAGGCGATAATGGGATTATAATATGGGAGGTGGGACATCCATCACATTGGTGATGGACTAACCTTTCCCCAAACTCTAAATCAGGCCCGTAGTTTCTTCCATGGTCTCGCTGCACAACTGATAGGTGGAACAGCAATGACTTGTCAGTGTACGTGCAGCTTACAACCTCCATGACAAATCTTTCTAGATTTTGATTATTAGGCCTCCAAAGGTTATCATGGGCTTCCTTTTAATGGAAGACATGGCGTCTTGGCATTGTGGAGCAATTCCATCACCCTACTGCATAGAGAAAGAGGCGTAACCAATCTGTCACCACTATGCACAATACGATGCACAACGGACAGTTCTGGCCAAACCAATTTGTACCTTTTCACCAACTCCTCCTTTAATTAATTCTTTGTGCCGCTTCTCAAGATTCTTTCCATCATGCAGATCAATTCTTTGTCACTGCCCACAACTTGGTTGCACTCTGAAATTACACCTTTAGACACTGTGTCAATACGAGCTGCCAGCCAGCCATCTTCACCCTGTGTTTAGACATTCGACTTCGGAAGTTTGAATACACAGTCAGCTGTCATGTTTCTAATCCCTGGCATATATTTCACTTCAAATGACTAGTCCAACAATCCGTATATCCATTTAGCCACCAGAGGAGTTGCTTTGCCAATGGTTTGTGGTCAGTGCACAGTTTAAACTTTTGTCCCCACAAATATGTACAGAAATGCTGGATTTCCAACCAACAAGCAAGAGTCACCTTCTCAAGGACAGAATAGTTTTCATCTGCTGCTCTCGTGGAGTGTGAAGAAAAAGTTTTTATCCTCTCATTCCCTTGCAATTTCCATTAGGACTCTTTTTATCGTCAACAATGAATTTTTACATTCTGTTGACCATTCATATTTGATCTTCTTCAAAAACTGCCTCGCCTCATTGGTCTTTCCAAGAGCTTGGTCTACAAATTTTGCTCAGTATTCTGCTAGACCCAAGAACAACCTCAACTGTTCCATGTTGGTTAGGCATGGCACATTACCTATAGCTTCCCAAATTCCCAAATTTTAGCCCATCTTCACCAACAACATGTCCAAGGATTTCTAACTTAAACACTGCAAATCTGAACTTATCAACACCAGACTTATAAAGTCTTATTTCCTTAGTCTAACTAGTGCTTCCTATAACAATCCATCATACTCCATTTTATCTTTGCCACTAATCAGAATGTCATCCTGGAACACTAACACTTGTTGGATTCCTCGCAAAAGCTTCTGCATCACTCTTTGGAAAACTGCATCCTCACTTAACTTTGCTCTGGAGTCACAGAAGATATTAGAAGTCTAGCGCACGATGAAGTACATTCTGATGGCAAGCTTCAAACAAATCAATTTTCCTTGCACCAAAAAATATTGCTTGCAGCAAAGTGCTTAATATTTGGCTGATGTCTGGTTAAGGATGTCTATCTATCCAAATGGAACTGTTCAAATCAGGCTACTCAATACAAATGCATAACGTTCCATCACATTTCTTAGCCAGAACAATGGGACTCAACCAATTCAAAGCTACTATGAGTTCTATCACCCCTTCATCAAAAAGGTTTCAGAACTCTGCGTTTAATGCACCCCTCAAAGACACAGAGACTCTCCGTATCCTGTGGACTGTGAGAAAATCCCTTCAGTCTTCCTAAAGTGGTTCTGAATACTTCTGGAAATTCTCTTTTACGTTTGTCCACTTCTGTTACTTCTATTTTTTGCGGATTTCAGTTATCTTTCCTCTGTGTTTTGCAAACCTTTTGAAATCAGCACTTATCAGTGTTTATTCAGCTGCCTAACCCTCTTAATGGATAAAAACTCTGGGGCATATGTAAGAGCCCCTAGAGCTTACTTGCTCCACATTAGCCAAAATCCCTGTGCCATATTTACAAAGTAGCGGAATGCATGCATTGCACCACTCTGTAACCCTCACAACTACATTATGCCTGTGCCAGGCATAATAAATGCAAAGGGAGAGCTCAGAGCAGGCGTTAAAAGGAGGCACACCATTGATTACAATAGGTCTCAATGAGCTTTGCAGGATTAGTGTAAAAAATGTTGACGCTAATCCTACAAAGCTCCGGACTAGCGTAAAAAATTCTGACGCTAGTCCCCTTACTACCGCCATAGTGTGCTGTATTTTAAATACGATGCACACATGGTGACGTTAGGGGGGCGCTAAGGGGTGCAAGAAAATATTAAATATGCCCGTCTTTCTTTCCAGACTAACAAAAGAAGATGGGGAGTGAGGAGCTCAACTTGTTAGACTATTAGGCCTATGAAACGAATATAGCGCTTAACTCCTGTAGCGCTAATCACAGAAGCTGAAGAAGGACAGATTGTTTCCAGGACAGAAAAAAAGTAAGTCTTGGATGGTGTATCGAACAAGTCGTTCACGTGATTCATGTTTTCCAGCATACTTGGGTTTTGTTAGATTGCAACATTTCCGTTGAGTTTTTCTCATTTACTGAAGATGTATAGAGAATCAACATTTGTGGACTAATAGTTATGTTTGATTCTCTCAATGTAAAATCATTTGTTGTAATGTATTTGTACATATTTTCACAATGCTTCTCGTCAAATTTAAAGCATAATGATCACTCAACAAACTAAGGAATTGTGAAGCACCATTGCACTAGATATACAGTAATTTATTTATTGCACCTTTTGTACGAGAACAATATGTATTGGGAATCAGTCATAGGAGTTTGCTTGTTTTGCACACAGATGTGATGAACATGTATTCACACTGGTGTTTCCCCTTAGTGGCGGTCTTTTGTCAATATGAATTGCTCTCATTTCTCAATGATATTTCTTTTAAACTTTTCTTTTGTTTATGTTTCTGCTTATAATTTAATTGTAACATATATTCTGTTTCTTGTATTTAGAAACAATTATAATTTACGTTTGCTAATTTTGATTATATGTTCTTCGCTGTCTTCTTTCTGATTCTCGTTCTCTTTTGGTACTTTTACCTTGGATAGTGTATTTCTTGTGACATTTTGGTTAGCATTTCAAAACATTTACTCTGCTGGTCCTGAAGAAGTGATAACTGTAACACATGAATCACGAAACATGTGTTGGCCATTTTTCTCTTTCTCATGTATAAATAAAGAAGACGTCATTAGATAAATATGGATATTTGAAAATAACTCTTTTCTCTCATGACTTACTTTATTCCTGGCCTGGAAATAATCTGTCCTTTATTAGCTTATTTGGTTTTCCAATGGTGACTAAATACGTTTTTTTGCAGTAATACTTATAAAGCAGATACATGATTTAAAGGGAAATGAGTGCAGGGAATGCAGTGTCTCTCCTTTTACAGTGTCCCCAATGGACTGATGTTAGACTGTTAACCACAGAAAGTATGTGTATTGCAGTCTAACTCACATCTCATGTGTCTCTCTCACCCCTTTCACACTCACTCTAGCAGTAATCTGTCTGGTTTACAGGACTATTAATGGGTTAAGAAAGTTGGAGTGCTATATTCAAATGTTTTAATAAAAAATCTAGAACACAGTTGGGGGTTATTCACCCAGACCTTACTGAATATTATGATACTGTAGGGGTGGCCAACCCTGCAAACAGCAAATTAACTTGTGAAACCTTCAAAATGGTGAATTGCACCAGATTAGTTTGTAGCCCTACATCCTAAGGCACCTGAAAGCTGATGCCCAGTGGTTCCCAACCTTTTGACTTCTGTGCACCCCCATTTTATCAATACTGAAGCCCGGGGACCCCCACTGACTCATTATTGGAATCTGGGGACCCCCACTGAGTCTTACTGATAGTTGGAACCTAATATTATTAAATTTTCTAAGCATTCGCGGACCCCCTGAGGAGGCTTCGCGGACCCTCAGGGGTCCCCGGCCCACAGGTTGGGAACCACTACTTTAGGCATACCTGATTTTCTGCACTCTTTGCCGGACTACATCCTGCAGCACACAGAAGGAGGAAAACCCCTCCATGGATTGTTTCTGTCCAGGAAAGTGCCCATCCCTGCACAAAAAATCCTGCATGCAACATAGGCCCTCTTGCACCATGGTGTAAGGGTGTCTGCGTTGGCGCTGGGCAGCGTATTGTGCACCAGTGCAGGGGGAAAGGACAGGAATGCACCGTATTTCAGAACTACGGTGCATTCCTGCCCTTTCCTTGTGAAGCAGGGCATCAAGGTAACTTGCTGTGCTGCCCTGCACCGGTAAATATACCCCACTGTGTTTACTCCCTGAGCCCAATCAGTCAATCAAGCAGGAATTTGTAAAGCGCACTACTCACCTGTGAGGGTCTCAAGGCGCTGAGGTGGGGGGGGGGGGGGGAATTAGGGAGGGAGGTGCTGCTACTCCTTGAACAGCCAGGTCTTGAGAAGTTTCCTGACGGTAAGGAGGTCTTTGGTCTGGTGCAGGTGGTTGAGAAGAGTGTTCCACGCCTTGGCGGCGAGGTGCGAGAATGATCTACCGCCGGTTGTAGTTCTGCGGACACGTGGGACGGTTGCGAGGGCGATGTCGTCGGAGCGGAGATGCCTGGTCGGGGTGTAGAAGGAGAGCCGTCTGTTGAGGTATTCTGGTCCGGTGTTGTGCAGTGCCTTGTGGGCGTGGGTCAGGAGTTTGAAGGTGATTCTCTCGTTGACTGGGAGCCAGTGCAGGTTTCTCAGATGGCCTGTGATGTGGCGGGGGATGTCCAGGATGAGGCGTGCAGAGGCTTTCTCGATGCGTTGCAGCCTCTTCTGGAGTTTGGCCGTGGTTCCTGGTTAATCACTGAGATTTTAGGTCTGGCTTTAATGTGCTAATGAATGCAAAACAAGCATGCATAAATACACACATACTACTTGAGTCATATGCCTGTGTGCAACCTGCTTCTTCCTGTGCTTCCCATGTCCGTGCCTTGTTGTTGATTTCTTCTTCTATTATTCTATTCTTATGAAGTGCGTACTCAAATAGGGCTTCCCGGCGCTGAGCAAGAGGAAGCAAAAGCAGATTACCAATCTAAATTAGCCAGGCCTTCAAGCTTTTACAGAATGTATATAGGGAAGTGCAGCTTCTCAGGGCGACTGGGAGGGAGTTCCATAGTTTCAGGCCCAGGACTGAGAAGAAGCGTCTCCCCATACGAGCCCAGCAAAACCTGGGCACAGTGCACAAGGCCAGGTTCTGTGATCTTAGCACACGAGCGGGCTGATAAGACGGCACCTTTCAGCACTCATGTATTTAACAAGGGCCTGTACCTGCTCTGGCTTTGAAGACATAACACAACACTTTAAATTGAATACGCTTTATAACTGTGAGCTGATGAAGCACTGAAAAAGGTGAGAAACCGGGACATACTTGGGGAGCCAGAACAAAAGTCTTGTCGCAGCGTTCTGGACTGTCAGAAGGCAGCAAATAAATGCTTGGTCTGTTCCTAATTAAGGAATGTTGCCATAGTCCAATCTAGACAAGATTAGGGCTTGAATCACTGTACTTTGGCTTGACAAGGGAATCATCCAGATTATCTTTTTCGGCCACTTAAACACAGCGAAACACTATCAGTAACCCTAGCCACCTGAGGCTTCATGCAGAGATTTACATGTAGCACAAAGCTCAGATTCTTGACCTTCGAGGACAAGGCAGGAAGAGTCCCTGAAGAATCCGGCCAGTGTTGAAGGCACCAGAGTTGTGGATTCTTACCCAAGATCATAACTTCTGTCTTATCACCGTTCAGCTTGAGAGAATTATTGTTCATCCAAGTGGCAATACGACTTGAGCCCAGGTGAAGATTCGATGGTCCATGGCCCTGTGCAGATGACAGACAGAAGATCATTTGAGGGTCATCATCGTAAGAAAAAAGAGTCAGACGGCATTTCTGCTCAATAACTGCTAAACATTGGACTAATCACTGAGCCCTGCAGAACTCCAGAAGTTAGGGGCCATGTTTCTGACCCAACATTGGCCGAAAAGACCTAAAACGTCCGATCTTTTAGGAAAGATGTTATCCAGGCCAGAGCTGTTCCTTCAAGGCCCAGCGCTGCTGATCTCTCGATCAAGATAGCGTGGGACACAGTATCGAAGGCCGGGATAAGATCCAACAAAATAAAAGGAGCTGTGCCACCTCTGTCCAGGAGGTATCTGAGATGCTCTGTGACTCCCAGGAGCAAGGATTCCCTGCTTTGTCTGACCCTGAAACCAGAGTGTGAAGGGTGTAGGAAGTTTTGGGTCTCCAGATAAGATGTAAGCAATGCATTCACATGTTTCTCCAAACTTTTGGAGAGACAGGCAGCAGGGAGATAGGACGAAAGTATGACCAAATGGTCGGATCAAGATTTGTTTTTTTAAGAGCCGGAGAACCAGCTTGCTTGCAGCTCCCTGAAGAGAGCCCTCACAAAGAGAAGAATTAAGAAGATTCGCCACCCCCTGTAATAGCTCTGGATCCACAATGCCAAGATTAGAGGGTGGCAAGGGATTCAGTGGCGAGTCCAATTTAATAGACTGTAGGGTGGCCAAAAAGGTAGAAATGTCCAGAAGGGTACATAACCAGTTTAAAGGTGAAGTCTGACGTAGGCATACTACTGTTGTACTCACTTTGTGTGGGGTTGGCAATACGGCCAGGAACATCAGGGTCTGGCGTAAATATTCCTTCCTTCGGGCCCTTAGACAACTGTGAGTAGATATCTGCCACGTTTTTGATAAAAAAAGAGGGCCAACTCCTTGCACTGGGTCTGCAGATGCGAAGGTGCTGGAGCCAATTTACCAGGATCTGAAAGATCTTTCACCACACTGAAGAGCATCTTGGGACAGTTTTGGGCATTAGAAATGTTATCAGAGAAAACGTGTGCTTTCTTACAGAGCCCATGATAGCTTTTTATCGCATTTCTGTAGGTAGCTTTGGACTCCTCATGGTAAGACCTCCTCCAGAGTCTTTCCAAGACCTTGCGATGTTTTTCTCCAGCCAGAGTGTTTCTTTCAACCAGAGAACTGGAGGAATGGATCTAGCAGAGTAACTAGACATAACCAGAGAGTTGCATCCAGGGCATTCAATATCCAACTGTCTATCAGCCCCGAATTTGAATCAACTGTGTGCTTAAGAGCAGGTTTAGTATTAAGAAGTTGTCGGTTCAAGGCCAAAACTTCCAGCTTTGGCCAATTCCTGGAATAAGTTGTAGTTTTAGACAGCCCTAAAGATGAGCTCCTCAGGGTTTTGATAGCAAAATGAATTGTAAAGTAATCCAACCAGGGTAGCAAGAATAGGGGGATATGTTGACAGATCCTTCACATTGGCAAAAATTGGTTCCAAAAGGTGTCAGGCCTCGTGAGTAGGAGCCGTATTGTAAAGGGCGACATTAAGGACACCCAAATCCCCAATAAGGCAACTTTCAAGGCTACATTTAGGGTCTTCCAAATGGATGTTGAGATCTCCCAGCAGCATGAAATGTGCAAATCTCAGAACATATAGGGCCAATAGATTTGGAATTGTGGCATTTCCCTAACCTGTGGTGTCCTAGAGCAGGTTACATAGTGACAGGGCACAAATATTAGGTGCACAAATGTGAATAATCGTGTTCGCACACCTAGCACAGTAAAACCAAATCTGTTGGGTTTTGCTGATGTTTATTAAGAAAGTTTGACTCTTGAAAACGTCCTTACTTCTTGCACCAAGTAGAAAATATGTTCTCTATTGTTCTAGAGCCCCTGTTAGACTGAGCCTTCCTATCAAGTTTGAAGAAGCCAAGTTCATACCACATCCCAGGAAGTTGTGGTTGCTATGCTTGCTGCTGGAGCCCGAAGCCCAATAAGCCTGTATGGTCTGGTCTGGTATGGTCTAAACAGTAGCCGAACCACCCCTAGTCAGTCTGGTATGTGATATCAGAGCCTTGTGCTATGCATGTCTTCCACTACTGATTGCACTGCCCTGCACAGGCTGCACACCTTTGTTTGTGTCCTGTATGAAACATGAGAGTTGACGAAGAAAAGACAAGCCAGAAGCTGCATTCACTTTTCATTGTAGCTCTTGTCTTCCTGAAGTTCTGTGCCTGGAGCAGAGAGGAGTGAGGTAGACTTGAGATGCTCTCTAGGCCTGTACCAAGCCGTGGCTTAGTCATTTAGTGAGAAACCTGCAAACATCCTGATAATGCCAGCTGCAAGACCTTCTGCCTCGCCAAAGTCTAGAGTTCCCCGGCTACGAGTCTCTTGCAGTCTCTGCTGGCTTTCAGCTGCCCAGCTGCCACACAGCCATCATGCACACTGCTGTTTGGTCCTCACAGTCTCTGCTAACTTTACGTGAATTAAGGCCTTGGTGGAGGATTTATTTAAAGTTAGAGTGTGCCTGTGTAACAAGACTGATGTTCACGCATACAGATTAAAAAATCTCCACATGCCATGGCCTCGATATGCACCATACCAGTTTGACGACACTCTTATTATTATTACAGAAATCTTGTCCAGCGCCCAGCTGCCCAAATAGGGTTTGCCGGTGCTTCGGCAGCAGAAAGGGCAGCCAGAACAAACAGAATTGGAATACCCAGGTCTTCAGGTTCTTGCAAAAGATGGACAATGAAGTGCAGCTTCTCAAAGACTTGGGTTAGATGTTCCTCAGCTTGGGGTATAGGAATGAACAAGAACGGGCTGCCATGAGATCCAATTTGAACCGTACACAGGGAACGGTGGCTCGACCGCAGCGAGTGAGTGGGCTGGTAGGGTGCCACCAGATCTTGTAAGTACCGTGGACCCATGCATGGCCTAGCCTTGTGCATAGCATAATGCTTTGAACTGTATTTGTTTTAAAGAAGCTCGCGAAGTAGACATAACACAGAGACACATTTTGGGAGTCGGTATAAAAGCCTGGTAGCAGACTAATGAACTACTTTTAGGCATCTAATAGACACCTTGTCTGCTCATAAAAAAGGATGTTTACGTAGTCCAATTTCGATAATATCAGGGCCTGAATAACCATCCTTTGGGCTAAAAAAGGGATCAGCCATTTCAGGGCAGCAAAACAGATGGAGCTATCTTAGTCACCAGAGGTTTCATCGACAGATTCTTATACAGCCCAAAAGCCTAGGTTCTTTACTTTGGAAACTGTTCAGGAAGAGTGCCTGGGATCTCAGAACCATTGAATCCCAAAGCAGGGCATTCTTGTCTAAGACCACTACCTCAAACTTATTGCCATTAAGTTTAAGCAAGTTGATGTTCATCCAGGTAGAAACTAGACCCCAGCAGGAGTGCAGAGTCTCAGTGTTGGGGTCCTGAGCAGATGAGAAAGACAAAGGGGGTCATTCTGACTTTGGCGGGCGGCGGAGGCCGCCCACCAAAGTCCCGCCGTCAGAATACCGCTGCGCCGTCAAAAGACCGCCGCGGTAATTCTGAGTTTCCCGCTGGGCTGGCGGGCGACCGCCAGAAGGCCGCCCGCCAGCCCAGCGGGAAACCCCCTTCCATGAGGATGCCGGCTCCGAATGGAGCCGGCGGAGTGGAAGGGGTGCAACGGGTGCAGTTGCACCCGTCGCGATTTTCAGTGTCTGCTTGGCAGACACTGAAAATCTTGGTGGGGCCCTGTTAGGGGGGCCCCTGCACTGCCCATGCCAGTGGCATGGGCACTGCAGGGGCCCCCATGGGCCCCACGACACCCGTTACCGCCAGCCAGGTTCTGGCAGTCAAAACCGCCAGAACCAGGCTGGCGGTAAGGGGGTCGGAATCCCCATGGCGGCGCTGCCTGTTTCCCGTTTCTGACCGCGGCTGTACCGCCGCGGTCAGAATGCCCATGGATGCACCGCCAGCCTGTTGGCGGTGCATCCGCGGTCCCCGGCCCTGGCTGTAGTCAACCGCCAGGGTCGTAATGACCCCCAAAATGATTTGTGTGTCATCTGCATAGGAAAACAGGGTGAGGCCACAACTGTCCACCACGTCCGCCAGCAGATGGACGTAAATATTAAACAACACTGGACTGTAGACATGACAAGCTGTAATCAAAAGTAGAGAACAAGAAGATTGCCAGACACAATCAGTATGTCTCTACCAAGACAAATGACTTCATCTCAGACCGATACCCACTGAATTGTGCCAAGAAGCTTGTGATACTGAAGCCCTCTAGCACATATGCTTGGTAAATGAATATTTTGGTGATATATCTGTCTTGTCCATTTACCCTGCCTAGGAAACGGCAAGGGTTCGCAATTGTTAAGGGCTATATTTTATATACAGGTTTGACATTCTGCTTTTTAATTTTTTAAATCTTGTTTTATTAATATTATTATGTTTTTACTAATGGCTTATTAGTCTTTATTGAGATTGTCTTGCTAGTTGAGTTGTTATTGCACCGAATCTCTGACAGTCAGCCTGCTTCAAAGGGATCCAAGGATTACTTTGATATGAGCCTGCAGAATTACTTTTTGTCTAATCGAAGGGCTCCTGAGTATTCAATGGTAATCTGCTTAGAATCAAGAACACAAAGTGATTTAAGCAACATTGAATCAATGCGGAGCGGGAAGGTGGGGAGACCTGCAAAACCTCCATTTTAAAGGGGTCAGTTTGAGGTTGGATGGTGTCGTTCAGGTTTGAGTATCTTCGTGAATAAGGGAATGGGGAGACGACCTAGGCTGATTAAACGTGTATGTTGAGTTGGGTGTCATTTAAGGTACAGATAGTATTCTATGTTGGGGTGCTTTACAAAGAGAACCATGAAGTGTGCAAGTACTTGGTTTGTCACTGTGGGTTCCTTCTGGTCATGCTGTTGTGTGACGACCCCTCACGATCTGAATTAAATGGATTCCTTGTTGGATCTCCGTCATGCTCCTTGACACGTGGACCTGGATATGGATTTGGGGTGTCAGTGGACCAGGATATTGATATGCAGTCTTCACAGCTCACACAGGCAGCCACTTGGGCAGCACTAAATATTATCATAATGCATTCAGCCTGTCACCCAAGAATGATGAAGCCAAATGGTGACCACCCTACTCCCAGGGTTCAAACCCACCCTTTCCATGCCAATCCACAACTCGGCGGCCCTACCAGCAGCTTGAAAGCCTTGAGGAGCAGCAACTCACATGAAGGGCATCCACAGCCTTGGCATCTCTGCTCGTCATGTGGTGCATTGGCATCACATCAGTCTTCTTCCACTGTCAATCATCTCCCTGGTTTCACCCTAAGCAGCCCAGGACCCTGGTTCTCCTCTAGATGAAGGGGGACCACGCTCAGGTTGACCCTAGCTGGCCCTTGGTTACATTGGGCAAAGAGCCTCAATGTTATGCAAGCTGAAAACCTCGCAGGGACAGCATGTCCAAGGACATGAGGTGTGGGCAGGGATGTAACGCGTCCTGCGACAAAGGGATGGGCGGCTCTCACTGCCAGTCAGCACCCTTGGCTATTAACGGAGACCTACTGAGCACAGACAGAGGATAATGAGGGGCACAGACACAACTACAACCCAGTCGTGATACCTGACTTTGGCACACTAGGGCAAGTCGTCAACGCTCATGTCTGCTTCTGTACCACAGATGGCACGCTACAAACGTGTAGAGGGATGGGTTGCATGTAAAGCCCGTCCTGTATCTCACACTCATGATACTTAGATGTAGAACACCTTCTATAAGGTTCACTGGGTGAAACTGTTTCCACACATAGAGAATAACGTTATCTAGAGCTAGAGGAACAAACCTGTTTACAGCTGGATCTTGTGTCTAAGACAAGGGGCAGAGTTCTCATCCTTCTCAATATTTATATTGGGAAACTTCCATAAAGCAAGGAGCACACCAAGGTCTGGGAACTGGAGCATTGCACACACCCACGTCTGGGGAAGAGAAGTGATGCACACACTGTAAACACTGGGGTCTGGTAACAAGAGAGCTGATCACACTGTAAACCCTGAGGTCAGGGAACAGGAGAGCTGATCACACTGTAAACCATGAGGTCAGGGAACAGGAGAGCTGATCACACTGTAAACACTGGGGTGGGAACAGGAGAACTGATCACACTGTAAACACTGGGGTCTGGGAACAGGAGAGCTGATCACACTGTAAACCCTGAGGTCAGGGATCAGGAGAGCTGATCACAGTGTAAACCCTGAGGTCAGGGAACAGGAGAGTTGATCACACTGTAAACAACCAGGACTGTGAGCAGGAGTGCTGATCACACTGTAAACAGTCAGGACTGTGAACAGGAGTGCTGACTACACTGTAAACACTCAGGACTGTGAGCAGGAGTGCTGATCACACTGTAAACACTCAGGACTGTGAACTGAAGCGCTGAATACACTGTAAACACTCATGACTGTGAACAGGAGTGCTCATCACACTGTAAACACTCAGGACTGTGAACTGAAGTGCTGAATACACTGTAAACACTCATGACTGTGAACAGGAGTGCTGAATACACTGTAAACACTCAGGACTGTGAACAAGAGTGCTGATCACACGGTAAACACTCAGGACTGTGAACAGGAGTGCTGAATACACTGTAAACACTCATGACTGTGAGCAGGAGTGCTGACCACACTGTAAACACTCAGGACTGTGAACAGAAGTGCTTATCACAATGTAAACACTCAGGACTGTGAACAGGAGTGCTGAATACGAGACACGGCTTTATCCAGACCTACTTCCTACGAGCTCCTTCAATGAACAAGCATGGAGGGCGTACAAAGACTGTCCTAAATGCTGCAGTCTCTGTGGCAATAGGCTTAGAGTACTAGTCCATGTTGTGTGTCCTTGCTCATCATTTTTACTGGAGCGAGGAAAATGGCTAAGGCCACTTTTCATTAAAAAGGGGTGTCACCATGTGATAGTGGATTTGAGATTTGCATTGAGTGGGGCAGACCCCAAAGTCTCTAGTAAAATTTATGGACATCACTTTGCTGAGAATGAAGGGTGAGGGGCGTGATATAAATAAATAACACAGTTTTTGCAGCATGGTATAAATAAATAACACACTTTTTGTAACATGGTATAAATAAATAGCACGCTTTTTGCAGCATGGTGTAAATAAATAGCACGCTTTTTGCTGTTTGGTGTAAATAAGCATCACGCTTTTTGCAGCATGGTACAGATAAATAACACACTTTTTGCAACATTACATAAATAAATAGCACGCTTTTTGCACCATGGTATAAAAAAACACCATGCTCTTTGCAGCATGGTATAAATAAATAGCATGCGTTTTGCAGCATGGTATAAATAAATAGCATGCTTTTTTGCAGCATGGTATAAATAAATAGCATGCTTTTTGCAGCATGGTATAAATGAATAGTACGCTTTTTGCAGCATGGTATGAATAAAAAGCATGCTTTTTGTGCTCCCATTTTGTCTTGAAGGGAGCTTGATTCATTTTTTGGCTATTCACTGAACAATCTTGCATTGTCTCCTGTATGTTTTATTGCTTTAAAGTAACAGTGACTTTTTAACTGGATTCAATAATTGTATAGTTTTAATTAATTCATAATAAATGATTAGTTCTTCGCTTCTTCTTTTTGTTTGTATTCTACATTATCTGCAAAGTATAGAATAAAAACACACTTTTAAGCTAACATTTGCCTCTTGGATAGGAAAGGGGGCTTTTTGAGATAATTTTTCTGTATGCCGAATCTCTTACACTTTAACCTGTGAGGGATCCGTAAGGTTTCTGGGAGCGTGCTACCGAATTCAATAAGGTATACATTTGTCTTTTGGACCCTCCAAAAATCATGAATATCTGTTGTCAACGGAATGGGGCACTGCCATCTCTGTCATAGAGTAAGGAGACAAGGCAAGATGCGTCACCAGGACTCAGCATTAGCAAATACTGGGGCTACCAACCCAACGGCCTGTACCAGAACAAGGTGAGGGCATCCAACAGCCAACCCAGCGGCCTGTACCAAAATCAAATCAAATCATTAACATTTATAAAGCGCGCTACTCACCCGTGCGGGTCTCAAGGCGCTAGGGGAAAGGGGGGGTTACTGCTGCTCGAATAGCCAGGTTTTTAGGAGTCTCCGGAAAGCGGAGTGGTCCTGGGTGGTCCTGTGGCTGGTGGGGAGGGAGTTCCAGGTCTTGGCCGCCAGGAAGGAAAAAGATCTCCCACCCACTGTGGAGCGGCGGATGCGAGGGACGGCAGCGAATGAGAGACCGGAGGAACGGAGGAGGCGGGTGGGGACGTAGAAGCTGAGGCGTCGGTTGAGGTATTCCGGTCCCTTGTTGTGGAGGGCTTTGTGTGCATGGGTGAGAAGTCGAAAGGTGATCCTTTTGCTGACTGGGAGCGAATGCAGGTGTCTCAGGTGTGCGGAGATGTGGCTGTTGCGGGGTACGTCGAGGATGAGGCGTGCCGATGAGTTTTGAATGCGTTGCAGGCGATTTTGGAGTTTGCGATTTTGGAGTTTACCAGAACAAGGCGAGGGCATCAAACAGCCAACCTAACGGCCTGTACCAGAACAAGGCAAGGGCCTGCAACAGCTAAACTAATGGCCTGTACCACAACAAGGCAAGAGCCTGCAAAAGCTAAACTAATGGCCTGTACCAGAACAAGGCAAGGGCCTGCAACAGCCAAACTAACAGCCTGTAACAGAACAAGGAGAGAGCATGCAACAGCCAACCTAACGGCCTGTACCAGAACAAGGCAAGGGCCTGCAACAGCCAAACTAACAGCCTGTACCAGAATAAGGCGAGGGCATGCAACAGCCAACCCAACGACCTGTACCAAAACAAGGCGAGAGCATGCAACAGCCAAACTAACAGCCTGTAAGAAAACAAGGTGAATGCATGCAACAGTCTAACTAACAACCTGTACCAAAACAAGGTGAGGGCGTGCAACAACCAAACTAATGGCCTGTACCAAAGCAATGCGAGGGCGTGCAACAGCCAAACTAATGGCCTGTACCAAAGCAAGGCGAGGGTGTGCAACTGCCTAACTAACGGCCTGTACCAAAACAAGGCGAGAACATGCAACAGCCACACTAACATCATGTACCAAAACATGGCAAGGGCGTGCAACAGCCAAACTAACAACATGTAACAAAACATGGGAAGGGCATGCAACAGCCAAACTAACAGCATGTACCAAAACATGGCAAGGGCATGCAACAGCCAAACTAACAGCATGTACCAAAACATGGCAAGGGCATGCAACAGCCAAACTAACGGCCTGTACCAAACAAGGCAAGGGCATGCAACAGCCAAACTAACGGCCTGTACCAAAACAAAGCGAGGGCATGCAACAGCCAAACTAACAGCCTGTACCAAAACAAGGGGAGGGCATGCAACAGCCAAACTAACAGCCTGTACCAAAACAAAGCAAGGGCATGCAACAGCCAAACTAACGGCCTGTACCAAAACAAGGTGAGAGCATGCAACAGCCAAACCAACAGCCTGTACCAAAACAAGGCGAGAGCATGCAACAGCAAAACTAACAGCATGGACCAAAACTTGGCACGGGCATGCAACAGCCAAACTAACAGCCTGTCCCTAAACATGGCAATGGCATGCAACAGCCAAACTAGCGGCTGTAGCAAAACATTGCAAGGTCATGCAACAGCCAAACTAATGGCCTGTACCAAAACAAACTGAGGGCATGCAACAGCCAAACTAATGGACCGTACCAAACCAAGGCGAGGGCATGCAACAACCAACCTAACGGCCTGCACCGAAAAAAGGCGAGGGAATGCAACAGCTTGCTAACAAGGAGGTATTCACATGGTCTGAGGCAATGCATGTGAGGCAGAACTCTTCAGCGAGCTACTTAGAAATTTGCAGTCCTTTTCACTGTCTTTCACTCATATCTGAGAGAGATTTCTCAGCTATTGGGAAAATGGTAACGTCTTCCAAGACCTCAACACCTGATATCATGAATCTGGCCCAAGGGTGACACAGCTTCACCTCTGTTGGCCTTACCTCGTGCAGCAGGAACACAACAGTGCCCCCTTTAGTTTGGGAGGCAGATTGCAGGATCAATCTCAGCCAGTTCCATAGTCTACCCACTAAGTGTCGCTATTGCCCAGGGAGGTCAGCTTAAAGTGGGCCCACATGCCCCATTCATTATGACCTTCACACTGCTCCACAGTGTCTGCCTCTCTCTCCAAGCATAGCCCACCATGGCCCACTTGAACTCACTGTGATGTCCATGCACCGACCCTGGCCTCAGTCCCTTGGGGTTCACGGGCATCAGGGCGTGCTGGATGGCCGTCTCCCACATGCGGGCCACCTCCAGGCCGGCACCACTGGTCACGACATTATTACTGGGCGGCGTGCTGGGAGCGTTCAGCAGGTTCTCGCCGATGTAGTACACCATACTGGCTGTCGTGATCTCGAAGCAGTGCGGGTTGGAGCCGGCAGGCTGCAGACTCGTGTCCTTGGTAGGTTCCAGGCTTAAAATCTCAGAGAGCGGAATTTCCTGAAATGGAAAGAAATGAAACCGAAATCACCGGAAAGTAAATGCTTCAAAAAACCCTACAAACGAGTGCTCAGCATATCCCTGTAATTTCTGGAGCAGTCACCATCAAATGGTTGATGTGTGAATACAAAGCCCCTGAAGCAGAGATGATTGACCCAAAATTCACAATAAGCCAGACTAGTGCACACACCACTTGTGTCCCACCCAGCACCTCTGAAATCAAACGCTTCAGTGGTCTCTCCCAAGGGCTGCAAACGGAGCAGGAGCCCTTTCATAAAAATAACATTGCAGGAAAAACTGCTTTTATACAAAGGAGGCCATCTGGGAGCTTTTATAATATTGTAGTGCTACAGAGGTGGTTTTAGAACATTGTACAGTTGGAGGGCTACTTAAAACGTGTTTATTTATCCTGCTATGTTATCAAAGTGTGCAGGTAAGTATGTATTTTGTGTAATGTGCAGTTTGGAGTTATTTTATAAAAGCGAGCAGTTATGCAGACCTGTTTCCAAATGTGTGCAGGTAAACTCCTGTCTTATTAAACTGTGCAGTTATTAAGATGTTAAATAAAGAATGTAGTTATTAAGCTGTTTTTTCAAAGTGTGTATTACTGAGCAGTTACATAAAGTGAGTAATCATCCAGGTGTTTGTAAAAGTACACAGCGGTGGTGCTGTTTCACACATTGTGCAGCTGCAGAGCACTTCTCGTAAACTGTATTTACTGAGATGTTTCCTAAAGGTGTGCAGTTGTGCAGCAATGCCTGCAGCAATCAGGCTGTTTACAAACGTGCTCTGCTACAAAGTGTTGTATAAGCGTTTGCTGCGATAAATCTGTTTGATCTTGTGCAGCTGGGCAGTAATGTTGAGATACTTAGAGCTCTTTCATGAAAGAGGTTTGCAGTTGTGATGCTGTTTAACAAATGCCAACTACAAGGTGCATTGAAGGAGTTGTTCTGGAAGCAGAGGTCAGATGAAAGATCTAGATGTATTCATACATTTGTAGATGTCAGCACCTACCTACGTTGTGTGAGAAAGCTTGAAAAGAAACACAAATGCGAAAAAAATGGAAATGCCAATTATACAGTGGCAAAAGTGAAAATTATGGAAAGAGCAGCAATACAGAATATATTTAATGACCCGGAATACACACGAATTGCACGTAGAAATCTACGCATAACAGCACAAGATTAATCAGCATCTCAGAGAAAAAGCAACTCTAACGATAACTTGGGGAGGATGGAACAGGTTACAACAGGAAGTGACGTTGCTACAGTAGGTGTGCTGGTGCCAGAGTTCCCTCGGAGGGGATAGGCCATACCTACGAGGGACTATAATTCCAGACCCTGGAGGACCTCGCTCCTGTGGAAGTTTCGCCATACAATGACTATAAGACATGCTTTATATCTCACGTGGAAAATATATTGCGTCCACTATATCGAGGCAAGTAGATGTGGATGTAAGAAAAGCAATGATATGGCTACTGTGATGGTGCAGGGATGTCATATCATTGTAGGTTGGAAGTATCAACCTCATAACAGTCTTATACGTCCAATGTTCTTTGTTTTTTTGAAGATTGATCCTAATGTCAGACCACTGCAGAGAACAAAGGCCACCATAAAACATCAAACTTTGGGTCAGATGTACTAACATTAGGAACAGCGATTTCTCTGTGAATCACACTTAGGATATTGTTATTCCTAATGTATGCAACCCTCCTTTTTAAATCTGGGACTCCTACTGGGTTGCAAATCGACCTACCTCATGATTATTGCAGAGGAAGGGAGCAGTGGGCGACTCATTATGAATGACAGCCATCACAAGGATGGTGGCATGCTTGGGTCAACAGACCTCCATGTCTGTCCTTGCTTTTAAATAAGGTCACCTTCTTTTTATGCAACCTGTTCTCCTTAAACATTTAAATGTAATTGTTTCAGCATAGGCAGTGGTTATTTGTGCCGCTGCCTGCTCTTTTTTTAAAACATTTGTTTATTAGTTGTCTTTAATTAATTACTTATTGTCCATATGTGAGGACAACAAGGAAACAATTATGAGTAAATAAGTACAGAAGAATCAAGTCAATTCAGGATTCTCTTAGGACAGAGTCTAATAATATCTTGGAAAGAGACCAAACGAAAGAAAGAAAAGGTAAAAGACTAACATTCAAAATAATATAACATAGTGAGGGCATCTTCTCCAATCATGCCTTTCTACTGAGCCCACATAGGATCCGCAATCTATCAAGGATGGGAGGCATTCTGCCAATGGCATCTCCTTGAGGAACAATGTACAAAGTAACCAGTACCATGAGTTTGAAGCTCCATTCATAGCCATCTGTCCCACCACCATCCTGTCCTATCCTGAGGCAAGGAGCAGGCCCTCCCTTAACCATGACATGTATCTCATCAACAATGGTTGTTGTCTTTAGGAAGGCACCTGTGCTCCATGCCCTCTCTTCTAGAACACCCTGCAACTTTCTGTGCATATGTATTCTAACTGGGAGAGTATGTCATCCATTACCCAAGTTAGCCTATGGTCCTCGTTGACTCATAAAGGGAGCCAGATATTATCGAACAGAAGCATTTGGTCTTGGATCATATATGTCAGTTTTTCATATGAAGTTAGTTACTATAGTTCCATCATCCATTCCTGATTAGTTTGCATCTTTGGAGAACACCAGTGTCAGAGTATACAGATCTTTACAACTACGAGAGCTGTTGACATCCTCCCTTGCCAATGTGGTGTGGTGCCTTCGATGCCGGAGGAATCTTGTGGTACAGCGAGTTTAGCTGAGTACAGGATGTGGACTGAACTAGTAAGATGCAGCGTGCTCCATATTTCACGCCAATACGGGACCAGTTGTGGGAAGTCCACAATATATGGTATAAGTACATCTCCAGCAAGTATCATTAAGCATCAATCTAGCTGTACATATTTATGTGGGGACCAGTACCAATTGCTGAGGACCTTGAAATAGGAGTACTTCAGCTGAACTTCTTGCAAGCGGCAGTTCTTGTTAGACATAAGTTCTGACCATTCTTCATCTGAATAGGCTGTTGCTAACCGCTCCTGCCAATACTATTTATGCTCCAGCAAGATTCTGAGTTGGGTCATTTGTGACCTCAAAAATGCTTTGTACATCTGGCCTTTTGTTCCTTGCACCTCCTGAATGTAGGGCCGTGTTCCAAGAACAGGCCAGTCTGAATGAGCTTCTGGCTTCAACAGGGTGCCGCCGTAATGGAATAAGTTCAGGGGCCATGTGATCAGGACAGAAATGTACCTCTGGTCTTAGCTATTCATTTCTAGAGGTCACTGTGTAGCTCGGGTCCTTGCTACCTAGTTTTGTATGTTGAAGTTTAGCTCTGGTCATCTCTATTCATTTTCATATGTCAGCGTGAAGCTCTGGCCCTCACTATCCCTTTCTGTATCAGGCCTGGGTAATATTTAATTATCCTAGAGCAATCTTAGTAATTTTGGTAATTTTGAGTTACTCTTGTGACAGTTACGCAGTTATGTAAGCTCACATTATTTGGGGCAAAAATGCCTACACAAGAGTACACCAACAGAGCGCAAGAGCTGCTCCTGTTCCTGTTCTGTTGCATTTAGCGCTATTTTCGTATCTAAAAATGCGTCTTTAGGTTAATTTGTAAAGCGAGGGTGCATTTGGTCTTGGATCATATATGTCAGTTTTTCATATGAAGTTAGTTACTATAGTTCCATCATCCATTCCTGATTAGTTTGCATCTTTGGAGAACACCAGTGTCAGAGTATACAGATCTTTACAACTACGAGATCAAATAGTGCTAAATGCAGCGTTACACTCCTTCCATAGGTTTGCGTAATCTAGCATAATTTTGCTGTAATTTTCTGTAATCACACTACCGCAAATTATGCAATTTACGCCCACCCCTATTCTGTATGCCATTGTGTAGCTCTGGTGCTTGCTATCCATTTCTGTACGTCGATTAACAGTTCTGGTGCTCATTACCCTTTTTCTATGTCGATGTGTTGTTCTAGTTCTCAGTATTTAAATTTTTGATTGTGGCAACCTCACCAACGTACACATGAGATAGTGTTGTTGCCATGGTGAATACGCTGTCAGTGGGTCTATACCTTCTTCTGACCATTCTAGACAGCCACAGCCCCCAAGCTTACAGTATTATTTTTGTTGTCTGCTACAACTCACAGTACCCTTTTTACCCCTTGGGCCAGTAGCAGCTGAAGCACCTCCAGAGATTTCTGAATAAATGCAGTTTTTCATAGGATGGGGGCAGACTTGTTTGTTTGCCATCCTGTCTCCTTGTTTCTAGCCACTTGAATTTATTTTATTAGCCCCACTGTGCCCTTGCTCTTTTTATATTTGTTAAGGGTGTGCCTCATGACCTCGTTTTTTAATGTTTGTGGATGGGGGTACCCCCATACACTGCTCTTGTTCCCTTCTGTATTTTCAGGCACAGCCTACCAAACAGCAGAAGCTGTTTGGATGTGAGAGACATATTGTAGGCTTGCCAAAACATACAGTGGTTTGCAGCCTCCTATTGCTTATCATCGGTTGGCTTTACTATCACTCTTATTTCTTGCTTTCTATTCAATGGCTTTCCTTGTTTCAACCTGTCCATCTCGTGTTTGCCCCTCCCATGGAGCACAGCCTCATTACCATCTCTTTCACTGGCTGGCTTCTATGATTCATCTGCTCGCTTTTAGGGAACTACTTTTTCTTTTTGTTTAAGCACTCCATGAGAGTTCATGTGTTTTCCAGCTGTCCCTTTCATGTGCTTGCCTCCCCACTCCTTGTTGCTATCTTGCCCACGTGTTTCCTTCCCCCACCCGCACTCAGGTTGCTCTTTCTCGCATGTGCTTCTCCTCCTAGCGCTCCACTGTGCTCTTTTTCGCCTGAGTGTGCCACCCTTTCGCCAATGTTCTCTCCCTCATATTGGTTTCCTCCCACCCATCGTATTGCTTCTTCCCCACCTATCCCCACAACCCGCTCATCCATTTTTTTTTTTTTTTTTTACATTTTCTGGTAAATACCAGATCAGTGTTTAAAAAGGAAACATAGTCTGTGTCCTGTTGTAGGAGCGCACATGCTTGTTGAATGCCTACAAAATGATATTGCGTCTGTGTTACTGCACCCATGCAGCATGCTAAAAGGCATTGGCAAAGCCAATAGATCTCACAGGTGCAGCCTATTGGCTTTGCCAATACTTCTGTATCTTCCCACACTGAAAAGCAGGTGGTGAAGCTTCAATGTGTTGCCTTCCACAAAAACGCAGGCACCATTGCGCCAAGGTGCAAGAGTGCCTGCGTTGTAGGCAAGACTGTTTTGTGCAGAACAAAAACAATCCTTGGAGACTTAAACTTCCTTCTGTGTGCTGCAGAATGCTGCACATGTGGAAAGAAGAAAATATGAGCAGAAACAAACATACTTCTCTTTACACCTCCCCTGGAAAGGTGTTGCATTTTTACACATTTTCAGGTCTATCTCTCATGGTAAATCTGAGAATGTGCCAAAATCTATGGGTGGATGCGTGGGAACACCCACGTTCCACCCATGAAACACATCCTTGGTGCAGAGTAACGCAAAGCAGCGACTTGCGCTGCCTTGCATTATTCCAGATTTTCCAAGCACCGCAGGGTCTGCAAGATGGCCTTGCATTGCTGGATAAATATGACTCTAGTGTTGCGTTCCCCTGGTGTTTCTTCTGTGGCACACAGGCAACGCAACACTATGATAAATTTCACCCACAATCCCCCATGAAGTTCACATTGGCCTTTGACATTGTTTGTTGTGTCCCACAGGAGGTGTGACTGCAAGTTCACATTGGCCTTTGACATTGTTTGTTGTGTCCCACAGTAGGTGTGACTGCAAAGATAGCATGTGGTTATCAGTGAAGCAGGTGTAGGTACCGCTATGGAGAGTCCCACAAGAGGTGTGACTGCAGAGATAGCATGTGGTTATCAGTGAAGCAGGTGTAGGTACCTCTATGGAGAGTCCCACAGGAGGTGTGACTGCAGAGACCGCATGTGGTTATCAGCAAAGCAGGTGTAGGTACATCTATGGAGAGTCCCACAGGAGGTGTGACTGCAGAGATAGCATGAGGTTATCAGTGAAGCAGGTATAGTACATCTATGGAGAGTCCCACAGGAGGTGTGACTGCAGAGACAGCATGAGGTTATCAGTGAAGCAGGTGTAGGTACATCTATGGAGAGTCTCACAGGAGGTGTGACTGCAGAGATAGCGTGTGGTTATCAGGGAAGCAGGTGTAGGTACATCAATGGATAGTCCCAGAGGAGCTGTGATTGCAGGATAGCGTGCAGTTATCAGCCCAGCGGCTTCAGGTATCTCATCTATAGTCCCACAGGAGGTCTGACTGCAGAGATAGCATGAGGTTATCAGCAAAGCAGGTGTAGGTACATCTATGGAGAGTCCCACAGTAGGTGTGACTGCAGAGACAGCATGTGGTTATCAGCGAAGAAGGTGTAGGTACTTCTATGGAGAGTCCCACAGGAGGTGACTGCAGAGATAGCATGAGGTTATCAACGAAGCGGGTGTAGGTACCTCTATGGAGAGTCCCACAGGAGGTGTGACTGCAGAGATAGCATGAGGTTATCAGTGAAGTAGGTGTAGGTACCTCTATGGAGAGTCCCACAGGAGGTGACTGCAGAGACCGCATGTGGTTATCAGCAAAGCAGGTGTAGGTACATCTATGGAGAGTCTCACAGGAGGTGACTGCAGAGATAGCATGTGGTTATCAGTGAAGTAGGTGTAGGTACCTCTATGGAGAGTCCCACAGGAGGTGACTGCAGAGATAGCATGTGCTTATCAGTGAAGCAGGTGTAGGTACCTCTATGGAGAGTCCCACAGGAGGTGTGACTGCAGAGACAGCATGTGCTTATCGGTGAAGCAGGTGTAGGTACTTCTATGGAGAGTCCCACAGGAGGTGTGACTGCAGAGATAGCATGAGGTTATCAGTGAAGCAGGTATAGTACATCTATGGAGAGTCCCACAGGAGGTGTGACTGCAGAGACAGCATGTGGTTATCAGTGAAGCGGGTGTAGGTACCTCTATGGAGAGTCCCACAGGAGGTGACTGCAGAGATAGCGTATGGTTATCAGTGAAGCAGGTGTAGGTACATCAATGGATAGTCCCAGAGGAGCTGTGATTGCAGGATAGCGTGCAGTTATCAGCCCAGCGGCTTCAGGTATCTCATCTATAGTCCCACAGGAGGTGTGACTGCAGAGACAGCATGTGGTTATCAGCAAAGCAGGTGTAGGTACCTCTATGGAGAGTCCCACAGGAGGTGTGACTGCAGAGATAGCATGTGGTTATCAGCAAAGCAGGTGTAGGTACCTCTATGGAGAGTCCCACAGGAGGTGACTGCAGAGATAGCATGTGCTTATCAGTGAAGCAGGTGTAGGTACTTCTATGGAGAGTCCCACAGGAGGTGTGACTGCAGAGATAGCATGTGGTTATCAGTGAAGCAGGTGTAGGTACCTCAATGGAGAGTCCCACAGGGGGTGACTGCAGAGACAGCATGTGGTTATCGGTGAAGCGGGTGTAGGTACATCTATGGAGAGCCCCACAGGAGGTGTAACTGCAGAGATAGCATGTGGTTATCAGCAAAGCAGGTGTAGGTACCTCTATGGAGAGTCCCACAGGAGGTGTGACTGCAGAGACCGCATGTGGTTATCAGCAAAGCAGGTGTAGGTACCTCTATGGAGAGTCCCACAGGAGGTGTGACTGCAGAGACCGCATGTGGTTATCAGCAAAGCAGGTGTAGGTACCTCTATGGAGAGTCCCACAGGAGGTGACTGCAGAGACAGCATGTGCTTATCAGTGAAGCAGGTGTAGGTACCTCTATGGAGAGTCCCACAGGAGGTGTGACTGCAGAGATAGCATGTGGTTATCAGTGAAGCAGGTGTAGGTACCTCTATGGAGAGTCCCACAGGAGGTGACTGCAAAGATAGCATGAGGTTATCAGTGAAGCAGGTGTAGGTACCTCTATGGAGAGTCCCACAGGGGGTGACTGCAGAGACAGCATGTGGTTATCAGCAAAGCAGGTGTAGGTACCTCTATGGAGAGTCCCACAGGGGGTGACTGCAGAGACAGCATGTGGTTATCAGCAAAGCAGGTGTAGGTACCTCTATGGAGAGTCCCACGGGGGGTGACTGCAGAGACAGCATGTGGTTATCAGCAAAGCAGGTGTAGGTACCTCTATGGAGAGTCCCACAGGAGGTGTGACTGCAGAGATAGCATGTGCTTATCAGTGAAGCAGGTGTAGGTACCTCTATGGACAGTCCCACAGGAGGTGACTGCAGAGATAGCATGTGCTTATCAGTGAAGCAGGTGTAGGTACTTCTATGCAAAAGGCAACAATGAGTATAATTAGCTGCACATTCCTTAAGTTTTCAATAAATCTTGTGAACATTAGTGGTGCTCAAACACTAAAGTACATCCGCTGCCAACATGTACATACTGGAATCAACAAAGCAAAACCAGTTATTCACAAAATCAAAACAAATGAGTGGAGTACACTATAAATTCCTTGTACCAGGTACCCAGAGTACCCTGATACTCATGCGATTGATTCTAATTTGAATTCTTTATGTTTTTTTGTATGATTTGATGGTACCTCTTGTCTCTTTAAATCATATGTTTTACAAGGAATTTATAGTGTGCATCACTAATTTTTTGCGTGTTTGTAGGTACTTCTATGGATAGTCCCATAGGAGCTGTGATTGCAGAGGTAGCATGCAGTTATCAGCACAGCGGGTGCAGGTACCTCGTCTCTAGTCCCACAAGCGGTGTGATTGTCGAGAGGACACGTGGTTATCAGCACAGCGGGTGCAGGTACCCCTCTGACGAGTCCCATAGGAGGTGAGATTGCATAAGCAGTGTGCAGTTATCAGTGTTGTGGGGGCATCTACTCCTGTGGATGGTCCCACAGGAGGTGTGATTGCAGAGAGAACATGCAGTTATCGGTGCAGCAGGTGCGAGCACCCCAATGCATAGACCCACAGTTATGACCACAGAAATTCTGTGTGGTTATCGGCGCAGCGGGTCCAGGTATCTAGTCTATAGTCCCACAGGAGCTGTGATTGTGGAGAAGGCATGTGGTTAGCAGCACAGCAGGTGCAGGTACCACTCTGGAGAGTCCCATAGGGGGTGAAATTGCAGAGACAGCGTACACTTATTAGTGAAGTGGGTGCAGGTGCTCCTGTTGATGGTCCCACAGGAGGTGTGATTCCAGCGAGAACATGCGGTTATCAGTGCAGCGGGTGCAAGTAGCCCAATGGATGGACCCACAGAAGTTATGACCACAGACAATCTGTGTGGTTATCAGTGCAGGGGGTGCAGGTACCCCTTCTGAGTTTGGTTCAGGAGATGCAGAGCACACGGATGTCAGACGTACCTTGTAATACTTGTTGCTGGTATCGTTTTGATATAAGATCAGGCACTTGCTGTCCAGCCTCCAATAATGTCTTTTCCTCTGAAACAGAAAATGAAAATGTTAATAGTCGCATACTCTATTACTGGCAGTGATGGTGGAAGGACCTGTAATGCCCCAGGTCAGTGCCTGAAATGGAAATAGAGAAGTGCAGGTACTCACTATCTCTTAGCCCCAGTTTGCTTCTGGGAAGTGTCTTACTAAAAGTACTGCACCCCTGCTGACAAATACTGATTCTCTCGCTTTCAAAGCAAAAAAAGGAAAGTGCAGGTAGTCCAACTATTACAGTATCTCCCCAGGAAAATCCCTGCCCCAAGTGAAGTGATCATTTGCTGAGACGCCCAAGCCCCTCGTTACTGTCCTTCTCCAGCCTTGCACACCTAGGACTCTCACCACGCACTACCACCACTGCCTTAACGCAAGCATGGAATCCGCGATGAAGCCTCGAGGTCAGTAACTGTGACTATTCGTAATAAACTACTGGGTGCACTCAATTGGTAGTGGTGCCTGCACATGCAGTGACAATAGTGACCATTTCATGTGACTGAAAGAGCTCTTTTACGGGGCACTGGGGTTCTGTCAAAGACCATTTCCACACTAGTGGAACGTGGTGCACTGAACACAGATATCACCAGTGCATAGTTGGCATTAGTGCCAACATTCCACAGAGGCCTTGGTGTTCTCAGCCATAGATCTCCGCGTCAAAAACAGTCCTTTATGGTGGGTGCGATCTACCCTTGGTCTACCCAGCAACACAAGGTAAGACAAAGTTTTGCATGGCTGAATAGGGTTTCTTCACAGTACCCTCGCCTGGCACAGCTTCCTAGACTCTGCACGCCCACCAACAGATAGCCAACTCTCACCTGTCTAGCCAATGGCACATCAGGTCTCCTGTGTGCTCATCAGTAATAGGTTTATGCTTTCCTGCATTCCCTCATAGCGTTAGAGATTGCTTCCACATTGCTAACAGTAACAGTTACCATATTTGCAATTAAATTTACCGCCAGAGCAGATCACACATTGCCCATAAGTAATAGGTCTACCCAGAAATCACAGTCAGTAGCACATATACTGAGTTAACAGATTTCTAATTAGAGTTGAAGCCAGGTTTCACATTAACAGGAGTAGCAGGTGTAGAAAACTCTCACGTCTACAGTTCTACGCAATGTCCCTATGTCCTCTAACTGATGCAGCCATCTTCCACATGTGCATATACCCATATAGCAAGGAGGAGTTCCTCTTCTAGCTCCATAGAGTCTCTCGTTCAGATAGTTTGGATGGGGAGGTGATGCATTGACCCATTATGGGCTCTTCATCTGGCTGAAGGATCTCTGGTGCTGTCCATCAAGGAGTCATACATAGGCAAGCTCAGATGAGATTTCTTGGAAGTGTGCATGGGTAAGTTCTGGGGTCTTGGAGACATTAGACGGAGAAGGGAGATTGTGGCTCAGATCTGCTAGAAGAGATGGACATGGGACTCTCCCTAGTGACTAGTCAGATGTGGCAGTTATTTCCGGGAATAGCTTCTAGTGATATGAACCAAAGGTGGGGACATGGGCTGTGGAATCTTAGAGATGTGATGGAGAGGAAAAGGCAAGATGGGTAGGATGAAATGTCAAACCCAGCAACATTACTGAATGGAAGCCGGAGGCATCAGTGGTGGTTGCCTTTTCAGTGTGGACGAGGGGTTGTTAATAGTAAGTTAAAGCTGTTGGTTTTGGAACCCTTATGGATAGCGGTGACAAACGGATGGGTTGCACTGAAAGATTCAAGATGGATCAGAAGGGTAGCGATGGGGAGGATCGGTTGAGAATGTTAAACGATGCATCCGTGTTTTGGAGGGCTTTCTCACATTCTGAGGAGATGATAGCCAGGAGTATGTGACCGGTACTCAGGCACGGAGAAGGGAAGGTCTTAACAGACCTGAAGAACAGGTCTACGTACGAAAGAGTTTGGGACACCTATACTTCAGATAGATTCTACAAAAGAGGCAGCAAAGCCTGGCTAGTTAGATTAAGCACAGAGAGGGGCATGGGATAAATGCATACTACCTAGGTACGAAGGTGGAATGGTCGTGACAGACGTACAATTAGATTGCTCAGCAGCACCAATGTGACTGGCTGTTTGAACAGTGAGACAATCCAGTCTCAAGACTGGAACTTTCCGCAGTTACAGAGCTGGTGATACTCCACCGCCGAGGCTGAGGGCCCCCTGTCACTCCTCTGGTTACCAAGGCAGTGATTGGCAGGTAGCAGTCCAGTGAATGGGCTGGCATTGTCGAGTGTCGTGGGAAAATGCACTGTCGAGTGGAACATGGCAAACATCAATGAGCTAACTTACTCGATTAAGGCAATGGGATGCCATATGTATATCCAGGGTGTGGCATGGATAGGAACGCATGGGGTTGCTTTCTGACCTAGCTAAAGCTTTTGACATTCACAAGACCCAGTTCTTCAGATATCCCCAACATAGGCATTCATTAGCGAGACACCAGAGACATTTGAGAGATGTGTCTGAATACAAGCATTAGAAGCGAGATTGATTATCAGCCTGCTAGGGGGTGTTGGTTGCAAAATTCATATCTTTATTACTGTATGTCAGATTTTTATTGTTTTGGTCTTGTTTTATTTAGATAAATATTGGCTATTTTTCTAAAACTGGTGTGGTGTCCTTTTGTAGTATTTTCACTGTGTTACTGTGGTTTATGTGCAAATGCTTTACACATTGCTTCTGAGATAAGCCTGACTGCTCGTGCCAAGTTACCAAGGGGATGAGCAGGGGTTATCTGAGCGGGTATCTCCCTTATCCTGACTAGAGTGAGGGTCCCTACTTGGACAGGGTGCAAACTGACTGCCAACTAGAGACTCTATTTCTAACAAGGGGAAACACAACATCACAGTTATTTTGAATTCTAGTAAATATTGCCCCAGATAAGATATAGAAAGTGAGGGCCGCAAGGGTGATAGATCTTGGTCCCCTAGAAGACAGTGACTAGCATGAGGCTCAAATGGCAACTTGGGAACTAGCGAGCTCTTCAAGACTCCGGTTAATCATGCTGAAATAGAGGGAAAGGCTATAGTTTATTTCAGACCGCCTCTGGAAGATGGAGATCTCTGCTGCGAAAGGACAAGTTCAGTATGGAAGACTGAACACCCAGCTCACAGCTTCACCCTAGATTGTGGCTTTGTGATGTGCTGAACGACTATGGTACATCTTTCCACAGTGAGTGGTCCTGAGGTTTGTGGGTGAGTAGGGAACAGGTCCAGCTAGTATGTACCACTGCACTCCTACGATGCTGTACCACCTGCCTGAGACCCTGCTCTAGGGCTTACTCTGAACCCCTACGTGTACAGCTTTTTTGTGGAACACAGTACGCCATCTACTCATACAGCTCTGCAGCAGCAGACTGTCACTCCTCCTGCATCCATCATCTAATAAATAGCCTGGACCTCAGAATATGTAGCAATGTGCTGTGTTTGGCACCCACCACACGATACTGCATTTGTGCATGCAGCTCCACTCCACGGTGTGGCACCACCACTGCATGTGTGCCTGCAATTAATTAAGGGCAGTCTCTCCTGAGTGTGTGTGGTACCACTAAAGGAGACTGTCCTGGCCCAGGCCTTGGACTTCATTTTAGGGCACGGTCATGGTCTTCTTTCCATCTGCACTGTATGGCTCAATGATTGCAGCTCCACGCGATGGCAAAACACTGTAGGTGACACTCCACTTTGTGGTAGGGAGAGAAAGACAGAGAGCGGGAGATGCAAATGAGGTCCACACATTTCTCACCAAAGTGTCCTTGCTGGTGTAATGCACCATCCAGCCCTCCTTCAGCACCAGGCTGCTCTGCCGCTTCGTCTGCTTGACTGACTGGACCACTCGCATCAGGGGGATGTTGTTGCTGGCACACGGGCTGAAAGGAGAAATACCATAGACAAAATATCAAATTGAACGAGTCTTTCCACATATGCTGGACAAGGAGCTCACATGGGTTTCATTGTATTTGCAAAGTTTTATTTGCTGCTGCGGTGACTCAGAAATAGCCCAATGCAACTGTTTGGAAAATCACACAAATATGGATCCGCACCACCTTAGAGAACTGTGGCCTAATGGACATGATATCACATTGGTGTCCGTCAATCTATCGGCCACATCAACAAAGGACTTCAGATAATCAAGTGAACTAACTCTAGGGCCGAAATGTCAGCTTTGGAGAGACAAGACCTTAGAGGTAGAGTGGCGTGTATGATCAGCTATTGCTGAGTCTATAGGTATATCAGAAAGCCAAAGGGAGTGATTTATATATATAGATGGATGGTCTGTCTTTCCGCCATGAGGAGCGGGAAAGGAGTAAATTATTCCATGACAGAAGGACCGGCCACCTAATTTAAAATGACTGTCAAGCAGGTGGTCATTTATACGAGCATTACTGCCACCACTGGCAATGCATTTTACTCTGTGCTCTGGGACTGCGTCAAACCTGTTGCGATGGAGTATACATACCGCCAACATACACATCACCCGCAAAGTGATGTCTAGAAAATCTTGTTAAATTTTTTATATTCTTTATTCAGTTTTCTTAGAAAAATTGCCTAAATCAATCTCCAAAAAGCCAACACATTTCATGGCTTTTCTTTTTTCTTATGACTGTTCTTTCATCAGGGCTTTCTTCAATTTTTAAAAACGTACATTAACATCCATTCCTTGAAATCCTAAATCATTAAACTGTAAAATATCCAAACAATTAAAGGATTATTTTACATACAAACAAACAGTATTAAGAACTTCGAAAAACAGAAAAAACATCAACAAAGAAGAGAGACCAAAATTAGGGATATCTGATTAGAATACCCACATAAAAGTAATAACCAAATTTCAAAGAACCAATATTAAAGACTCTGTAGGATATAATAACATGTTAATACGATAACATGTTTGAGTCTAGCAGATTTTCAAAACACAGAATTCTTACATTCATGAAAATTCACCATTGTTACACGTAAGTGCACAGAGTTTAAAAACACAGGTTTGATACCCAATTTTAATTAATTAAGTTAATTAAGAATGACTCCCAAGAAATTACTGGCGTGACATGATTAATATTCAAAGCACGAAGATGTGTCTCGAAACACCATCACTATCTTCACACATAATATGGGTCTCTAATAAATGCTCACAAATCTAAAAAAGGAAATACTTATACAAATTCTCCCCAATCGTTACTATATACATTATTGCAAAAAAACCTTTCTAAATCCTCTGTTCACAATTTTTAGCATTTCCAACAATTGGTAAAGGTTTCCAAAGCAACCAATAACATAATGTGCTGGTAAGTAACCGATCTCAATATTGTTCTCCAAATAAATATTGATGAAAAATACTAAAATATATATTATAGCCACTGAAGATTTCCAGTGAGCACTTATAGTTATGAAAAGAGTGATACCCATCATTTCAGCATGATACGCAAGTGGACACATCAAATCTTGCCATGTGGGATGAAAGATGGACCACTGGCGTCCCTTACACAGTACGCATCATCTTCTGTCTACACTTGAACGCCAGCAATCTGATCAATTCTCAAATATGCGATAGTCTCTATGATCTGCTAAGTCCTTGCAGAGGGCCGTATTGGACTTTTTTGCTTTTTAGAGTAAACGTAAAAAATTTATTTAAAAGTATATTTTCAACTAATAATATGAAAAAGGATGTATGAATACGCATTTATTGGACAGTCTGGCTAGGATAGGGTGGGGGCCGCCCCCTAGGTGGAGCACTGGTCCCAGCGAGTAGTTTGCCCTCTCTACTGCGAACAAGTGGGAGAAGTTGTCAGCCCTATACAGTGACTTGAGCAGTGATTCAACATAGTTCACAATGTTGATTCAACATAGTCCACTGTGTGGGAATGCTAACCAAGCGCAGGTTATTGCCCCTAGGCCTGGCCTCCATGTCTTCCTTCTTCTCCTCAATAAAACTAAGAGCCTTCTTCATGTTAAGTTTTTTTCTCATTGGACATTGTGGTGTCTCTTCAAGAACAGATATGCGTGGTCCAGCAATCGAAATGTCCTCTTCCTGTTTGTCAAGTGTTGTGTCCAGTTTATTGTTAATTAAGCTGAGGCTCTTTTTCATACTCGGGAGTAGCGTTTTGACATCAGGATCATCGCATCCACAGGTATTTCCTATAATTTGCCATCTTCGGCTGGGTATGATGCCTTCAGCGTGCACCTAGTATCAAATGCAATTTTTGATTGTTTAGGGTGGTGTTTGCCCATCACTGCCCAGCAGATATATCCTGCTCTGGCTGTATCTCCAAGGATTTATAGCAAGGAGCGGGGTCCGCCAGGGACATGCAGTGTCTTGGTTTGATCCAGAATTTGATAGAGATCTCCAGCCCAGAGGGTGCAGATCTCGTGACGATTGGGTCACTTTTTTAGGGTCATACCCACTTCACATGTGGGTCGGGGGGGGTGACCAATGTTGATCACGCCTGGAGAGGCTGCACCCATTCCTCACACACCCAAACAGGGGCTAGCAAGCCCTGCCCACCAATGGTGGGCCTCCACAACATCCACACACCACTGCCAGGATCCCCAGGCAATTCTGACCACAAGAGCACCAGATCCACAACAGGGCGCAGCCACAAGTGCACAGCACAGGATTGGTGTAGCCAATATCCTTTTATGTGTGTTAGTGCATTGTTTGAGTCCAATCATAAGAATAGCGGTGCGGCCGAGCAGCAGCACCACTCACACGTATGGAGGCAGAGGGGTTATAGTCGATCATTCCATTAAAGTGAGGCCTACACTACTTATTTATATTAGGTACTTTAGACCAGCTATTCTACATCATCCTGGGGACCAACAGGTAAATCAGGCCCAAGCGCCAGCTACTCCCCTGTCTCAGACCCTTCTCTTCACAGCAGTCACCAGGTCTGGCTCAGCCCCCGGTGTTGATGAGAAGCTGGGGAGAACAAGCTTGCCTGCCCTCCGCCAGTCCTCATGCTCAACAGCACCCTCCTCTGAAGAGGGTAGCGCCCTCAAAGCAATCAGCTGCGAGGCGGCTGGTTCACCTATCATCAGTCTTCTGGTTGCCTGCCAAAACAAATGAGCCACATGTCTTTAGAGGCTCAAATGCCCGGTCGCTGAGCACAAAGATATCCGGTCTGATCGTGCTGCCGAGTGAGAGGTCAACCACTCCCTGCCCGCATCCAGAACCAGATCCTTGGACAGCTCACAGTATCTACCTGCCTGCCATGTTAGCGGGCCTCATGTCCCAGCCAAGCCCTTGTATCCTTTGACAGACAGTGCTCTGCTATAACCATGATGGTGGATGGTGAAATTAACTATAGGTGTCCCCTACAACCACAATGATAGCAGGTGTTGTCCTCAGCACATGGAGTGTCACACAAGTGACACTCCATGAGCAAGGCACGGTGGTGACCCCTAGTGAATGTTATTTTACCTACCCTACTCAGCCTAACTCAAAATAAGGACCTGATATAGATCTTGGCAGAGGGGAATACTCTGTCACAAATGTCATGGATATGCCATCTACTGTATTACGATCACATTATATCCAAGGGAGATCATAATATGGCGGACAGGATATCCGTCATGTTTGTGAAGGACTATTCCATCTGCCGAGATGTAAATCAAGCCCTACCTTCATATTTCTTGGCCCTCTAACAGGTATGCTCTATACCCGCAGACGCACCCATAGTCAGCTGGGTACATTTGTTTTGTGTGGTAACCGAGTCTATGGCTGATTATCAAAGGACGGCATCCCATTACCCTGTCTATGTTGTACCGGCTACAACACACACTCCATACAAACACCCTCCTCTTTGTAAGAGACTATCCAGAGAAGTTTCCAAGATTTCTCACTTCTTTGCTGATCTCTTCCCTATTAATGGACTGGGACTGTCTATCTATGAAATTCAACACTTGGCCAAAGTATCTGAGGAGGTTGGTAACTCAACTGCAATTACCCTTGTGTTGATCTCTGACTGAGAAAGCAGAATTGCTTGTACTCCTGTCTGACCATCACTGCTGTTATTCCAAACATATTAATGCTCATGCATGCCTTACATGTGTACTGACACCTTTTTATAATGAACTGTGATGTTCTTTTTGAACTGATTCTTAGAATGCATCAATTCTAGCATCTCTGCTAAGTATCATGTGGTTCCAATGTCCTGAAGCTAGTTTATTTAGTGTTACACAGTCACACTTTATGCAGTGGTAAGTACGCGGGCCTCCTTCTGAGGATTGGCACCACAAAGCGTGACTTTTAGAAAGTAGTAGCGTCGGTCCTTCTTTGTTTCTTCAGCAGTTAGTCTTGAAAGACTTATTGCTTTCTTTTTCGTGAGAAGATCCTGGCACCTGCTCAATGTTTAGTTTCATTTAAATAAATGTTTCGATCACATGCTCTGGTTTCCATTCACTTGTTTTTAAGGAAAATTATGAAAATTTGCTCTAAACCTATGGATCTTAGCATTATGTGCTCTAACAGATTGTGGGCAGAAGCCCTAATCCGTTGAAACGGCAATGGCTGCTCTATTTTTTTGCGTCTGTGGTGGGTATCTAAGCATTTAAAACTTCACAGGCTTTCCCGAGGTGGTGTGTTTTTTTACTCTGATCAAACGTCTCTGGATTTTGTCTTTTTGGCCTGATGGAGTTTGTGCAATTGCAGGCAGAGAGTACTGTCCTTCCATAACAAAGGTTCCTCTAGGCACACATTAACAGATTCATAAAATCCATGAAAGCATTATGGAGTATTTGGTCTTGGCTGCAGACTAAGGGGGTCATTACGACCTTGGCGGGCAGCAACCGCCGTGCGGCCGCACTCGCGCGGCCCCCATTATGACATTCCCGCCGGGCCGGCGGGCGCAAACCAAGTTTGCGCCCGCCGGCCCAGCAGGGATGAGGCCGCAACATAGGAGCCGGCGGTGTTGCGGCCGTGCGACGGGTGCAGTTGCACCCGTCGCGCTTTTCACTGTCTGCTATGCAGACAGTGAAAAGCTGGCAGGGGTCCTGTTAGGGGGCCCCTGTACTGCCCATGCCAGTGGCATGGGCAGTGCAGGGGCCCCCAGGGGCCCCAGGACACCCCTTACCGCCAGCCTCTTCCTGGCGGTGCAAACCGCCAGAAACAGGCTGGCGGTAGGGATTATCACTGCTGGGGCTAAAATGGCGGGAAACCGCCGGCCCCGGCGGTGCGACCGCGGCGCTACCACAGCGGTCGCAATGAGGGCCTCCGTACCGCCAGCCTGTTGGCGGTACGGACGCTACATTACCCCTGGCGGTCGTAATGACCACCTAAGTGCCTGATTTGGGTTTTGGCGGACACAACGGTGATTGGTATGTTGTCGGCGGAAATCTAAATCCCATTGCATCCTATGGGACTTAGATTATAGCGGATGGGATATCTGTCACCGTTGTGACGAAGTAACCCTTCCGCCAATATCAAAATCAAGCCCTTATTTTGGAGGATAGGGAATGAAGATTCCTGAAACTGTGTCGTTCGTCTTCATCGTCCTTATATTGCGTTACATTGTCTGTATTCCCTCCATCAACAGTCACCCCAGAGGCAAGAGTACCTCCCCGTCAGCCTTCAAGAACCTTTCGAGTGTTGTGAATCTGACACAGAACTGGAAGTGAATTCTTTAATGCTCACTAATGTGTACTAATTTGCACTAAGAGATAGAGAAAGGGAGGAATTGTAAAATGTGAGTTATTCTCTTGGTGAGACTGTAAGTGCTGTTGCCAAGTTTTCTTGCTCCAGCTAAAGATATCTAAATTAAGAGTTTGTTTATGACGTCTCAAGCCTCCCTTTCACATCTTTGCTTCTGAGACAAGAAAGTGTTGATTAGTTTGCCTTCCCTTAAAGTTTACGTTCTTGTTACAACTGAAGGTATCATTTTCCTTTCTCATTATATCATATTTACGCACCCACGCACTTCCTTTATTTCACAGAGTAATGTGATCTTCCTCAGAAGTCTGTCTATAAAATATTATGGCCAAGATTGCGTTGGTTTGTAATGAAAAGTAACACAAACCTGCGCAAAGTGCTGCTTTGCATTACTTTGCATCAAGGAGGCATTACATGGGTGGTACATGGGTGGTACATGGACGTTCCCATGCAACCACCCAAGGTTTTTGATGCAAAACCCTCTCTACTAACATTAGCAGACAGGGTTTTGCTTCAAAATCGAATGCTGCTGGAAAGAAGGCGTTAAAAGGAGAAATGGCTTAATTTCTCCTTTATTTTCTGACTTTGCATGTGTGCTACACTGTACAGCATACATAAAAAAGGAACAAGTTTTAGGATTTGTCTAGTCATAGTACTTTGTACAGGAAGTGTACCCTTCCAGAACAAGACCTATGCTAGACTCACACACTTAACCTTGCACTATGGTGAAAAGGTGTGTTCATGGCACTCGGCAGGAAAAATCTGCGCCGGCGCTAGGGAGAGGGGAGGACAGTGCCATATCTCTGTAGAATGTCGCTCTACTGCTTTCTCCCCATCACGCAATGCAGCACAGTACCTTTGGGTGTTGTGTTACACCTTTGTAAATCTGCACCTCAATATTTGTGCCTTGCCTTTGCTTACTGAGTTCGCTACAATATGATTTTCGAAGGAACTCCCGGTAGAATTAATTTGTGATTCACTGAAAATTATTTTTTCTTTTTGTTAATAAACCCTTTCAGACTTAGATTGGCGAGAGCATATTTTCTTTGACAATAATTTAAGCAGTTTAATATTCAACTTTTAAAAGAGGCTATAATTCAGAGTAGTGGAAACATGCAGATATATTCCTGCCTATTATACTGAACTCCAGCAGTGCAATAAATAAACATTGTATCATAAATATCTCCTTCTCAGCTAATGACTGTACACATTCAGGGAAGACAGTTCTGAAAAAGATCTGAAAAGCTAATGATCCCTTTAGAGGTGTAAACAGCAGCTGCAGTTCTACTCAGGGGGCTTGTTTTTCATGCTGTCTGTCGGCCCTGGCAGCATGCACAGTGACACCACAACTCAACTGTAAGAAGTTATTAAAGAACAGGAGTGATGCTATTTTCTTATTACAATCGAGTAGTGATGTTAGAATTAGACAACAAAAACAAACAGTAATGACAGACTCCTAGATATATTACTAATTCTATTCCTAATAAGGTTTGATATAATACTTCATAGATCGCACAGTATTAGCAGTCCCTAAGCATCATAGTACCAGATGCTTCCATTGCCCTTTTTAAAGGCACTCAGTTTGCGTTGGCTCGAGAATGGCAGGTCACAGCAGATGCCAGGGGCGAGGAATCCACTCAGACAGCCATTGTGCTAGCCACTGTGAAAATGAAAATGTAGATTTTATATAGCGCGGCTTATCACCCGTGAGGGTATTAAGGTGCTGTCCATGGGTACGGGGAGATTAAGGCCCTCATTATGACATTGGCGGTAAATTCCGAATACCGCCGTAGTGTCGGCCGCCAACATACTGCCGCGGAGATTATGACATATACACACAAAACCGACAGAAACTAGCCACAACCACAAATTCGACAGACCCAACAAACGCAGTAAACCGTCGGAACTAGCACCCATACCGTTAAACCAGCAAAACAACGCCCTTCAAATAATGACCCACAAATCACCACAGCAGACATTCAACAGCATTAAACTATTGGCGGTGCACACCGCCGCAGCAGAACTGGCCACCCGAAAACAAAACAAGGCAACATTGGCCAGTTCAAAAAACCCACAACTGACACAAATATACACACCCCACACACCCACCAACAGCACCATAAAACAAAACCCCACATTGCTCACAATCCTTTGCAAACCAGAGAAGCCCGCTACACCTTGCCAGGCCAATCACAGAGATAACTGCACACACACACCACAACTACCCAGTCATTCGCCACACACCCTACCACATCACTCAACAAACTCTGCACAACACATACAACACCCATGTCCCCACAAAGGCACCCCCGTTTCACTGATGAGGAGTTGCGGGTAATGGTGGAGGAAATAGTCAGCCACAGCTGTGTGGAGCCCAGGTATAGCAGATATCTATTGCCAGGAAGATGGAGCTATGGCAGAGAATCGTGGACAGGGTGAACACTGCAGGAACAAATCCACGCACAAGGGACGACATGAGGAAGAGGTGGAACGACCTACAGGGGAAGGTGCGTTCCATGGGAGCAAGGCACCAGCTCGCCATCAGGAGGACTGGCGGTGGACCCCCACCTCCTCCCCCACAGTTGACAGCATGGGAGGAGAAAGTCTTGGCAATACTGCATTCTGAGGGCCTCACTGGAGTAGCCGGAGGACTGGACACTAGTGAGTCACCATTACCACCCTACCACCACCCATTCCTGCATGCCATGTCACTCCCTCACCTTGACTCCCTTCACCCCACTCCATCGCACACAGTGCACCATCCCCATAGAACATACCTAAATGTGTACCCTTGCATGCCATACCCACTGCAAGCACATCCCTCCCAGCTCCGCATGCACACCCACCAGCAATGCATGGACAGCATGTAGAACTACCAATCCCACAATACATCACCATACACTACCAAAGGTGAGAGGACAACACCAATATCATTGGGAAAGGTAGAAATGCGGAATATGTGACAGACAACCACCCTAACAAATCACTTACATCCCCACAAGTGCACTAGACAATGTCAGCAGTGAGGAGGTGCCACGGCAATGCAGTCCACCACCAGAAGATGCCCTCAGTGATGACAGCAACTTTGGAGAGCTTGATCTGGATGAACTCCCTGGCCCATTTGGGACCACAGGTCAGTTGGCTACCACATCCCACAGCCAGTCCACCACAGGACCCCTCCTTCCCTCAGACTTGAAAACCACAGCAGCCAACGAACGCCCCCAAACCTCTGCCCTCAGGATACACCAATCAGTAGTGTGCCCACCTGTATAGAGACCTGAGTCGACACCAGACAAGCAAGACGATGAGGGTCCAGGTGTAAGTGAGAGTGGGCACACCGTTCAAGGGACAAAGGCACACGGTGCCAGGAACAGTCAGAGGACAGCTGTGCGCAGGGGGAGGCCAGGCCTATGGAACAAAATGCCCAGGAGGCACTCACCAGTGTCCTGGGGGCATACCAACAATCCCAGGACAGGGTGGGTCATGTGATCAACATCATGCATGAGAACCAGCAGCTGAAGGGGGAACACCACCAGGATGTCATGCAACAATTGCAGGCCTTAAATACCACCATGGCCTCCATTGCAGGGGTGCTGAGTGGCATGGCGAACATCATGCATGAGTACACAACACACCAGCGGGCCCCTCCCACCAGCTAGTGTACTGACCAGCCCTCCAAATCTGCTGCAGCTAGTGGACAGGAGAACCTGCCATGGGACTCATAGGCCACCAGCACCCCTCTCCCCGCAGAAGGTGAACCACCCCACAAATGTTCCCTGCGATCCAGCTGGGAAATGAGCCCCCTAGAATGTCCCTCTTGTGTTCCACTAATTCATGTTTTCACCTTGGACTGCCATTGCTCCTCTATATATGGCCCCATTGAACAAACAGACTGGCCACTACACTGGACTTTTCCCTCCCATCATCCACTAAATTGCACTATCCATTGTTTATGTAAATGTCAAATAAACACCCTTGAACACAACTAGAGTAATAGTGCTTTATCAGTAAGAAATGTATAGAACTGTATTGAACTGCATAATCCAAATGTCCTGTAATGTGTGAATCCATCCAACACATGTGTTCCAGCAGTCTGTAGATATCCATCAGTGCACTGTTGTGACCACACCAACATCTGTAATAAGGCAAGGCATAGGTGACAGTCAATTGAGATGCAAAGGTAGTGACTGGCACAACACAACAGCCACACAGCACTTTACTAAAATGGAGACATGCATAGATCAAGTCTTACCTGAGTGTTATTGGAAGTACTGCTAAATGATATGGGTACTGGTGTCCACATCCTCCTCCTTCTCTTCCTCCTACTCACTGTCTTCAGTGTTCTCTGCTGCCCCAGGTGCATTGTCACCCCCCTCCTTCTGCAGATAGGGCACATGGCGTCTGAGGGCCAAATTGTGCAGCATGCAGCAGACCACCATAATCTGGCAGACCTTCTCAGGGTAGTAGCACACATCTGTCAAGTGAAGGCACCTAAACCTGGCTTTCAGGAGACCGAAAGTGCGTTCCTCAACCCTCCTGGTACGGCCATGTCCCTCATTGTACCGATTTTCAGACGCTGTTATCGGATTCCTAGCAACAGTCAACAGCCAGGACAGGTTTGGGTAACCGGAGTCACCTGGAAGAAGTGAGGGACACACATTAGCCATGCACAATGGCATGGGGTATGACTCTAGTAGGCATACACTGGCATACACTCAGTGGGGACCCAAGCTCACCTATGAGCCACACTCTGTGCCTCTGTAGTCGTGCCATCACCTGTGGGACGCTGCTGTTCCTCAAGACATAAACATCATGCACAGATCCAGGATACTTGGCAGTGACGTGGGAGATGTATTGGTCAGCAAGGCACACCATCTGGACACTGAGAGACTGGAAACTCTTCCTATTCCTGTACACCGGTTCATTTGCCCTGGGTGAGACTAAGGCAATATGGGTCCTGTCAATGGCCCCATTAACATGTGGGATGTGTCCCGTGGCATAGAATCCAGCCTTCACAGTGGGCAAATCATCAACCTGGGGGAATACAATGTAGCTGCTTATGTGTTTGAGCAGGGCAGCCAAAACCCTTCCAAGCACAATCAAGAACATTGGCTGTGACATTCCTGCAGCCAAGCCCACAGTCATCTGGAAAGAATCAGTTGCCAGGAAATGGAGCGCTGGCAGTACCTGCACAAGAGGGGGAATAGCTGTGGTGCTACGGATAACAGGTATCAGATCAGGCTCCAATTGTGCACACAGCTCTGTGATTGTGGCCCTGTCCAGACAATAGGTGAGTATGATGTAGCCAAGTACACAAGGGGTCTGTACACGGGTGCCTGCCTCCTCCTCCTCCTATTCCTCGCAGTGGCAGGTATCTAAGTGAGCCAAAAGTAAAATGGGTGTGCCTACAGGACCTATGGAGACCCAACAACATGCAGTGCAGGTATGTATGTTGGGCATCAGATTTGTCTAGGTGTGTACAGTCGGCTCCAATGACCCACATATATTTTCAAAACATGAGTACCAGCAGTAGGAAATTGTAACCGCCTGTCCTCTATGCAGAGACAAGTGGAAGTGACCTCACTCCGCTGGCATTAGGTGTCATGGCGATAGGCAGTCTGCACCGCCGTGCAATTCCTCATTGGCTAACATGGGGCTCAATGGAGTACAGGAACCAATGATGATCAACGCCGGCGGTGACGGTGTCATGCCACGGACGTGACCGCCTTTTTCTTTCTTCAACTTCACTTGATTCCTGACTTTTTCACGGCGATACATCTCCACTGCGTGTGCTGCTATGACCTGTGTCTGGAACCTGCCATGGCCCGTGCCACCCTGTAAAGGGCTCCAGCCTTCACGCCGGAGGAGTTGGAGAAGCTCATGGATGGGGGTCCTACCCCTGTATGAGCAGCTGTATGGGCCTCCAGACCAACAGGTGAGTACATCATGGGTACATTGCATGAGACATGGATGCATGCAGATGTCTGTGTGTGCTAGCAGTGTGTCATTTGGGGGGTATGGCTGCAGGCAATGTGAATGCAGAGGAACGGGCCAAGTGTGTGCTTGATGAGGGGCAAATGCAGTATTTAAGCCATTAGTGTGACAGGCTGGCTTTTCTGGTTCATGGTGTCTTTCTGTCTGTGTTTCCTCTGCAGGTCAGCGCCCATCAAAAGAAGGGGTTGTGGCGTCCCATCGCCAATGGCGTGCAGACCCTGAGGGTCCATAGCTAGTGGAGCACCCACTGCAGGAAACGGTGGGAGGACCTGAGACGCTGGACCCGGAAGACCGCAGAGTCCCAGCTGGGGATGGCCTCCCAATGAGGGAGGGGGGGCCCGTCGGAGCCTGACCCCTCCCCCTAATGGCCCACATACTGGCAGTGGCCAATCCAGAGTTGGATGGGCGCTTGAGGGCAGCACAACTGCCACAAGGGGGTGAGTACAGACTGTGTGGTGAATAACTTTTATCACTGTTATGGTGTCTGGGTGCAAGGTCCAAGTCATAGGATGGCCCAATATGACGGTTTAGCTTTTTCTGTGTGGTCCTTCATACTTTGTAGGGTGGTATGTGAACTTGGTATTGGTAAGTAGCTAGTATACAATGGCTAACAGGGCTTAGTGAGTCCCAGTATGTTTGCAGATGGTAGTGTTTGGGTTCTTTACTGCTGCAGATATTGGTTTGTCATTGTGGTCCATACTGCACAGTGTTAGTCCCAGTGAGTGATAGTGATGTGTATGCCATATGTGATGTTGGTGCTGTGTTTGACCCTGTGCTCCCTTTCTTTCTCCCCCACCCTCTCTCGTTTTCTCATCCTGTCCTTGTGTACATTAGTATTATCTGGCGAAAGAGCAGGGGAACCGGCAAGTGGGGGAGCTGCAGCCCACAGGACCCAGGAGGCAGAAAGCACAGACGCCGAGGGCACCAGTGGGACAGAGGGCAAGGGGAGCACCATGGGGGAGACAGGAGTGACAACTACAGACTCTGATTCCTCCTCCAATGGAAGCTCCCTGGCGGTGGCGGACCCCTCTTGGTCCACCCCAGCTATGTCATCTTCCGCCACCCCCGTACCAGCACCGCCCTCCCAGTAGCCCCCCACCCAGTTGCCCACTCAACAAGGAGGGTTGGGGTCTCCTTTGCCCCAGCCACCTCAGGCCCTGCCCCAGTCGGCCCTGCTGCCCTGAGTGAGGAGGTTATTGACCTCCTGAGATCCATCTCTGTAGAGCAGTCAACCATAGTGAATGCCATCCAGGGATCTGGCATCCCAGATGCAGCAATGCAATGCCTTCCTGGAGGGCATTCACAGTGGCTTGGCGGTCCTACAGAGATCGTTTCAGGCTCTGGCCTCCTCTCTGACAGCAACCAGTGTCCCTGTTTCTTCCGTACCCCCTCCAACTACCACTTCCCGGTCCCTGTTTCCTCACCCCCAACCCATCCCATGCACACATTCTGACAAGCATGCACCCAAAACAACAGACAGGACTCGCACAGACAAGCACAGGCACCACAGATCACACCAAAAGCTCATACACAGCCAACACACAGATGCACACACAACAACAGCCACTGCCTCCACTGTCTCCCCCTGCTCCTCCTCCCTCAGTCACATCAGCACTCACACTTGCATGCACTGCATCAACAGTCCCAGACCCTGCCACCTGTACAGCCTTGCCCACAGTCACCACAACACAAAAACAACAAGTGATGGACGGAATGCTGAACATTGTCAAACATTCACCCCCAGTACAGTGATCTGGGCCTAAATCCATCATTTTTTTGTTGCCCATGCCATTCCAGTTTGGACCCAGCCATATGCAAATCAGTCTTGACCCTGTTCCCCATGGGAACAGTCCAGCCCGAACTGCTAGGCCAGGTCTTCCCTGGACTGGAAACAAGCATCCTGGGACCGGTTTCGGGGTTTCACCCCTCATCAGCCAGGCTAGCTTGAATCCAGTGGCATGGGAAGCACGGGACCCACGTCTGGGCATACCTTCCCACTTAGGGCGACAAAGCAAAAACAACAAGTGATGGACGGAATGCTGAACATTGTCAAACATTCACCCCAGTACAGTGATCTGGGCCTAAATCCATCGTTTTTTTGCTGCCCATGCCATTCCAGTTTGGACCCAGCCATATGCAAATCAGTCTTGACCCTGTTCCCCATGGGAACAGTCCATCCCGAACTGCTAGGCCAGGTCTTCCCTGGACTGGAAACAAGCATCCTGGGACCGGTTTCGGGGTTTCACCCCTCATCAGCCAGGCTAGCTTGAATCCAGTGGCATGGGAAGCACGGGACCCACGTCTGGGCATACCCTTCCCACTTAGGGTGACAAAGCAAAAACAAGAAGTGATGGACGGAATGCTGAACATTGTCAAACATTCACCCCCAGTGCAGTGATCTGGGCCTAAATCCATCGTTTTTTTGCTGCCCATGCCATTCCAGTTTGGACCCAGCCATATGCAAATCAGTCTTGACCCTGTTCCCCATGGGAACAGTCCAGCCCGAACTGCTAGGCCAGGTCTTCCCTGGACTGGAAACAAGCATCCTGGGACCGGTTTCGGGGTTTCACCCCTCATCAGCCAGGCTAGCTTGAATCCAGTGGCATGGGAAGCACGGGACCCACGTCTTGGCATACCCTTCCCACGGAATGCTGAACATTGTCAAACATTCACCCCCAGTACAGTGATCTGGGCCTAAATCCATCGTTTTTTTGCTGCCTATGCCATTTCAGTTTGGACCCAGCCATATGCAAATCAGTCTTGACCCTGTTCCCCATGGGAACAGTCCAGCCCGAATTGCTAGGCTATGTCTTCCCTGGACTGGAAACAAGCATCCTGGGACCGGTTTCGGGGTTTCACCCCTCATCAGCCAGGCTAGCTTGAATCCAGTGGCATGGGAAGCACGGGACCCACGTCTGGGCATACCCTTCCCACTTAGGGCGACCAAGCAAAAACAACAAGTAATGGACGGAATGCTGAACATTGTCAAACATTCACCCCCAGAGCAGTGATCTGGGCCTAAATCCATCGTTTTTTTGCTGCCCATGCCATTCCAGTTTGGACCCAGCCACATGCAAATCAGTCTTGACCCTGTTCCCCATGGGAACAGTCCATCCCGAACTGCTAGGCCAGGTCTTCCCTGGACTGGAAACAAGCATCCTGGGACCGGTTTCGGGGTTCCACCCCTCATCAGCCAGGCTAGCTTGAATCCAGTGGCATGGGAAGCACGGGACCCACGTCTGGGCATACCCTTCCCACTTAGGGCGACAAAGCAAAAACAACAAGTGATGGACGGAATGCTGAGTCAAGCTAGCCTGTCTGATGAGGGGTGAAACCCCGAAACCGGTCCCAGGATGCTTGTTTCCGGTCCAGGGAGGACCTGGCCAGGCAGTTCGGGCTGGACTGTTCCCATGAGGAACAGGGTCAAGACTGATTTGCATATGGCTGGGTCCAAACTGGGGTGGCATGGTGAGCAAAAGAACGATGGATTAAACCCAGATCTGTGACTGGGGGTGAGTGTTTGCATTGTCAGCGCTCCGTCCATCATCCTTTTGTGTTGCTAAAGTTGCCCTAAGTGGGAAGGGTATGCCCAGACGTGGGTCCCTTGCTCACTGTGCCACTGGAGTCAAGCTAGCCTGGCTGATGAGGGGTGAAACCCTGAAACCGGTCCCAGGATGCTTGTTTCCGGTCCAGGGAGGACCTGGCCAGGCAGTTCGGGCTGGACTGTTCCCATGAGGAACAGGGTCAAGACTGATTTGCATATGGCTGGGTCCAAACTGGGGTGGCATGGTGAGCAAAAGAATGATGGATTAAACCCAGATCTGTGACTGGGGGTGAGTGTTTGCATTGTCAGCGCTCCGTCCATCATCCTTTTGTGTTGCCACAGTCACCACAACAGCAGACACGCAGACAAGCACCCCACACACACATGCACAATCACCACGATCACCACCTCATGCAGCATACCCACCTCACTTGCAGACACCACCACCACAACATACATCCACACGTCCTGTTTGTCCTCCCTCACCATCTGCCCCCCTCTAAAGACACATAAATGCTCCCGAACAGCCATCCACCTCACACATGCACACTGTCCATGCACCTGCACCCAAGTCCGGCACACCTCACCCTCCTACAACTACTTCCTCTACCTCCACTCCCTTTCCTCCTCTCACACCCCGCCCCTCTGGTCCTAAGAAACTTTTCCTTATCTGCCTTCACCTCTTCCCTGCCCCTCCCCCCCATCCTGCCTGTAAGAGGAAAGTCCCCTCCTCCCAGCCCAGTCCCTCTACCTCTCATTCCACTCCTGTTCCTCCCTCTAAGAGTTACCCTGCCACTAAGGGGAACAAGAGTGGCACTCCAGCCCCCTGTCCCAAGGCCACTCCTCCGCACCCTACCCAGAAGGGCAAGGATCTGCCCCCTCCCAAGCCCAAGGACCCCCTCCCAAGAAACCCCCGCACCCACACTCCCTTCCCCTGAGGTGCCTGCCTGCCATCTCCATGATGCCCCTGCCCAGTGGAGTGCCCAGGTTGTCAGGAGTCAAGTTGGGCCTTGGACATTGCCCTGTGGCCCTTTGCAGACTTTGGACTGGGCATTGGCCCTGCCTGTAAATATGTATAAAGTTAGTTATTTGCATTTGAGCTACTTATCCAACATGATAACAGTGGTTGGGCCAGAGGTTTGTGTCCTAGCATTCTTTGCTACTGGGTTCTGTTGCTGTTGATTTACTCTGCAGATTGTTCTGGGTGTGTGGCGTGTGTGTCTATGGTGTGTGTGTATCACTCTCCCCTCCCTCCCTTGTGTGCTAGGCGGCTGTACTCCCCGTGGTCATCAGCAGCGGTGTTGGTGCTCTTGGACGGCCCTCGCGTGGTACAGCATTGGGATGACTTCAAGTTCTGGTTCCATGGCGGCCGCAGAGTCCTCTGTGTCCCTGGAGGTGAGTGTCTCCTTTTATATGATGTGTTTCCGCCAGGCTTTTAGTGACGGTGCTAACACCTAGGAAATCCTGGTGGTCTGATATGTCATAATATGGTGGGCGGATCCTTGACTTCCGCCTGCCTGTAGGTGGATACTGCCGTGGTCAGTGGTCTTACCGCACTGGCGGTTGGGGTGGTACTTTGGCTGTATTTGGGAAGGATCACCGCCATGATTATTTGGGGGTCATTACCGCCAGCCTGGCAGCGGGAATACCACCATCGCCGGCGTGGCGGTCACCTGACCACCAATGTCATAATGAGAGCCTAAGTGATTTTCCCAGAATCACAGGACGTAGCGCTGACTCTGAGTATGGAATCCAGGTCTCCAGCTTCCGAGGCAGGCACTCTGACCGCTGTGGAGTGTCAAGAGCAATGTATCCAATTCTGGAGGCCTCATCTGGAGCAGTGTATCCAACTTGTAGCCCAAATTTGGACCACTGTCCAAGATGAGATGTTCGGAGCATTGTGCCCAATCCTAAAAGGACACATTTGGAACATTAACACCTGGAATGTTGTGTTCGCTGCGATTTTAATGGAGGGTCCCTGTCACACCGGACAGTTCTGAGGCGAGGCCCCTCTAAACTCATTAAAACCAACAAACTCTATGCTCAATCCTCCCACTGTCTGAATCCTGAAAGGACACACCTACTGGCATGCTTCAAATGTCTGTAGCTAAATTGTTAGGGAAAGGGTTTGTGCCAGATGTGCGCCAGATGTCCTTAGGAAGGATCACATGAAGCCCTGATTGTACCCTGGATCCCACTCCTATCTACAATTACTCTATCATATATAAAGTCCAATCAACACAATAACAATTGATGAAATTCGTACTGAGCAAATGGCAAATGTCCTGAATACCTCAATAATTGGTAAAAATGAGCTTAATCTACCAAAGGCATGGGACAAGACTGGCTCTTTCAGGGAATGATGATCTCCTGTTGCCAGCTGAGACAGAAGATGCTGCTAAAAGGCTCCTCTTTGGTCCTTTGATGGCAAAGGCCATGGTGACATCTGTGGATAGATTGCCAGGCTGGTACAACTTTTCTCAGTTTCCCTCTCTTCCAGTAGCTCAAAGAGGAGTTGATTCTGTCACATGATATCAGAATCCACCTGGCTGCCTTTCTATGGTGCTTTAGAGTTGTGTCTCCTGTCCACTGTGACTCTGCAGCCAAAAATATTGAAGAACAAGTCACTTTCCTTTGGTAACGCTCTTTCTGGTAGAGAGTCCACCTAACCTCAGATTCCTCACTTTTTGACTACTCCATCAGGACCTCTGTGTGCTGTCAGGTGGCGCAGTGTGGCTCTGCACTCATGCTATTCCACTTCAGAAATTAAGTGCATTGCCTCCATAAGCGCCGTCCCGCATGCTGATGTTAGCTGCTTTCAATGGTGTTTCTGCCCCCAAACAGCCTCAGCAGTTAATTAGTTTTGAAGAGAGTGTAGGTTGCTCTACTTAGGATGGTTTTAAGAAGCATAGGGCCCAAATCACAAACAGCCTCCGCAGTTGTGGCGGAGGCTCCGCATTCGTGGAGGATTCTTCACAATGAGAAATGCACTGCAGAGTTGCGTCACGAGTGTGGACCCTCTGCCACGACTGCGGAGGCTCTTTGTGAAGTAGCCCATGAAGTCCAACACACAAAATTAGGAGGATGGGTGGGTCAGTGAAGAATCTGTGGTTAGACAGAGTCTCTACCAGAAAGATTGTTACTGAAGATAAGTAACTTGTTATTCTGATACAGAGTTCGAACAGCAGATTCCTCACCGATACTTACTTGGAGATGGGAGTTGGTTTAAACCAAAAAGCCCTGTAGAACTGAGCTAATGAAATGCCCTTCCTGGTGAACCTGGCTGTCCAGGCATCAGTGCTTTGTGAACGTTTGGAGAGTAGCCCAGTTAGCTGCCTCAGAAATATCCAGGACAGGAATTCCATGTGCTAATGCGGTAGTAGCAGCCTTGGCTCTGATAGAATGAGCCCTTCACCCTTCTGGGGGATGCTTCTTGGCCAGTGCATAACAGATCTTGATGCAGGAAGAGCTCAAAGATACCCTTTAACCATGCCCAAAGCAAAGCCTTGCCAGGTGAGAGATAGAGCAAACAACAATACATAAGTTAGCCTGGCCTGGAGGAGGTTTCTCAGTCGGCTACCGCACCAACCCACAAATTTATCCAACCAACAGTATTTGTTGGGTAGTGCCTGGCTAACAAAATAACAGCAACCACCTCCAGAGAAATGTGAAACGTTGAAGAGACCTTGAGCCACATCTAGGTGTAATTGCCAGTGGTGATCCACTAATCATCAATGACTCAGTTCGTCCACCCTGTCATTTAAAGCTCCCACGAGGTGGTTACTCACCAGGAAGATCCCCTGGTGGCCCAGCCATTTTCAGAGGCACAGCAACTCCTGACAAAGGGTTTACAACCCCACCCCACCTTGTTTGTTGCAATACCACATGGCGGTGATGTTGTAAGTGAGCACCTGTACCATCCTCCCTTTGATGGACAACAGGAAGACTTTCAACATCAGGCGGATGGTCCACTTCTCCAGAAGGTTAGTGTAGACTGGAACCTCGGCTGGAACCTAGAGACCTCAGATTTCCACCTCTCTCAGGTGGCCACCTCAACCCAAAAGTGAGCCATCTCTCACTACTGTCAGCTCTGGGTGGGGTAGGAAGAGAGATCTGATGCAGACCACCACATGAGGACTTTTGCAGATTCTGAGGAGATATAGGCATGTTTGAAGCAATCCCCTTGATGATGGGCCCACTGAGACATCAGATCCCACTGCAGGGCCTGTATAAGCAGCCTGACCTGCTTGACCAGCAGGATGCAGGAGGTCCATCGGTCTTAGCAGCCTTAGTGTCAACCTCACTGAATTCCAAGAAAGAGGCTGACCAATCGGTGTCATAGCCTGAATGTCTTGGACTCTCTTGTCCAGAGGAAAGGTATGAAAGAAGAGTCTGAGAAGAAGTTGGGGATGACGTTGGCACATTGTTAGCGAACCTCAAGGATGTGAGGAGGTTTGTCCTAGTCTGGAGGTGGGTGACGACTGACTGGGACAAACTGGCCTTTCAGAGGTAGTCATCAAGGTAGGGGACAAGTGGGACCCCTGGCCTCCGAAGATGTGCTGCCACCACTGACATCACTTTCGTGAACACCCGAGGGGCACTGGTGAGAACAAAGGGGAGCATAGAGAAAATAAGCATCCTGTAGGTCCAGCGCTACCATACAGTCTCCAAGGTTGAGGGCAGGTAAGATCTGAGTCAGAGTGAGCATCCTGGACTTGTCCATCCGAAGGACTAAAATAAGACAGGGATGTTGGCAGCGGCTTGGGGAACAGTGAACTGACTGATGCACTGTCCGTGAGTGCAGGGTCACTGCCACAAAACGGCTGAGACTGAAGTGGCTGACTGTCTGTCTAGGGCACCCCGTCAGAGCTGCGGAGAGATAAAAAGAGCTGCTGCGGTTGGTATTTGTGGATCAGAAAAACCCAAGGAGCAGGCTGGGGCCCTGTTTTTTCCAGAGCGGGGTCTGCTTTGTCCCCAGTAAGCTGAGCCCCATCAAAGGGCATGTCCATAAGGGATGACTGAAAACCAGTCACTCACCCAATGGAATTAGTGGTATTCAGGTCACAATGGATGGTAAATTTAGCTGTGTCATGGCCATCCTGTATGGCCAGGGAAGTACAGGATGAAGATCTTCTGGTGCACCTGGGAGGATTTGAGCAACAGAACCCCAGAGAGGGTGTAAATAGTGGCCCAAAAGGCACTGAACTCCCTGTCTAGAGGAGTAGTCAGGAAGGGTTTTTCCAACTGGTGGAAGCTTGCAACAACAAGCTCTCAGGACAGGGATTCTGTGTCGAGGTCGCTGGGGTCATTGTGATGGCAACATGTAATCTGGCAATTCCTAGAAGGACCACAGCAAGATTAATTGTAGGCTGTAAGAGGGTGTTGGTGAGGGTCTCACTGGAGAGCAACAATGGCTCAGTATTGGGGCGTGGCCAAGATGGCGATCGGAGCGGCAGCATAAACCGCAGCTCCGTCGCCCAGCCCGTACAATTATCCTGATACTAAACACCTAGCCCTCCCTGGGGCAGGGCGAGGAAGCCGTTCGTGGGTCCCCATCCTGCTGCACCACCGCTCAAACCAGCGCTCTCGGAGACGCTCCATTTCCGGAGCTGTGGGACAAAGTAAGCACACAGCCGTGATCGGCGCCTGACCCGCGGGCCGCCTAGCCCAGCCGATCGGGAGCCGCGCTCACCGGAACCGGCACTGGGTCTCAGCCGCCGCTAAACAGAGGTAAGGGCTCGCCGCTGCGTCCCCGTCGTGTGTGCCGGGGCGGCCCTCTGACCTCCGGGGGAGCCGCTCGGCGCGCACAGGGCCGGCCGAGTCCTCCCGCAGGCGTCTTCATCCTGCGAAGCGCAGCGCCGGAGCGCGCTCATATCAGAACAGATAAAAATCCTATTGTGATCACCCATCAGACACTCGCGCTTTGATGTGGAACTATGCCGCATATTTGAACCAGCTGTAATTCAATTCAGACGCTATTGGCAGCGCAGGAGGCGGCCTGGGGGTGGAAAACAAAGACATAATTGAGCATTCGTAGAGCCGACAGCTGCCATTTTAGGTGCCTAGGATCTCGCGGAGATCAAACTCCTGTGGCTCAGCAACATTATATCAGCCAGCAAAGCAAACCAAACTGCACAAATATCCCCCTTAAACGTGATGCACATCGGGGGCAATGACTGGCAACAGTTAAGCAAGAATACTACCTCAAGCCTCACTGCGCCCCCCTAGGGCACCAAATGTGCTAGAACTGGCAAAGTTAATGCAACAGGCGCAAGCAGGAAGCAGTAAGATCAGTACAAACTGTGAACACATCCTTTGGAATACTAGAAGTGCAAACTAGAATATAAGAGGTGCTTCCCAATGAAACTCGCTAGTTCGCAGCCCCGTAACGAGTTAAACATTTCTTTGAAGTAATCCTAAATATTCAACACAAACAATGCCTCCATCCGATATGGAAACGCCATATCTACGCCTCTTCCACAACGCTGTATCCGGATCCGTCTGCCTCCCTCAACTGTAGCCTCCTCAAGCAGTTGGTCAACGTCTACAATTGTTCCTTTATCGCTCAACCACTAGTCGCGTACCCTGGTCGTCCGGCTCGCCACAATACTTGATTTGACAAGCTTGTGCCGCTGTGGCCCCGATTGCAACACTAAATACATAGCCACTGCTGCAATTCTCAAATGATGAAGCCAAAAACCACTTGTGCATCTTCCACCAAAATGGATCATACCACAACTCCCCATCCGGAAGTGCACGCCAGTGCGCAATCTACATTACAGAAGCTGGAACTAACTTTACAATCACATACTTCACAATTCGAAAAAATCCTGCAAGCCATTCTAGACATGAAGACCACCTTGGAAGCCAAAATAGGCTCTATAACAGAGGACCTCAATATCCTCCGCACCGATCAACACGCTCTAGCCGATAGAGTGTCCGAACTCGAAAAAGACACGGCGCCCCTACCAGGCGCTATGGAAGACCTGCAACTACAGTTATCGCAATTATCAACAGAAGTTGATTTCTTAAAGCGCAGAACAGAAGATGCAGAAGGCAGGTCTCGGCGCAACAACATACGCCTGGTCGGCTTTCCGGAACGTGCTGAGGGCTTAAGCGCAGAACTGTTTATCGAACAGTGGCTTATAGACACAACTCTCAAAAATAATATCCCGAAGTTCTTCTCAGTTGAAAGAGCACACAGAATTCCAGGCAGACCCCCAGCACCAGGTTCGCAACCACGCCCTCTTATAATAAGACTCCTTAACTATCGTGACAGAGACCTTATCCTCCAACTATTCCGCAAATCAGGCCCAGTGTGCTACGAAAATGCCACGATAACAGCTTATCCGGATTTTACGGCAGAAGTGCAAAAAAAACGCAACTCCTTCTACAGTGTTAAGGCATGCCTTCGCAGACACAATATCAAATATGCACTGATGTTCCCAGCCAGACTTCGAGTACAGGATGAATCTTGCACCTTCTTCTTCACCACCCCGGAAGATGCCTGGACCTGGCTACATGCCAAAGGCCTAGCTGATTCGTCGGATGCAAGCACTCAAATTAACAACAGATCTCTCTCCACGAGGCACCGTAAGCAACGTAGGAGACAGGGAGCCAGACCCTCACCTGAGCAGGCAGAATCCAAGCGCTCTCGTCTCCTCCGAACAACATCCAGCTTTGTTAATGCTCCCTCCGCCGACTCACCCTCGCAAACGGAAATCGAACAGGAACTAGTCTTACACTCCGACTCAGCTGACTCCACATGCGGCCCTCTTCTCACACCACGCACAGCAGATGACATCTGAAGAATGATTTGTCTAGGTCACTTGAAGCCTAAAAACATCATCGCAGCTTTTTCGAAGCTCCTACACGTGGTCTAGCAGTCCATGGGTGTCCCCCGTCCGACACGCTTCGCCTCTTAAAACATGCGAAACCCGGGCAGGGTAAAACAATACCTTTGCACTAATGCCAACTGGCACCCCCCTGCTCCATATGGACAATTACCCCACACTGGATTTTTCCGGTATTGTTTTTTTATATGTTAACAGTTCATTTGTTGTATGTTGTTTCAGCGCGCACCTTTATATTAGGAGCATGGAGCTATAATAGAAGGGCCAAATATAAAAACAGCAGTGAACACATAAGGGCCGCCGATTGCAGCAACAAAAATACCGCTCACAGCTTATTTCTTGATTGTCGGCCAGCTACAGCGACTGAGTCCCATAATAATGCCAATACCGGGTCGTCAGATAAGAACAACCCCGTTTATATAATACACACAAAACTACTATGGCTACTCATAGACACCAGGGAACCCTAAAATACAAAACACTCACTTGGAATGTTAAGGGCATGGCAAATCCTCGGAAACGTCAAAAGGTTCACGCCTTTCTCACAAGGCATCAAATACATATAGCATTCCTACAGGAGACCCATTTCACCAAATCTATCCTAGACACCACACGCCCAAAATGGAAGGGGCAATTACACGCTACCACTACCTCATCCTTTGCTCGTGGAGTAGCAATCTGGATAGCACCAAATGTCCCGTTCGCGCCCTCCCGCACGCAATGTGACCCAAACGGCAGATATGTAATACTGGAAGGTACCCTAGACGGGTCCCCATTAGTCCTGGTTGCACTATACTCCCCGAATTCGAACCAGCGCGACTTCTTATCCACGCTCACTACTGGCAACTTCAGCGACCCTACATTGGAAAGCATATGGGGTGGTGACTTTAATAGCGTCCTAGACACTCACATGGATCGCTCATTCCCTCCTCTCAATGCAGCCCCCGCCAATCGTGCTTCAGAATCCCTAGCACAGTGGGCGTCAAATAATGGACTAAGTGATATATGGAGGGTGCATCACCCCACTCAGCGTGAGTACTCTTACTTCTCCCCAGTCCATAAATTACACACTAGGATAGATTTATTCTTCGTATCCACCACCGTCAATTACAAAATATGCTTATCCGAATATTTAGCACACACAATATCAGATCATAACCCATTATGCCTAACGTTGGCATGGGGACACATACAAACTCGGATACCAACATGGCGCTTGCAACCAGAAGCCCTCCTAGATCCTCCTTTTCAAAAAGACATTTCCAAAAGCTTAACCGATTACTTTCTATCAAACAAAAATACAACCTCTTCCCGTGCCATAGAATGGGACGCTCATAAAGTGGTGATAAGGGGTCATTGCCTATCGGCTACAGTGGGGGTCAGAAAGATACTCATTAAGGAATTACAAGACTTAGAAATAAAGCTCCGCAACGCAGAAAATGCAAACGATAACAGCGTACCCGCATTAGCAACACTACATCTGCTTAGGGCTTCTCATAAGGAGACGGATAACAGACTGGGTAAGCACGATTATAGACACTACAGGGCAAGACAACACGCCGAAGGCGATAGATCTGGCAGATTATTAGCTTGGTTGACTCGGCAACCATCACAACCAATACCCATTGGCGCAATACGCCTAAATCCTGACACAATCGTTAATACCCAAGCAGGCATAAATGATGCCTTCTCCACATATTACCAGACCCTATATGCGCCTCCTCCACCACCTCCAGAGCAATATATTATCAACACACTAAGCCTGGTCCCCCAAAATCAACTTATCCTTGACAATACCGCCATCCTAGATGGCCCCGTTACTATTGAAGAGGTGCGCCTGGCATTATCACAAATAGCATGCAATAAAACGCCCGGCTCAGACGGTCTACCGATAGAATACTACAAGTCCCATGCTTCCCTCTTATAGCACCCACTAACAGAAGTATTTAACGAAGCACACCATAAATTACAATTGCCAGACTCAATGTGTGAAGCACTTATAGTCGTCCTCCCAAAATCAGGCCGCGACCCCCTAAATGTTAAATCATACAGACCGCTCTCCTTGCTGAACACAGACTGCAAACTATTAGGTAAAATACTCGCAAACCGACTCCTCCCTTATTTATCGTCTTTGATACACCATGATCAATCAGGCTTTATTCCTGGTAGAAGCACTTTCCTGAACATTAGAAGACTCTTACACATAATACACATAATACACAGTAATACAAACTCGGCAGCAGTGGCCCTATCTTTAGATATAGAAAAAGCATTTGACACACTTAGTTGGAACTATCTGCTATACACTCTTAAAGCGTTCGGTTTTGGCGCCGGTTTTATTAACTGGATCAGGACGCTCTATTCTAGGCCCACTGCCCGTGTTAAAAATGGACGTGTTATCTCTGAAGCATTCCCAATAGGCAGAGGTACTAGACAGGGCTGCCCATTATCCCCATTGCTGTTCGCTATTGCTATGGAGCCACTAGCGATTAAACTACGGAGCTACGCACACATATGGGGTATACCAGAGGCTAACACCCACCACGTCGTATCTATGTACGCAGATGACACCTTAATATACCTGTGCGACCATTCAGCCTACATGACTAAGGCCCTGCAGTTATTGGACTCCTTCGCTATCGCCTCTGGACTACACGTCAACTGGTCCAAATCAAGCATATTCCCTATCTCTCCGTCCCCGGTAGCTCATCATATGTCGCTACCACAATACAAACTGCCTTGGTCACATATAACCTTTAAATATTTGGGTGTGCAAATCTATCACTCTATCACGGATCTAACAGAAGGAAACATAGATAGAATTCTCGGCTCCGTTCGCGGATCAATTCCCTTCTGGAACTCACTCCCCCTGTCCCCAATGGGCCGGGTGGCAATAGCCAAAATGCTCATCCTTCCAAGGTTTCTATATTACTTTACAGCTCTTCCGCTGTGTTTACCCCGTTCCTTTTTTAATAAACTGCAATCAATACTAACGGATCTACTCTGGGGTAAAGACAGGCGTAGAGTGGCGCTGTCAATAACGCAACATCCGCAGGAGATGGGCGGATTGGGAATGCCTAACTTCGAAAGATATTATGCAGCCGCCCAATTATCATGGCTGTCTACATGGCTAGGTGACACCCTGTCAGCCGAAAGTAAGATGTTACAGACACATATACCATCACAGAGGCTGCTACTTTCCTTACTAACTAACATCCCCCATACGTCTCCACGACTAATATTACTAGAGGCAGCTCGATTCTGCTGGCGCAGATATGTCCAAACTAAGTCCACGTCTATTCCCTTTTCGCCTTTGCTCCCATTATTTCAACTCCCGGATACCCAACACCTATCAACACAACATGATACACGCGAAATGAACACGCTCCAAATGGGTGATTTATACTCCTGTTCCGTTTTGCGTACTTTCGCTGAACTGGTAACTGCAGGTATTATGCAAAACGGGGCCTTCCTAACATTTAACGCCATAAGGCTATTGCTTAACAAGATCTGGGGCGCAGGAGACTCGGAACCTCCCGAGTCCTCGCTGCTCACCACTATACTAACTATTGGCAGCTCAAAGAGCATTATTACCACATTATATAAAGCATTGCTTGAAGCAATATGCACAACACTACCGAACGCAAAAGCGCGTTGGGACGCTGTCCTTCCTACCCCACTATCACAGAAGACTTGGATCACTGCTCTCACAACAATCAAATCAGTATCCCGCAATCCTCGCCTACGATACACTCAATTTAATTATCTCCACCAATCATACTTATCTCCAGCCCGTATTCAAAAAATCTACCCCCATACAACACCAACATGCCCTAGATGCGCTACACCAGCAGCCGACTTCTACCATATGGTTTGGAAGTGCCATTCCATAAACCTGGCCTGGCAACACGTGACGGAGGTAACAGCAGAGATCTCATCCCACACCTTAGTGTCCACTCCCGATTCCTGCTTACTCGGCATAAGGCATCGTACTAAAGCACACAAACATACGCACAGGTTTATCGACCTGGCTTTCGTGGTGTATAAACGCTTGATAGCAATACATTGGAAAGCTCCACATGCTCCTTCTCATGCGTCATGGCTACGGGACTTACACAGCCGGTCGCAGGCTGAAGCCCAGACACTTCACTTGCTACAACACAGAGGTCTCATCTTAGCCGGCCCGGAGATTTGGGACACATTCGTGGTTGCAATGGAGGCCAGAGACGACTTGTATCCCCCATGAACAGGTCTCGTCCCATTGCACACCACAGACTGAGCTGACACTGTTGAAGCTGGAATCGCATAGTAGCAACTTTGATCTGCTCTTAAACACATTCATTACTGCTATCCTCCCTCCCCCTCGGAAGTTACTTCTAACCTGTGCCCAATCACTCATCACACGCTTACACAAGCCTATAATACATAATCACGTCAAGTAAAACAGTCCTGCCCCTGAACCCGTCGACACTGCAGACACCCTTTACACCCCCGTAGTGATTACTATATTAGTTACAGATATCGTCAGTATCTGGCCATTCCCCGTAAGCTGCAAGCAGCCCTCATAACAGCTCGCATGTTAAATGTCACCGTATTCTCCTTATACAATGCCCTTAACTCTCTCGCATTATTAAGATAAGTTGTTAAAGTTTATTCCTCCCGATGTTCCCGTTTTTTTTCTTCCAATTCCCCTCACCCCTCCTCTCCTTTTTGCACCTTTTGTAATGGCAATGCTGTGTAAAAATTATACAATCTTGTAAAAGTATTGCAAAATAACATACAGCTATTGTATCGTTGTGTGCAGTTTGCGTTCAATAAACAGATTTAAAAAAAAAAAAAAAAAACAATGGCTCAGTATTGCGAAGAAAACACTTTCCTCAGCTGCAGAGCCTGGGGGTAAGACTAGACTAGTGTCAAGAGAGATGTTAAAGTCCCTGGCCTTCTGTAGGACCTCATACCAGTCTTTTTTCATAGGAGGTTTGCCCAAATTCATCACCTTCAACTTGCTCATCATCAGAGTTCATCCCAAATAAGCAATGTAGCGTATGAAGCCTGCCTTGCCCTGCGGAACCAGGCGTTAGGCTCTCAGATGCAGCAGACAAAGGCTGCGGTTCAGTGGAAACCAAGCATGACCTCGTATACATTCGGGGCAGTGCTGACTCGAAGTTGGAGAGCACATTTGGATGAGTCTCATTTTCTGCAGTCAATAAAGTTGCTACGGGCACTGAAAGGCCATGATCTGGCATAGACTGTGGAGCCAGAAGCAGAGTTAGCCAAGGTGCTGGTAGAGGTCTGGTGGCTGTACCAGAAGAACCAATTGGTGCTGAGGACGAACCCGCAGATTGTATCCCAGATGAGGGACCTTTCATCTCTGTGGGGTCTGCAGGGGTGCCCTATGGATTTGGAAGGGATCCAAAGATAAGCAACATGACCTTGCAGAACTCTTGGATCTGCCTCAGAGATGCAGACGGCCCCAGAAACTCAGGCCGTGCCAGGACAAGTTGCAGGATTAGCTTCAACATAAACTGAGATCAGGAGCCACAATGATGCTCTTGCCCCTTTTCAGGTGTATGAGAGTAGAGGAAAGATGCCAAGTCCCGTATGGAATTTTTATATTTTTTCTTGGCTTTAGACAAGGATTTGGAGCGAGATACAATCGACTTTGAGACCAACTTTTGGACCTGGAACAGGATCGAGACCGACCTTTGGACTTGGATTGGTTCTAAAATAGGGTCTTGTGATGCTTGGTGATGTATAGCTTTGCCTCACAGTTCCGAATGATCTTTGGATTCATCAACACAGTCACTGCAGGCCTTAAAGACGTGGCCCAACTGTAGGCACCAAAGGCAATCCGGATGTGGATCTGTCAGGGACATTTGCCTGCAACAGTCCTTACAAGGTTTAAAACCTGTTGTCTTGGGAGGTGACATTTCTGTTGCAGACTGTGCAAAACTGAGGTAAATTGGGTCTCAAAAGAGGCAAGAGGTAGTTCTGGTTCCATATATGGTGGTGCAGAAAGAAAGAAGCTAACGTCAGGGTGTGGGAGTGGCAGTATATGCTTGTTAAAGAACATCTGCCCAAACACCAGCTCAGAATCTGAAACTCTATTAACAAAATAATAATCTGTGATTCATAGAAGTGGTTGACAGGAGGATCCCTCAACACTAAAGGGACACAAGCTGCCCAAGCAGAGGAAAGACAAATTTATGGGTTTTGGTTTACAGAGTTTCAGTGGAGACCATGGGATGAGATTGAGGCAAACATCGAGGTGCAGGATTCTGACTTCAGGAGAAAGTATGCAAATTACCTTTTACTAGATAAAGAAATGTAAAATCTTGCTGCAGAGAAAGGTAATCAGAAACTTCTCACTTCAAGAATCAAGCACAGAAGCAAGACTTTACACTTCAGAGAGAGACAGGCACAACTTGAAGGTGTGGTTAGCATGAGCAGAAAAATAGGTACAATGGTTAGTTACGCTAAGGCAAAATTTTAAAATCTCACGCTCAACAAGGCTAGGCTTGGTATTAAACCACCCTCCCCCATCTAAACTTTAGTATAGATGAAGAAAAGTTTCTCATTAAGCCAAACATGGAATACCCTTGCTTCTTTGGGAAATCCATCAACCCACTCATTGCCTCTTAGAGGCAATCAGACAAGAGTTGTCCGCAATATCGACATTTTGTATCATTGGTGAATTATATCATACAGGTGCCTAGAAGCTCTCACTTAGATCCGAAGGCCACAGCTGGAGAAGATTGGAAACATCATGGGGCAATTGCACGCAATGAATAATTTATATAAAGACTCATGGCCCTTCCATTCCCAATGTGGGCTATTGCCATATTGGAGGAAGAATTGCTATGTAAGCCAAGACCACATTAATAGCACATGTGTTAAATAAATGCCATGAACATAACGCAACATGCACACTTTTTACACAGGTAAGCCCCCATTGCCGAAGTGTGTGAGTATCACTTGCACATTGAGACTAGCACTGGTGACTCGATAAGCAATACAAATGCAGACAACCAATGGCTCACCTGATCATCCTGTTGCCATCGTCTGGGTCAGCATCGTGGTCCTGCAGCTCCTCGTTGTCACGGTGGTTACCTGTCGGGCAGGTCTCAGACTCCTGGGCTAGATTTTCTTCCAAGTGCTCTATCAGCCTCCTGCGGCTCTCTTCACCAGCGCCTCCATTCTCTTCACCTCCCAAATCCATGACCACATCAGATTCGGCTCCGGGGCTGAGCAGGTCTGAGAAAAGAAGTGTCCATCACAGCAGCTGGTCACATGTCATGCAAGTAGAACTGCAGCAAAAGTGCAGCGATGACACCAACAATGGGGTTGCCAGAGGCCGCGTGCATCACTACCAGCAGGCACAGAAACTGCTGCCACAGAGTGGGACATACCTCTCGCCGGGACATCCAGTGGCAGAGGTAAAGACTGCCTACTTCTGATCTGTGGCCAACGGCTAAATGATGAAGTCCTGAGGGAGCCAGATGAGGTCAAACACCAGGAGGGTTTCCACCCTTGAACACTCATACTTTAATGATTACCTTATCCATGGGTACCCCAGACAAGCACTTAGCTGGAACCTCGTCCAGGACATTACACACTGACTCTTTTTTGACACCACAGCCTTGGGTTTACCACTCTAATCTACCCTTGGCATCCTTAGCCTGGGTATTCAGCAGCAACTTGCCTCTGGGTCTCTCGCAACAATGAGTCCCTCGCACCAGCATCTTGAGAGTCTTAGGCAAGCATGTTCTTGGCATCCTTGACATCTACAAATGTCACATTAAACCTTCTCTGGGATTCCTCCTCTGGGTGTGCTACGCTGATACTCCTCAGGCACTCTGACCTAGGCTATATCGCAGTAACATGTTCCTGGCATCTTTACAATTAGATGTACCACACTTCAATGCTATAGCTTCAATGTCATCCTCACTCCGGGCATTCTACATGAATGAGCAGGCAGTAATGCATTCTCTGCATTCTTGTCCTGGGCATCTGCCCCGGGGTATCCCAGACAAGTACTTCCTTGGTACTCTCATCTGGGATATTTCACACTACATTTTCCATGGCATTCTCACCATTAATGTGTCACTTGCACTGTTTCCTCGCATGGTCGCCCTTTAAATCCCACACTAATACCACTACCTGACCTCTCTTCCCACCTTCTATTGTTCTGTCCACTAGACTTCTTATTGCCTTCTCCTTCTCCTTCCCATCTCATCTCTCATTTCTTCCAAAATACCACATTCCTCCTCGTCCTTTACCCCTCTACTCCCACCGTTTGGATACTGCCATTCCATCCTTCTGTTCCTTCTGCTTTGTTTCTCTATACCAGCTGCATTGTTCATTGTACCCTGTTGCCCCTGTCTGACTTCTTCTTACGCCAACTTCTGATGCTAGGTCAGCCCTACCTCTGGCTTCTCCTAATCCACCTCCTGCTGCTCTTGGCATCCTTGAATCCTCCCATCAACTCTGCCCCACCTCCTCCTGCAACTCCTGCCCTCTTCTTGTTCTCCTTAACCCAACTTATTCTGTCTTCTTTACCCTACCTCAGCCCTTCTCTTTCACAACTTTCACAACTCCAGTTTCTCTTTCAGTTCCTCCTCCACTTGACATCTGTACTTATCTTCTGCTTCCCTCCTCTACGCCAGTGTCTTCTGGCCGCTCTAACTCACCATTGTCTGCTTTCCCTAGCACATCTCTTCCCCTCTCTACCACACCTTGCGTCCTGTCTACCACACCTAATTTTCCCCTTTCTACCACATTTTATTCCCTCACTACTACACTTTCTCTTTCCCTGTCCACCACACCTTGTCGCCTCCCAAACTCCACTTTTACTTTCAACCACAACTTACTCCATCTGGACCTCACCTCCACGTTTCCTCTCTACTACACCTCCTCTTTCCCCTCTACCATCACATTTTCCCTCTTCTACCACACATCCTCTTGCCCTCCTCTACCACAAAGTGCTCCATCTCGGCCATAGCTCTCTTCTATCTACCACACCTTGTTCCCTCTCTACCACACCTTCTCTTCTACACTCTATCCCTCTCTGTCACACCACCCCTTTCTATCTTTATTGCATCCCCTTTTCCTATCTGGCAGGCTTTAATCCCTCTCCATCACTGATAGTTACCACTCTAACAGACCTGATTCCTTCTCTCTCTGCCCTACTTTTTCTGCCTCTACCACATCTTGTTCTCCTACTATCAAATCTCCTCTTTGATGGCCTACCAAACCCCTCTCCTTCACTACCACATATCTTCTTCCCTATCTACTGCACATCCATCCTCTCTACCACACCTCCCCTTTCCATTTCTACACTCCCTCTTTCCCTAGCTACCGCACATTACTTCCTCTCTACCACATCTCCCCTTTACTTTTCTACCACACCTTGTTTCCTCTCTACCACACTCTGTGCCCTCCTTATCACATCTCCTGTGTCCCCCAACAGAGCCTGTTACCTCTCTACCACACTTTGTGCTATCACATCTCCCCTGTCCCCAACACAGCTTGTTATCTCTCTACCACACCTTGCCCCCCTCTCTACCCTGTCTCCATAGTCCCTTTCTACCAAACCTTATCTCTTTCTGTCTAAAACACTTTGGTCCTGATTTAGATATCGGTGGACGAGTTACTCCGTCACAACGGTGGTGGATATCCCCTCCGCCAAAATCTAAAGTCCATAATATCTGATGGGATTTAGACTTCGGCGGACGGGATATCCATCCCCGTTGTGACGAAGTAACTCGTCCACTAATATCTAAACCAGGCCCTTTGTTTCTACTCTGCCAAACCTCAATTTACTCTCTCTAACACATATTGTTCTCAACTACAGGTGCCCCTCTTTCCTTCTCTACCAATCCCCAGTCACCTACCATACCTTGCTCCCAACTCTCCCAAACCTCTGCTTTCCCTTTGTTCCACATCTCACTTTCCCCTTTTACCACACCTTGTCCCTCTCCTTCATAGCTCCTCTTTCCTTCTATACCACACATTGTTCCTTCTCTACCACACCCTTTTCTTTTTCCATCACCTCTCCTGCCCTATCTTTTAGGCATCTTTACTCTCTTTCTACCGCACCCTGCGTCCTCCCCACCATATCCATTCTTTCTCTATGACATCTTCTATCCTCTCTACTGCATCTTCTCTGGCACAATTCCATCCTTCCTCTCTGTATTACTTCCTCACTCCTCATTTTCTACTCAGCACCTTTCTTTCAGGTCTTTATTCTCCTCTGGTCCTCCTCTCATCGCTTCTCCACGCTCTCTCCCATGCTCTACTGGGGCAATTAACAACAACTCCTCACCCCCCACTGCAAGGCACCCCCCCACCACGCCATGACAGCTCTTCATAGTTACCTCCATTGAAGGCCACTTCTCCCAGGCAGTTATTTGGCACTTTCGCTGAGCACCGCTTGTGACAGTTGAACTTGCAATCTGAGCAAAAAACACAAATATGCACCATTACCCAGCAGGTTTACCAACTACCAGCTCCATCACCTGCAGAGGTATGCGGCTCAGCACCTATGAAATCATCTCAGCACTCTTGTCTCCTGATCTGTAAATACTGCAAGCAGCTCCAGAACTAGCTCCTCCCACTTGCTCCTTATTGGTCAAGCAATTCCACCTGGGAGCCAATGGTCAGAAAAGCTGACTTACTCTGTTTTTGCCTGCCAGTCCATGAAGCAGCCCCTGACCATGATATTAGATCATATTACCAAAAATGGCACCAGGTAGCCAACTTGGAAGGGTGGCTCCAAGTGAGTGCCAAAAGCTCAAACGTCCTCTGAATTATATGGGATCCCTTGCAGGTGTGATCTGCTAGTGGTACATATACAACATAGCTATATTTTGGCTTTTGTGCTAAAGGGGTGAGAGTTAGGACCATGGATGATAATTGGCCAGAAGTCCAAAACTTAGAGCAGAAGTGCTAAAGGAACTCTAGGCGCATAATACATACACACAAAGAATGTGAAGTGTTTCTGTTTTTGCTGGTTTCTGTATTGACAGGTTTAAACATCAGTACTGACTCAATGGCTTCACTCTGTACCTCAACATTCCTACCAGGGCAATAATTCAACATTCTTACCAGGGAATTAACTGCCAAGAAGTCAACTTTATGAACTAATTACTGCTTGGTTAACACAGGCACCATTGTCACGAAAACAGCAAGCGTCTCTGAAATTGAACTGCACTGAACTGCACTGAGGAGGAAGAGGAACAGTACACCTCTTGCTCTCAAATAGGTTAGGACTTGGACAAAAAACAGGCCCGGGCACCATAAGTGTCCTCCTTTAGCGTATTAGCTAGCTAAGAAAGTGGCCCACAATTGCAAACTGGGGCAGTTTTGAACTTATAAAGACACTCTGTATAGGTGCTTTGTGAGATATGGGAGACTGCAAGGGTGTGTGCTTGCTTCTGGCAATATTTGTGTAATATCAGAGAAACCAATAAAACAGGCCCACTAAATGTCAAAAGACCAACCTAAACCCCTACCTTACAGACCAGCCCTTGGGGCACTGCATGGTTGCCCTGTAGGCCAGTCCCACCCGCTCTTTCAGTGGATACAGTGAAGGCCCTCTCATCATTGAGGCTCATGCTGGCACTCTGGAAAGGAGCAATAACTGATTTAGGAGAAGTAACTATGCTCATCCCTGCAGCCTGTTCACTAACAGAGGACAGGTACATGCATCACACCATGGTCGCCTAATCAGAACACAAAATGTGCCCACTGCCCATACTATTACACTGGCCACTTTGGGACAAAGCAAGTGGCCCTACTCCACAACACTAGGCTGGCCTGCTTAGCAGATTAGCCTAGAGTATAGCACACTGTGCCTACTACAATTAAATATGTTTATATCTCATGCTGCAGCAGCCTGTTTACTGCATTAGGATAGGGAATGTCCATACTGTAGTGCCCTGCCTAGCACAGTAAGATATGTTTACACCACATGTGCAGAGGCCTGTTTATTGCATTTTGATAGGGAACCTCCATACTGCAGTCCCCTGCCTAGCACAGTAAGATATGTTTACACCACATGTGCAGATGCCTGTTGTCTGCATTATGATAGGGAATCTCCATACTGCAGTCCTCTGCCTAGCACAGTAAGTTATGTTTACACCCCATGTGCAGCACTCTGTTTACTTCATTATAATACAAATGTCCAAATTGTAGTGCCCGGCCTAGCACAGTAAGATGTTTACACCCTATGCTGCAGCAGCCTTTTTACTGCATTATCATACAAATGTCCAAATTGCAGTGCCCTGCCTAGCACAGTATGATATGTTTACACCCCATGTGCAGAAGCCTGTTTACTGCATAATGATACAGAATGTCCATACTGCAGTGCCCTGTCTAGCACAGTAAGATATGTTTACACCACATGTGCAGAAGCCTGTTAACTGCATAATGATACAGAATGTCCATGCTATAGTGATCTGCCTATGACAGTACGATATGATTACATCCTACATGCAGAAGCCTTACAACCCATGTGCAGAAGCCTGTTTACTGCATAATGATACAGAATGTCCATACTGTAGTGCCCTGCCTAGGACAGTAAGATGTTTACACCCCATGCTGTAGCAGTCTGTTTACTGCATTATGATACAGAATGTCCATACTGTAGTGCCCTGCCTAGGACAGTAAGATATGTTTACACCCCATGCAGCAGCAGCCTGTTTACTGCATTATGATACAGAATGTCCATACTGTAGTGCCCTGTCTAGCACAGTAAGATATGTTTACACCCCATGCTGCTGCAGCCTGCTTACTGCATGCTCTATTGCCCTGCCTGCCTAGGACAGTAATATGTTTACACCCCATGTGCAGAAGCCTGTTTTCTGCATAATGATACAGAATGTCCATAGTGTAGTGCCCTGCCTAGCACAGTAAGATATGTTTACACCCCATGTGCAGAAGCCTGTTTACTGCATAATGACACAGAATGTCCATACTGTAGTGCCCCGCCTAGCACAATAAGATATGTTCACACCCCATGGTGCTGCAGCCTGTTTACTGCACTACGATACAGAATGTCCATACTCTATTACCCTGCCTAGGACAGTAAGATGTTTACACCTCATGCTGCAGCAGTCTGTTTACTGCATAATGATACAGAATGTCCATACAGCAGTGCCCTGCCTGGGACAGTAAGATGTTTACACCCTATGCTGCAGCAGGCTGTTTACTGCATTATGATACAGAATGCCCATACTGCAGTGCCCTGCCTAGGACAGTAAGATATGTTTACACCCCATGCTGCAGCAGCCTCTTTACTGCATTATGGTACAGAATGTCCATACTGTAGTGCCCTGTCTAGCACAGTAAGATGTTTACACCCCATGCTGCAGCAGCCTGTTTACTGCACTATGACACAGAATGTCCATACTGTAGTGCCCTGTCTAGCACAGTAAGATGTTTACACGCCATGCTGCAGCAGTCTGTTTACTACACTATGACACAGAATGTCCATACTGTTGTGCCCTGTCTAGCACAGTAAGATGTTTACACCCCATGCTGCAGCAGCCTGTTTACTGCATATGATTCGGAATGTCCATACTGTATTGCCCTGTCTAGCACAGTAAGATGTTTACACCCTATGCTGCAGCAGCCTGTTCACTGGATATGATATGGAATGTCCATACTGTAGTGCCCTGTCTAGCACAGTAAAATGTTTACACCCCATACTGCAGCAGACAGTTTACTGCGTTATGATACGGAATGTCCATACTGTAGTGCCCTGTCTAGCACAGTAAGCACAGTCGGTCCTGGAGAGCCGGGCCCATGCCAGATTTTTAGGATATCCACATTTAGAAAAATGTAGATTTCTGAAACATCTTGTTTCTAAATGTGGATATGCAAAAAATCTGGCACTGACCCGGCTCTCCAGGACCGACTTTGCAGAACCCTGCCCTAGAGCCCCAGAAGAGTGTGGTTCCACAATGTCAGAGCCCTTTAATGACACTGTTAGGACTTTCATCCTGCTTACTCTGCAAGACTCTGGAATGAGTGTCCTCTCTCAAGTGAATTTGCTCATGGTCTTTGGGTCAGAAGACTGGTGTACACGCTGTAGGCTTTTGACAATGCATCTTGTAAGGTGCCCAATGCCACTCTCCTGTATCAAACGATCTTTTTATTTTTAAAAGACAGCAGATGAAGCAAATAGATTCTTCGTGGTGCCAACATAAGCACAAATTGCAGACTTGTTGATGCTCCGACAATGGGAAATCTGAACTGCACATAGAGCAAAACTGAAGGTCATCTCCTCCATAAGCCACTTCCTCTACAAGTCACTCTAATATAACTAGGCGCCTAGAGGGACCCTCAGGTCTGAATTTGAAGCATTGCCAGTGGAAGTGGATCCTTCAAACCTGAAGATGACGATTCCAACAATGGCGTCGAACAGACACTGATAATGGATCTGGAGCTCGAGAAGTACGCCTGAACCCAATAGCAGAAAAATGCAATCCGAGGTGAATCTTTGTCCTGGTCTAGTGTGTGTTTCAGTAAAGGATCACAAGTTGCTTCAAAATGGAAACATACTTTGAAGAAAAACAGCTTGCAAGGTCTGTAACTAACACTAGAAGGAAGGAATGTGCACATCATGTGATTTAGAGTAGCACATTCTGCAAACAGTTATGTTACAGAACATTCAATGGTGCCTTGAATAGACCAAAGTGTGTTTAGAAGAGCACTTTGAGTTTCCTTGAGAAGCACACAAGATTGCTTTGAAGAGCACCTGAAAATTCTTTGAAAATCGCCTAAAGTTGCTCTTAAGAGGCTCTGGAGTTGCCAGCAGATCCACTGAAGGTGTTTTAAAGAGCACAAGAGGATATCCATGAAGAGCACCTGAAGGCTCTTCAGGAGCACAGGAACAGTGCCTGAAAGACACAATTATTCAGCTTCATGTGCACTTCTCCAGCCTGTTGTCATCGCTGCCAGTCATGCTATACCCCAGTGTAGGAGGCTGGACTGGCTTGTAGTGAGTACCAAGGGGTACTTGCACCTTGCACCAGGCCCAGTTATCCCTTATTAGTGTATAGGGTGTCTAGCAGCTTAGGCTGATAGATAATGGTAGCTTAGCAGAGCAGCTTAGGCTGAACTAGGAGACGTGTGAAGCTACTACAGTACCACTTAGTGTCATATGCACAATATCATAAGAAAACACAATACACAGTTATACTAAAAATAAAGGTACTTTATTTTTATGACAATATGCCAAAATATCTTAGAGTGTACCCTCAGTGAGAGGATAGGAAATATACACAAGATATATATACACAATAGCAAAAATATGCAGTATAGCCTTAGAAAACAGTGCAAACAATGTATAGTTACAATAGGATGCAATGGGGAAACATAGGGATAGGGGCAACACAAACCATATACTCCAAAAGTGGAATGCGAACCACGAATGGACCCCAAACCTATGTGACCTTGTAGAAGTTGGCTGGGACTATTAGAAAATAGTGAGAGTTAGAAAAATAACCCTCCCCAAGACCCTGAAAAGTGAGTGCAAAGTGCACTAAAGTTCCCCTAAGGATAAAGAAGTCGTGTTAGAGGAATAATGCAGGAAAGCCACAAACCAACAATGCAACAACTGTGGATTTCCAATCTAGGGTACCTGTGGAACAAGGGGACCAAGTCCAAAAGTCACAAGCAAGTCGGAGATGGGCAAATGCCCAGGAAATGCCAGCTGCGGGTGCAAAGAAGCTTCTACTGGACAGAAGAAGCTGAGGTTTCTGCAGGAACGAAAAGGGCTAGAGACTTCCCCTTTGGTGGACGGATCCCTCTCGCCGTGGAGAGTCGTGCAGAAGTGTTTTCCCGCCGAAAGAACGCCAACAAGCCTTGCTAGCTGCAAATCGTGCGGTTAGCGTTTTTGGACGCTGCTGAGGCCCAGGAGGGACCAGGAGGTCGCAAATTGGACCAGCAGAGAGAGGGGACGTCGAGCAAGACAAGGAGCCCTCTCTGAAGCAGGTAGCACCCGGAGAAGTGCCAGAAACAGGCACTACGAGGATGCGTGAAACGGTGCTCGCCGAAGTTGCACAAAGGAGTCCCACGTCGCCGGAGACCAACTTAGAAAGTCGTGCAATGCAGGTTAGAGTGCCGTAAACCCAGGCTTGGCTGTGCACAAAGGATTTCCGCCGGAAGTGCACAGGGGCCGGAGTAGCTGCAAAGTCGCGGTTCCCAGCAATGCAGCCCAGCGAGGTGAGGCAAGGACTTACCTCCACCAAACTTGGACTGAAGAGTCACTGGACTGTGGGGGTCACTTGGACAGAGTCGCTGGATTCGAGGGACCTCGCTCGTCGTGCTGAGAGGAGACCCAAGGGACCGGTAATGCAGCTTTTTGGTGCCTGCGGTTGCAGGGGGAAGATTCCGTCGACCCACGGGAGATTTCTTCGGAGCTTCTGGTGCAGAGAGGAGGCAGACTACCCCCACAGCATGCACAAGCAGGAAAACAGTCGAGAAGGCGGCAGGATCAGCGTTACAGAGTTGCAGTAGTCGTCTTTGCTACTATGTTGCAGGTTTGCAGGCTTCCAGCGCGGTCAGCAGTCGATTCCTTATCAGAAGGTGAAGAGAGAGATGCAGAGGAACTCGGATGAGCTCTTGCATTCGTTATCTAAAGTTTCCCCAGAGACAGAGACCCTAAATAGCCAGAAAAGAGGGTTTGGCTACTTAGGAGAGAGGATAGGCTACTAACACCTGAAGGAGCCTATCAGAAGGAGTCTCTGACGTCACCTGGTGGCACTGGCCACTCAGAGCAGTCCAGTGTGCCAGCAGCACCTCTGTTTCCAAGATGGCAGAGGTCTGGAGCACACTGGGGGAGCTCTGGACACCTCCCAGGGGAGGTGCAGGTCAGGGGAGTGGTCACTCCCTTTTCCTTTGTCCAGTTTCGCGCCAGAGCAGGGGCTAAGGGGTCCCTGAACCGGTGTAGACTGGCTTATGCAGAATTGGGCACATCTGTGCCCAACAAAGCATTTCCAGAGGCTGGGGGAGGCTACTCCTCCCCTGCCTTCACACCATTTTCCAAAGGGAGAGGGTGTCACACCCTCTCTCAGAGGAAGTTCTTTGTTCTGCCATCCTGGGCCAGGCCTGGCTGTACCCCAGGAGGGCAGATGCCTGTCTGAGGGGTTGGCAGCAGCAGCAGCTGCAGTGAAACCCCAGGAAGGGCAGTTTGGCAGTACCAGGGTCTGTGCTACAGACCACTGGGATCATGGAATTGTACCAACAATGCCAGGATGGCATAGAGGGGGCAATTCCATGATCTTAGACATGTTACATGGCCATATTCGGAGTTACCATTGTGAAGCTACATATAGGTAGTGACCTATATGTAGTGCACGCGTGTAATGGTGTCCCCGCACTCACAAAGTTCAGGGAATTGGCTCTGAACAATGTGGGGGCACCTTGGCTAGTGCCAGGGTGCCCTCACACTAAGTAACTTTGCACCTAACCTTTACCAGGTAAAGGTTAGACATATAGGTGACTTATAAGTTACTTAAGTGCAGTGTAAAATGGCTGTGAAATAACGTGGACGTTATTTCACTCAGGCTGCAGTGGCAGGCCTGTGTAAGAATTGTCAGAGCTCCCTATGGGTGGCAAAAGAAATGCTGCAGCCCATAGGGATCTCCTGGAACCCCAATACCCTGGGTACCTCAGTACCATATACTAGGGAATTATAAGGGTGTTCCAGTAAGCCAATGTAAATTGGTAAAAATGGTCACTAGCCTGTTAGTGACAATTTGGAAAGAAATAAGAGAGCATAACCACTGAGGTTCTGGTTAGCAGAGCCTCAGTGAGACAGTTAGGCACCACACAGGGAACACATACATATAGGCCACAAACTTATGAGCACTGGGGTCCTGACTAGCAGGGTCCCAGTGACACATAACAAACATACTGAAAACATGGGGTTTTCACTATGAGCACTGGGCCCTGGCTAGCAGGATCCCAGTGAGACAGTGAAAACACCCTGACATACACTCACAAACAGGCCAAAAGTGGGGGTAACAAGGCTAGAAAGAGGCTACTTTCTCACACCCAGTCTTCAGAATCAGGAGTTCTGCAGCCCTTGAAATATAAACCTTTTAACGTATGGCATCAAACTTTTCAAGAAAGAACATATGGTACAATCAAAATGAATCATTTGATTTCAGACAGAAACACCTAATGGACATAAACAGAGTGAATGATTACACCTGCTCTTCAGATAGTGGACAGATGATCTATTGAATGGCTGTGACTACTGTAAATTTATCAAACTTTTGAATTTATAGGATGGACTTGTCGATAGCGCCTGTCATGCTGTACCACGTCAACAGTGAAATGGCAACCCTCTGATGCTGAAGCTTGGTGAAAAGAGGAGAGAGGTAAGGAGAGGGGAGACACAGCAGCCCATGTCCTTATTCGGTGCAGAGCTCTGCATCATCTGGTAAGTAGATGGCAGGATACAGGTACTAGGAAAACCACTGACAAATAGAAACAAAAGTATGAGGGTTTGGGAAACAAAGCAGTGCATATGGATCTTTAGTAGGTAATTATGGGGTAATTCATCACTGGTCTCCAGGGTGGCAGTATGTTGCATCGAGTTCCAAAACCTGCTGAGAAACAGGCATGGAACCGAGAAAGCCCCAGAGGCTTGAGGTACTGCAGCTCAAGAGTGTAGCGGGAAAACACCAAGAAAGAAGCAACACAGAAATGCATCTAACTAACTGGAAGCCTACACACAAGGGAGCTAGAAAGGTGAGAAAAACAACAAAGGTGAAAGTATGCAAAGCCGAGTGATGACCTCGCAAGAAGTTCGGAGTAACTTACGAAGCATTGCCAGGTAAGCATATACTAAGCAAACTACTTTTTTGTGCAGACTCTGTTGACCACAATCTGGAAGTGTAGCAACCTAACCCAGAAATCTTTTCATAGGTCTCTTTGAGCCAACCACCATAGACATGATCTCCATAATCTCCAGGTTTGTGATGTGCTCATTGTAGAGGGAAGCTCAACGTGCGATTGAGTGGACAGTATGTGGAGTGTACCTTGAATTAGTGAGGCTTAACACTTGTTTTATCCTGAGTCCGGGGTCAAACAGGCTCCCCTCCTCGAAAATGGCTACCTGGGTACATAGGGTGGCCCAGGACTGAGACAGAATTTCTTATGAAAAGCTGACACCAGCTTATGACCCTGTACAAAAGAACCTGGTCCCCATGAAGACACTGAGGCACCATACCTCTCCCAACCCAGCATACACTGCAATAGGCCACGTCTGAATCAAGAGTCCAATATCACCTCTAACGTATACTTTGAGCAAGCAACAACCCAAGAGGGAGAAGAAGCTAAGGGAGGAGAACCATGAGCCCCATTAGGCCTTGTTTCTGTTTTTATTTTTTTGACGAAGAAGATAAATGGTAATAATATTGTAATACCTATTTACAAGTCATTGCAGCAAAAACACAATTCATTCCTGCAATTTTTAAAAGTTATATACAAAGTAAATTGCCCAGGAAAACAATTCAACTAGTAAATTCATAACATAAGAACTTAAATTATTCTGGAGTAGGTTATAACATAAAAGTTTTTATCTGTACAGTAGCGGGATCCCAAATCTTAAAGAAATGATTTTGATTGTTTTTTTGTTTTTTTATCATAGCTATCTCTACATTTTCTCTAAACTGCAGATATTTAGGAATTGAAACCACCGCTCATGCACTCCAGGTGAGTTGCTATCAAGGTAGGATTTCGCAATACAGATCCTAGATGAGATTATTGCTACAAATATAATTATTTCATAATTTATTGGTAAGTGTGGAGAGGACCTAAATAGAATTGAATTAGTTGAACTTTGAAGTGGGAAATTAGGCTGCTCAATTCCTGGAAAGCATGAGTTCAATAGACCCCAATTTTTGTACATAAATAAAAACATGAATATTCTCAGGGCCAGACTCCCAAGCATTGAGAGGCCTGCACAATGCCCCAAGAATAAAGCCTTTTGGTGTGTAAGAGATTTCCTGTATCATCTTGTAATGCTGAGCCTTGAAGCATGAAATGCTGAGCACCTTAGGTCCCAACATAAGAATGTCATACTCTGTGACAACCTCTCCCACTTTATCCAACCATCTTTTTGCCAGGTGGAGCGTATTATTTGGCATTGTCTCTACAAAATCATATGTTCGACTAATAAGCCTTTTATTAGTCTTTGTACCAAAAAGATATATGCATGGGAACGTTTCCAATGTTTAAACGCAGCTCGAAATTGCTTGCAAAATAAAAAAGATGCTTGTTAGTATTTAAAAAACTCCCCTGATTGGAATTGAATATTGAGCAGCAAGAGGATTAAAAAATGAATATTTAACCCATCAAAAAGCTGACCAATGTGTTGAAGTGTGGAGCTAGACCACAAAGAAAGAAAAGCAAATTGAGAAAAATTTGGAAATAAAGGATTATGTCAGGGAGAGAGTTAATTGTTAGCTTTTGGTATCTCAAGATATTATGCGATCGAAGTCCTTAAACTAATATAGCTTGCTAGAGAATTTAATTGTGTCCGCTTGAAATATAAAGGATTCGAAAAGCCATTGGAGGATGATGGGTTATCTTAAAGAGCAGGCTCCAATTCCTAATAAAGCTGAATTATTCTGAACATCTAGACAGGAAAGCTTAAGTCATAAAACGTAGAACAGGGGCAAGCCCGTCCATTTTTTAGAAAGAAAACCTTGGGGGTATCAGATTGCCCAGTGAGGTTTTATATACTGCCAAACAAAGCGAGAAAGGTCTGAATCAATCTTCTTAACATCAGCAGAGGATATAATCAGAGGTGGAGCTCCAAATAAAAATAAGAACTTATGCTGTATCATCATTTGGTGACATTTGATGATCCATAGCGGGAGTGTATTCCATTTTTTTCAAACTACAGCAGTAGCCAGTAAGGATTCATAACTACGCTTAAACATCTACTGAATTTGGTAGGACAGCTTTGCACCTAAATAAGCAGGTTATGTAACACGACGGGGGCCTGGGTTCAAATGTTTCTCATTATTGAGGATTTGACTCTTAGTTTGAGTAAAAAGGTCTCCCGATGGTTCTCCATATTCAATGTCGGGAAGAGCTGCAGCCAGGTCATTAGTAAGAAGGGAAATATCTCCAGCGTAAACACCTAACCTAATGCCGGCTTTCATAACTCTCAAGGATGGAATACCTGTATATCTGTACAAAGCTATATATGTTTCATGTAAGGTTGTAGATTCATGGTGAAAAGGTGGCTAGAGGACATCCCTGATATGTTCCCCTATAAATTGAGAATCTAGCTGACATGATACCCATACAGCTCACCTGAGGTGTCAATCGTTCATATGGAAATTTGAATCAGTGAATAAAAGATGTATCAAAACTAAAATGGTGCAAAACCTGCCTTAAAAAGCACCAGGAGACCCTATCAAGGTCCTCCAGCCATCAAGCATTATCATCATAGTTGGCTTTTCCATAACCCTAGCAATATCAAGAATTTTTGTAGCCAAATTTGAATGTTTGGTCTTGTCTCAGGATGGAACACATCCATGTTGCATGGGATCAATTCATCCTTCAACCTAAGGTGAAATTCAATCAGGCAGTAGTTTAGTAGAAATATACATCTCAAAAGAGAGATTGGCATATATTAGCCACAAAGTTTGGGTTCTTTGTCTTTCTTCAAAAATACAGTAATGTTAGCTTCTTTCCAATAAGGTGACCTGAGAGTCCCTGGTTCGTAACAATTAAATATCATCAGCAACAAGGTGCCAAGATGCTGGAATAGGTTTTTATAATAATCAGAATAGAATCTGGACCAAGAATCTTTCCATTAGAAAGTGATGTTAACTCTTTCTACTTCCTTTATGGTAAAGGTAGTTTCCAGCATCTTTTATTGAGTCTCAGTTAGTTTAGGAAGATTGTGATTGGCTAAATAAGATAACACCTGATCTCTGTCAGATGCTACATCATCATATTAAAGGTTTATATAATAATCCCTGAAAACAGCAACAATATAATTTTCATTGCACATTTCTTGATGGTGTACATTTGTGATCAATAGTGTTGCTAGCAAGCTGGTTTTTAATTTAAAGGGCCAGAATTCTCCTCATAGTTTCATGATTGTTAAATCTTTTAATACAGCTTTCAACGAAATTTTGTGCCATTTTATTCCAAATTCTTCTTTAATCTTAATTATAATTATTATAATGAGTTTATCATAAATGTTCTGCTGTGTTTCAGCTGATAGATTATTTTGAATTGCTTATGCATGTTCTACTTCTAAATTTATAACTACTGTTCTTAATTGCTCTGATTCAGATTTAGTTTTTCTGTCCCCTGAAATAATAAATAATAGTTTGGCCTCGCGTATAACTACTTAAAAAAAGTTCCAAACCGGTTGACACTTGTAGAGCTTAAACTGCCTTAGCAGAAATCAGCTATAATTTTGGAAATATTGGTGTCATAATTCATATCTAAAACAATCTTTATATCAGAATTCTATTTTTGTAAAATATTTGGGATTTGAAGAAGACTGAAAGGTATTGTTAGAAATAAAGGATTGTGGTTGGATATTCCCCCAACAAAGATTCTTTGTAATTAGGAAACCTTTGATGCTAGACAATGTGCTATGTGGTTAGCAGCAGAAAATAAAACCTGGTTTGTTGTAGGAGAGGAATTGGTGGAGTCTTTGCTAGGTTGAAATGTTAGATAACCATCCCCACAAATGATAAAAAGGGCCTCTCAAAGAGAGAGTTCTAGCAAAACCTGCTGAAAGATTGAGGGAACATCAATATTTTAGGGCAATGGTTCCCAACCTTTTGACCTTTGTGGACCGCCACTTTATTGTTACAGGAACCCGGGGACCCCTACAGAATCAATATCGGAATCCGGGGACCCCCCACTGAGTCATTACTTAAAGCTGGGGACCTAATCTGTTAGGATTAGTTAATTTTCCAAGCAGTCGCGTATCCCCTGGTGAGGCTTCATAGACCCCCAGGGTTCGCCAGACCACAGGTTGGGAACCACTGTTATAGGGCATAAATATTGCATTGTGCCCCTGGGGACATCACATTGACCCTCCCACTGCAGCCCCTGTAGGACCACACTCGTCTTTACACTGCAGGTACTGTGGGGGACACTCGCCCCCTACCGCAGCTTCTAAGGGAGCGCACTCACCCCCTACTGCAGTCCCTGTAAGTACCCACTCACCCTTGCACTGCCTCACCTGTGAGTACACACTCACCCATGCACTGCAGCTCCTGTGAGTACACACTTACCCTTACACTGTGGCCCCTGTGGAAAGACACTCACCCTTACAGTGCAGCCCCTGTGAGTACACACTCACCCTTGCACTGCAGCCCCTGCCGGAAGAGCCCCTTCAGCAGCTTCTTGCAGTACTGGCACACCGTGGGCCGCGTGTAAGAGTGGATGACGAAGGTGTGTGGCACTTTCACCTTGGACAGCAGAATCTTGTCCAGCTGGATGGGGCGTCCGATGTACGACTGGGAGTTGGAGCGCTTCTCCCGGCCCATGAATGTTTCCGACGGAGACTTCTGCTGAGGGTTCAAAAAGAAGGGTGACGTCAGAGAGGAGGTGAATAATGCAGGATCAGATCAGCAAGACAGCAGGAGCATAGGCCCAGGTCAGTAACACTGGCAACACCTAATCATCATGGCTGAAAAACTGCTAACACCCAGCATCAAGCCAACGACGCCGCAAACACCAAAGCATCCGCTCTCAGAACCTCAAAAATGCAAACACCAAAACACCCATTGCCCGGTCATCAACACTACAAGCATGCATGCATCTAGTCTGAAAGATCGCACAAACATAGCATGAACTCAGTAACGCATCAACCATCAATCAAGCACACAAGACACCAACCACCAGGTCAGCCACGCTGCAATCTTCCAAGATTCACATTTAAAACACTGCCAACGCACAGAGGTAAGTCAGCAATGCTGCCAACACCAAAATACTCAATGCCAGGTTAGTAACAATGCAAAACCAAAACACGGACCACCAGGTCAGCAACGCTGCAAACACCCAAGCGTCAGTTTTTAAACACTGCAAACACCACACGGCAAGTCAGCAATGCTGCAAACACCAAAATACCCAATGCCAGGTTGGCATCAATGCAAAACAAAAACACCGACCACCAGGTCAGCAACACAGCAAACACCCAAGCTTCAGATCTGAAACACTGCAAACACCCAGCAACAAGTCAGCAATGCTGCAAACATAAAAATTCCCAATGCTAGGTTAGCAACAGTGCAAAACTAAAACACGACCACCAGGTCATTAACACTGCAAACACCCGAACATCAGTTCTGAAACACTGAAAACACCCAGTGGCAAGTCAGCAATTCTGCAAACACCAAAATACCCAATGCCAGGTTGGCATCAATGCAAAACCAGCGACCAGGTCAGCAACACTGCAAACACCCAAGCAACAGATCTAAAACACTGCAAACACCCAGTGGCACGTCAGCTAAGCTGCAAACACCAAAATACCCAATGCCAGGTTAGCAACAATGCAAAACTAAAACATCCACCACCAGGTCAACAACACTACAAACACCCAAGCGTCAGTTCTGAAACACTGCAAACACCCAGCGGCAAGTCAGCAATGCTGCAAACACCAAAATACCCAATGCCAGGTTAGCAACAACGCAAAACTAGAACACAACCAGTAGGTCAGTAACACTGCAAACACCCAAGCGTCAAAACTAAAACACTGCAAACACCCAGCGGCAACTCAGCAATGCCTCAAACACCAAAATACCCAATGTCAGGTTAGCAACAATGCACAACCAAAACACTGACCACCAGGTCAGCAACACTGCAAACACCCAAGTGTTAGATCTGAAACACTGCAAACATCCAGGGGCATGTCAGCAATGCTGCAAACTCCAAAATACCCAATGGCAGATTAGCAAAAATGCTAAACCAAAACACAGACTACCAGGTCTGCAACACTGCAAACACCCAAGCATAAGATCTGAAACACTGCAAACAACAAGTCAGCAATGCGTCAAACACCTAAATACCAAATGCCAGGTTAGCAACAATGCAAAACTAAAACATCGACCACCAGGTCAGCAACACTGCAATCACAGTGTCAGGTGTGCAAAACTGGAAATGCAAAGCCATCAGTCAGAAACATTACGAATACTCAGCCCTATGTATCAATGCTTCAAAAAGTGAAGCCCCCAACACCAGATTAGCAGCAATATAAACACCGAAACATCCATGGACAGGTCAGAAATGGTGGAAACCCATAAACATATCAGGACATGTGCTGGCTCAGAACCAATGCACACATCCAACATGTAGGAAACTTGTGCCCTGTTTTTATCGGATCCATAATTTCGCCCTACAAATACCTCAGGTCATTAACTTCATTCTTACAAATATTTTGGTCTAACCCAGGCCTGATTCGGATGATAAATGTGTCTTCAAGATTTCAGGGTACAGTGAAGGATTTCTTACTAGTAATTGCATTAGTCTGAGTACCTTTTCGCTATGATCAATTCTATATTGAAGCCGCCATGCCTCACAGACGCACCCTCCAAAATCTAAAAGTACTGATGGCCCCCCCAGTCCTATCACACTCTCTTTTAGTTGACTCAAGCCCTCTCATACCACAGTTGTACTTGTCATAAGAGGGCAGGAGTGGAGGATTGATTACTCAGGGTGAAAACCAGTGTTTAATTTGTAAATAAATAAGCCCCAGGGCCCCCGTCACGAGACCGCTGCAACTTGCACCACCCATTGCCCCTACCAACTCTGCCAGTGACAATATCAACACAACTACTAACCATCATACACCTACAACTTAGAAAATTTAAACTACTCCAGGCACCAAAGCTTCACAATGGCCTGGGCTGCAGGTATTAGTTCATTCTTGTATGTGTATTGAATAATAAGCAGCGATGACTGTGCTTATCTCTAAATTAGACAAACAGTGCCACCATGTGGCAGATTGCCACAAGTGCCTGTGTTGACACTTAAGTGCTGGTGCCGATCACCGGAAACCACTGGCTCAAATTAAGCACTGGTGAAAACATACACAGAGTAATGCAATAATTGGTAAGTAATTGGAACATTACATCCTTGTACGCTTTCACCACGCCTAATTACACATTGTGATGTAGAAACCAATAATATAGACCTGAAAAATTAAATTTTAATGCACAACTCAGTTCTATTTATTTGGAATCTAGTGCCTTATAGAAGATAGCCCTTTGACCGCAAAATCTCCTCCAGGTCAATTTCCATCATTACTCTGTAACAACAAAAGTTGAGGGTGTTATCCATGATGCAGCCCTATAAATTTTGTTTAGTCAATGACACCCCTTGTGACTCAGCAAAGGAAGTAGACATGGTTCTGGTGAATCTACCTTCCACCCCAGCTGGACAAGGCATCCCTACCTCCTTACATGCCAACACTTTTAAGGAACAAACCCTCCTACTGTGAGACTCTATCCAGGCAAATAAGAATTGCACGGTTAACATCTAAAGATTACAAAACCACCCCCTCAGGAAAAGTAGGACTAGAAACACTGGGAGAATGGCCTCTGGCTCCCTGCGGATGACTGAATTTACTTTGGGCACAAAAGATGTGCCAGTACAAGAAACACCAAGACCTCAAACACCCAAATGAAGGGATGCCTCACGTATAAGGAACCCAACTCCCCCAGTCTTCTCCCTGAAGTAATCGATATCAGGAAGAGCTTTTAGGGTAAGCAACCTTACCTCCCCCTTCTCAAGAGGTTCAAAAGGAAAACGCTTTAAGACATCACGGAGCAAAGAGAAATTCCAAGGATAAGTCAGTCAAACTGCTCAGATTAGGGAACCCAGCTTTAACCTGAAGATTACCCCAAAACAGCCTAAAGGCCATTTTTTGGTTCTAAATATTTTATTGGCATTTTTAATAAGGAAGAACCATACAGAAAAGAAAAAACTATGTAAAACATGGATTGATACAAAAGAATACAATTGTCAAGACGTGTACCCAAATGAAATACATAGTAGCATAGTCATCAGATAAAACCAAGCTTGTAATGTTTGAAAAAGCATAAAAGATTAATAAGTCACTATATGAAGAGGATTTATGGATAAGTGTTTGATAGCAAGAAAAGGGGTAACATTTAGAAGGATCAGGAATGACTGTTACTTGTATGGGGTTAGAGTTGGGAATGTTTCATGTGAGATGTCTCTAAGTAATGTATATGTAAACATTCTAGAGGCCTTAATGGCTGCCCACAGGATTTTAAGGGTAGAAACAGATTCTAGAGCAAACCCATCCTGAAGGAAATCCAGCCCCTTCATCAGCCTCCCAGACTGAGGAGTCAAATGTTTGGGCTCAAATCATCTCTGGGATGGATCCCAGTGCCTTGCATTGAATGAGTGTGTGGAAACCCTTCTAGGAAACTAAGAGGAGGAAGCCACCCTCTCCAAAACTCCTTTCTCCATCAACCCTGACCTCCCAACCTTCATGCTGACAGCCTGAGGGCTCTCAAGGGCTAAGTCTGAAGACAGGGAAATGCTAGGAGAGATAGGGCCACCAGAAGAAGACACCCTTGGCTGGTCATGGTCAGACTGTACCAAGCAGAGCAGGGCCATGCTGAAGCTATCAGGATCATCAAAGAAAATGAATCCGAAGTTATTGTCGACAACACCATCAGTTCAAAATAAATCTGATGTAAAACAAATCTAAAGCTCTCCGAATTCTTTTACATAGGAGAAAAGACATATAACAGTCAGCAACTCTTGAATCATATAGTGGAAAGGCAGCAAAACATTAAACATTAGACACCAAGCACCTGGTTAGCAAAGCAGTCAAAATTCAAAGACCCACCACCACATCAGGGATAAGGGACACATTCAAACCTCCAGCATTGTAGTAAATCCTCAACAAAAGATCAGCAAAGTTGAAAACAAGGTGCTCCAAATCAGCAGCCTTACATAGGGCCAGGTCAGCATAGCATGAAACACCAACAAAACAAATGTAAATTCAACACCTAGACAGACATCATGAGGAGAGCATCCTAATGGTAGTGCTGCAGACATCTACTACTAGGTCAGAAAGTCTACAAACTCTCAAACATCTAGAGCACTGCCAGTAACTTTGCAACACCCAAGCATTGTGTCAGCAATGCTGCAAACACTCTAAGACCTGTTGGCGTGCCGGAAACTCTGCAAACACCAAATATGGGGGACCGGCAGACACTGGGTGTCACTGGCTGTGGTGAATTGGCCACTACTGGAGGTGGGACTGGGGGCCCCGAATTTTGAATTGTACTACGCTGCAGCAAATCTCCAATGGCTGATGCGCTGGCTGGACAAGACCACCAGTCCCGAACAGGCAGCGGTCCGAGACACCCTGGGCTCTATTGGCATTTATACCTGGCTTACAGATCGTGGCTGCTACCTGCCAAACTAATCACATCAGATGGCCATGGCACGTGCATGCTGGCACCGTTATGTATGTGATGTGAACAATTATGCCCGTACTCACCATTGATTCCATTGGAGCAATTCCTGTGGGCCCACCTGATACCCTTTGGCCACAACGTATCGGCCTGGCAAAAGGCTGGGATTGTTCAACTGGAAGACCTCTTTAACAACAGGGTTTTTATGTCCTTTCAGGACTTCAGAGACGAGTACAGAATATGTGCTGGTCACTTTCTATCTCATCATGCCACCAAAGAACTTGTGCAAACCACCTGGGGGAGCGGGTGAGGCTGAACCAACTCCATCACCTGTCTTGTCCACGCTTCTCACATGCGGGAACATAATAAATTGCATTTCCACATTATACTCTACGTTGCTCACCTACGCGATGGGCGACATGACTGTGGAAAAGACTAGGTGAAACAATGTACTCCCTCAACAGCTTATGGCCAAATCGTGGACGAGAGCATTGCGACAAGCAAATGAAGTCTCCAGAAACTCACGATTTCAATACACACAATTTCATTATACACACCACACTTCTCTATCTCCTCACCGGATGAAACATATCTTTCCCAGCACAGAACCAAAATGCCCCCGGTGTCAGCTACCAGACTCTGATTTTTACCACATGGTATGGGAGTGCCCCCGCTACAAGTGACTTGACTGGAGATCATGAATACCACGGTGGAGCTTGCGGGACACAAGTTATTAGCTATCCCAGAATCTTGTGTTCTGGGCCTTCGCCCCAGAGCTAAGGGGGACCGCCAGCTACACTGATTCATAGACCTGGCTTTTGTCCTCTCTAAAAGCAGATAGCTATGACCTGGAAGGCATCCTCAACACCGGACATGAAACGATTGTTGCGTACACTCCTGCTATGGACCTGAGCTGAAACCGACACATTGCGCTTGCTACGGTCCAGCGGATTACTCAGAGTGGGAGTGCGAGATTGGGACAGCTATACCCGCAACACAGAAGGCAAAAATGTCGACCGACTACCATGAGGGAATCTTCCCATTACCCAGTTTTTCACACTCATTTGGCTGCAAGATGTCTGTGGTTATCACCCGATTTTCTTCCTACACCCTAGCTGAGACCTAGATCCGTCACGGTGATGCCTGACCCGTGTGTCATCACTAACAATGTACCGTATCATGTTGATGTACCCGATACTCTTTTCCTCCTGATCCCCAGCACCCCAAGAATCATGTGAAATGTACCTGTTATTCCAGTGATACAAGTGATCCTGTCGTATAAGCTTTACCAATGGAATATGTAACCTATTTTCATGAACATTATTTGGGCTTTGACGCAAATGCATTGAAATTACTATTTACCATTGTGATGACAGTCCTGTATATTCTCATATAACTCCTGTCAACAAATGCATATACCTGGCAATGGTTCCCTTTATTGTTCTCTTCAAAATAATAAAAAGATGTTACAAAACAAAAAACTCTGCAAACACCAAGAACCAAGAACCATGTCAGCAATGCTGCAAACACTCTAAGACCCCGTGCCATACCAGAAACTCTGCAAACAGTCAAGTACCAAGTACAGACCAAGCAATGCTGCAAACACTCTAAGACCCTCTGCCACACTGCAAACTCTGCAAACACCCAAGGACCAAGTACCATGTAAGCAATGCTGCAAACACTCCAAAACCCCATGCCATACCAGAAACTCTGCAAACACCCAAGTACCAAGTACAGACCAACCAATACTGCAAACATGCTAAGACCCTCTACCACACCAGAAACACTCCAAACAGCCAAGCACCAAGTACAGACAAAGCAATGCTGCAAACACTTACAGGCCCTCTGCCACACCGCAAACTCTGTAAACACCCAAGGACCAAGTACAGACCAAGCAATGCTGCAAACACACTAAGACCCTCTACCACACCACAAACTCTGCAAACACCCAAGGACCAAGTACAGACCAAGCAATCTGCAAACACTTACAGACCCTCTGCCACACTGCAAACTCTGCAAACTCCCAAGGACCAAGAACCAGGTCAGCAATGCTGCAAACACTCTAAGACCCCACGTTACACCGGAAACTCTGCAAACACCCAAGTACCATGCCAGCAATGCTGCAGACACCCCAAAAAGATCCTCTACCACACTGCAAACTCTGCAAACACCCAAGGACCAAGTACAGACCAAGCAATGCTGCAAACACACTAAGACCCTCTACCACACCAGAAACACTCCAAACAGCCAAGCACCAAGTACAGACAAAGCAATGCTGCAAACACTTACAGATCCTTTGCCACACTGCAAACTCTGCAAACACACAAGGACCAAGAACCATGTCAGCAATGCTGCAAACACTCTAGGACCCCATGATAGACTGGAAACTCCGCAAACACCCAAGTACCATGTCAGCAATGCTGCAAACACCCGAAGAGCCTCTGCCACAGAATGGACATTTATGAAAGCAAGGATTAGATAATATGAAAAACATTTCTTTGCTTTTTCCTGTTACGCCCATATAATGCTATGGATATCTTTCAGCTGATTTGAAGTTCTCTCCGTTGAGCCCACCCAACAACTGATTATAGTTAAACACATTATCAAATCAATAAAGAATTGACCATTCAATTAATCAACAATTTACTCGTCACCCTGTAAGAACCCTGACTCTATCCAAAGTTTTCCTCTCAATATCATTGAGCTGATTTGAAGTTTACTCTTTTAAGGCCACCAAATGACCGATTATAATCAAACAAATTATCAAATCAGTAAAGAATTGAGTGTTCAATTAATCAACAATTTACTCTTTACCCTGTAAAGATCTCAACTCTGTCTCCTTTACTCTGCTTATCAATAGGAGTTCTTTGCTGAAAGACCTTAGGTTCCAGGGAAGAAGATATGGGGTGGAGAGTTTTGGGGGACGGTTCCAGCCTGGGTGCATAGATGGAAAAGACCTGCTGCCATGAGTCTTCTTTATTTCATGTCTTTGTCTGCACTCTCATAGTGTCTCTGCTGTGAATATATCGAGACCTACCAGAGATGGTGAGCTTGTCTGCAAATAAACAGGGGTGCTGTTCATGATGGCTTTGTAAATAATGGAGCTGCTTCTTAAGATGGTGTGGGCTGGCCAAAGGAGCCAATGGAGTTCCATAAGGATGGAGTGATGTCATCATATTTCCTCAGGATCTACATGTAGGATGCTCTTGAGGTGTTCCATTGTAGATTCTGGGAGGCCGTAGAGGTGGGTATTTCTACCATCAATCTGCAAAAGTACAGGGGCCTCAAGAGGAGTTTAGGTCACCTTTTTGCAGTAACAGTTTCACTTCCTTTTTAAAGTAATTGTGGTAAAAATATTGTGACTACAAAAATACCGTGGACAAAAATATTGAAGTTAAGTATATTGTTTATCAACTGTTTTACTATTCTATCGAAGTTTATAATATGATTTACTTGAATATAGTTTTTTTACTATAGCGTTTTATTTGGTTGCATGTTTATATGTTATTATGAATGTTATTATAATATGATTAACTTTTTAAAGCAAATATTATTGTCACTCATATTTTTTGTGCTTGATAGGTTTATTGTGAGACTGGGTGGTTACTATATTTGTAACATATTAATTACTGTAATAAATTTGTTATTTCTGTTTTTTTATGTTTTTTTAAATGTCTGCTAAATTGGCTGCTATGTATTACATGTTTACTTTGGGTTGTAGGTTTTTTTCGGGTTTGGGTAGATGGAATATTTGATTCATCACATGTTATTTATCATATTTAATGGTTGAGTCTTACATTATAATCAATATTTATTTGTTTATTGCTTTATTACATCTTTTATAAATTTTTAAGCTCAGGTTGTGGGGTTCAGTGGGGTAACTAGGTGGGTATTTTCTTGTATACAATATTTAGTTTTTGGTACTAATTGATTACTGTACTAAATATCATTACTTTTAAATTGCAATTAATGTATTACATTTTATTGGTAATGATCAATTTACATAATTTTAAAGTAAAAAGTATTTTTCAAACAGCTGTGTGATATTCTGTACCTATGATTATTGTATTTAATTTCTTTTATTTTTTATTAATATATATATTTGTTAAATTTTAAAAAGAAGTAAAATGTATTGTAAATAATTCTTTTATGGGAATTGATTAATAATTGTGTGTTTTATTTGTGAATATGAGCTGTACTGTTAATGTTAAAATTGTGTGAATTAATTGTATTATATTTTATATTCATTTATATTATTCTTAAACTGTAAAAGACATTTTTAATAATTAATATATATTTTTTCAATTTGTTAAATATTTTTAAGGAAAATTTTAATTATTTGGGTGTCCTGAAGGCAGCTTTTCACATATATGCCCTTTCCCCAGGGTATGTTGGATTGAAGTGATAATAGTAAATAAAGCCTGCCCAATGTAGGCGCTTTCTTTAATGTTTGAAAAGAGTGAAGTTTGCATAGCAAATACGATCTTTCCACACTGAATCCTCAATGTATGCGCTTCCCCATCGATTGTTAGACTGGAATTAGACTAGTAAAACTGACTAGGCCCAATGAACGCACTTTCCACAGTGTTGGTTACACTGGAGTTGGAATAGTAAAATTCACCTGATAATGTACGTACCACCCCTAGTGTTTGTTAGATTCGAGTCAGAATAGTAAATCTGAAGCCACCCCCACCCCAGTGTATTCTCTTTCCACAACTTTTGTTAAGTTGGATTTAGAACAATAAATGTGAACCACCTCAAATGTATTTTCCCAAGATATTTGTAGTATTGTACTTACAGTAGTACAATAATACTACTTTGTAAATATTGGGTTTTGGTGGCTAATTTTCTTTCTTTAAACATTTCTTAAGAATATTTATAAAAGTTTATATTTTCTGTTATTTTTTTAATTTTTAAAATTGTGCCTTATTTTTTTACGTTTTATGACATGTTAAAGTTTGATATATATCATGTTTCATAGGTTATTTTAAACTTTTATGTCTAAGAAATTGAATTATTATTCAGGGTGAACGCTAAAAGTCACTAAATTAACGTGAGCTCAACTCCCTGGTAGCTATGGCACAGACCATACAGGCTTAACAAGGGCAATGTGTAAATTAATGAGGCCCTCAGCTTTATAAGTCCCAATCAACCACAGCAGTAGACTTCTAAGGCCCCCAAGGCCTCAGGGGAGGTCCTTAGAGGCTTTCAAGGTGTAAGGCACAGACCAACAACAAGGTATAGTTCTGGTCCACATGCCACTGGTTAGATGGGTACTTCCAGGAAAAAGGCCTACTTTAGCGTATTGTCTTCCTGTAACCACAAAAGAGGTCAGCCAATTGATCCTTGGAGTCCACTTCTTTGTCCTGAGTACAAGAGGGAGCAGGTCTAGTCCTTCAGGGCTCCTCTCAGGTGACAGACAACAGATCCAGTCCTCTTCTGCTCTTCCACAGGCCCAGACATTGTTCTGAAAAGGCTGCCTGGGAATGCCACATGTATGGCAGACACTAGCTAGTGAGTGGGAGCGACTACTGGCCCCTTCCTACCCAAAAGGGTAATCTCAGAGGTCACCCTTCTTACTTTTGCAGCAGTTCCTGCTTGCTCTATAGAAACAGGTGCTAAATGCCACGTCAGGGCATTTTCAAGATGTGGAAAGACTTCAGCCATATTGCGCTAGGGCTCTGAGAGCTGGGGCTGAGTGTGAGGAGTGTATTGTAGTCATCCTAGTCTCATTCCACATCTAACACTAAAATCTAGTCTGAAAAGGGCACTGTGCCCACAACAAACCCAGAGACAGAGGTCTGGTAGGACAAAAGCAGGTTCCTTCAGCAACCAGGTAGTGGATCCACAAGAATTGCCTTAACATCCTGTTCTTTAACTTTTATGTGCATCCTAAATGTTGCGTCTGACTCATCAGACTTGTCAAGCAGGATTTGACACTATGCTGTCAAAAAGAGATCTACAGCTCCAACCCTGAATATTCTGCTTAGCTCGGAGGAGTCATCTCTGCCCATTGAGGTCCGCCTATTGTTTGCTATTTCACACTTACTGCACAACTATTCAAGGCTGTGCACAGATGGGAGCTGATACAGGCTTATGCCAATTTGCCTTCTGACAGTTCAGGCAGGTAGAGGGGTAACTTTTTTAAAACTACTTTTACATAATATTTATTAAAAATGCGACTTCACAACTGAATTGGATGTTTAATGATGGCTTCTTATCCGTTATATTTCAAGTAAAGCGAGGAACACATTATTGATGCCTGTTATCCCTCTTCTATTTGTTTTGGCTGTCAAAACTCCACAAACAGAAGGGGTATAAAAAGGATATGAGACCCCAACAGGGATGAGGAAACAGCTCTTATTTGTGGAGGATATATTGTTAACACTTTCTGAAATCCAAATCTCAGTCACCAGAATCATAGCCCTGGTAGAAATGTTTTCCCAAATGTCGGAATATTGCATCAATTGGAAAAAAGGCAAAGTTATTCCAATGTCGAAAGCAACAGTCTGTGCTACAGTCACCCTTGCTGTAGAAGAACACTGTGTGGAGGAAGCTTGCATAGCTGCTATTGTATGGCACCTGTGAAACATGCACTCATATTGTTGTATTGCACCTGCGAAGCTTGCACAGCTGATGTTCTAATGCACCTGTGACGCTTGCACTGATGTTGTACTGCACCTGTGAAGCTTGCACTGAAGTTGACCACACTTCCGTGCCTGCTGTGTGTGTGAAAGAAGCTTGTACTGCTACGTCTACCTCCAGCTTCTTCTTGGAAAGTAATTTAGTGCTTAATCTGTCTCTATTATCCTCCCTCAGTGCCCATGGAAGAGTGCAACACCATAGCATGAGCTGTGCTTCAGCTTACATCGCCCTCTAGCAGCAGCACCACTATAGCATGCGCTGTGCTTCAGCTCACAGCGCCCGCTAGCAGCAGCACCACCATTGCATCCACTGTGTTTTAGATCATAGCGCCTGCTAGCATCACTACCATAGCATGTGCTGTGCTTCAACTCACAATGCTCTTAGCAGCGCACCACTATATTGTGCGCTGTGCTTCAGCTCACAGCGTCCTCTAGCAGCAGCACTACCATAGCATGTGCAGTGCTTCAGCTCACAGCGCCCTCTAGCAGCAGCACTACCATAGCATGTGCAGTGCTTCAGCTCACAGCGCCCTCTAGCAGTGGCACCACCATGGCATGTGCTGTGCTCACAAATTTCTCTAACAGAAGCACCATCATAGCATGTACTGTGCTCACAGCGCCCTCTAGTGGCTGCACCACCATAGCATGAGCTGTGCTCACACCGACCCTTAGCAGCAGCACCACCATAGCATGCGCTGTGCTCACACCGACCTTTAGCAGCAGCACCACCATAGCATGCACTGTGATTCAGCTCACAGGGCCCTCTAGCAGTTGCACCACCATAGCATGTGCAGTGCTTCATCTCACAGTGCCCTCTAGCAGCAGCACTATTGCATGCGCTGTGCTCACAGCGCCCTCTAGCAGCAGTACCCCCATAGCATGTTCTGTGCTTCAGCTGACAGTGTCCTCTAGCAGCAGCTACTCCATAGCATGTGTTGTGCCTCAGCTCACGCGCCCACTAGCAGCAGCACCACCACAGTATGTGTTGTACTTCAGCTCACGCGCCCACTAGTGCAGCACCACCACAGTATGCACAATGCTTCAGCTCACAGCGTCCTCTAGCAGCAGCACCTCCATAGCATGGGCTGTGCTTCAGCTCTCGTGCCCACTACCAGCAGCACCACCACAGCATGCGCAGTGCTTCAGCTTACAGCACCCTCTAGCAGCACTACCACCATACATGACCTGTGCTTCAGCTCATGCGCCCGCTAGCAGCACCACCACAGCATGTACAGTGCTTCAGCTTACAGCACCCTCTAGCAGCAGTACCCTCATAGCATGTGCTGTGCTTCAGCTCAAAGCGGCCTCTAGCAGCAGTACCACCACAGCATACACTATGCTTCATCTCATGTGCCTGCTAGCAGCAGCACCACCACAGAAAGCGCTGCTTCAGCTCAAAATGGCCTCTAGCAGCAGCAGCACCACCATAGCATATGCTGTGCTTCAGCTCACAGCGCCCTCTAGCAGCAGCACCGCCATAGCATGCGCTGTGCTTCAGCTCACATGACCCTCTAGCAGCAGCACCACCATAGCATACAATGTGCTCACAGCAACCTCTAGCAGGAGCACCACAATCGCATGTGCTGTGATTCAGCTCACAGAGCCCTCTAGTAGCATCACCACCATAGCATGAGCTGTGCTCACACCGACCTTTAGCAGCAGGACCACCACCAAACCATGTGATGTGCTTCAGCTAACAGCTCTCACTAGCAGCACCACCACCGTAGCATGCACAGTACTTCAGCTCAAAGTGCCCTCTAGCAGCAGCACCATTGCATGTGCTGTGCTCACAACACCCTCTAGCAGCAGTACCCCCATAGCATGTGCTGTGCTTCAGCTGACAGCGTCCTCTAGCAGCAGCTACTCCATAGCATGTGTTGTGCTTCAGCTCACAGTTCTCACTAGCAGCACCACCACCATAGCATGCACAGTACTTCAGCTTACACCGTCCTCTAGCAGCAGCAGCACCGTAGTATGTGCTGTGCTCCAGCTCCCAGGGCTCTTAGCAGCACCATCACTGTAGCATGCGCTGTGCTTCAGCTCACAGCGTCCTCTAGCAGCAGCACCACCATAGCATGTGCTGTGCTCACAGCGCCCTCTAGCAGCAGCACCACCATAGCATGTGCTGTGCTTCAGCTCACAACGCCCTCTAGCAGGAGCACCGCCATAGCATGCGCTGTGCTTCAGCTCACAACGCCCTCTAGCAGCAGCAGCACCATAGCATGTCCTGTGCTCACAGCTCCCGCTAGCATCCCCACCAAAGCATGTGCTGTGCTTCAACTTACAATGCTCTTAGCAGCAGCACCATTATATCATGCGCTGTGCTTCAGCTCACAGTACCCTCTAGCAGCAGCACCACCATGGCATGTGCTGTGCTCACAGAGTTCTCTAACAGAAGCACCACCATATCAAGTACTGTGCTCACAGCGCCCTCTAGTGGTTGCACCACCATAGCATGAGCTGTGCTCACACCGACCCTTAGCAGCAGCACCACCATAGCATGCACTGTGATTCAGCTCACATCACCCTGTAGCAGCAACACCACCATAGCATATGCTGTGCTCCCAGGCCCTCTAGCAGCACCACCACCATACCATGCACAGTGCTTCAGCTCACAGCGCCCTCTAGCAGCAGCACCACCATAGCATGTCCTGTGTTTCAGCTCACAGCGGCCTCTAGCAGAAGCACCCCCACAGCACGCGTAGTACTTCAGGTTATGGTGCGGCAGGCGGAGAAGCACATTTTCAGAGCTTGTGGAGGGCATTAGTTTTGGAAATGTTCCCTGTAGGAATGGGGCACGGAATATTACGAGTATGTAAAGTGTTTTAATTGGACTTTGGATAAACAGACACAGGGGGTCATTCTGACCCTGACGGGCGGCGGAGGCTGCCCGCCAGAGTTCCCCCCTCCAGAACACCGCTCCGCGGTCATAAGACTGCTGCGGTGATTCTGGCTTTTGCACTGGGCTGGCAGGCGGCCGCCAAAAGGCCGCCCGCCAGCCCAGTGCAAAAGAGCCTTCCCACGAGGACGCCGGCTCAGAATTGAGCCGGCGGAGTGGGAAGGTGCGACAGTGTCTGCAATGCAGACACTGAAATACAATGTGGGGCCCCCAGGGGCCCCACGACAACCCATACCGCCATCCTATTCCTGGTGGGAGAACCGCCAGGAACAGGATGGCGGTATGGGCTGTCAGAATCCCCCATGGCGGCGCAGCAAGCTGCGCCGCCATGGGGGATTCCCAGGGCAGCGGAAAACCGGCGGGAGACCGCCGGTTTTCCCTTTCTGACCGCGGCCAAACCGCTGCGGTCAGAATGCCCTGCGGGGCACCGCCAGCCTGTTGGCGGTGCTCCCGCCGACCCTGGCCCCGGCGGTAGTGAACCGCCGGGGTCAGAATCACCCCCACAGTGTTCTCAGGCACACACAGTATTCACTGTGATACCTTTAGTTGTTACAGATTTTGCATTAGTTGAAAGTTCTGTGCACTGATGAGTTGTGAGTGTTACAGTGTATGTTAACAGTGAATCTATCATTGTACTGATGACATGCAGAGAGGCTGAAGGCTGGTATGTGCAAACTTGGCGCTGTCATGGGTGGATTTGGGGTGCTACACGTCAGCTCGCTAATGCTGATCACTGAGGTAGTTGCCCTTGACAAACGGCACTGGTTGGTCAGTGCGGGGTTCTTGACCTGCAGCTGGTTGAGGCCTATTTACTGACTATAATACAAATGAGGGACAGGGAGATTTAATGGTCCAGTGTATCGCCTCCCAATTCTAATACTAACAAATAAGGATACATTGTTCCAAAGTCGAAAAGAGAACACAAGGAAGTCCTATTGTTTGAAGCAAGAGCCCCCACACATCCACATGGATGTCATGCTTCATCATCGGGCCTGCCCCTCGTCAGACCTGCGCTGCAATGTCGGACGGGCATCCCACGAAGGGGGCTCTTTGCCGGAGATCTGTTTATTTTTTATTCTTTGATGTAACTTTCAATTCTTTGTTACCACTATGATTATGAGAGGCTTATTATTCATGCCAGCAGCTTGGCACCAGTTTGTGGCCTCTTTGGTGTTGCCTCATTCAGTTCTTTTTGTCTCAATGCGATCTTTCTCGCTTCCATCTGTATAATGCTCTGTTTTCTTTACACCCACTGACGATCGGCACTCCGAATAGGACGTTCTGAGCTTTTTGTGAGTCCTCTGTCTATTGTTATTAGCGAACATGCGCTCGCTGGAGTCCTCCGTCTGTTATGATAACACCGGATCAGCTGACTAGCGACAACCAATCGGCATTGATCCAGCCGGTTCACTTCTGGGTTGATGGGCATAACTGCTTTCCCCAAAAGCGTATTTTGCATTAATGCAGGAACACGGCCCCGGGTAGGTCTTCTACCGGAGACCGAGCAGCTTTGAAGTGAGTAACTTTGTACATGAGAGTAAATGAGTCGCCACCTTTATTGGGGCTTTATTAAGCCTACCCGACTCACTACTTTGAAGGTCCGTATGTTGGTTGAAGGACTTACGATCCCATTAGATTTGATAATATGACTTGAGACATCCAATCGGCAGGGATTTGGTCGATTCACTTCCTTTATTGGTCGGTATTTCTGCTCTCCCCATTAGCGTTCACTGCATGATTACACTAACTCCTCTTGGGGCTGGCCTTCTACCAGAGATTTAGTAGTTAAGGAGTTGCCCCTTCCACTGGGTCTTCACTAAGCCTATTAGATTTAACACTTTTGAGGGCTTTTTGTTGTTTCTCGAATTTATTGCTTTTGACAGAATACTTTTTCCATTTTACAACTCTCTACATCTGTTTCGGTGAATGACTTATGTAGTCCTTGGCAATTGGTTGAATCTTCTCCACAACCTTTTTATACTGGATGAACTGTTTGTTAGAAAGGGGCCAGAAGTTTGTATGTGTTTGAGTCAAGGCTTGGGCAGCTATACCTTAGAGCTGCCCCCAACGATAATCTCGGAGTGACTGTGATTTAAGATTAATTAGTTCTGGTTTTAGACCAACCTTGTCATTGAGTTTGGGGAATCCCTTGTCATTACACTTGTGTACTAGAAGACATATATACATTGTTTTTATTATCATTATAGTATTTGTGCTAGTCTCCTGGCCCGTGGTTTCCTATGGAGCCTGATCCATAATGGGGGACAGTAAGCAAATACATCTCTGTTGGTTCACTGAGTGTCACACTTCCATCCATTCATAAAGTTTATGACATTATATACATTGGGTTACAGATGTTTACCCTCTGTTTGTTGTTTAACATGTTGACTTTTACATATGACTAGCCTGACGTGCAGTTTATTCTTGTAAGTGACCGGAGATGTTGAGACTGACGGTTGAAGACTGATTGTGGTCCATATGTAAAATTAAGGAGAAGTATTGAGTTACCTGGTCCAGATGAAGCGTCACTGGATCCGTTTGGACCTTTGAGACGTGAAACATGTTGACCCATTAAAGGGGTTGTAAGGTAGTTCCCTCCCCTTGTTTTTCGATGTGATTCAATGAGAGTGAATGAGCATTATCTTATTCCCCACTCTCATTATTGTTTTAACCTTGGCCAAGACCCTCTTTGGATCAATAAATAATTGTTTTGTATTTGGTTTTGAGCCAATTTTATCCTTTTTCTTTTTCTCTCCTATCTATTACGTGCCTGTATCTCTGTTTACGGCACCAAAACAATGAGAAAAGATCTCTGGCAAAGAGCCCCCTTCGTGGGGTGCCCATCAGACATTGCAGCGCAGGTCTGACGAGGAGCAGGCCCGATGATGAAGCATGACATCCATGTGGATGTGTGAGGGCTCTTGCTTCAAACAATAGGACTTCCTTGTGTTCTCTTCTCGACTTTGGAACAGTGCATCTTTATTTGTTAGTAAGCCTATTTACTGACGCCAGCGTCAGGTGCTCCGCCCACAGTCAGGCAGCCAGGCAGGAGCACAGGAGATGCTTGAGTGGAAGCAAAAACAGCAGCCAACAGAAATGCTGAGATGTTATAAGACACTAAAATAAAACACACCACCTTTCCCTGACTGGAAATAAACAAAAGGGAGGTGAAGTCTAGGACAGAGGTAAGCAAAATAACTTGAAATAAAGAGCTTTATAAGACTAAGGCCTGACCTGGGAGAAATAATCGCATCTTTGTTAAAGAAAAGAAAGAAAACTAAACATCTGATGCGGATCTCAGGGGCGGCCCTATTTTGGATATGACATTGAAGTGCTTTTTACAAGGGTCTTTAGAATCCATCCAAGTTTCTGGGATGCTTTAGGCCAGATGTCCTTTAAAATGTCACACAGCAGAGCTGTTTCTAAATCCTATCCACCTTCGATGAATTAAGTAAGTGTGCTGCCAAGTTCAATGTTTGGTACATATGTCTGCAAAGAATTCCTTGGCTGGGGGCTGAGCGGATGTCCCACAACCGTCTGACAATGCTAACTGTAAATGCCACCCAGTTGTGTTCCCTGTTGCTGCCTCCTTGTGCTGTAAAAAGTACAGTTTGCCACTCTCACCAACTCATCGGAGGACAAACTCCCGCCTGCTTGTAAAGTTATCCTGAACTTCTGCCCTTGTTTCACCTGTGATCCTGGGCAGTCTACACGAGGAGTGCCAATCCTCAAAAACTAATCACTGGTTGAGAATCCCAATCTCACCAGGGAAGTGATTTTTAAAATCCTTTCCGGGATAGACAGTTCTCAGTATTTCCGAAAGAATCCTTGAGCAAGAACCCCGTGTTGTCTTGTAAAACTGTCTTAAAATCCTGCCCTGTTTTTTTAAATGCCACCGTCTCAGAAGGTATAGTAAACAAGCACTTGCAATGCAGTGGGTCTCGCATTTGCTCTAGCATTGTAAATTCCTAACTGGACTTTTCTTGCCACTTAAATAGAAAAGTAAAACAGTTGACCTAAGCGACTTCTTCCAACCGGAGAATCCACTTTTGCACCATCTTCTAGGTTGGCGGGGGCTACTGTCCTTCCTGGAATCTTCTTCGACTTCTGGACTTGGTCTCCTCTCTTCACAGGTCTTCAGGTCCAGGAATCCACCATTTTTTTTGCAGTCTTTCTTGGTTCTTGCAAAAACTCTAATCACGACTAGTAGTATGTCCTAAGGAAACTTGCAGTACTTTACTCCTACTTTCCTGGGCTCTGGGGTGGGCTATTTTACTCACCTTAGTGGTTTTCTTACTCTCCCAGCTATTCTCCTTACACTACACTTGTCTAAGGGGAATTTGTGATTTGCATTCCACTTTCTTAGTGTGTGGTTTGTGTTGCCCTAGACCTATTTTCTCCTATTGTATTCTGTAGCATTTCCTATTGTTTGCATTGTTCTATGACTGTTTACTTACCTGATTTTGGTCTCTAGTGTATATATTGTGTATAATACTTACCTCCAGAAGGAGTATTGCCTCTAAGATATTTTTGGCCTTGTGTCACTAAAATAAACTACCTTTATTTTTGGTAACACTGAGTATTGTCTTGACTTGCGTATAAGTACTGTGTAACTATAAGTGGTATTGCATGAGCTTTGCATGGCTCCTAGTTCAGACAAAGCTGATCTGCTATAGCTACCTCTATCAGCCTAAGCTGCTAGAACACTACTACTTTACTAATAAGGGATAACTGGACCTGCTATAAGGTGTAAGTACCCAAGGGACCCACTACACACCAGGCCAGCCTCCTACAGACCCGTTGAGCTCTTGATGCAAACAGTGCAGCGTGTACAGTCTGTGTGTCGACCCACGCCAGGGCCACGATGCAAATGCTGAACTGTTTACAGTCTGTGTGTCAGCCCATGCCATAGCCACAATGCAAACACTGCAGGGTGTACCTTTTGCATGTCGACCCACGCCAGGGCTGTGATGCAAACAGTGCAGTGTGTGCAGTCTGTGTGTCGACGCATTCTGGGGCCATGATGCAAACACTACAGTGTGTTCAGTCTGTGTGTCGACCCACGCCGGGTCCATTATGCAAACAGTGCAGTGTGTACAGTCTGTGTGTTATCCCACGCCGGGACGACGATGCAAACAGTGCAGCGTGTACAGTCTGTATGTCGACCCATGCCGGGCCGTGATGCAAACAGTGCAGTGTGTGCAGTCTGTATGTAGACCCACGCCGGGGCCTTTATGAAAACAGTGTAGTGTGTACAGTCTGTGTGTTGACCCACGCCGGGACGATGATGCAGACAGTGCAGTGTGTACAGTCTGTGTGTCGACCCACGCCGGGCCATGATGCAAACACTACAGTGTGTACAGTCTGTATGTCGACCCACGCCGGGCCATGATGCAAACAGTGCAGTGTGTACAGTCTGTGCGTCGACCCACGCCGGGCCATGATGCAAACACTACAGTGTGTACAGTCTGTGTGTCGACCCACGCCGGGCCATGATGCAAACAGTGCAGTGTGTACAGTCTGTGCGTCGACCCACGCCGGGCCATGATGCAAACACTACAGTGTGTACAGTCTGTGTGTCGACCCACGCCGGACCATGATGCAAACACTACAGTGTGTACAGTCTGTGTGTCGACCCACGCCGGGGCCATTATGCAAACAGTGCAGTGTGTACAGTCTGTGCGTCAACCCACGGCAGGGTCATGATGCAAGTAGTGCAGTGTGTACAGTCTGTGTGTCGACCCACGCCGAGCCATGATGCAAACAGTGCAGTGTGTACAGTCTGTGTGTCAGCGCACGCCAGGGCCATGATGCAAACAGTGCAGTGTGTACAGTTTGTGTGTGGACCCACGCCGAGCCCTTGATGCAAGCAGTGCAGTGTGTACAGTCTGTGTGTCAGCCCACGCCAGGGTCATGATGCAAACAGTGCAGTGTGTACAGTCTCTGTGTTGACCCACGCCGGGCCATGATGCAAACAGTGCAGTGTGTACAGTTTGTGTGTGGACCCACGCCGGGCCATGATGCAAACAGTGCAGTGTGTACAGTCTGTGTGTGGACCCACGCCGGGCCATGATGCAAGCAGTGCAGTGTGTACAGTCTGTGTGTTGACCCACGCTGGGACGATGATGCAGACAGTGTAGTGTGTACAGTTTGTGTATTGACCCACCCCGAGCCCTTGATGCAAGCAGTGCAGTGTGTACAGTCTGTGTGTCAGCCCACGCCAGGGTCATGATGCAAGCAGTGCAGTGTTTTAGGGACATAGTAAGGATTTTGGGGAAACTGGGCCTAACAAAATTTGTGGCCCCTTGTTCAGAACATCTTTGAATTAGGTATACATTTTCAGCTCGGTCACGCCCTCTGCAACTATGGTGGGGTCACTGGCACCCCACAAGAATGATGCAGTTCCCGAGGGAGCAGACGGTTCCACTGCACAGTAAGAGGAACATATTGCATAAAGGCAAAGGGGTGTGCAGAGGGCTGGACCTGTGCACTTTAAAATATTAAATGCTTGTTAATCTAACCCGAACCTAATATGTATTTTCCTTCCTGATATGCAATTGTCTTTAACCCTCACTATCTCTCAGGTTAGGACCAGAACGGCTGTGCAGCCTGACTTGGTAATAAAAAAGGGAAATAAACAAACTGGGTATTTATAAACAAACAGTCTAGGATTGTCACAAAAGCCCCAGATGCAAGACCTTGAAAGGTGGGAGGCCCTTGGCCAGAGCCCACTTTGCCTCCACCTTAAAACGTGTCAGCAGTGTGTACAGTTTGTGTGTCGCCCCACGCTGAGCTCATGATACAAACACTGCAGTGTGTCGACCCACGCTGAGCTCATGGCACAAACACTGCAGTGTGTAGACCCACGCTGAGCTCATGGCACAAACACTGCAGTGTGTACAGTCTGTGTCGACCCACGCTGAGCTCATGGTACAAACACTGCAGTGTGCAGATCCACGCTGAGCTCATGATACAAACACTGCAGTGTGTAGACCCACGCTGAGCTTATGGTACAAACACTGCAGTGTGTAGACCCACGCTGAGCTCATGGCACAAACACTGCAGTGTGTAGACCCACACTGAGCTTATGGTACAAACACTGCAGTGTGTCGACCCACGCTGAGCTCATGGCACAAACACTGCAGTGTGTAGACCCACGCTGAGCTTATGGTACAAACACTGCAGTGTGTAGACCCACGCTGAGCTCATGATACAAACACTGCACTGTGTCGACCCACGCTGAGCTCATGGCACAAACACTGAAGTGTGTAGACCCACGCTGAGCTTATGGTACAAACACTGCAGTGTGTAGACCCACGCTGAGCTCATGATACAAACACTGTAGTGTGTCGATCCCACGCTGAGCTCATGGCACAAACACTGCAGTGTGTACAGTTTGTGTGTTGCCCCACGCTGAGCTCATGATACAAACACTGCAGTGTGTCGACCCACGCTGAGCTCATGGCACAAACACTGCAGTGTGTAGACCCACGCTGAGCTTATGGTACAAACACTGCAGTGTGTAGACCCACGCTGAGCTCATGGTACAAACACTGCAGTGTGTCGACCCACGCTGAGCTCATGGCACAAACACTGCAGTGTGTAGACCCACGCTGAGCTTATGGTACAAACACTGCAGTGTGTAGACGCACGCTGAGCTCATGGCACAAACACTGCAGTGTGTAGACCCACGCTGAGCTTATGGTACAAACACTGCAGTGTGTAGACCCACGCTGAGCTCATGATACAAACACTGCAGTGTGTCGACCCACGCTGAGCTCATGGCACAAACACTGCAGTGTGTCGACCCACGCTGAGCTTATGGTACAAACACTGCAGTGTGTAGACGCACGCTGAGCTCATGGCACAAACACTGCAGTGTGTAGACGCACGCTGAGCTCATGGCACAAACACTGGATGCACGCTGAGCTCACGGCACAAACACTGCACTGTGTAGACCCACGCTGAGCTCACGGCACAAACACTGCAGTGTGTAGGGCCACGCTGAGCTCATGGCACAAACACTGCAGTGTGTAGACCCACGCTGAGCTCATGGCACAAACACAGCAGTGTGTAGACCCACGCTGAGCTCATGGCACAAACACTGCAGTGTGCACAGTCTGTGTGTCGACCCACGCTGGGCACATGACACAAACACTGCAGTGTGTAGACGATCGCTGAGCTCATGGCACAAACACTGCAGTGTGTACAGTCTGTGTGTCGCCCCACGCTGAGCTCATGGCACAAACACTGCAGTGTGTAGACACACGCTGAGCTCATGATACAAACACTGCAGTGTGTCGACCCACGCTGAGCTCATGGCACAAACACTGAAGTGTGTAGACCCACGCTGAGCTTATGGTACAAACACTGCAGTGTGTAGACCCACGCTGAGCTCATGATACAAACACTGCACTGTGTCGACCCACGCTGAGCTCATGGCACAAACACTGCAGTGTGTACAGTTTGTGTGTTGCCCCACGCTGAGCTCATGATACAAACACTGCAGTGTGTCGACCCACGCTGAGCTCATGGCACAAACACTGCAGTGTGTAGACCCACGCTGAGCTTATGGTACAAACACTGCAGTGTGTAGACCCACGCTGAGCTCATGATACAAACACTGCAGTGTGTCGACCCACGCTGAGCTCATGGCACAAACACTGCAGAGTGTAGACCCACGCTGAGCTTATGGTACAAACACTGCAGTGTGTAGATGCACGCTGAGCTCATGGCACAAACACTGCAGTGTGTAGACCCACGCTGAGCTTATGGTACAAACACTGCAGTGTGGTGTCCCACGCTGAGCTCATGATACAAACACTGCAGTGTGTAGACGCACGCTGAGCTCATGGCACAAACACTGGATGCACGCTGAGCTCACGGCACAAACACTGCAGTGTGTAGACCCACGCTGAGCTCACGGCACAAACACTGCAGTGTGTAGACCCACGCTGAGCTCATGGCACAAACACAGCAGTGTGTAGACCCACGCTGAGATCATGGCCCAAACACAGCAGTGTGTAGACCCACGCTGAGATCATGGTACAAACACTGCAGTGTGCACAGTCTGTGTGTCGACCCACGCTGGGCACATGACACAAACACTGCAGTGTGTAGACGATCGCTGAGCTCATGGCACAAACACTGCAGTGTGTACAGTCTGTGTGTCGCCCCACGCTGAGCTCATGGTACAAACACTGCAGTGTGTAGACCCATGCTGAGCTCATGGTACGAACACCGCAGTGTGTAGACGCACACTGAGCTCATGGCACAAACACTGCAGTGTGTAGACCCATGCTGAGCTCATGATACAAACACTGCAGTGTGTAGACGCACGCTGAGCTCATGGCACAAACACTGCAGTGTGTACAGTCTGTGTGTCGACCCACGCTGAGCACATGGCACAAACACTGCAGTGTGTACAGTCTGTGTGTCGACCCACGCTGGGCACATGACACAAACACTGCAGTGTGTAGACGCACGCTGAGCTCATGGCACAAACACTGCAGTGTGTACAGTCTGTGTGTCGACCCACGCTGAGCACATGGCACAAACACTGCAGTGTGTACAGTCTCTGTCGCCCCACGCTGAGCTCATGGTACAAACACTGCAGTGTGTAGACCCATGCTGAGCTCATGGTACGAACACTGCAGTGTGTAGACGCACGCTGAGCTCATGGCACAAACACTGCAGTGTGTAGACCCATGCTGAGCTCATGATACAAACACTGCAGTGTGTAGACGCACGCTGAGCTCATGGCACAAACACTGCAGTGTGTACAGTCTGTGTGTCGACCCACGCTGAGCACATGGCACAAACACTGCAGTGTGTACAGTCTGTGTGTCGACCCACGCTGGGCACATGACACAAACACTGCAGTGTGTAGACGCACGCTGAGCTCATGGCACAAACACTGCAGTGTGTACAGTCTGTGTGTCGACCCATGCTGAGCACATGGCACAAACACTGCAGTGTGTACAGTCTGTGTGTCGACCCACGCTGGGCACATGACACAAACACTGCAGTGTGTAGACGCACGCTGAGCTCATGGCACAAACACTGCAGTGTGTACAGTCTGTGTGTCGACCCACGCTGAGCACATGGCACAAACACTGCAGTGTGTACAGTCTGTGTGTCGACCCACGCTGAGCACATGGCACAAACACTGCAGTGTGTACAGTCTGTGTGTCGACCCACGCTGGGCACATGACACAAACACTGCAATGTGTAGACGCACGCTGAGCTCATGGCACAAACACTGCAGTGTGAACAGTCTGTGTGTCGACCCACGCTGAGCACATGACACAAACACTGCAGTGTGTACAGTCTGTGTGTCGACCCACGCTGAGCACATGACACAAACACTGCAGTGTGTACAGTCTGTGTGTCGCCCCACGCTGAGCTCATGGCACAAACACTGCAGTGTGTACAGTCTGTGTGTCGCCCCACGCTGAGCTCATGGTACAAACACTGCAGTGTGTAGACCCACGCTGAGCTCATGGCACAAACACTGCAGTGTGTACAGTTTTGTTTGTTCTCCCACTGTGTGCTCTTTTCACAGGCTGAGGGTCTACCCACAGCAGGCACGAGGCTCTACAACGTTACAGTTTGTGCGTCTGTCTGCACAAGGATGACACACAGGGCGCAGTGTCCACTGCCTGCCAGGCGCAGAGCAGGACACACGTCGTGTAGATGGACACCGCCGCTCGCTGCCTGTCCGTGAGCTCCTGCACACAGGTGCACACACAAGTGGAAGTAGACATGTTTGTGTAGCCACAGGAGAATATTCAACAGGCCATCGCTGGCACGGAGCCTTCTTGTTGACAGCTGTGCGTGGCAGTGGAGTCCGGGGGTGATGGGCTTAGACTGCAGCCCCCCCGAAAGCTTCATGGGTCAGATGTGATGCCTGTGGCTGGCTGGGTGAGGAGGAGGGGGGCTTCTCTGGTCCCCCCACCTCACATCTGGCGCCCCAGTCAGTGTGCTTCACAGCACCGCTGTGGTTCCTGGCCACGGGCCGGGTCCCTCCTCGCCAGCAGAACCAGAGTGCTCCAGCCACGGGGGTATGGGGGGGTCCAGCTGACTCTGGCGGCTGGGGGAGTGTGCGGCCGCCTTCATCGCGGATATAAATTATATTCTGGCCTTGGAGGGGGGCCAGAGGCTGTGCGGCCGAGCAGCAGCTGGAACCGGCCCAGGAAGCGACCAGATCACTGGCGGGAAGAGGGAGCTCGGCCTGTGCATCCGCAGAGGTGGCCACGGGCCAGGAAGGCCAGTCCAGCATCAACAGGACCGGCCCAGTAAGGGCAACGCGGGGGCCCGTAAACTGCACTCAACCAGGTTACAAGAGAGGGAGGAGAAGCAGGGTGCCCGGACTCCAGAACTGCACACCCGCTGTCCTACACCCGGAAGAAATCCAGCGCCAAGAAGATCGGTTTAGCGCTAACACAGCAGGTCCATGAGCAGGGGTGTAACTCGGGGGAGGGGGTTTGGGTGTTACACCCCACTAAAAAGTGTATTCTGTAGTAAATAGTTGGTACAAGCGCTTCAGTCGTGTAATGTGAAGTGTGTGTCTGTCGGTTTTCACCTGGGAGCTGTGCACGCCCACACAGCCAAAACACACACACACACTCTCTTGTCTATGTTTTGAAGGCCTTAAATGTTGATTAGTTAAAAAAAGATTGCGTTTTAAGTACCCCTACCAGCTGCATTCCTCTCTGCCCCTTAAGCCCCCTCTGTTTCTCATATAATGTGTTCTAACATAATGTCCAGCGTGATTGTTGGGAAATCTGGAGTTCCCACCCCATACTGACCAGGCCACGCCCCTGTCCATCAGCGGGGGCGATCCAGCCAAGGCCAGGCTAGACCCCTTATAGCAAGGCCCGTCTAGCAGAGCAAACAACTGTTCAGAGCCAGACTGCAGTGGGGGACTGACGTGCACGAGCACCAGCTGTGGAAGCAAAGCGCCAAGAAGACTGGACCAGCGCCAAGAAGACTGGACAATTATCACCAGAGTAGGTCCTGAGCCAGCAAGGCTGGTCCAGCACCGGAACACTCCAGGAAACTAATGTTCTGAGCCGAATCACAGGATGGAAAGAGGGGCGCGCAGCCCGGCCGGCAGACTGTCTACGGGTAGCTAGCCCAAAGCCTGCCAGGCCAGGTCAGAGCCCGCAGGACAAGCCATGAGCAGCTCATCAACCCCTGGGGATGCGTACAGTTCTGACACATTCCCAGCTTTACAGATTCTTGTAAATCTGGGGCAGCGTCAAAACCCATGGGTGTTGCGTGGGAAGACCCACCGCAACGCCCATGGAACACCCCCCTGGTGCAAAGTAAGGTAACGCAGTGACATGCGCTGCATTGCCTTACACCATATCTTGCAAGCCATGAAAAGACACAAAAAGTGGCTTTCAGTGGCCTTGTCGATACGGGTCTGCACTCTGCGCTGCTGAGCGTCATAAAAAATGACGCACCAGAAGTGCAAAGGGCTTGTAAATAAGCCCCTAAATTTGCCCAGTGGCGGGAGAATTTTCCCACTGGGCAACCTGGCTTCCAACAGATTGGTTCCAGCACTTTGATCTCAACTTGGTTCCAGCAGTATTTTACAACCTAGGCGTCCAGAAATAAAAGTCCTTACCAGATTTTGCCTCTAAATTTGCCAAAAGTTTTTTGATAGTTTTATACCTCATTTTCTTTGAAATGGAAGTGAATCCGGCAGCCTTGTCTGTTTTGTCCAGAACGGAGATTTGATTTTGGTATCAAGAAAGGTCCTCCCGGGTTAGCAGCAAGGCAAATAAAGCCGAGTAGGCAACTGCATTGAGAAGGCGGGGGAAAGCTCGTCCACCACTGATTAGTCAACAGGAAACAGAGGGAGCAGGAACCACACATGTAGTGCCGGAAGGAGTACCAGAGACAGAGGGGCAGGACCCATCATCCTGTCATAAAGAGCCCAGTAGCCGACGCGGTCTCAAGCGGAGAGTGGTACATCCGCTCATCATTTGGCTCCTGCAGAATGGAAGTCACACCATTCAGACCTTCTAGAGAAAGACTTGGCACTTGAAGTGCAGAAACTGGTGGATGAGAAGCAAAAAGCAACTCTGGCTTTGGAGGAATGCAAAAAAGCAAACTACAGGGGAACTCGCAGACCAAGGTGAGACCTGGGTAAACTCTGATATCTTCAACAACGTCTCAACAGGTATCAATTAGAACTTGAATTCAACCCAAATAATGAAGAAACACAAGAGGAAAGCACCAAGTAGAATTCTGCATGTATAATGCAAGATCAATAAACAATAGAATGTATAGCAGCATCAACATTTATAAAAAGTAAGTGCAGTGAATAAAGACGAGTGAACACAAAGTGCTCGCAAACCAGTTCCCGTGAACAGCGCAGGTGAACCACACAGAAGAGAGAACTGCATGTAGGCAAAGAATATATGATTTTAGTACATGAACTTGACAGTGTAAAATTGATTTGTAAAGTATCATGCATTAAATCCCTAGCCAGATTTCGCTGTATCAGATGTCAATGGCGTTTCGACCCCAATTATTTAGAGTCATCATCAGGACAACGTTGCACCTAGATAATGGAGTGCTACCAAGAGAAAGAGGATACAAGTTAGCAATGGAAAGATATGAAACCAGGGCTGTGCTTAAGAGTGAGTAAAACTCACAGAGCTGATTATTAGGTCTGAGAAAAAAATTGTAGTATAGCCAAACTTGAAACTTTTTTGATAAACGTTGATGCTGCTATATATTTTCATGTTTATTGAGCTCACAATATAAACACATTATTCTACTTGGTGCTTTCCTCTTGTGTTTCTTCATTATTTGTTTTATTTTGAAGTTCTAATTGATACCTGTTGAGACTTTTTTGGAAGAATTCATGGCACTCAGTGCTTGAGGCTGAACTCAGATGTGTAGAATTGGAGGTTCAGTGAGCCACTGGAACTTGTCAATAGCATCAATGAAGCCGAGGGCAGAACAATAAGTCATTTTGCAAGGTCCCGCCTCCAACACTCTGTAGGCAGCCAACCCTGCTGTGCATAGACTTTGGACTCTTTTTTTGTTTTATTTTCACATATATATATATATATATATATATATATATATATATATATATATATATATATATATATATATATATATATATATATATTTTTTTTTTTAAATGTATTTACAGTTTTTTTTTTTACCCTAGCCAAGCGTTAATTAAGTGTAGTGGGGTCCTAGTCCCTTGTTGGACCTCCAGTGAGAAGCAGGATTTGTGGATTTATTTCATATCTAGGAACTTCACAGGAGGTCCGGGAAGGGACAAGGACTTCTTTTCATTTCACTGTCTGGTGAAGTGATCTCGCTGGGAGCCCCGCGCCTGAAGCAGTGGTCAGGGGATGCCTGCATTTTGGATATTTTGGACTTATTTCCAGGGAACTAAATGGCGACTGCAAAAGATTTTTCTCTGTTGCGGCCAGATGATGAAAAAAAGGTAGGGTCTGCAAACCCAGCTTCAGATTGATGGACCTGGTCTTCCAATAGAGTTTGATTTTTTTTTTCTTTTGAGAAAGTATAAAGCCACTCATTCCCATCTGTGAAAATGAATGTGTGCAGCGGCATGTGCAAAATATGTTGAAGACAATTGTAGGTTGGCAGTCGATGTTGAAGCAGTATAACTTGGCTGCTCCATTATGCTTCCTAAAATGTGAGAAGAAGAGGTGGTCATTTTTCTTTTTGTAACGTGTAAACCGAATTGCTAAATGTAGTGCACAGAAATATATTAGTAAAAAGTGCATAATGAAATTTAATGTTTATGTAAGCCATATTTTATATGCGTTTGCAAGAATGTCAATGTTATAGTATTTTAGAAATGTTATTCCTTATAATCATTTTATATTCGACAAGTTGAACAGTACAAGCATATTTGAGCTAAAGTATACCGGTGTTCATTTTAGTTGGCCGGAGTGAAGGCCACATTCTTTTTGTATGTTTTAATCTTCAACGTGAAAGCTTGCTTTTCCAAAGCTGCAGGTGCTGAAATGAACAAGAAGCTCATTGTGCACGGGAGATAAGAAAGTCTAAGAGAGGCCGTTCTGGACAAAGGGAGCATCCTGGCATTGGCAGCTATTGTTTCTGACATTCCTGAATGCAAGGGTTTATCAAGGTGAGTGTTGAAGAGTGGAAGGCCGAATTGTTAATTATCTTTGGTGCAGTTGTGTTTTCAAATGATTGTTTTGGTCATTATGACATCACACCTGGAAAAACTAAGATTTAAGAATAGTTTAGATGGCGAGAGATACAAACTCTCTCTGCCCCTTGCTCGGAGTGGACGTTTCCGAGGTGCAGACCTCACACTTTCTATGTGGCTTATGCATTCCCACCTCTTAAACAGAATCTTCTACTGAAATTCTGTTTGCTAACCTTTCTCAAATATTCCTTTTGGTATTAGAATAGTTTAGGAGCTAGATTCAATTGTTAGGCAAGAGGACTTAATTTTAGAATCCAGACATCATGTTCTTTTTCCTGATTTTCTGCATTGTTGCTATTGAAGTCTTGGTCTTTAATATAATGTTTTGCTTTAATATTGTGTGACGCCTTCATTCTCCATTGGTGATCTTGTATATCTATACTGTGGTTTTGAGACTCACCTATATAACTTTGCCTTCAAGTCTGTAATAAAGCCTTTAATACTTCAGTTTGGACTCTGAGGCTTAATGTGTGACTACTGAGTTGCACTGTATTTGATTTGAATGAGTGGGTAAAATTATCTCTTCACCCCTCGGGGACACGGAAGAAAAGATCAATCGGACCCCAGATGAAAAGATAGGGCACCAGGCTACATCACACCATGTGAGCCAATGCAGTGGGAACACAGACTATTTTTACACCACAGAGCCTTGAAAATACAACACAGAGTGACAGCGTTGTTTATTACAATGCCAAGCAGAAAATACAGCAGTCATCGGATCCGTTTCCTGTGGACACAATGCAGTGGTGTGCTGGCACCACGCAGGCACAGGGCAGGCCCACCCTGCAGCCTGTCTATTTAATGATGACTCAGAGACGGTGTCTGCAGGCGGCTGGAAACAGGTCTTTTAAACAAAGCACTCACGGGATGAGTCATATGGCAGGAAGCTCGAGAGCAAACCTCTGTTTATTTTCTTAACACCACCGGGGACGCCTGAGATCACACAAGGCGCTGCGCTTGACCTGTTGAGACCAGTCGCTGCAGCGGTGTAGTGGACAGGCCGGCTCACCATTAGGGTGACCACCCATCTGTAATTTTCACAGACTGCCCATAATTTTGCCCTGCTGTCCGGTGTCCATGATGGATTACTTAACGGACGACATTTGTCCGAGATTTTAACGTTTGGGCAAATCCACAAAACGTAATTGGACAAATAAGTTTCCCCAGCTGGAGCGCGAGGGAGGGAGTCTCTGTGCTTTGATCCCAAGGGAGTGGCAGCCAGATAAGAAGCAGGCCTTCTTCCCAGGGTGTCTACTCCCTGAAAGAAATGCAAATGTGGGCAACTGGTGAATCTGCGAATGTAAAGGGCTTGGAAGCCTGTATTGGCTTTAATGGAAGGAGTCACTTGAAGCTTTTTGAGGGCAAAGATATTTTCTTTTAGAGAGGTACTGGAAGGGTGTTCCAAGCTGAGTTGGGGAGTGTGTGTTTTTAATGGACAGTTATAAAAAATATTTGCACTAAGTATAATCTGTATATTATTAAAATCTATAACTTAGAAGCACTTTTTATGTTTAAGCTAAATTTATATGCAAATTTTTTAGGCAGCCTATATTATGCTGTGTGTAATACATGTTGAAAATAATGACTTGCACATTTACAGTGCTTTCAGGGACCTCGGGACCCCACAGTACTAATAAACACTGGCAATTGCGATAGGTGTTGTCTATGCAGGAGTTATTGGCTTTGCCAATGTTTTTTAGCCATGTTTGACACAAGACTGGCTGCTGTTCAGCATGGCTAAAAGTTAGTGGCATAGAGGAGAGTGGGGCAGAATATTGTAGAATGCAATGGTGAGGAGTGGAGTAGAGTGTTGTGGAGTGGTGGAGAGTGTTGTTGTTAGACCTGACAGCCTTAGGGTGGTCACCCCTAACTTTTTGCCTGCCTCCCTCTGCTTTATGGTACTGTTTTTGCTGGTTTTAGGACTCTGCACACTTTACCACTTCTAACCGGTGCTAAAGTGCATATGCTGTCTCCCTGACATTGATTCCTACCCAACTGGCTTACTTAATCTACTTGTAAGTCACCAGTAAAGTGCACTACATGTGCCCAGGGCCTGTAGATTAAATGCTACTAGTGGGCCTGCAGCACTGATTGTCCCCCCCACATGAGTAGCCCCTTAACCTTGTCTCAGGCCTGCCCTGGCAAGGCCTGTGTGTGCAGTTTCACTGACAATTCGACTTGGCATTTAAAAGTACTTGCCAAGCCTTAAACTCCCCTTTTTCTACATATAAGTCACCCCTAAGGTAGGCCCTAGGGCAGGGTGCTATATTGATAAAAGGCAGGACATATACCTGTGTAGTTTATATGTCCTGGCAGTGTAGAACTCCTACATTCGTTTTACACTGCTGAGGCCTGCTCCTTTCATAGGCTAACATTAGGGCTAACCTCGTATACTGTTAGAGTGGTAGATTCTGATCTGAAAGGAGTAACAAGGTCATATTTAGTATAGCCAGAATGGTGATACAAAATCCTGCTGACTGGTGAAGTTGGAGTTAATATTACTATTTTAGAAATGCCACTTTTAGAAAGTGAGCATTTTTCTGCACTTAAATCCTTCTGTACCTTACAATCCACGCCTGGCTAGGTTAATTGACAGCTCCCTTGTGCATTTCACTCAGTCAACCCCAAACACAGGATGCTCAGTCACACCTGCACACATTTGCATACTGAATGGGTCTTCCTGGGCTGGGAAGGTGGAGGGCCTGACACTTACATTTGAAAGGACAGTGACCTGCCCTCACACAGTGGACTGCCAAACCCACTACTGGGAGCCTGGCAGACAGGATGGAACTGAAAGGGGACCTGGTGGACTTCTAAGCCACTCTTTGACGTCTCTCCCACTTCAAAGCACATTTGGGTATTTAAACAGGGCCTCTGACTACCAACTCAGGCACTTCTGGACACGATACCCCTGGTGAAGGAACTCTGAACCAGACCCTGCAACCTGCCAAGAGGAACTGCCTGGCTGTCCAAAGGACTCACCTGACTGCTTTTCTGCAAAGGACTGCTGCCCTGCCGTTGCCCTGATGCCTTGCTGCCCTCTGTCTCTGCTGAGAAGTGCTCTCCAAGAGCTTGGCTAGAGCTTGCCTCCTGTTTCTTGAAGTCTCTGAGCCAAAAAGACTTCATCCTGCAAAGAACTCTGTGTGCGGCGAAAAGTAAACGCACAGCCTGCCAGAAACGACGCACAGCCTGCATCGCAGTGAAAAAATCACTGCACGCCGAACCGGAACGATGCAGCCCAACTCCCCGAGAGGAGATCAACGCAGTGCCAACATTGCGACTGGAACTTTGACGTACTGCCCACTGCATCAATGCATAGCCGAGCCGGAACGATGCAGCCCAACTTCCTGCGAGAAGAATCGACGCAGCGCCTGCCGTGCAACAGAAATTTCCCTGCATCGCCCACCGGATCGACGCAGCTCCTGTGACTTCATCCTGTGCGCCCAGGATTTCTCCTCATTGTCCCTGGGGGGTCGGAATAGCCCGCAACTTGAAAAGGATCCAAGTCTTCACGCCGGAAATCAGCGCAAGGCCCTGACTGCGTGGACAAATATTGACGCATCGTCTGTGTGAGCCCAGAGAAACTGACGCACACCTCCCCGTTTTCCATGCATCTCCTCCTCTGCGGCCCCTTGCAGATAATTTAGACGCAAACCAGGTACTGTGTGCTTGCATGAGACACTTGTTGCTGTCGCGTAGGCTCTCATTATTCTAATGAGACTACTGGATTTCTAGTGGCAGAACCGCTTGCGGTGTGGGAGACTGAGTCTAACCCACTACAGGTGACACCTGTCGCTTCAATCCGGGTTCTGCTCCGGCTAACTAGCAGTGCCTCATCTCTACCCCAGGGCAGGGATGTTTGGGCAGCCAAGCGCATGACATAACTGGTTTCTCAGGGAAGCTGTGGTCACTCAGGTCTCATCCGTTTCTCTCAGTTACATTAGCCTCACATACACAATGACAAACAGAGGCAGTATATATTTCAATAATGCTTTAATAAAGCGACTGCATCTTAGATAGCAAAGCGTGAACTGCAATAACCAGGACGATACAGCATGACAAGATTAAAATTGTGACAAGGAGAGTAAAACATAGAAATAATGCTACCATATTGTCACTAGAATCAACAGACTAATTCCTACATAGGCTGTAATAGAGCACAGCGTATTAAGCTCTAATTCTGCCCGTCAGGTTCCCCTGGGAAGACATCATCCCCCATACCTGAGCAAAGGCCTGAAGTCTGCAAAACAGCTATAGGCAAACCAGCATACAGTTGTGGTTCTCTGGCTGGAATCTCCCACTAACGTGTAAGGGACAGGAAAGTGTTTTTATAATAAAACAGCTGGTGTTCTAAGAAAATGTCCCTACGTAAGGATGTGTATTTTCTATGAATGTCAGAGACTAAACTTATACCACGTTCACCGGCAACCTATCTTACTGCAGTCTTGGAAGAAGCACAGAGTAAGCAAGAATGTCTTGTTTGAGAACAGAGTGCTGGCCTAGACAAAAACAGTCAGATAGAGAGAAAATAAAACAAGACTGTAAAAGTGGCTACTGTAACAATAATAAAGAAAAGCCAAATCAAATATATCTATGTTAAAGTGCACAGCGGCAGGCCTATTATGTTAAAATAACATGCATGAAGCTATAACTAAAATGGCAACACAACACTGCTTTCTAAAGACTAAAAACTCTTTTTGTCATTCTCTAAAGTGATATTTCAACATGTACTTATCCAATCTTGATCATTTTGACCTGCATTTAATCAGAGAAATATTCTATATTTTTCTCAACACTGTGTGGTGTATTTTTGTGGTGTTATACTGTGTTATTGCATGATTTATTGCATAAATACTTTACACATTGCCTTCTAAGTTAAGCCTGACTGCTCAGTGCCAAGCAACCAGAGGGTGGGCACAGGATAGTTTGGATTGTGTGAAGGGGGCCGAGCCAAGATGGCGACCAGTGCAGTCGCATAAGCCGGAGCCCGGCGTGGGCCCCTGTTAAATATTTACTTAAATATCCTGTAATCGACAGGCGGCCGGTCCCGACATGGCCACACAAAGACGAGGGGCCGGGGGCACTGAGCGATGAGGTGGTGACCCCTGAATAGTGAACAGGCGAGCCCCCGTCAGGCACCGGGAGTACGGGTGGTGCGAGCTGAGAGGCCGCAAGACTATGGAGCAGAGCAGATGAGGCCCTGAGACTTTGCGGGGCGACGTGCGAATGAGGGCTTGACCATCGTCGATGCGGAGGTGAGGCGCGAGGAGAATGCCCTGCGCCCCACCTCACGGTGAGGAGGACAGAGTGGTTGCAGCGACAAGGGCCGACTTGGCGACCCGGAGGAGAAGGCACGCGAGCTGGCTGCTGCCTGGCGTGAATCCACTGCCTGGCTGTTGATGCAAGCGGAGAGGTGGGCTGCTGGCGCCCTTGACCTCAGGACCCATATGATGCCGTGCGGGGTGGCCTTCCCTACTGGCCTTACTAGTGGCCCCTTACTGATGGTGGGCACCACGCTTTCCCCGGTGCATCCCGCTGTGTGGTGACCGGGTGACACTCCTGGAGGACTTTCGAAAGGCGGCAACAGTGTGCAGGCCATCCAAGGGTCACCGCTGCCATTTGCTAGACCCTGATCATTTGCCGGCCACGATCGACCGTTATAAAGGTGGTGTTGGGCCCACAACGCCACCATGATGGGAAAGCACAGGGGCAGTAAAACCCCCTCGCAGGGTCCTGATACAATGAGGACCCAAGAATCCACGTCGTGGCCTTTATGCAGTTGGAATCTACTCTAAAGATGCATTTTGCACAATTTGATAAGGTAGTCCAAGCCATCCTGGATACAAAGACTTCCTTGGAGTCCAGGATTGATGCAATTTCCATGGATGTGAACCTGCTCAGGGTGAATCATCTTCACTTGGCAGAAAGAGTTGCGGAGACAGAGTCCACGCTTACCTCTCTGTGCCCCACAGTCTCGGAACTTCAAACCCAAATGCATCGGCTCCAGGAAGAGGCCGTTGCTTTGCACAAGCGAGCGGAGGACGCTGAGGGGAGATCTCGGCGTAACAATATTAGACTCCTGGGCTTCCCTGAACAAACTGAGGGCCCCAGTGTGGAGCTGTCTGTGGAACAATGGCTGATTGACAATGTGCTAGAAGGAACCCCCTCCCGGTTATTTTCAGTGGAGAGGGCTCCCAGGATACCCTGGAAGGCCCCCCAAGCCACGGCCCACTACAGCTCTCCTCCTTAACTTCAATGATCGTGATCAGATTCTCCAGCTGTCCCGAACAACCGGTCCATGGCGACATGAGAACGCACAGATAACAGCCTATCCTGACTTCACCGCAGAGGTACAAAGACAACGTAGCTCATATGGTAAGGTGAAGCAATGCCTAAGGGAGTTGAACCTCAAATATGCACTCTTGTTCCCGGCCAGAATGAGAATAGTGAATGGCGAGGCTACTCCGCTGTTCTCCGCTCCTGAGGATGTATGGACATGGCTACACGCCAAGGGTTTGGCAGGCTCTCTAGAGAAGGAAAGGGATGAAACGACCTGACTGACTCCCCAGGTTAAACGGCGACCTCGCAGACCACCTAGACTCAAACTCTCCCGAGCACAGGTGGCTAAAGAAAGAGCAGAGGCGGTACTGGAGGCCTCTCAGTTGTCACTTAATCCTTTCCATGTACTGGATGACCGACCAGCGGAAGACCAGGACTCCGAGGTGGCCACCCCGGCTTCCTCACAGGCCTCCGAGGGGGACGGGCCAGTGCTCACTCCCCGTATAGGTGATGGCCTATAGTGACAGGATCAATGAACCATGTTGTGCCCCAAGGCCACTTTACTCGTGGGGTATCTATGTTGCGATAGACCCACAATGCCCTTCACATGGGGGCCTGTTTCTGCAGTACTCTCTCAATGGTATGACCTCTATTGCACCAAGGAGGTGTGGATTAGTGTGTGGTCGGCTGCCCCCGAAGGACTAACAGTGTTCGATGATTACGGTTTTACACCGGATGCAGTTTGGGAAGTTTTGAAATGCTGCTTGTTGTGGTTCACGCCTGGGATCGGAGAGTTGTTCAAAACGTTTTTTATAGTTTGGTGATGTCTGGTTCGGTGGGGAGCTTGGCAACGCCTGGTTCAGGGAGCAGGGGTCAGGGAGGGGGGGCGGAGATGATGCTGGACATGCTACATCGCTATTATGGGAAGTGATTACACTGCTTTAACATGGAATGTCCGGGGAATGGGGACTCCGGCTAAGAGGCACAAGGTGTACGCATATCTCAGACATAGGCAGGCACATTTTGCGTGCTTACAAGAAACGCATCTGGCACATGGCGAACTGCTTAAATTAAGTCGTAGGTGGAGAGGGGCAGATATATGGCACAGGATTCTCTGCATATGCTAGAGGAGCACTTATTTGGCTAGCCCCAGGGGTGCTCTTTGTTCAACAGACGACTCATATAGATACGGAGGGCTGTTATGTCCTTCCTGAGCATGCTCTCTCCTGCCCTACTACAGCACCCTGAAGCACTGGGAATATGGGGAGGGGACTTCAATTGCATACATGACACTGATTTGGATCAGTCAATTCCTCCCCTTCCGAACACCCCAGGTATACAAATTACCAGACACTTCCGGCAGTGGTGTTCCTTTCTAGGTCTCCCTGATGTCTGCATCACCTCAGCGACAGGGAACACTCCTACTACGCTCCGGGACACCAGATCCATACACAACTAGACTATTTCTTTTGTAATTCAGAGGGCTGGCCTATGATGTGTGACTCTGAGTACTTGGGCAGGACGCTATCAGACCACAACCCCCTCAGACTTAAATTTCAGTGGGGGAGAGTCAGACCGCCCATACCTATGTGGAGAATGAGAGTTGAGGCCCTGCAGGACACTGCATATAGGGAAACGATAAGGAACCATACCTCAAATTACTTCACTATCAATTCAGGCTCGCTGGATGACCTAATAGTGGAGCGGGATACCATGAAAGTGGTATTAAGAGGCTAGTGTATGGCAACCTCCTCTGGAGTGAGAGCATCCCTCTTACACACTGTAACGGACTTAGAGGATAGCATTCAGGAGCTAGAAAAGGAAGCGGTCCACTCCCCCCGGCACGCCCTCTACTGACAGCTCAACGGGGCCTTTGCAATATCAACTATAAGTCATATCTAGCTCGACAACACATGGAAGGTGATAAACCTGGATGCATCTTGGCATGGCTGCTGCGTTCTGAAACCCCTCATACTATTCTGGGTACGATTCGCGACTGCAGAGGCCAGGTAGTACACATGCAGGAGGCGATCAATGAAACTTTTGCCCTTTATTATGAGCAACTCTACTCCTCACCAGTTTGCTGTTGTCCCCATCATTCCCAAGTGTTCTTGCAGGATTTCACCTTACCTCATCTAATGCAGTCACAGAGAGATGAGTTGGATAAACCCATTGCAATAGATGAGATTAAGCTAGCAATCCAGCAAATGACCAGAGGGAAGACACCAGGTATAGATGGGTTCCCAGTTGAATTCTAAGCCACGTTTGGAGATATCTTACGCCGCGACTTTTAGACATGTATGAAGTTGCTCACCGACGAGGGGATTTGCCAGACTCGCTGCGTGAGGCACTCATTGTAGTACTACCTTAACCGGGAAGGGATCCCCTTAGCACGAGCTCATACCGCCCCCGCCAATGTTAAACATTGACTACACTACAAAATCCTGAGTAAAATCCTAGCAAATAGATTAATGCTGTTAACTCACCATCTGATCCACCCTGACCAATGTGGTTTTTTGCCGCAAAGGGCCATGCACCATAACATTAGACGATTGTGCCATATCATGAATGCAATGTCAGGGGAGATGGGCCATCCAGTGGCCGTCTCTCTAGACTTTTAAAAGGCGTTTGATACCTTGGGTTGGTCATATTTAACGCAGGTCCTCCGACGATTTGGAATGGGTCCATACTTTCTGGGATGGGTGACACTGTTATATACTGCCCCATGCGCGCGGGTGCACACAGATTTCTCGCTCCTTTCCAATACAACAGGGCACTCTCGCCGGTCTTATTTGCCCTAGCAATGGAAACCCTGGCAATATGTCTCCGAAACAGGGGAGTTGACTGGGGAATCCAGGCGAGACGTCAGTAGCACAGTACTTCACTGTATGCGGACGATGTTCTAATATACCTGAGAGACGCAGAGGGCTCGCTCCCGGATCTTTTTGGCTTGCTGGATGGGTTTGCTGAGGCATCAGGCCTACGGGTAAACTGGGGGAAATCCTGTATTTTCCCACTGCGAGCTGTGGATAGTCCTCAATCTATCCACTTGGGTGATGGGCAACGTCTGTGGTCACAGGGGACTCTCCGATACCTGGGGACGCATGTGTATCACACTGAGGCTGATCTACTTGAGGGCAACCATGGCAGAGCTTTGACGTCACTACGCCACTCCCTCCCCTTCTGGACACGACTTCCCCTGTCTCCCATGGGACGAGCGTCTATAGCTAAGATGCTGGTACTGCCCCAACTTTTATATTTTTTCGTGGCACTGCCAGTCATCCCACTAAAATCCTTTTTTCGAACTTTGAGAAGCTTATTAAAAGCGCTTAAATGGTGGCAGGGTCAGAAAAGGGTATCCCTAAATGCGCTTCAGGAACCAGTGCAGGAGGGAGGAATGGTGGTCCATGACATGGAACGCTATTTTGCGGCTGCACAACTACAGTGGCCCATGCGCTGGATAGCTGGCGACCAGACGTCAGAGGGGGATATAGTGCGGGCCACGCTCGGTGAGAGAGGGTGCTTAAATGGCTGCTGGACACTGGGCCGCGACATCCTGATCCTGGCCTACTTATGCGAACGGCACAGTTGGTATGGCAGCGATATATCCAACTTCCGAAGAGGGTGATGCCCTACTCTCCGTGACACCCTTTATGGGAAATACCTTTATTGCGATGCCTTTGGCTTTGGTACAATTTCATTCCCTGGAAGACTGGTGAGGTACGTTGTTTGGGGGATCTGTACAGTGATGGGTTGCTGTTGTCCTTTCAGGACCTTATGGGAGCAGATGGCCTATACCCAGGACAATTTTTTGCCCATAATGCGGTAAGCATGGTGATGGGCAAGCTATGGCATCTGGGATAGGCTGAACCTCCTACCCACAGTGGTCTACACTGTATACTATCACAGGGACAGACCCACAAAGCAATCTTGGCTCTATATTTAGCACTATGAGAGCCTCAGATTATCCATCACCCATGAAATAAGACCAGATGGGAAGACTATTTAGGCGTTGCTTTTACTGACGAGCAGTGGACAATGGCATTAGAACGGGTGAAGTATATCTCGCATTACAGTAGACTGAAATACACACAATTCAATTATTTACACCAAACATACTTAACACCGCATCGTTTACATAGGATATTTCCGGGCTCCTCACCCCACTGCCCTAGATGTGGGCATGATGATGCCACTTTTTCACACATGACTTGGGAATGCCATGTGTTACGCCCCGTATGGTACAGAGTCTTACTGTATGTATCAGAGATTATAGACACGTCGCTACCATTGGACCCACTGCTCTGCCTTCTGGGGCTGGCAAAAAGAACTAAGACAACGAAACACTATTTAAAATTTGTAGACCTAGCATTAATATTGTTTCAGAGGCTCATCGCCATGTCATGGAAGGCAACACAACCACCCAATATTGACAACTGGCTGCATGCAACCTTGAGATGGACCACCGCAAAAATCAATGCAGTAGCGCACGATTATAGAACCCGGGGCGGGAATGGGGTGGCCACAATGTGGGACACTTACGTACTCAAATTATCGGACATACAAGCCTCACAGGCAACAGCTAAGACTGGAACCTGGAACATAATTCCAACTGCACCGGCGCCTTTATCGCCCTCACCACTAGTGACCCCCCAATGACAGCCTCGATCCGATTCTTCCTTATACATCACAATCTGGGACATGATTCTTCCCATAATCCCCACAAACAATGGCACCACAAACCTGACACGAGGTGGGGACAGTCGCTGCTCCCCCTGGCCGCCCCGCTGCGCTGCTCCTGCGACGCAGGGCCCCCAAATGAGGCGGAGAAATTCTCGCCATCTTATACCCCACTGCACCAGGCACTAGTGCAGTTGTTTCTAACCCCCTGTTGAATCCCCCTATCTTCCACCATCGGTGGGAGTTATCAACATGCATATATACTAGAGATGATAGGATGGCACATATTAGTGAGACAAGACATCAGTTATGAGCTAATACCCAGGAATTCAAGTTCATCCACACAAGAAATAGGTGTTTATACCACCTTATATATGTTGATAGGTCAGATATTATGATCACCAACTAAAGGAATGTTATAGCCATATATTTGTTGAATGTTATTGATCTCGATCCACGTTGATGGTTGTTTTCATCTCTGTTTTGAAAACTCAATAAAGATATCTTTAAAAAAAAAAAAAATTGAATTGTGTGTGACTTACCCTGACTATAGTGAGGGTCCTTGCTTGGCAAGGGGGTAACCCGACTGTCATCCAAAGACCCCATTTCTAACAGTTATGTTTAGGAGTGGCCTACAGTAGAGTGGACTGGTGTAGAGTGCATTGGCGTAGAGTGTTGCAGAATACAATGGTGTAGAGGTATTGAGTGCAGATGCATAGAAGTCAGTGGCATGCAATGCAGCAGCATAGAATGCAGAGGCATAGAGTGGTGCATAGTAGAGAGCAGTTCAGTGGTGCAGAGTAGAGTGGCATAAAATGCAGTGGCACAGAGTAGAATGGCGTACAATAGAGTGGCAGAGTGTGCAGTAGTGTAAAGTGGTGCATAGTGCAGTGGCGCAGAGTAGACTTGAGTGGCATAGACAGACGTGGCGTGGACTACAGTGGTGCAGAGTGAAGTGCTGTGGCATACACTGCAGTTGCTTAGAGTGATTTGCCATAGAGTGCATTGGCGTGGAGTGCAGTGGTTTAGAGTGCAGTGGGGATGAGTGGCTTAGAGTGCAGTGGTGTAGAGTGGAGAGGTGCAGGGTAGAGTGCAGTGGCGTAGGGTAGATTGTTTCAGAGTAGAGTGAAGTTGCATAGAGTGGAGAGGTGCAGGGTAGAGTGCAGTGGCGTAGAGTAGGTTGTTTCAGAGTAGAGTGAAGTTGCATAGAGTGGAGAGGTGCAGGGTAGAGTGTAGTGGCGTAGGGTAGAAGGGTAGATTGTTTCAGAGTAGAGTGAAGTGGCATAGAGTGGAGGTGCAAGGTTGAGTGCAGTTGCGTAGAGTGGCATTGAGTGTAATGGCATAGAATAAAATGGTATAGAGTGCCATGGCACAGAGAGGATTAGAGTGAAGTACAGTTTACTGGCGTAGAGTGCAGGGGCATAGAGTTGAGTGTTACATAGTAAATGCACAGATAACTTAGTGGGGTATGGCGTCTCTCTGGATGTGTCTGTAAAACTTATGTTTGTTCTCTAATTTTTGTCCTGAATTTTGACCCTTTGTCCTGAATTTTTGTCCTGAATTTTGACCCTTTGTCCTGAATTTTTTACAGTCCTGTCCAGAATTTGCCTCCATGCCAGGTGTTCACCCTACTCACCATCTTCTGTCAATAATGTAATAGAGCCCCCTCTCAGCTGGGTTATAAACGGGGTCCTTTGGAGCCTGTGACTGAAGCAGCAGCTGAAGAGGGCCACTTCTTACACACCTAGACTGGGCCCCACAACGGATGCCAATTCACCAACATGCCAGGGGCAGCGGAAGTGACGTCACACACCCTTTCACCTTCACTTTCACTCACACGCACATGCTTGCACAACCACCCATTCACTGTACACACACTCTGTCTTACAGAAGCACACACTCACCCTCAAGCATGCCCACAACACACATTTAAAAGTGTTTTTTACTTACCCAAGCTACTAAGAAGGGTCATATTCCAGCTGACTACTCCATTTTTTATTACACTTAGGCCCATATTTATACCTCTTTAGTGCTGCATTTGTGCCACTTTTTGACCCAAAAACGGCGCAAACGTAGAAAATCCAATTGTATTTTGTAAGTTTGCGCCGTTTTTGCGTCAAAATGCGCCACAAATGCAGCGCTAAAAAAGTATAAATATGGGCCTAAGTGTAATTGAAAAAACTGATTGAAAGCAAGAAAGTGGAGCCCCAAGCATCCTCCTTAAGGAGCTGCCCCTGGTCGCAGAGGCAGTGCCAGGGGTCCCAAGGAGCAAGCTGGGGATCCCAGCTGCGACCCCTAAATGACAGTCCATGGACCCCACTGCCACTGCACCTTCTGGCACACGGAGGGCATCACAAGGGCAGCCGATTACACGTCAAGTGTGCTCGAGGCCGAGTCCACACAACAATAAACCCACCCCATGTGGGTCCACCCCAGGCCTCGCCCATCCCCATTCTATTATGTCCAGTTCTAAAGAACTACAAATATTGTGCACAGTTTGTGAAGTCTCTTAGGGGATATTGCCTCCACTGCTGGAAACATCAAGCAGGGTATTGCCTCCAGTTTTGGAAGCCTCTCTCAAGTGGAAAAATTGCCTCCAATTCTGGAGGCCTCAGGTGGGGTATTGCCTCCAGTTCTGGGGTGTCATCTGGGTATTGCCTCCAATTCTGGAGGCCTCAGGTAGGGTATTGCCATCAGTTTCTGGGGGTAACAGTGTGAGGGCAGCAGTACTGCCTGCGCCAGAGGGGCACAAACAAGCACAGACACAGCGTGACAGCAGCAGTACTGCGTGCCAGAGGGGCACAAACAAGTACAGACACCAGCAGCAGCACTGCCTGCACCAGAGGGGCACAAACAAGTGCAGACACAGCGTGACAGCAGCAGCACTGCCTGCACCAGAGACACAAACAAGTACAGACACAGGGCCTGATTCTGACCCCGGCGGTCAAGGACCGCCGGGGCCGGGGTTGGCGGGAGCACCGCCAACAGGCTGGCGGTGCCCCGCAGGGCATTCTGACCGCTGCGGTTTGGCCGCGGTCAGAACAGGAAAACCGGCGGTGTCCCGCCGGTTTTCCGATGCCCTGAGGAATTCCCCATGGCCATGGGGGATTCCGACCCCCTCACCGCCATCCTGTTCCTGGCGGTTCCGACCGCCAGGAACAGGATGGCGGTGAGGGGTGTCGTGGGGCCCCTGGGGGCCCCACATAAAATTTCAGTGTCTGCATTGCAGACACTGAAATTCGCGACGGGTGCAACTGCACCCGTCGCACCCTTCCCACTACGAGCCGGCGTCCTCGTGGGAAGGGGTTTCCCGCTGGGCTGGCGGGCGGCCTTCTGGCGGTCGCCCGCCAGCCCAGCGGGAAACACAGAATGGCCGCCGCCGGTCATTCGGCGGTTCCCGCCAGGCGGGCGGCTCCCGCCGCCCGCCGGGGTCTGAATGACCCCCACAGTGTGACAGCAGCAGCACTGCCTGCGGCAGACAGACACAAACAAGTACAGACACAGCGTGACAGCAGCAGCACTGCATTCTCCAGAGGGGCACAAACAAGTACAGACACAGCGTGACAGCAGCAGCACTGCCTGCACCAGAGAGACACAAACAAGTACAGACACAGCGTGACAGCAGCAGCACTGCCTGCACCAGAGAGACACAAACAAGTACAGATGCAGCGTGACAGCAGCAGCACTGCCTGCGGCAGAGAGGCACAAACAAGTACAGACACAGCGTGACAGCAGCAGCACTGCCTATGCCAGAGGGGCACAAACAAGTACAGACCCAACGTGACAGCAGCAGCACTGCATTCGCCAGAGGGGCACAAACAAGTACAGACACAGCGTGACCGCAGCAGCACTGCCTGCACCAGAGAGGTACAAACAAGTACAGACACAGCGTGACAGCAGCAGCACTGCCTGCACCAGAGAGACAGAAACAAGTACAGACAGAGCGTGACAGCAGCAGCGCTGCCTGCGGCAGACAGACACAAACAAGTACAGACCCAGCGTGACAACAGCAGCACTGCATTCGCCAGAGGGGCACAAACAAGTACAGACACAGTGTGACAGCAGCAGCACTGCCTGCGGCAGAGAGGCACAAACAAATACAGACACAGCGTGACAGCAGCAGCACTGCCTGCACCAGAGAGGCACAAACAAGTACAGACGCAGCGTGACAGCAGCAGCACTGCCTGTGGCAGAGAGGCACAAACAAGTACAGACGCAGTGTGACAGCAGCAGCACTGCCTGCACCAGAGGGGCACAAACAAGTACAGACACAGCGTGACAGCAGCAGCACTACCTGCAGCAGAGAGGCACAAACAAGTACAGACGCAGCGTGACAGCAGCAGCACTGCCTGCGGCAGAGAGGCACAAACAAGTACAGACGCAGTGTGACAGCAGCAGCACTGCCTGCACCAGAGGGGCACAAACAAGTACAGACACAGCGTGACAGCAGCAGCACTACCTGCAGCAGAGAGGCACAAACAAGTACAGACGCAGCGTGACAGCAGCAGCACTGCCTGCGGCAGAGAGGCACAAACAAGTACAGACGCAGCGTGACAGCAGCAGCACTGCCTGCGGCAGAGGATACAAACAAGTACAGACACAGCGTGACAGCAGCAGCACTGCCTGCGCCAGAGGGACACAAACAAGTACAGACACAGCGTGACAGCAGCAGCACTGCCTGCGGCAGACAGACACAAACAAGTACAGACGCAGCGTGACAGAAGCAGCACTGCCTGCGGCAGACAGACACAAACAAGTACAGACGCAGCGTGACAGCAGCAGCACTGCCTGCACCAGAGGGGCACAAACAAGTACAGACACAGCGTGACCGCAGCAGCACTGCCTGCGCCAGAGAGGCACAAACAAGTACAGACGCAGTGTGACAGCAGCAGCACTGCCTGCAGCAGAGAGGCACAAACAAGTACAGACGCAGCGTGACAGCAGCAGCACTGCCTGCGGCAGAGGATACAAACAAGTACAGACGCAGCGTGACAGCAGCAGCACTGCCTGCACCAGAGGGGCACAAACAAGTACAGACACAGCGTGACAGCAGCAGCACTGCCTGCGGCAAAGAGGCACAAACAAGTACAGACGCAGTGTGACAGCAGCAGCACTGCCTGCAGCAGAGAGGCACAAACAAGTACAGGCACAGCGTGACCGCAGCAGCACTGCCTGCACCAGAGGGGCACAAACAAGTACAGGCACAGCGTGACAGCAGCAGCACTGCCTGCAGCAGAGAGGCACAAACAAGTACAGGCACAGCGTGACAGCAGCAGCACTGCCTGCAACAGAGGGGCACAAACAAGTACAGGCACAGCGTGACAGCAGCAGCACTGCCTGCAACAGAGGGGCACAAACAAGTACAGACACAGCGTGACAGGAGCAGCACTGCCTGCATCAGAGGAATACAAACAAGTACAGACCCAGCGTGACAGCAGCAGCACTGCCTGCGGCAGAGGATACAAACAAGTACAGACACCAGCAGCAGCACTGCCTGCGGCAGACAGACACAAACAAGTACAGACCCAGCGTGACAGCAGCAGCACTGCCTGCTGCAGACAGACACAAACAAGTACAGACACAGAGTGACAGCAGCAGCACTGCCTGCGGCAGAGGATACAAACAAGTACAGACGCAGCATGACAGCAGCAGCACTGCCTGCACCAGAGGGGCACAAACAAGTACAGACACAGCGTGACAGCAGCAGCACTGCCTGCACCAGAGGGGCACAAACAAGTACAGACGCAGCGTGACAGCAGCAGCACTGCCTGCGGCAGAGGATACAAACAAGTACAGACGCAGCGTGACAGCAGCAGCACTGTCTGCGGCAGAGGATACAAACAAGTACAGACACAGAGTGACAGCAGCAGCACTGCCTGCAACAGAGGGGCACAAACAAGTACAAACACAGCGTGACAGCAGCAGTACTGCCTGCACCAGAGGGGCACAAACATGTACAGACACAGCGTGACAGCAGCAGCACTGCCTGCGGCAGAGAGGCACAAACAAGTACAGACGCAATGTGACAGCAGCAGCACTGCCTGCGCCAGAGGGGCACAAACAAGTACAGACACAGCGTGACAGCAGCAGCACTACCCATGTCAGAGGGGCACAAACAAGTACAGACCCAGCCTGACAGCAGCAGCACTGCCTGCGGCAGTGGATACAAACAAGTATAGTGTTGCGCCGTGGCGGCCGCGGCTGCAGGCTCAGGCGGCCGCAGCGCGACCTTTGATAAAGACCGCGGCCTGCATGCGGGCCGCGGGGGAAGCCGTGGCCTGCATGCAGACCGTGGGGGAAACCGCGGGGGAAGCCGCGAGTCCAGCCAGGGGTCACGACACTCGCCGCGCCCCCTTCTTCTGTCTTTACAGCAAAGGCAGACGCGGCAGGAGATAATACCCCGAGTTGGGTTTAGATCCTGCTGCGCATAGCGCATTCAGTGCGCTTTACATTTGAGCATTTAGATACTTCTGCACTTACCAGTATGCACAGGCAAAAGCCGAATACCTGCACATGGTGGTGTTTTTATGCATGCCTTTTCCCTTTCCCAGCATGCTGCCCACTTCCTCTCTTCCCAGCATGCATTGTTTCTTCTTGTTGGACGCATGTTCTTTATTCAACGTTATACTCTTTTGCCCAATCCAAGATGGTGGTGTTTCTACTTCCTGTTTCCTACTTCCTGTCTAGGGGTATATAAGGGGAATTCAGCTGCTTGTTCATTGCATTGCAACACTCCTTTGGTGGTAGTCACGCTCCGGCTGGTTTCTTCTTGTGAATCCAGTATTTCCTGACCTGTCTTCGTCTCCAGTCTTCCTGTACTCTCGGATCCTCAGTTCTAATGCCCCTGTGTCCTCCTTCTGTTTCAGGGAGTTCCTGTTGGAGGTTTTTTACCCTATTGGGGTTTTTCCTCTGGGACTCCTTCTGGAGGGCACGGACTGTAGTGACTTGCTCTTGTCAAACAGCACCGTGGCTACCGGAAGGGGTCGCCCCTACCTCGGCCAGAGCAGAACCTGCCGGAACCGGGGGTCGTTCCCCAACCCTCATCAACTTCGACAGTAAGCCCCGTGAAAACCGTGACATACAGACGCAGCGTGACAGCAGCAGCACTGTCTGCGGAAGAGGATACAAACAAGTACAGACACAGCGTGACAGCAACAGCACTGCCTGCGCTAGAGGCACAAACAAGTACAGACACAGCGTGACTGCAGCAGCACTGCCTGCGCTAGAGGCACAAACAAGTACAGACACAGCGTGACAGCAGCAGCACTGCCTGCACTAGAGGGGCACAAACAAGTACAGACACAGCGTGACAGCAGAAGCACTGCCTGCGCTAGAGAGGCACAAACAAGTACAGACCCAGCGTGACAGCAGCAGCACTGCCTGCACCAGAGAGACAGAAACAAGTACAGACACAGCGTGACAGCAGCAGCACTGCCTGCGGCAGACAGACACAAACAAGTACAGACGCAGTGTGACAGCAGCAGCACTGCCTGCACCAGAGGATACAAACAAGTACAGACGCAGCGTGACAGCAGCAGCACTGCCTGCACCAGAGGGGCACAAACAAGTACAGACACAGAGCTCTGATATGAACAATAGAGTGCCACGACTTTGTGGATGGTTAAACAGTGCCTTTGTCTTTACATTATGGTCCCGGTGATGTGGTAAAGTAGTTCCTCGCTGCACACCCAGGCAGTGCAGATCTGCCAGCCGCAGAAGCAGCTTTTCCAGCCCTGGCAGGGGCTTGCCATATTAGGCTGCCTTTGCTGAGCCCTCTCCTGCAGAAAGCGATCACCCTATCCTGAGATCTCATTGGTGTCCACTGATGGCTGCATCGCTACATCTTAGTCACGTGACATGGCCAGGGTCAACATTGCATGGAAGGATGCAGGCAGTGGAATGTTACAACATGGACAGAAACAGACTGGGATACACTCAAGAGTACATACCTCATAGCCAGGGCTGGTAGGAGACTGGGGCAGGAAGGCAGTGGGCAGACAAGGCAGAGTAAGGAGGCAAGAGGGAAAAAGAGACAGAAAACAGGGTTACTGTAAAACACACATTAAAACTTGTGTCACCGGCGGCTCACCTTAGCTGAAATCCAGAGCAGTAACACATCTAGCTTCATTCCCAACTTGCTCCGAACTAGTAATTCCTCTGGTTACCTTGCAGAATGCGCCCCGAAGTCAGGGAGAACTTCTCAGTGCATTCAGTTCACCAATGTCACCCTCCTTTAGGCCGTGGGTACTTTAAGCACAGCCCAGAGGACCCCTTGGGGAGGTCATGAGTATGTAGTGTTAATGGCAGAGGCACTAGCTCATCATGCGGACCACACAGTGTGATGGAAGTGTGCACCCTCCATACTGGTGACGTGACCTATCGTAGGTGAGGATCTCGGTACATAGCTGGTGACAGTATATGTGACATTGGCGAGGCATATGGAGATGACATGAACATAACCTGACTACATGTGCATTGTTACCAGAACACAATTTATCAGTTTCGTGGTCCAGCTATTCAATGGCTGAGGTGATGTCAACAGTGGATATGCGATAACAACCCTTGACGACATCTGTGGTTTTATTTCGAGAAACTGTATGACCCCCCAATGGGTCAGCCATTCACTGGCCGAGATGGTAATCAGTGGCAATGAATGGTTATAGCACCCATCGACTGAATCAGAGGTTTCACATGGAGATGATGAATGAACCCCAAAGGGTCAACCGTTCACTGGTCGAGATGGTAATTGTTGTCAATGGGTGGTTATAGCACCCCTCGACTGAACCTAAGTTTCACATGGAGATGATGAATGAACCCCAGTGGGCCAGCCGTTCATTGGTCGAGATGGTAATCAGCGGCGATGGGTGGTTATAGCACCCCTCGACTGAACCTGAGGTTTCACATGGAGACTATAAATGAACCCCAATGGGTCAACCATTCATTGGTCGAGATGGTAGTCAGTGGCGATGAGTGGTTATAGCACCCCTTGACTGAACCTGAGGTTTCACATGGAGATGATGAATAAACCCTAATGGGTCAGCCATTCATTGGCCGAGATGGTAATCGGCCGAGACGGGTGGTTATACCACCCCTCGACTGAACTGAGGTTTCACTTGGAGACGATGAATGAACCCCAATGGATCAGCCATTCATTGATCGAGATGGTAACCAAGGGTGATGAGTTGAATTGTATTAGCACCCCTCAACTGAACCGGAGGTTTCATATGGAGATGATGATTGATCCTAGATAGTTTAGCCATTCACACTGGACAAGATGGTAATCAGTGATGAGTCGTAATAGTACCCCTTGACTGAACCTGAGATTTCATATGGAGATGGCAAGTAATAAACAAATCCAGGATTTGTAAAGCGGGGCAAACCACCCGTGAGGGTCTCAAGCAAGCTGCTGAATTGGCGGCACATGGAGATTATGGGCCTGATTTAGGTTTGGGTGGACGGGTCACTTCGTCACAACGGTGACGGGTAGCCCGTACGCCAAAATATAAATCCCATTATATCCTATGGGATTTATATTTCGGTGAACGGACTATCTGTCACCATTTTGACAGAGTAACCTGTCCACCAAAATCAAAATCAGGCCCTATCTGATTTTGCCCAGAATCACTGGATGTTGAGCCGACACCGAGACTCAAACCTGGTTCCCCAGCTCCGGAGTCGGCAGCTCAGGCTGTTACGCCACGCCCTTTTTCCCCAGGTGATGATTGATCCTGGATGATTTAGCCATTCACCGGACAAGATGGTAACCAGTGATGATGAGTCATAATAGTACCCCTTGACTCAACCTGAGGTTTCATGTGGAGACGATGAATGGTCCTCACCGGTTCAGTCATTCAGTGGCCGAGACGTAATCAGTGGTGGTGAGTTATAACACCACTCTTTGACTGAAAATAAGGTTTAAAAAGGACATGATGAACAAGCCCCAATGGGTCAGCCGTTTAGTGGCCAAGATGGTTATCTATGGTGATGAGTCATAACAGCTCCAATCGACTGAATCTGAGTTTTCATTTGTAGACGAGGAAAAATCCTCAACTGTTTTCCCATTGATTGGCCAGAGATGGTCATCCAAAGACGTGATATCACAGGATCTGAAGTGTAGCCCTTTGATATTACACCAAGGTGAGAAATGACCCTCTGTGGTCCACGCCTTGATATGAATGGTAATCTGAGGACAGGACTTAGCTGGGCTAAAAACAGTGTGGCCGCATTTAGATTTCGGCAAACCGGTTAGTCCGTGACAGCGGTGATGGATAGCCCATCCGACGACATATAAATCCCATGAGATATAATGGGACTGATATTTCGGCGGACGGGCTATCTGTCTCCGTTGGACGCCGTAACCCATCTGCCGAAATCTGGATCAGGCCCTTAGGCTTGGGTCCCTAAACTACTTTCATGGTATTACAATGACATAATGTGTGATCGCACTGGATCAGTCGTTCTCTGGCTGAAATGGTAATCTGCGGAGACAAGGTGCTATAACTCTCCTATACTTCATCTCCGGTGTTATATTGAGTTGGTGTCCTATCCCCAATGGTTCAGCCATTTACCAGCCGAGATGATAATCAAGACTCATGCGACTCGACCACTAAGATGATGAGCGACTCCCGACTGCTAAGAACTTCACTGGCCACGATGCAAGACAATATACAAGATGAGATGCGCGTGGACACCCAAACTCCTTTCATATGAGAAATGATTTTCAATGGCTTTGTCAAGATGCTAATCAAGAGAGATGGTCTTATATCAATCTATTTGATGACCCATAGATCAGCATTCCCGGCCACGATGAATTACAAGCAACATAAATACAATGCAATGGCGCCCCTGATTACATTTTGGTACTGCATTGAGGCCTGTTACCAGCCATCAGTTATTCAGCCATTCAGTGGTGGATTTCAATACTTCCAGTTAAATTGATATATGATGAGTAATCATCAACGCATACAAATCTTTATTGACTTGCAATGCTGGAATCCCACAGAGAATCCTACTATCCAACTGCATGAATTACACATTATTGTGGGAGAGGGTCTTGAGCAATCCAATTACTTTTTACCAGTATTTACAGACTTTCCTGTACATTGATGTCAAAAAGCCAAAATATCATAATGCATAGGTTATTTGACTTTATTAAAGGTTTGCAATATACAGAAAGTTTCCTGCAGAACGTTTTTCATTAACACATTGTTATATATTTTGTTTTTTATAAAGAGGCAGTGGCTGTCACCCATGCCCTTTTTCAGGATCTATGATTTATTTCACAGATTTTTGTGGTGCATTGTCACATACGGTATATATGCGCTTTACAAATGAACAGTGATGCAACACAGGGTCTTACACAGAAGTGAAAAACATATAGCATGAAAAAGCCATGTTAACAACAGAGTTTAATATGACAAGTCCTAGAGGTGGGAAGGAGGAGGATCAAGGGGGAAGGATAGAAGAGATATCAGGAACTTGCAGATGAGGTGGTGGGCTGGTAGAAGGGAAAGGAAGATGGGGGGATTTGGAAGAGGAAGGGACCACTGGTGTGTTGGCGTAGTCCGGATAGGAGTGTAAGGGAGTGAGGTTGCAGGCAGGGGTTATTGGCTCAGGTATAGCTTGAACAAGTCAGTCTTTAATAGTTGTCGGAAAGCCAGTAGAGCTGGAACTGTCCCGATGAGCGAGGCCAAGGAGTTCCAGAAAGAGGAGGTCGTCCCATTGAAGGGATTGTTTGTAGCATGAGAGGTTCTGGATAACAGTGTTTACAAATTAAAATGTTCTCTGCTTCTCAGGTTCTTCAAGCCCCTAGAAGTCTTGTTCAGGTTGGTGCTTTTGTATTGACTGTTTTCAAGGCGAAGGAACCCGGCTTGGATCTGTCCTAGATAGGGAGCCGGTACAATTACACAAGAATTTGGCAGATGTGATCCGATTTTTTGGACGAGGAGAGTAGTCCGGCCGCTGCATGTAAAACTGCTTTTAGAGGGGTTCAGGCACAATGGGTGGCTCCAACAATGTCCTAATTTCCAAAGTCTAATCAAGGTTGTATCAGAGTGTGGGCGGATGTTTTCAAGTGATCAGGTTGCAATCCTGGATTTAGGGCCTGTTTTAGAGCTTGGCAGATGGGTTACTCCGTCACAACAGTGATGGATATCCGGTCCGCCGAAATCTAAATTCCCTAGCATATAATGGGATTTAGATTTCAGCGGATGGGTCAACCGTCACCGTTGTGACAGAGTAACCCGTCTGACGAGTTCCAAATCAGGCCCTTACTTTCTTAAGAATTAAGGCCAGATGTACGACCCCGAGTTTCGCGAGTCGCAATTTGCGACTCGTTTGCGAGTCGCAAATTGCGAGTTGCAAAACCATATGTACAACAGTGTACTTCACACTGTTTACGATTCCCAATGGGGTCGCAAATGACCTACCTCATGAGTATTCATGAGGTTGGTCGCAAATTCATTGGGAATGGCGGCACTCACAGGTATGGGGACCTGCTGGGGTCAGCAGACCACCATGCCTGTGACTGCTTTTAAATCAAGCAGTATTTTTGTTTTGAAATGCAGCCCGTTTTCCTTAAAGGAAAACGGAATGCATTTCAAAAACAAAAATAAAAAGTTTTCTTTTCATTTTTTCAGAGCAGGCAGTGATCCATGGGACCACTGCCTGCTCTGAATTTTTTTCCCGCATGCATTCATAATGGTGGTTTAGCACCAATTTGAGACTGGTGCTAACTGCAATTGTTAGTCATACATCGGACTGCGACTCGCAATTAGGAGGGGAACGCCCCCTCCTAATTGCGACTCGCAAACCCTTTTTTGCGATTCGGTAAATAGATTACCAAATTGCAAAAATGGGTCTGTACATACCAAAATGCTTTTTTCTCGTCACAAATGGCCCGACGAGAAAAAAGGTATGTACATGTGGCCCTTAGAGTTTAAAGTTAGTACATTTGGCAATGCTGTAAATGTGTTGAACCTGGTTAAGGAAGGGTCAAATGGTATTCCCAGTGAGCAGTCCAATGGGGATGAAATCTTTCAATCAAGGTGCTGAAGGGGATGTAGGCTGAAAGATGTTTTGATCTGAAAGAGAGCAAAATAAATTCGGACTTTTTAGGACTGAGACTGAAAAAGTTGTTGTTCATCCATGTTCGAATATTTAGTAAGAGTTTCCCTAAAGTGAGGAAGTTGTCTAGAGTTGAAGTTTTCTGAAACTCATCTGCATATTGGTGAATGGATATGGTTGAGTCTTTGCAAATGTCTATCAGTGGTTCGACATAAAGCTTGAAGAGTGTAGTGGATAGAAGGATCCTTGTAGGACTTCACAAGTGTTAGGTGACGGGTCAGAGATGTGTTGCGTTTTACAATTAGACTGAAGAAGAGGGAGGGGAACCATTTTGAGGACTGAGACTTTGAAACTGAAGCAGTGTTTGAATATGTTAATTAATCTGGAGTGATCAATTGTGTTGAAGGCTGTGGTTAAGTCCAGCAAGACCAACAGGGAGGATTCCTCATCCAGTATAAGTTGGATCCAGTATTTTGTAATGAGACTATGTAAATTCTGTGACTAGCTCCAAGGCCTGTATCGTGGGCAGCTAACAAGTTTTAATTGATTGATGAATTTGGCAGGTTGAAAAGAGATGCATTTTTAAATGGCCTTTCCTGGCCAGGGAAGGTTAGAAATTGATCTGTAATTTCTAGGGATGGTGTCACCTAGGTTGGGTTTTTGAGCAAGGTTGAGATTTGAGCACATTTGAGGGGGTCGAAAAAAGTGCCTTGGGTGAGGGAGGAGTTGAACATTTTGATCCTGTATTCAGAGAACAAAGGCCACCTGTACAAACCCCTTTGCCTGTCGCAAATGGGCCGATTCGCTGAATCGGCCTGCTTGCGAAGGAAAAAGGCATATTAACATATACCAAACTAAAATAGTGATTTGGTAACCTGTTGTTTGGGTTTGCGATTCGGTATTAGGAAGGGGTGTGTACTGAATCACAGTGGTATTTGTGAATGTGTCGCAACTGAAACGCGGTTGCAAAATATTTGGATTTTACCACCAATTTCAAATTGGTGGTAACCTGTTTGCAAATGGGAAGAGGTCTTCAAGAGACCCCACCCCCTTTATGAATGTCTCTACAAGCATTTTTAAGAGCAGCCAGTGGCCCTACGGACCACAGCCTACTCTTAAAAAATTTATATATTTTTTTAAATGCATCCCGTTTTCCTACAAGGAAAACAGGCTGAATTTATAACAAAAAGATTGCGTTATTGAAAAACAGTCACAGACATGGTGGCCTGCTGACCCCAGCAGGCCAACGTCCCTGTAATTTTTGTGATTCCCAATGGGTCGCAAAGCGAGACCTATCTCATTAATAATCATGAGGTAGGTCTATTTGCGACCCATTGGGTGTTACAAATGAAATTCAGGAGAGTTTCATACATTTGAAACAGCGATTTCCTAATTTCACAGGAAATCGCAATTAGGAGCACGCTATTTCAAACGTTTGTACTTGTGGCCCAAAGTGAAGTCTGCTTTGATGATAGCTACTGGATCAAGATAATTTTAGTAAGGGGAGGAGCTCCAAGTTATTGGCAATGTTGAGGAGGTCATCTTGAGCAACAGGTGTAAACATCTTCCAGCTGTTCTTTGTTTTGGATGTGATGGGTGTCCAAGATGCCAGAAGGTTTTGTTGGGAAAAACGTCAGGAAGGTCTTGCCTAAATATTCAGATGAATTTATGCTTGTCTTGGCAGGTGGTGAAGTGTTGGAGTGGATTAATTTGAAGAAAGTTTTGGAGGAGTTCTGAGACCTCCTGGGAAGGAAGTTGGATTTGGCCTGCCTGATGAGTATAATTTTCTAAGTGATTTCAACTTTTTGTGACTTATTGGAGGGTAGTTGAGCCTCCATTGTTTTTGGACTGCCTGTATGTCTTTTATTTTGTAGTTTAGTACTTGTGTGTAGACACATCTTTTTCATTGCAGCCACAAAATCAACTCAAAATCTCTACCTCCTCATCATAATCATGTCATAATCCACATACATTACAAACAAGGTTATATATCAAATGTGATGAAAGGAATATTAGAAATCATTTTAACACCTGTTAATTAACACGGACATGTTGCATCCATAGTTTTCATTGATTTTTCTATCAGAGATAGGGTTCATCCACATGCAAATCAGTCTTAGCCATGTCCCGAAAGAGACAATCTAGTTATGTCACAATCTCTAATCCAAGACAGTTTTCGGCCAACTAGCTCAACTCAATAAGAACAAAAACTTACTGGTGGAAATGCAAAAACTAATTATAATGCTGCTAATTTACTCTGTCTACATTCCATTCCATTGTTTTGTTGCGCACTCCTCCAATGCAGAATGGGGCAACCCTAGGCAAATCATTACTAGCCCCACCCCAAAAGGGTCAGTCCAGTGTGATCTTGAAGGCCAAGATCTTATCTAATAAACATTATGAATATTGTGATTAGAAGAGAGTATTTTCTCACAGATACCAACCAATAACTACATGATGAACTTTTCCATCATGACATCTGTTAGACCTTCAGGGCTGCCTGTGCCACGTGTTCTGTCTGAGAGTGTGTGTCCAGTGTGTCTCAGTACGCAACCGAAGTCAATCAAACAACCGAAACTAAACACTTTAAAGACAGTGTCCTCTTCTGCCCTGAATGTTAAGATGATGACCACGATTAAAGGCTTTCGAACCCAACTATGACCAGTGAACAGTATGGGTGGTTATAGAAAGAACCTATATTGAGGGCAGCTCTTCTCTGACACTCTCACGATCCTCTTATGGAATGCCAAAGAAGAGTGATCGGGGCACTACAGTGTTTCCCGAAAGGGTTGTGTGGTTGCTCAGAATGGATGTGTGTGATCACCAGGAGCCCTGATGGTATTCACTGTACTCTCCCATCCAGAAGAAGTTCATTGGGGCGTACCTCTGACTCCTTGAGTCGATACCGCTGCTCGATTTACCTCAAGTCCTGGTGCAATCAGAGTCCCAAAGAGGTCCTCTCGTCTATATTGAGGAACCCAATGTCCTAACTTCTAGCAAAACGTGACTGTAATAAAAAGTAACTACCACAAAAAAATAATTGATCACGAGAGACAACCACGAAAAAAGTATCCTTCCATGGGACAAGCCTTAATTTAATGAATGCTGGTTTTATTGGCTTAGTCGTGGTGCGTGAAGAGATACATTTGTGGCCGTCTATGCTCTCGGGAAGGCATACAACCAGCTGGTGAAGCATGTCAAGGATGATCCGCAGCAGTTCCGAGATTGTTACTTTTTCTATACTCCATCATGTCGCGTAGTTGAGAAAGAACATCCCACACTGACTCATCGTCCAAATGAATATTGGCTGAAGATCCCTTTCCACCTAACTAAAACTCACATTTTGCTTCCTTGCTTCATGTAGGTTTCTCTTTCTAGGTCTAGACTAGATCTAGCTTTAGCTATCTGTTGGCATGACCTACTGTTTCCAATACATTGCATATTCTCTAAGAGGGATCTGGGTCAGCCCACCTCTAATTATTGCACGGCTTTGTCTATTTCAGTTGTCTGCTCCTGATTGAGTAGCTCCCTGTTCTTGGGGTGATCCTGCCCAGGAGTATTTGTGATGTAATGAGTGATATCCTTCCACTGCATAATTCAGGGGACTCTTTTTTACATTTAGGTTTAAGCACCTCATGGGAGTACATATTTTTTCTTGCTCCCTCATTTTTTCCTCTCTTTCCGAAGTGCTTTCCCCTCCCTCCACCACCACTTCCTCCTCTCCACTCCATCCTGTTTCCCATTCCATTTCCTGTCTTTTTTTAAATATTGTTATTTTTAATGAGCCCAGCAGCTGCAAGTTGCAGGTGGACTGCTCATTCTTTCATCTCCTGCTTTTCCCTGAACCCGTTCCTGTAACTTATTCCACTCCCAATATCACATTCAAATACATTATTTTATATATATATATATATATATTGTTTTTGTTTTTGTTTTTTTAGTTGGCGCACACCAGCTGAAAAGGATGGCTGGGCTGTTGTTTTCTCATGTTTTGCATGGCTTGTTTTACCTTTTTTCATTTTAATTTACCAATCCCTCATTGCCACCTGCCATGTTTAATTGCTAAATTGACAATGGCTGCCTGCCACAGGGCACATGCCCACGCAAGCTTCATCATGCAGGAGTCATGATGCCTGTGTGCACGTCAGTGGCTACCTTTTAACTCGTTTTCTTTAATAGAAAATCACTTCCAATATTGCCAGCCATGTGTGTGCATGCAGCTCAATGTAACTGGAAAAAAGCATTGGTAAAAGTAATAGCTTGACATTTTAGAGCTGATACCTATTGGCGTTGGTAATGCTTGTTCTCTTTAAACTGTGATTGCTCTCTGACTCCTTGACAGACCCCTTAGCCAAGCAGGGTGAAGTTCACATCAGATCTCCCACTGATGGTTTTTTGGTGTTGTTTGCTTCACTTGCAGCTGTCTACTAACGTCTGCAAGGATTAATACATCAGCCACCAATACAACCACAAATAAAGGTGAAACACTCCTAGGGTAATCTGAAGTGAACCATAAACAGCCAGTCCCAGGAACAAGAGGTGGACCAGTAAAGCTAAACTTTTCACTGCAGCTGAAACTGGTTGAATTTTATTTCAATCCAACTCCATGCATAGATCCGATATTACTCCAGTACAGCGGAGCAGGAAGGCTGTCTCGTGAAACTAGGAAAGGAGTTTGGGCCTCGAGGATATCTAGTGCGCATCTTAACTACGCACAAGGTCCAAGTGTAGTGGATCGCCTCATGGCCGCCACACAGTTCCAAGAACTTACCGGTTCTTCACAACCAACTGACAGATCCAGGCGATTCCTGGTTAATTCCAAGTGTCGACAGAGCTAACTGCTTCCCAGTTCCTGCCAATAAGCTGAGATTCAAGTGCTTCTGAGCACCTCACAGAAGCCCATCAGATCCAAATCCTATGAAGTGCCTCTACACTGCTGAACATATCCCACTGCATCCCCGCTTGTCACAGCTGCCCATCTGTTCTGAGTGCTTCTGAGGTCCTCACAGCTGCCGCTGAAAAATTAAATCCTGCCTGAATCATGATCAAGTACACTCCTAGATAGTACAGTGTCAATCACCATGTACACAACCAAGAATATACTAATATTTTGTAATCAATTATGGATGTTGTGATGTAGTTGTTTGAAGCTTGATGTAGTTTGAACTTTGAAGCTTCTTATGGCATTGAATATGTTTGCTAATTTAAATGAATCAAGTAGACCCGAAGCTAGAAACTCAAGGTTGTACATTTGCACACTTCCCGAAGGTGCAACCTTGCGTTTTGAACCTGTCAAGTGGAAGCAGGATTAAGGAGGACAATGAGCTTAGTGCTGTGTGTATGAATGGGATCTTCTTCTCAAAGATGTCCCGCCCTTTCTCTGGGAGAAGATCCTGATACTCTTTAGATAACCTTTTGCTGAGAGTAAGAAGTTTCTGTCAGTCAGTCATATGATTAGGCTTTACTATTAATATTGATAGAAAACCCACATTATCTATCTATCTATATATCTATCTATCTGTAGATCTTTTGCCATGCTGCCTGCTATTTTGCATGAAACACTAGATGGACTTTAGGCTTCCTGACGTGCTGAATTTTATATTTTAACATCAGATCCAAGTGCTTCTGAGCTCCTCACAGGGGCTCCTCAGATCAAAGCACTTCTGAGATCCTCACAGCTGCCCATCAGATCCAAGTGCTTCTCAGCTTCCCCCAACCTCTTCACAAATGCAAGTGCTTCTACGTTTCTCACAGCTGTATGTTGGATCCAAGTCCTTTGAAGCTGCTCTGGACTGCTGAAACGATTCTACTGTTTCCAGCTCTCTGCAGATGCCCATCAGATCCAAATGCTTCAGAGCTCCTCGCAGCTACTCCACAAGGCCTGTATTTTAAGATCAGTTCCTTACTTTACTAACAAAGTGCTACGGCGAGGAGGCAGAAATGTTTAAGTAAAATTTGAAAAAAGAAGCCCTTAAATGAAGGTAACCCTCTGTAATAAGGCACCTGGTTAGTTAATGAGAAGGGCAGCCCTCATCCAGTCCAGGATTATAGTGTGTTTCCAGTCTACTGGAAGTGTAACAATTACATATTGGGTGGCCTGTGTGAACATCCAGGGTAGGAGTTGTGTCCACAGTGAAATGCAGCGGCACAGAGCGAGGTCCAAGTTCGCGACATCCTGCCCCACCCCCAGCTCCTGACTTAAATTCTTTTGCCACCTGCTAGTCTAATCACTTTTGCACACTACCCAGAGCTCCTCCATATCATCCCATCAAGGCACTGCCAATATCCAGGAATCTCACCTAACAAGGGGCAGAGCTCCCACAATACTCCTGTCTAGGCATGAGTAGCTCTCCCAGTCCTGTTTCTTTCTCTGCATTCCATTGCTTTTAGTTCTGAGTTTAAAATGGGAAAAAACAAGACTACAAATGCTGGAAGGCAAAGAAAAAACTCCATAACTTGGTAAGACAATCAGGCCTGACATGGAACAAGATGAGAGCTCTGATAGGATGGTCAAGCAAGGACTTCAGCAATGCTACTTCAGATGCCCATACATTGTCAGACTGGAGATAAAGATGTACAGGAAGGCGAAAACAGAATGCGAGCCTTCGCCATCAAACCGCCCAGGATATGAACTTCATTCAGCAACATCAGAGCAGTTCCAGCCCTCCTGCAACTCAGAAAGAAGCTGAGAACTCTTCTCTTCAAGGAACACTACAGACCAAAACACATACCCTCAACAGAGGTCAGAGATCTACCCCCCTCTATGGCCAGCCTTCCTTCGTGTGTCAGAGCTCAAGCCCTTGATTACAGCTCCATCCCTGGTGAGCAAACAGCCATACATCACAAAGAGCTCAGGGGGGTGAGAATGTAACCAGAGAACACAACAGGGAGGCAGGTGGGAAAATGACAGAGTTTTCATGAGAAGAGGCATAAACAGGAGTGAGGTGCAGGAATGATGAGAGCCACTCATGCAGGAGGCAGGTTAAACAAATATTCATGGACCGGGGATGGGGTGAAAATCTGAGTTTCTAAGAGAGGTGAAACTTGCTGGCAAGTAAACGGCACATACCGAATGGGTGCCCACGCGACCAGACTCATACAGAAAGCACTGTCCATATGATGATCGGGCACGTACATGAACCGGTGTCCACATAATCAAGGCGTCCATGTGGCTTGGTGCCCAAATGACTCGAATTGACATGATCTGATGTCCACAATAACAGGGTGTCCACTTAGCTTGGTGGCAGCATGATCCAGGGTCCAGATGACCTGGTGCCCACAAGGCGTGGTGCCCACATGAAGGCTATCATCCACATTCCACTGTATACCAGTACATGACTCCACGTAAAGGATATGCCTGTCTACTGTGACGTGAACCCCAATGTCATGAGACTGTCTCCAGCATCACTGACTCCCAACATGATGCTACAATAAGCTTCGTCCAGGCCAGCCTGTGCCCCTCAAAATCCACAGTTGAAATGAAGACCTTTGGTGAAGGACCATACACCACCCAATATAAAACACTACGCAGTCACAAAAAGATCTTCCATCTGTCCTCCCTACTTCTAGACGTCTAGCGCTCTGAAGTCGCAGCAAAGCAACATCGCAGCGCACTACAAAATACGCAAATAGATTTTTTTTAAAATGAAAAACAAACATGCAATGCATGCAGGGTATGCAATAGTGATATCGTGTTAGCAGAGATGTTTTAAGGCATGGGCAAAGTGGCCCCGGGCTCCCAGCCTTTCAGGGGCCCCCTGATAGAGCCAGCTCTTTTTTAAAGAGAGTCTTGCCCGGTTAAGCTTGAATAATTCTTAAACAGTGTTTTAAATACCGTTTGCTTTAATTTATTTTTAATGTGGACGATGCGTGAGAGTCTATTACAGACATTTTGCAGAGAAATTTTGTGTTTATGTTTCATGCAACATCCATAAAAACTTTTTTTTAGATCAAAGCAGGGCATGATATATCAGAAATGGGAGAGTGTCACAGATATTATTTGCAGTAATATTAGTGAGCTGCTGCTGTGTTACAGTATTGAAAACACACCTCATCATCCCTGAATGTAAACATATTTAGAATTTGGATCAGTGTGTCTCGCACTGTCAGTGTCCTGGCCAAAGAGGGCACGAAAGAACTGAAAAAGGGTCATAAATTAGGGGCCTTCAAAATACGTTGGGCCCAGGGCTCCACAAATCCCTGCTTGTTAGTGTTATTTCAGTCCGAGGCACTGTCCATGCAGGGGTCTCTTTATGTCTCGAGTCAGTGATTTCATCCCCTGCGCCATATTTGAAAAGAAACATGGACATTTGACATAAGGTGACCAAACGTCCCGGATTTCCCCGGACAGTCCCGTTTTTTAGAGGACTGTCCCGGTGTCCCGACGCTTCTCTTAATTTTATACAAATGTCCCGGTTTTTGGGACAAAGGTCAGATTATCTAGGGAAGAATACATTCAAGGTATGCTCTCCTTTAACAGACGCCTACAAACTATGTAATAATTAAAGTAATGTATCTGTTACTGTCAGGCAACACAGTCCCCTGTCTGCTCTCAGCAGAGAGACGGAGTAGGGAGCAGAGAGAGGTGGGTGGGTTGGTGGTGCAGGGTGGGAGGTCAAGCTCTAGCTAATTTTATATCTGTAATCTTGTAAATATGTGTGTATATATTTGTATATATATAAATACACACATGTATAGGCACACATTCACAAAGCTACGCAAAAGGGACATGCCAGATTTATAAGTGAGTGTAAAGCCGTTCTTTTATGTCTGACCTATCCCAGTTTTTGCTCCTCAAATTCGGGTCACCCGAATTTGGCGTCACTTCCGTCGCCTCTTATTCCGAGTAAATGGTGTCACGGAAGCCCAGCTGAGCCACGCTCAGGGCGCAGATAATTAGTCCGCCATCAGTGGATAATTGGGCCTCGTGGCACTTCTAACACCCAAGGCAGAGTCAATGTGTGATGGAACAAAGCTCACCCCTTCAGCGTCAATCAGAGAAACACCCTTAATTAGCTGAAAATCATTTCAATGCACCCTCTCCACAGGCCCGGCCGCCCCCCTGCACCATGCCTCGCCAGACCCAGCTCTTTCGCACTCTCATTCCGTCTAGACAAAATAAAACATTTTAAAACGTCAATCGTTACCCCCCTCCCACCAGTGAACTGCAGGACTGACAGCCAGCTACCCAGCACCCGGCATGCCACCCACTGCAGAAGACAAAAAACAAATCAGCAAACAAGTACGCTGTGTGTATTCACCCCATCAAGTCACACACACCGTCAGGACAAACACCACAAACCACTGTAGACAAAGCAAAACAGGCCAGCAACCCTCCCAGCTACTCCCAGACCATCAAAATACCCCACCAACTAGCTACTCCTAGACCATCAAAATACCCCGCCAACCAGCTACTCCTAGACCATCAAAATACCCCACCAACCAGCTACACCAAGACCATCAAAATACACCGCCAACCAGCTACTCCTAGACCAGTGGTTCCCAACCTGTGGTCCGGGGACCCCTGGGGGTCCGCAAAGCCTTCTCAGGGGGTCCGCAAGAGCCTAGAAAATTAAAAAATATTAACAAATATTGACAAATTAGGTCCCCAACTTCCAGTAATGATTCAGGCGAGGGTCCCCGGATTCCCATGATGATTCAGTGGGGGTCCCTGGGTTCCATTAATGTTAAAGTGGGGGTCCACAGAAATCAAAAGGTTGGGAACCACTGTTCTAGACCATCAAATTACCCCACCAACCAGCTACTCCCAGACCATCAAAATACCCTGCCAACCAGCTACTCCCAGACCATCAAAATATCCCGCCAACCGGCTACTTCCAGACCATCAAAATACCCGCCAACCAGCTACTCCTAGACCATCAATATATCCCGCCAACCGGCTAATCCAAGATCATCAAAATACCCCGCCAACCAGCTACTCCCAGACCATCAAAATACCCCACCAACCAGCTACTCCCAGACCATCAAAATATCTCGCCAACCAGCTACTCCTAGACCATCAAAATACCCCGCCAACTAGCTACTCCTAAACCATCAAAATACCCCGCCAACCAGCTACTCCCAGACCATCAAAATACCCTGCCAACCGGCTACTCCTAGATCATCAAAATATCCTGCCAACCAGCTACTCCCAGACCATCAAAATACCCCGCCAACCGGCTACTCCTAGACCATCAAAATATCCCGCCAACCAGCTACTCCCAGACCATCAAAATACCCTGCCAACCGGCTACTCCTAGACCATCAATATACCCCGCCAACCAGCTACTCCCAGACCATCAAAATACCCTGCCAACCAAGCTACTCCCAGACCATCAAAATATCCCACCAAACAGCTGCTCCCAGACCATCAAAATACCCCGCCCACCAGCTACTCCTAGACCATCAATATATCTTGCCAACCGGCTACTCCCAGACCATCAAAATACCCGGCCAACCAGCTACTCCCAGACCATAAAAATACCCGCCAACCGGCTACTCCCAGACCATCAAAATATCCCGCCAACCAGCTACTCCCAGACCATCAAAATACCCCGCCAACTGGCTACTCCTAAACCATCAAAATACCCCGCCAACCAGCTACTCCCAGACCATCAAAATACCCTGCCAACCGGCTACTCCTAGATCATCAAAATATCCTGCCAACCAGCTACTCCCAGACCATCAAAATATCCCACCACCCAGCTACTCCTAGACCATCAAAATATCCTGCCAACCAGCTACTACCAGACCATCAAAATATCTCACCAACCAGCTACTCCCAGACCATCAAAATATCCTGCCAACCAGCTACTCCCAGACAATCAAAATACCCTGCCAACCGGCTACTCCTAGACCATCAAAATACCTGCAAAACATTTCGACTAAACTTTGATTTTCAGGCCTTGCGTATACCATGAAGACGACCACACAAATCACATGTGTGACACAGAAAGAGCCCTGCCCTCCAATTGTCATAAAGAAATACACCAACCCTGGAATCTACTCTCCCCACACCACAAAATTAAGGACTATATACCTGGATGAAACAATAGAACAGCTGTTCACGCTCTGGCCCGCCTCACTGGAGACAACACACCACTCACTGCCATTCTAGACTCCCTCCTGATTCGCTTGTAGAGTATTTTCCGTGCAGGAGTCCCACTGATCAAGACTCTGCCAGGATCTTCCACACCCTGAGAGAGCTTCACTGGTCCCTCCACCTGGTGTGTCACCTTGAAAGTCTGTTGGGTGATCTTCAGAGTGGGAAACTCAAGCACATCACCATCCCTAGCAAACACATTCAGGATCTCCAGGGGTGTGGGTGGCAGGTGTAGGAGGCTGGACTGGCTTGTAGTGAGTACCAAGGGGTACTTGCACCTTGCACCAGGCCCAGTTATCCCTTATTAGTGTATAGGGTGTCTAGCAGCTTAGGCTGATAGATAATGGTAGCTTAGCAGAGCAGCTTAGGCTGAACTAGGAGACGTGTGAAGCTACTACAGTACCACTTAGTGTCATATGCACAATATCATAAGAAAACACAATACACAGTTATTCTAAAAATAAAGGTACTTTATTTTTATGACAATATGCCAAAGTATCTTAGAGTGTACCCTCAGTGAGAGGATAGGAAATATACACAAGATATATATACACAATAGCAAAAATATGCAGTATAGTCTTAGAAAACAGTGCAAACAATGTATAGTTACAATAGGATGCAATGGGGAAACATAGGGATAGGGGCAACACAAACCATATACTCCAAAAGTGGAATGCGAACCACGAATGGACCCCAAACCTATGTGACCTTGTAGAGGGTCGCTGGGACTATTAGAAAATAGTGAGAGTTAGAAAAATAACCCTCCCCAAGACCCTGAAAAGTGAGTGCAAAGTGCACTAAAGTTCCCCTAAGGACAAAGAAGTCGTGTTAGAGGAATAATGCAGGAAAGACACAAACCAACAATGCAACAACTGTGGATTTCCAATCTAGGGTACCTGTGGAACAAGGGGACCAAGTCCAAAAGTCACAAGCAAGTCGGAGATGGGCAGATGCCCAGGAAATGCCAGCTGCGGGTGCAAAGAAGCTTCTACTGGACAGAAGAAGCTGAGGTTTCTGCAGGAACGAAAAGGGCTAGAGACTTCCCCTTTGGTGGACGGATCCCTCTCACCTAGGAGAGTCGTGCAGAAGTATTTTCCCGCCGAAAGGACGCCAACAAGCCTTGTAGCTGCAAATCGTGCGTTTGGCATTTTTGGACGCTGCTGGGGCCCAGGAGGGACCAGGAGGTCACAAATTGGACCTGAAGAGAGAGGGGACGTCGAGCAAGACAAAGAGCCCTCACTGAAGCAGGTAGCACCCGGAGAAGTGCCAGAAACAGGCACTACGAGGATGCGTGAAACGGTGCTCGCCGAAGTTGCACAAAGGAGTCCCACGTCGCCGGAGACCAACTTAGAAAGTCGTGCAATGCAGGTTAGAGTGCCGTGGACCCAGGCTTGGCTGTGCACAAAGGATTTCCGCCGGAAGTGCACAGGGGCCGGAGTAGCTGCAAAGTCGCGGTTCCCAGCAATGCAGCCCAGCGAGGTGAGGCAAGGACTTACCTCCACCAAACTTGGGCTGAAGAGTCACTGGACTGTGGGGGTCACTTGGACAGAGTCGCTGGATTCGAGGGACCTCGCTCGTCGTGCTAAGAGGAGACCCAAGGGACCGGTAATGCAGCTTTTTGGTGCCTGCGGTTGCAGGGGGAAGATTCCGTCGACCCACGGGAGATTTCTTCGGAGCTTCTGGTGCAGAGAGGAGGCAGACTACCCCCACAGCATGCACAAGCAGGAAAACAGTCGAGAAGGTGGCAGGATCAGCGTTACAGAGTTGCAGTAGTCGTCTTTGCTACTATGTTGCAGGTTTGCAGGCTTCCAGCGCGGTCAGCAGTCGATTCCTTATCAGAAGGTGAAGAGAGAGATGCAGAGGAACTCGGATGAGCTCTTGCATTCGTTTTCTAAAGTTTCCCCAGAGACAGAGACCCTAAATATCAGAAAAGAGGGTTTGGCTACTTAGGAGAGAGGATAGGCTACTAACACCTGAAGGAGCCTATCAGCAGGAGTCTCTGACGTCACCTGGTGGCACTGGCCACTCAGAGCAGTCCAGTGTGCCAGCAGCACCTCTGTTTCCAAGATGGCAGAGGTCTGGAGCACACTGGAGGAGCTCTGGACACCTCCCAGGGGAGGTGCAGGTCAGGGGAGTGGTCACTCCCCTTTCCTTTGTCCAGTTTCGCGCCAGAGCAGGGGCTAAGGGGTCCCTGAACCGGTGTAGACTGGCTTATGCAGAATTGGGCACATCTGTGCCCAAGAAAGCATTTCCAGAGGCTGGGGGAGGCTACTCCTCCCCTGCCTTCACACCATTTTCCAAAGGGAGAGGGTGTCACACCCTCTCTCAGAGGAAGTTCTTTGTTCTGCCATCCTGGGCCAGGCCTGGCTGGACCCCAGGAGGGCAGATGCCTGTCTGAGGGGTTGGCAGCAGCAGCAGCTGCAGTGAAACCCCAGGAAGGGCAGTTTGGCAGTACCAGGGTCTGTGCTACAGGCCACTGGGATCATGGGATTGTGCCAACTATGCCAGGATGGCATAGAGGGGGCAATTCCATGATCATAGACATGTTACATGGCCATATTCGGAGTTACCATTGTGAAGCTACATATAGGTAGTGACCTATATGTAGTGCACGCGTGTAATGGTGTCCCCGCACTCACAAAGTTCAGGGAATTGGCTCTGAACAATGTGGGGGCACCTTGGCTAGTGCCAGGGTGCCCTCACACTAAGTAACTTTGCACCTAACCTTTACCAGGTAAAGGTTAGACATATAGGTGACTTATAAGTTACTTAAGTGCAGTGTAAAATGGCTGTGAAATAACGTGGACGTTATTTCACTCAGGCTGCAGTGGCAGGCCTGTGTAAGAATTGTCAGAGCTCCTTATGGGTGGCAAAAGAAATGCTGCAGCCCATAGGGATCTCCTGGAACCCCAATACCCTGGGTACCTCAGTACCATATACTAGGGAATTATAAGGGTGTTCCAGTAAGCCAATGTAAATTGGTAAAAATGGTCACTAGCCTGTTAGTGACAATTTGGAAAGAAATGAGAGAGCATAACCACTGAGGTTCTGATTAGCAGAGCCTCAGTGAGACAGTTAGTCACTACACAGGTAACACATTCAGGCACACTTATGAGCACTGGGGCCCTGGGTTACCAGGGTCCCAGTGACACATACAACTAAAACAACATATATACAGTGAAAAATGGGGGTAACATGCCAGGCAAGATGGTACTTTCCTACACAACCCCCCCCCCCCAAACGAAGGACAATAAGACTAGCCATGACCTGATGAGTCTTCATTGTCTAAGTGGAAATATCTGGAGAGTCCATCTGCATTGGAGTGGCTACTCCCAGGTCTATGTTCCACTGTATAGTCCATTCCCTGTAGGGATATGGACCACCTCAACAATTTAGGATTTTCACCTTTCATTTGTTTTAGCCAAAGTAGAGGTTTGTGGTCTGTCTGAACAATGAAGTGAGTGCCAAACAGGTATGGCCTCAACTTCTTCAGAGCCCAGACCACAGCAAAGGCCTCCCTCTCAATGGCATACCAACGCTTTTCTCTAGGGGTCAACCTTCTACTAATAAAAGCAACAGGTTGATCCTGGCCCTCAGAATTAAGTTGTGATAGGACTGCCCCTACTCCTAATTCAGATGCATCAGTTTGGACATAGAATTTTTTAGAGTAACAAGGGCTTTTCAGGACAGGTGCAGAGCACATGGCCTGCTTCAGCTCCTCAAAAGCTTTCTGACAGTTTGCTGTCCATAATACCTTTTTAGGCATTTTCTTGGATGTGAGGTCATTAAGAGGGGCTGCAATGGAGCCATAGTTCTTAATGAACCTCCTGTAATACCCAGTGAGGCCTAGAAAGGCTCTCACCTGAGTCTGAGTGGTAGGGGGAACCCAATCAATAATTGTTTGGATTTTCCCCTGAAGTGGTGCAATCTGTTCCCCACCAACAAGGTGTCCCAGATAAACCACCTTACCCTGCCCTATCTGGCACTTTGAAGCCTTGATAGTGAGGCCTGCCTTTTGCAGGGCCTCCAAAACTTTCCATAGGTGGACCAGGTGATCATCCCAGCTGGAGCTAAAGACAGCTATATCGTCCAAATATGCTGCACTGAAAGCTTCCAGCCCTTGCAGGACTGTGTTCACCAACCTCTGAAAAGTGGCAGGTGCATTTTTCAAACCAAAAGGCATTACAGTAAACTGGTAATGTCCTCCAATGGTAGAAAATGCAGTCTTAGGTTTAGCATCTTCTGATAATTTGATCTGCCAATACCCTGCAGTCAAATCAAAAGTGCTTAGATACTTGGCAGATGCCAGTGTATCTATAAGCTCATCTGCCCTGGGTATAGGGTGAGCATCAGTTTTGGTTACCAAGTTGAGACCTCTATAGTCTACACAAAACCGCATTTCCTTCTTTCCATCTTTAGAATTGGGTTTTGGTACCAGTACCACAGGAGAAGCCCATGGACTGTCAGAGTGCTCAACCACTCCTAGTTCCAACATTTTCTGAACTTCTTGCTTTATGCAGTCCCTGACATGGTCAGGCTGCCTATAGATCTTACTTTTGACAGGTAAACTGTCTCCAGTATCTATAGTGTGCTCACACCAAGAAGTGGTGCCTGGCACAGTAGAGAAGAGTTCTGAAAATTGTCCTAGGAGATTTATGCAATGGTCTTTCTGCTCAGCAGTAAGACAATCTGCCAAAACTACACATTCCACAAGAGCATCTTGTTCTGTGGAAGAGAAGAGATCAGGTAGAGGATCACTGTCTTCTTCCTGTTCCTCATCAGTTGCCATGAGCAGGGTGAGATCAGCCCTGTCATAGTAGGGTTTCAGGCGGTTGACATGGAGCACCCTAAGGGGACTCCTGGCAGTGCCTAAGTCAACTAAATAGGTGACTTCTCCCTTCTTTTCAACAATTGTGTGGGGACCACTCCATTTATCTTGGAGTGCTCTTGGGGCCACAGGCTCCAAGACCCACACTTTCTGCCCTGGTTGGTACTGAACCAAAACAGCCTTCTGATCATGCCATTGCTTCTGGAGCTCTTGGCTGGCCTGAAGGTTTTTACTGGCCTTTTTCATGTACTCAGCCATCCTTGATCTGAGGCCAAGTACATAATCCACAATATCCTGCTTAGGAGCTTTTAAAGGTTGTTCCCAACCCTCCTTTACAAGTGTGAGTGGACCCCTAACAGGGTGTCCAAAAAGAAGTTCAAAGGGGCTGAAGCCCACTCCTTTCTGGGGTACCTCCCTGTAGGCAAAAAGGAGGCATGGTAGAAGGATATCCCATCTCCTGCGGAGTTTTTCAGGGAGACCCATAATCATGCCTTTGAGAGTTTTATTAAATCTCTCCACCAGTCCATTTGTTTGTGGATGATAGGGTGTTGTGAACTTGTACGTTACACCACACTCCTTCCACATGGCCTTTAAGTATGCAGACATGAAATTGCTTCCTCTGTCTGATACTACTTCCTTTGGGAAGCCCACCCTGGAAAATATTCCCAGGAGGGCCTTTGCCACTGCAGGTGCTGTAGTGGTCCTTAAAGGAATAGCTTCAGGATATCTTGTGGCATGGTCCACTACCACTAAGATAAACCTATTGCCTGAAGCAGTAGGAGGGTCAAGGGGGCCAACTATGTCAACCCGTACCCTTTCAAAGGGAACCCCAACCACAGGCAGTGGGATAAGGGGTGCCTTTGGGGTGCCACCTGTATTGCCACTGGCTTGACAGGTTTCACAGGACTTACAAAATTCCTTTGTGTCCTCAGACATCCTAGGCCAATGAAACAGGGGAACAAGCCTGTCCCAAGTTTTCATTTGTCCTAGATGCCCAGCTAAGGGAATGTCATGTGCCAGTGTTAGGAGGAACTTTCTGTACTCCTGAGGAATCACTAATCTCCTGGCAGCTCCAGGTTTAGGATCCCTATGCTCAGTGTACAAGAGGTTGTCCTCCCAGTAAACTCTGTGAGAGTCACTGACATCCCCATTAGCCTGTTTGACAGCTTGCTGTCTGAGACCCTCTAATGTGGGACAGGTTTGCTGTGCCACACTCAGCTCCTCTCTGGCAGGCCCCCCTTCACCCAAAAGCTCAGCAGTGTCTGCTTCCAGCTCCTCTGGTGTAGGTTCTGCACAGGGAGGGAATTCTTCTTCCTCAGAAGTAGAATCCACTGTAGAGGGAGGGATAGTAGGAAGTGGTTTGCTTCTACTAGCCCTAGCTTTAGGGAGCACTTGGTCCATTGTTCCAGGATCCAAGCTTCCCTGTCCTTTTTGCTTTTTGGCCTGAGCCCTTGTCAAAGCAAAAATATGCCCTGGGATGCCCAGCATTGCTGACCAATTCCCCATCTGACCAAGCTGATGTCTCCAAATCATTCCCTAATAGACAGTCTACAGGTAATTCTGAAGCTACCACAACTTTCTTTGGACCAGTTACCCCCCCCCAGTTGAGATTTACAACAGCCATGAGGTGGCTTTGTGTTATGTTGTGAGCATCGGTTACTTGGTACTGGTGTCCAAGTATGTGTTGTTCAGGGTGCACCAGTTTCTCAATCACCATTGTGACACTGGCACCTGTGTCCCTGTAGGCCTGGACCTCAACACCATTTATTAGGGGTAGTTGCTTGTACTTCTCCAAGTTATGGGGGCAAGCAACCAAAGTGGCTAAATCAATAGCCCCTTCAGAGACTAAAGTAGCCTCTGTGGTCTCCCTAATCAGACCAACCCCAACTAAGTTACCAATAGTGAGCCCAGCTACTCCCTTGGATTGGCTATTAGTAGGTTTGTTCCCACCACCACTGCTATTAGTAGGGACACTAGGTGTAGCAGTAGGGGTTGTAGTGGTAGGAGCAGTGGTGCCTTTCTTTGGACAACTGGGATCTGTTGTCCAATGGCCTTTTATTTTACATAAATAGCACCATGGTTTCTTTTCCTTGTTCTGATTAAAAGAGGATTTGGGCCCACCACCCCCACCAGAGTGTTTTTGTGGGCCTGATGAAGACTCATTTTTAGATTTGTCCCCACCCTTGTCAGAAGACTTACCATCCTTCTTTTTGTTGCCATCTTTGTCACCCCCTGTATGAACTTTTCTGTTCACTCTTGTTCTGACCCATTTGTCTGCCTTCTTTCCCAATTCTTGGGGAGAGGTCAGATCAGAGTCCACCAAGTACTGGTGCAACAAATCAGACACACAATTATTAAGAATATGCTCTCTCAGGATTAAGTTATACAGGCTGTCATAATCAGTAACTTTACTGCCATGTAACCATCCCTCCAAGGCATTCACTGAATGGTCAATGAAATCAACCCAGTCTTGTGAAGACTCCTTTTTGGTCTCTCTGAACTTTATCCTGTACTGTTCAGTGGTTAAGCCATAACCATCCAGGAGTGCATTCTTAAGAACTTGGAAATTATTAGCATCATTTTCTTTTACAGTAAGGAGCCTATCCCTACCTTTTCCACTAAATGATAGCCATAGGATAGCAGCCCACTGCCTTTGAGGGACATCCTGTACAACACAGGCCCTCTCAAGTGCAGCAAACCACTTGTTAATGTCATCCCCCTCCTTATAAGGGGGAACTATCTTGTGCAGATTCCTGGAATCATGCTCTTTTGCAGGATGACTATGGGGAATACTGCTGCTGCCACCATGGGTATCTAAACCCAACTTCTGTCTTTCCTTCTCTAATTCAAAAGACTGTCTATCCAAATCCAGCTGTTGCTTTTTAAGCTTCAGTCTGGTTTGTTCCACCCTCAACTTATTGAGTTCCCTCTCTAACATTCTGTCATCAGGGTTGGTGGGAGGGACATTCCTAGAAACAGAGCTATGATGGGAATGAACAGAAGGAGACCTGTCCCTTACAGAAGCCACCCTAACAGCTTGGTTAACAGAAACATTACTACCAGTATGGTGAGAATAAATGCTTTTGCTATGATGGGAGACAACACTATTTATATGGTGTGGCTCATCATCATTACCATCTATGCTAGATTGTCTAGTAATGGGCAGGCTAGGAAGTTTCTTTCCTGAATCTTTTCCTGGGGGAGTCCCTGAATCAGATTGAGAACTATTAGGTACTTTTTCAACAGATGAGGCACCTATGGCCTTATCCTGTTCTCTAAGCATGTTAAGTAACAGTTCCAAGGAAGGATTCTTCCCTACACTCAAACCTCTCTCTATACAGAGACTCCTTGCTCTTTTCCAGCTAAGGTTGTCATATGCAAGTTTGGACAGATCAACATTTTGGCCTGTGCCAGACATTTTTAGAGAGAGTTAAAGTGATAGAAAAAGAGAAAAAAGTTTTCAGAACTTTTTGGAAAGACAGAAAAAAACTTTTTAAACTTTTAAGAACTTTTTGAAAGTTTAGAAGTACTTTTCAGCACTTAGAAAAGAGTGAAAAGAGGAAATGCAAAACTTTTTGGCTATGTGTATATACACTGACCTTGTTTTGTATATTTTTCTCTTATGAAAAGTACACTGACAAGAGTGGTAAGTAGTCTCAAGCACTTATCCCACCACTGCACAACCAATGTAGGAGGCTGGACTGGCTTGTAGTGAGTACCAAGGGGTACTTGCACCTTGCACCAGGCCAGTTATCCCTTATTAGTGTATAGGGTGTCTAGCAGCTTAGGCTGATAGATAATGGTAGCTTAGCAGAGCAGCTTAGGCTGAACTAGGAGACGTGTGAAGCTACTACAGTACCACTTAGTGTCATATGCACAATATCATAAGAAAACACAATACACAGTTATACTAAAAATAAAGGTACTTTATTTTTATGACAATATGCCAAAGTATCTTAGAGTGTACCCTCAGTGAGAGGATAGGAAATATACACAAGATATATATACACAATAGCAAAAATATGCAGTATAGTCTTAGAAAACAGTGCAAACAATGTATAGTTACAATAGGATGCAATGGGGAAACATAGGGATAGGGGCAACACAAACCATATACTCCAAAAGTGGAATGCGAACCACGAATGGACCCCAAACCTATGTGACCTTGTAGAGGGTCGCTGGGACTATTAGAAAATAGTGAGAGTTAGAAAAATAACCCTCCCCAAGACCCTGAAAAGTGAGTGCAAAGTGCACTAAAGTTCCCCTAAGGACAAAGAAGTCGTGTTAGAGGAATAATGCAGGAAAGACACAAACCAACAATGCAACAACTGTGGATTTCCAATCTAGGGTACCTGTGGAACAAGGGGACCAAGTCCAAAAGTCACAAGCAAGTCGGAGATGGGCAGATGCCCAGGAAATGCCAGCTGCGGGTGCAAAGAAGCTTCTACTGGACAGAAGAAGCTGAGGTTTCTGCAGGAACGAAAAGGGCTAGAGACTTCCCCTTTGGTGGACGGATCCCTCTCGCCGTGGAAAGTCATGCAGAAGTGTTTTCCCGCCGAAAGGACGCCAACAAGCCTTGTAGCTGCAAATCGTGCGTTTGTCGTTTTTGGACGCTGCTGGGGCCCAGGAGGGACCAGGAGGTCGCAAATTGGACCTGAAGAGAGAGGGGACGTCGAGCAAGACAAAGAGCCCTCACTGAAGCAGGTAGCACCCGGAGAAGTGCCAGAAACAGGCACTACGAGGATGCGTGAAACGGTGCTCGCCGAAGTTGCACAAAGGAGTCCCACGTCGCCGAAGACCAACTTAGAAAGTCGTGCAATGCAGGTTAGAGTGCCGTGGACCCAGGCTTGGCTGTGCACAAAGGATTTCCGCCGGAAGTGCACAGGGGCCGGAGTAGCTGCAAAGTCGCGGTTCCCAGCAATGCAGCCCAGCGAGGTGAGGCAAGGACTTACCTCCACCAAACTTGGGCTGAAGAGTCACTGGACTGTGGGGGTCACTTGGACAGAGTCGCTGGATTCGAGGGACCTCGCTCGTCGTGCTAAGAGGAGACCCAAGGGACCGGTAATGCAGCTTTTTGGTGCCTGCGGTTGCAGGGGGAAGATTCCGTCGACCCACGGGAGATTTCGTCGGAGCTTCTGGTGCAGAGAGGGGGCAGACTACCCCCACAGCATGCACAAGCAGGAAAACAGTTGAGAAGGCGGCAGGATCAGCGTTACAGAGTTGCAGTAGTCGTCTTTGCTACTATGTTGCAGGTTTGCAGGCTTCCAGCGCGGTCAGCAGTCGATTCCTTATCAGAAGGTGAAGAGAGAGATGCAGAGGAACTCGGATGAGCTCTTGCATTCGTTATCTAAAGTTTCCCCAGAGACAGAGACCCTAAATAGCCAGAAAAGAGGGTTTGGCTACTTAGGAGAGAGGATAGGCTACTAACACCTGAAGGAGCCTATCAGCAGGAGTCTCTGACGTCACCTGGTGGCACTGGCCACTCAGAGCAGTCCAGTGTGCCAGCAGCACCTCTGTTTCCAAGATGGCAGAGGTCTGGAGCACACTGGAGGAGCTCTGGACACCTCCCAGGGGAGGTGCAGGTCAGGGGAGTGGTCACTCCCCTTTCCTTTGTCCAGTTTCACGCCAGAGCAGGGGCTAAGGGGTCCCTGAACCGGTGTAGACTGGCTTATGCAGAATTGGGCACATCTGTGCCCAAGAAAGCATTTCCAGAGGCTGGGGGAGGCTACTCCTCCCCTGCCTTCACGCCATTTTCCAAAGGGAGAGGGTGTCACACCCTCTCTCAGAGGAAGTTCTTTGTTCTGCCATCCTGGGCCAGGCCTGGCTGGACCCCAGGAGGGCAGATGCCTGTCTGAGGGGTTGGCAGCAGCAGCAGCTGCAGTGAAATCCCAGGAAGGGCAGTTTGGCAGTACCAGGGTCTGTGCTACAGACCACTGGGATCATGGGATTGTGCCAACTATGCCAGGATGGCATAGAGGGGGCAATTCCATGATCATAGACATGTTACATGGCCATATTCGGAGTTACCATTGTGAAGCTACATATAGGTAGTGACCTATATGTAGTGCACGCGTGTAATGGTGTCCCCGCACTCACAAAGTTCAGGGAATTGGCTCTGAACAATGTGGGGGCACCTTGGCTAGTGCCAGGGTGCCCTCACACTAAGTAACTTTGCACCTAACCTTTACCAGGTAAAGGTTAGACATATAGGTGACTTAAGTGCAGTGTAAAATGGCTGTGAAATAACGTGGACGTTATTTCACTCAGGCTGCAGTGGCAGGCCTGTGTAAGAATTGTCAGAGCTCCCTATGGGTGGCAAAAGAAATGCTGCAGCCCATAGGGATCTCCTGGAACCCCAATACCATGGGTACCTCAGTACCATATACTAGGGAATTATAAGGGTGTTCCAGTAAGCCAATGTAAATTGGTAAAAATGGTCACTAGCCTGTTAGTGACAATTTGGAAAGAAATGAGAGAGCATAACCAATGAGGTTCTGATTAGCAGAGCCTCAGTGAGACAGTTAGTCACTACACAGGTAACACATTCAGGCACACTTATGAGCACTGGGGCCCTGGGTTACCAGGGTCCCAGTGACACATACAACTAAAACAACATATATACAGTGAAAAATGGGGGTAACATGCCAGGCAAGATGGTACTTTCCTACAGCAGGGGAAACACAACAGCCACAGCTTCAAGGTTGTCAAACTTGGCACCAAAATATGCAGCATACAGAAGACAGAAATTAAACCTTTCACTAGGCACCTCCGGAAGGAAATGCAGACCCTGATCTTCAAAAAATACCTCGTCCTAAATGAATCCTCTGCAGATGCAAACTGAAGACCCATTATTTTAAGTAACACCTTGTTCCAATGCAATCCTTCCTAGATGCAAACCGAATGCCCACCTTTTCAAGCAATAACTCATCCCAACATAACCCTCTCCAGATGCAAACTGGAGAACCATCTCTTCAAGCAACACATCATCCCAAGTTAATCCTCCCCAAATGCGAATGGCAGACCTATGTCTTTAAGAAACACCTCTTCCACAATAACTCTCCCTGGGTGCAAACTCGTGGCCCATCTCCTTAAATAACACATCATCCTCCTTTAACCCACTCCAGATATGAACTGAAGACCCATCTCTTTAAGCAACACCTCATTCCAATGTAACTCTCTACTTATGTGAACGGAAGACCCTTCTCTGTAAGTAACAACTCGTCCCAAAGTAACCCTTCTTGGGCACGAACAAAAAAATAATCTCTTTAAGTAACATCTTGTCTCAAAGTAACCCTACCTGGATGCAAATTAATAACCTATCTCTTTAATAACACCTCATTCCAATGTACTCCACCCTAGATGCGAACAGAAGACCCATCTCTTTAAGTATAGCTGGGCTACACCGGCTATTGAAGTCCCGCTCCCTTGTTAAAGGCCCACGTCTTCGGCTCGGACCTTTTAGCACTGGAGCGGGCCTTTAATGGCCGGTATATCCCGCTATGAAGGGCTATAAGGCTATAATACCAAAACAAAACCCAGTGGGAAGAAATTGCACTCTATAAAAATGCCTGATGTGATTATCTTTAAATTTATTTTCCCTTTGTAGTCTTCCTCTCTCCAGGCCTTCCCTTCTGTAAACCCTCTGTACCCCCACCTTCTTTATGCATCTCTTCAAACTGCCCTACTCATACCCCGTAGAAAGTACAGCACTCAACTGCTGCATAGCTAAGTTTGTGCTCTATAAATTCCACAAGGACATATTCAAGTGCTACAACCATCCTAAGCAAGGTGTGATTCTCCAGTGGATTGACCACAACTTTCTCACAACACCCCATGCTTCCTAAAACCCATCTGGCTAACTACAAGCTAGTCACAACACCCCCGCTCCTCTATAGCTATGTATGTATTGCCACACCTAGGTGTGAAGGATCATAGTGCAGTTTATTAAAGGGGGGGTTTGATTACTACAGAGTATGGTAGGGGACAATTACATATAAATTCTATTTGAGTTCAGCCCGGGGGACAATGGTGAATGAGATGTTCCTTGAAAAGAAGATGTTTTCAGCTCTTCTTGGAATTGAGGAGACAGGGAGCGAGCTTCATCTGTGGTCGGATGTTATTCCAGATCCTGGAGGTATGGTTTGAGAAGAATTGACGTCTGTATCTTTCCCTTCTGGAACTTTTAACGTTTAGTCTATGATGTCATGGCTTTGTGTTTTGCATTGACCGCCGGTGATGGTGATTTGCTTCAGCAGGTAGGATAGCATCTTGAAGGTGACTGTCATGAAGATGACACAGCAGATCTTAAAGATCATGCAGTCTAGTAGAGGGGCAAGTATGGTTTCTGCAGGTGGGAGTAAAATAAGGGAGTAACGTGTGGGAGGTGAGGTGGTCATGCTTCTCTACATTTTGGAGTAGGGTGCAGAAAGATGACTGGCGGGTGGAAAGCGGTGATGCTGGCATGCAAGATGTTGTCACTGTGCTGGTGGTCTTTGGCCAACAACTGTAGGGTGGTTCTGAAGTCCTAATCATAAGCAATGTTTCGAGTACTCCAAAATAAATCAATGCAGAGTCGTGCAGTAAATGTTCCACCAACAGCCTTTATTTTCATTAAGCGTTTCTCAAATCTTTGCCATGTCAACACGTGTTTCGTCTAAGCTTGGGATATGCCAGCAGACTTTGTCAGGGCTATTCAAGAATGTACCAATGCTTATAAACAAGTTCTCCAAACCCAGTCATCTATTTGTTAGGCGCTTGCATCACCCATGCGTCAGCCAAGAGAATGACACACACTCTTTTGTTCCTGTTTAGTTATACCCAATTTGACACAGGTTGGTAACTAATAAGAAAAAAAAAAAAATGTGCAAAAGCATTCTTTTTTAAAAATAAAATGGGAAAGTGGAAGCAACAGGGGAACTGAAGCAACCCGGAAGGCAGAAGCAACACAGAGAGCATGGGGAGGAGACGCAATGGGTGAGAGCAAAGTGCAGCGGGTGGGGCAGAAGTACACAAGTAAGCAGGTAACAAGGAGTAATCCCGGGGAAGGGAGGAGAGGCAACGTGCTAGTTTAGATGGTGCAGATGGTGTAAGCAACACAGAGGGCTGGGGTGGGGAGGGGAAGCAATGGAGAAGAAAGCAATGTGGAATATGCAAGGGAGAAGCCCATGGACGACAGAGAGAGCAACACGAAGTACGGGGGAGAAGCTGTAAAGAAACTTGCACTCTCATGGAGTGTTTCACTGAAAAGTAAAAAGGTAGTGCTTCAAAAGCAAGCAGTGGATGCCTAGAAGCCAGTCAATCACAAGTGATGGTTAGGATGCAATGCTCCAGAAAGGCACAAACACAAGAGTGGCAGAATGGGGCACAGATGAAAAGCAGGTAAATGAGAATGACAGGAAAACACACCAATGGAAAGTAATGGGCTCCAAGACCCTCTCTGTTCTTGATAAGCCCACAATATGTCTTGCAACAGACCGCGTATGCACTGTTTAGCAGGCAAGGCCTAAAAATGCTATGTAATATATCACACCATGCTCCCAAAGATCTGTTCCACCAACACAACGTGGAATGACTACGATGAAAGACAGAAGCAAAGGCTTGCCCTACTTATACCCACCAACCCTAAACTAACCAAGCGTCATAGTGCATCAAAACCACTTCTTTTCAGGAGTAAAACCTATGTTTATATACACAAGAAGCTACAACTTTAATACCAAAACAAACAAAAAAACAGAGGCAGGGTTCGGATACTCAGACGATGAAATGCTATAAAAAAAGTAACTACAAAAACAGTAAAGGAGTGGAATGGATATAGCGAGGTAATCCTTGTTTACAGGTGTGAAATAAGGCAACAGAAGGAGAGGAATTATAGTTGGTAAGTCCATGAGAGTTGAGTGACTGAAAGAGGAGTAAAACAGTTATAGGAATCCGGTGACTTCACTGTGGTATGCTGGGCTATAGAAGGAGACTGAAAGCCTCATTATGAGTTTGGAGGTCGGCCGAGCCGACCGCCAAACATCACGGGGAGGAGACCACCGCAGAGGTGTTGGTCTCCCCTGGCCCCATTATGACATTTCTGCTGGGCTGACTGGTGAAAGCCTCCATATTTGGTGTTTTCTGCTGGTCGGCCCAGCGGAAACAATGCAGCAGCATATGAACCCGAGACCAATGCTGTTGCACAGAGGGAGCCTCCGGCCTTCTCGGAATGCACACTGTCTGCACAGCAGGTATTCTGATGGTGCTGGGCAGGGAGGGGCCTTGCACTGCCCATGACATGGTCAAGGGTAGTGCAGGTGCCCCTTGTGGCCCCCTGCACTGTGTTTCCACCAGCCTTTCCATGGTGGGGTCCCTGCCATGGAACGGCTGACAGAAACTGGACTCGTGAGCAGCGCGGCGGCGCTGAACACAGCCTGGCCGTGGCTGACCATGACTCCGACTGCCGCCGGGAACCATGTTCCTGGTGGGGACGGCGGTACCCTGGCAATCTGACCGCCAAGGTCGTAATGTGGCGGTCCAAACGCCACCACGGCATTGGAGGTCTTAGGACTGCCAATGTCATAAAGGGGCCTGGGTGTTAATAGTTGGGGTACTCAATTTCTGAGGAGAGTGACTAAAGAGGTCTAAGACAGGTGTAGGAGTTTAGGGACTTTATTGTGGTCTGCTAGGCTACAGGAAGAGCTGGAAGGTTTATAGTTGGGGGTCATAAGAGGAGGGGGACTACAGTGGCTGTAAGTCACATAATACACATACATATGTAGCACATACATATGTAGCTCGGCTAATTATATGTAGCGCTCCCTGTTTTCCGTTTTTACTGATCTTTACAGATAAATACAGACAGAAAATATTTTGTTTACTATCTGTATTTGTTTTTAAAAAACAAATAATTTGGCTTCTTTAAAGTGACTGTCCATGCGAGATTAATTAATTTCAGGCCACTAGCTGTACATATTGGCAGCATGGGAAGTTAGAAAGCTGAACGAGATTTGCTTAAATTACTCCATATCTCAACATGTATGTGTGCTGTCATGCTACTTTTATTCATGTGGGTTTATTAGTTTATTATTTCTGGCTGTGTAATGTGCTTAAACCTGACAGTCATCAAAGGCATTTTGACCTCTCTGTGGACCCCCACTTTTTCATTAATGGAACCTGGGGACCCCCCTGAATCATTATTGGAATCCAGGGACCCCCACTGAGTCATTACTGAAGGCTGGGGACCTAATCTGTTAATATTATTTAATTTTCTAAGTAGTCGCAGACCCCCTGAGGAGGCTTTGCGGACCCCCAGGGGTCCCTGGACCACAGGTTGGGAACCACTGAGTAGATTATTAGAGCACTACATTATTGGAACAGAGCGGCTGTTTGTAGGTGAGGTCAGAGGAGAGGGGCAACAACTGACGGTCTAATAAACTTATAGCATATTACACAGAGGTCACAGAAGAAGAGTCGATATGTCTTATTAAGTTACACAGTTTTTGTACAGCAGACCTTTCACCAATGACTTGGCCTTTTGGGATAACAGGGTACCAAGATAGTAGTGACTACAGGTTGTGTAATAAAGTTATAATTCATGACCATGTGTAGCTGGCATCCTGGATGATAACAGGAAGGGTTCATATGAAAGGTGCGTAACACACTTGAGTAAGCGGGTATATGTGTGTAAGAAGGTATCCGAAGGACTAAGACTTCTTATGTCATGATGTGATAAGAAGATCAGAGTGACTATGCACAGGTCCCACACAATGGCCATAGCACAAGAGTGACTCAGTGTAGTAGTAGTTTTGTGGGAGGCGAGTAAAGTCACAGTAAGAGGGAGACAGTGACTTTGGGGTGTATGAAGAGCCACAGGCCGGCTTTGACCATCAGCGCGGATCACAGTCATCCTTGACTGAAAAAAAGTGAGCTCTGTAGGGCATACAGCACCTCTGAGAAGAGGGTTTGCCGCAAACATCTGGGAGCTTTTCTGGAGTGAACACAAGCAGGTATGGGGGTTTCTCAAAGGAAGAATTCTTTCAGCGGCCCATGGCCTGTCTCATGTGGCCTAGAGAGGGGCTCATGGTAGAAGGCATATCACCATAATGTCCTACATGGTCTTCAGAGCCTCCAAGTGTGACCCATGGCCCTTGGGATTGTGGTGGGGAGCACCATGGGGGACTTGTTGGAAATTATGATGGAAGGGACGTAGAGGAGATAACAGGCACTTGCCTTCTTCCACCTATACCTGGTGGGGCCGAAGCAATGTCGGGGGGACACATAATGATGACGTCACTCCAAGTGGGTTTATAAGGGCGGCACGGAACCCAAAGTGGGACCAGTTACCTTCCGCCTGTTTTGTGACGTGCCGGCTGCTTTTGTGAACCTGGACCATCGATTTAAGTGCATATCCTGAGAATAATAAGGGCAGACCAGTGGGGGTGGGGTGAGACACGTATCTGAAAGAAACAAAATATTCTGCAACCTATTCACTGGCCTTTTGCCCGTTAGTAACTGCAGCAAACTTATAAATGGCACACCTTAGAGTGAAAAAAACAATGCAAGTTAAACTAATGTATGAGAAAAAAAACATTTCTGGTGGAAAAGCTCAGTTGGTTACTGCAATCACTTCAGAGGACTAGAAGGTCACTGCTTTATACCCAAGTTGGTGCAGTGGGAATAATGACGCACACTTGTGGTGCTATGAGGTCCCAGCCTATTGCACAAAGTACTGTGACTATGTAAGTCATTAGTTTAAAAAGTGGATTGCCCATAGTATCAAATAGGCAGCCGTAGTTTGACAAATGTACGACAGCAGGCTGCACACTTTATCAGATAGGCTGCCACAAAATTTCCAACAAGATTCAACATTGAAGTGCTTACAGAGCTTTCAAAAGTTACATTTTTAGTAACACGATATCAGACTGTACCTAGTGCAAACCTTTTTTATATGTTTCTGTGTAAAGGGCACATTCAGGAGATGGTAAGAGCTTTAGAGTACCCTCAAAAAGACTAACTCTTTGTCACCATGGGAATTCAAATGGTTCTTTCAATTAAAGCCTATTTTGGCTCCCAAGCAGCCTTTGGATTTGCTGATTAACCAATTACACTCACTTACGGTTCCTTCAAGGAGCCGTCACCTTGACGAGAAGGCCCGGTGTTTAGATCTCGCCCAGGAGACGGTGTAGGCTGTCTGTTTGCGAAGAGACAATATTAGCAACTTGCAGTCAGTGCTGGACTGGGAACTTAAAGCAGCCCTGGCAAAAATGATAAATGCAGCCCCCATGTGCAGACGTGCTAATGCGTGCTTGATCCTGAGCAACTCTTTCAAGATGCCGCTGGGATTTCTTAATGCGCACCACCACTCCCGCAGGCCGAAACTGGCCTCAAAGTGTCAAAACCAGCCTCCTGGGGCTCCAGCCTCCCGGGAGATTGCCTGCTTGCTCGGCTGGCCAGTTCAGTCATGCTTACAGCCTGCCCATTGCTTACCATTGGCTGGCTTCATTGTCAGTCTCATTCGCATGCTTTGATTTGTTAGCTTGTGGGCTTGTTCTCCTCTTCTTGCATTTGTCCCTCCACTGGAGCATGGCCTCATTACTTGTGTCCTTCTGCTCCTGGATTTTCAGACACAACTTTTTTTTGTTTTTGGTTAAGTATCATCTTGCGATCGCCCTCGTTTATGTCTGCCATTGTGGTTCTTTCACTCCAGTGTGTTCCGCCCCCTCAGGTCCATGTTGCTGTCTGTCGCCCGTCTGCTTCGCTTTCCCCCGTTCTCTACATGTCCCTCTCTCTGCCATGTTGTGTATTTCTCACCCACCATCCATGCTGCTTCCAACTCCTGCTCTGTGTGTTGCTTCACCCCAGTCGTACAATCCATGTTTCTTCTCCCCACCCACGCCGTCTGTGTTGCATTGGTGCCTTGCCCTAAATGTTGTTTCCACCCCGCCCTGCGTACTGCTTGCAGTTCCCTCACCTGCACCCTCCATGTTGCTTTCATTTCCCACACCCTTTATGTTACTTCCATCATCAGCTTTAAAAAATGCCTTTGCACTAATTTTTGTTTATTTAACCATCTAATCTGGTAACTAAAAAGTAAAAGGACTCTCACGTGATGTACGCATGCTTACATCAGCTTTTTTTCTCCACTCTAGCCATACTGCACAGCATTACGGATAATATACAGCATCGCTAAAAATCATTGCCAAAGCCAATAGTTTCCAGAGGCGGGACCTATTGGCTTTGCCAATGCTTGTTTTTTAAAAAATCTTTCTGTCCCTACTCTTGCTTCACAAGACTCCTCCTTTCCTATCAGCCTTGCAATTGTCATTAACTATGGAAGAGCAGTCGTTTTTTTAATCAACAAGTATAGGGACTCTTAAGGTAACATTATATGAGCTTGGGATCCGCCTTTCCAACAGCTCCTACCCACTTTGACCTCTAACCTGGACAAAGGCTAAAAAAGCAAGTTGAGCACACAATTTTCTGCTGTTTGCCCCACTCTGCCAAGTTGGCATAAGGCAGGATCCTTGCTCACTCGGACTCCTTTTCAACAAATAAGGGAGCAGCCCATCTCAAAATAGGAAGTGGAGATATCTTTACTGCCTCAGAGCACAATGTCAGATGTTGTCTCCAGTTCTTCTGTGAGTGACTGATCTGGAGGTCTGAGCGGTGGTCCTGGCAGATCTACTTCACCCACCCCCTACCACTGCTACAACACCGGGTGGTATCATTACTCTTAGAACAGGAAAAGGCACTGAAGTGGGAGGTAAGCACCACTCTCACACTACTAGTGCTCCTGGTGAGAATGGAATGACATGGACACCACACCCCATGTGTCCTCCGGAGCACTCGCGGGCAGAGGGAGAAGCTTGTCCAGCACTAGAGAACTTCAAGGTAATCTGGCCCCAATGTGCCACTTTTCACCATCACCACATACCGCACCCGAAAGTCAGCCAAGAATCACAGATGCGCGTGGTCACACATATACACACAATAAACTTCTTATCTGAAGGTTGGTGGCAAAGTACTGCCTTTGCTTTCAAGGGACCACAAATTTGGCAACACCAACGCCTCAGAATGGATTTACCCACCCCAACAATGCGCAGATGTAAACCTACCAGAAGTGCTTCATCCGGGATGGTGGGTGAGAGCTCGGCCGACACAGTGCGGATGGGCGTCAGACCAGGCAGCGAAACGTTGGACAGGCGTCTCTTCCTCACCCCGCTGCAGTTGTTGGGGATCTTGAATGCACATCTCTTGTGATAGTTCAGTCCACATCCTAAAGAGAGGAGAGGAGAGGAGAAAGGAGCCGGTGAGAGCTGGCTCTATGTACCGATTGCAATGGAGTAGTTGAATGCTTCCACCAACACAACAGGAGGTTGTGGCACAAGCATTGATGTCCATACAAACACATTAAATGGATCAACTTACGCACTTCGATCTCACTTTATTTATGTGCTGTTCTATAAAGTAGCATTGCTCATTCACATAAAGGGCCTCATTATGAGGCTGGCGGTCTTAAGACAGCCAGCCTCGCGTTGACAGTCAGGACAGCTGCTGCTGTGGCCGCTACATTAAGACCCTGGCGGTCCAACTGCCAGGGTACCACCGTCTCCGCTGGGATCGGTGATCTTGACTGTGACGGAAATCGCAATCAGCCAGGTAGATGCTGCCTGCAGCACCACACTAATGATTACAACCTAGTTCTCTACTAGCTTTTTCATGGTGGTTTTCCCACCATGAAATAGTTGGCGGAGAACAGGTGCAGGGGGCTCCAGGGGGGCCCTGCACTGCCCATACACAGGTCCCCATCCCCCTGCCCAGCTGCACAGAGTGAACATTGCATGGGTGCTGGTGCCCCCTGCAACGACAGTATTGCTGCTGGCTCAGTGTCGAGCCGGAGACAATGCTGTTGTCGGTTTCCTGCTAGGTTGACGGGTGGGAATATCGCTTTTTGTTTGTCAGCCTAGAGGGAAAATCGTAATGAGTCCGGCAGGGAGGTCGTCAGTGTGGCGGCAACCTTCCCGTTGGAAGTTCAGCGGAAAGGAAGACCTGTTTGCCAAACTCCTAATCAGGCCAAAAGTGTGTGTTGATAGTGCAAACAGTGGTGAGGACACCCTTTTTCATTTTTTAGGCATCCAAGTGTGTTTAAACTATTTCTTATGTTAAAGTAATTCAGACACAATGGTACATTTTCCTTAGGCCAATAAAATTCATATTTTCCTGTGATGTGCATTACAACTAAATAGGATTTCTATAGCTTGTCTAGGTACACTCAGTTGCTAGGAAGGGTCCACACTGTGTCATTAAGTTTGAATGCAATTATTTTTTTTGTTATTCAGCTGGACATTGTTATTGCAGGCATAGGGTGCCAGGTTTAGGAGGCATATTTTTTTTATACTTTTATATTTTTGTAACATGTCCTTGTAACATTAAAAAAATAAATGCCTCACCAGCTTGGTATGGCAAGACCTATTGGCTTTGCTAAGGATTGTTTTCAAGTATTCAAAGTTATGAAGTATGACAAGCAAGTTAATCTCTTAAATGCAGTTGACGAGATATTCCTTTCATGCTTGCTACCAGAAGTCCAAAATCTATTTAATTCCCTCAATCTATTTGGCGTTAATCTAGCTGTGCCTTTTTGGAACCATTTAGCCGCACCTGAAAGCGTGACCACCTCACTTGAGGTCATTACAGGCACTGTTTCCAGTCCTGAGCTTTTCACCTACAAATAATTTTCTTCATGTGAGTTAGTCTTATTAGGTCAATAGAAGCAAATTAAAACCACAACACCCAGGATGCATTAGGTAATCAGACCAAAGTCCCAGACTAGAAACAATGTCTGTAATGTAATGACCTGGAAAGAGGTAGTCACACCTTAGATCTGAACCACATTGTGTCACAAACTGGCCACCAAAACTAATGACGTGCTAGACTAGACTTACAATGCACCACTAGGAGAAAATTATTACTTAAATCAGCCAAGCGTACAATATTGAAATGGTGCATTTTGATTGGCTGCTGGCTGGCCGATATCTACTCAGGAGTTTTCATAGTTAAAGGCAGAGACAAGCCTCATTACAGCATCAGTCCATATGTCACTACACCTTGTTTCCAAAGCACCTGACTGTGAAGATCATAGAGTTCTGATGTAGAGCTAGAATGTTCCTAAGCTTACAAGGTGGGCAGCACTTGGAAAGGCACTGGGAAATAGCTTTAGAATTCTTCATTTTCTGCCTACCAGGCTGAATATGCAGACAAATATGTCTCTCTGCAATGCTTGGACAAATTATAAAGTTAAAAATAACGGGAGACAGAAATAATGGAAATGACATGTCATGACAAAGAAATATTGTGATGCATGAATTTCGTTGACAAAAATATAGTTTTTTGAGGTAACAGTGTTTTAACTAATATCCATGTTTTCAATAATACAGTGGTTAAAAATCTTTTTTTAATTACATTAATGTGTCTTATTTGATATATTAATTTTATGTCACTAGTGTTTATATAAATGTTAATATTTTTTAAAATATAGCTTATAATTTTAAGTGACTTAGAATTTGTTATTTAATTTTTAATAATGATTAATAGTGTCATAGTGGGTTGTTGAGTTTGTAGGGGGATAGGATTGAAGTTAATTAGGTAATAATTATAAATTACTTAGTACATTTAATTTTAACTATTTGATTGATATTTATTATGTAAATTATGTAATACTGATTTATTTTTGTTATATGTTATTTTCAAGCTGTAGGCTTGTAGGGGTAGAGGGTGGTAAGTTAATTAAGTAATAATTAGTTAAACGGTATTCATTTTTTAATAATTATTTAATTGTTTTTTAATTATTTTTTAATTATGTAAAATATGGAATACTGATTTATTTCACTTATATCTTAGTTGCAGGATGCTTTGTTTGTAGAGGTATAGGGTGGGAAGTTAATTAAGTAATAATGAATTAACAATTAATTACTAATTGTTAGTTCATTATTTAATTGATTTTAAATATATAAATTATGGAATACTTATTTTTTTATATTTTCGGTGTGGGCAACGTTTGGAGGGGTATAAGGTGGGAAGGGAATTTATAATTAATTGAACAACACATATTTGTTATTTTTTTTTTTTTATTGAGTAATTATGTATATTGATTAATTGCTTTTCATTTTAAATACATATCTATATATTTCATTTTAATAAAAAAAATATTAAAACATTAATATTTTTTCTACATTCATGGAGTTACTTATATATGTAATAATAATAATGCGTTTGAAGTGAAATACTTCTACTACTTTTGTTTAGAATGTAGTGGGAATAGTAAAATTACCCTCTTTACAGTTCAACACTTTCCCTGCTGTTGCACAGATTGGCATGGGAATAGTACATTTTACGTCTTCAAAGACCAACACCTTCCCTACTATTGCGGTGACTGAAGTAGGAATAGTAAACTTAACCTGTTCGATGTCCCACACTTTCCCTACTGTTGCATGGACTAGAGAGGGAATAATATCTTTAATATTCTTAGACTCCAATAGTTTTCATAATATTGATAAAATAGATTATCAATAATTGTTTGTTTTTTATATTTTAAGTTTATAATATTTTTAGTAAATATATTATTGGGGTTTTTCATCTTTAATATTTTATTTATTGTCTACATTGTCTACATTAATAGTTTTTTCTTAGTCACCTGCTTTTATTATTTATGGTTTTAACGAGTATATATTACACGCAAAAACACAAATGCACACACACACACACACACATATATATATATACATATACACACACATATATATATATATACACGCACACGCATATATATGCATAGAAATAGGTTAAAAAAATTACAAAAGGTAATATGTAAAATAAATATTTTATTGTTACTTTATATACAGATATAGATATATACACACACACATATATATATGCAGAAACCATATATATATATATATATATATATATATATATATATGTTCATATAAGTATATGTTTGTATACAGTTATTAAATATTAATGAAATGTATTTAATTTACATGATATTAAATTAATTAATATATATATCAAAATATTTAATGTTTACTACTTTAAACTCTATTTCTATTTAAAAAGAAAAAAAACGATATTTGTGTATATTTTTGGACGATATTAGTGTCATCAATATTTTTTCCGATATTTTGGTACTTACCATTATACGTATAAGAGCATGACCTTGTGCTAAACAATATATTTGACATGCTATTTTTGTCAATTATATTTTTTACAACAATATTGTATCCGTGATCCATTCTCCTTGGTGCTACAGGTTCTAGAGCTAGACAAGATCACAGAGCACTATCTTGCAATTGAGTATTGTTCATATTAGAAGTGTTTTGGTACTCAAGAAATCTTCCGCCAATCAACCAGTAGTGATTTTGTTAATGCTCATTGGTATAAACGGTATCCAGCATATTTCTTGACGTCACATATGATGTGTTTTTACAACATGGGTTATTACATTTATTATATAAACCTAAAACCAAGGTGGGGCACGGTCATTGAGAAGGCATTCTAAAGTGGAGCGGTGCCACTGAGCAGGTGTACCAAGGTGGAGCTGTGCCACTGAGCAGGTGTACCAAGGTGGAGCTGTGCCACTGAGCAGGTGTACCAAGGTGGAGCTGTGTCACTCAGCAGGTGTACCAAGGTGAAGCTGTGCCATTAAGCAGGTGTACCAAGGTGGAGCTGTGCCACTGAGAAGGTGCACCAAGGTGGAGCTGTGTCACTGAGCAGGTGTACCAAGGTGGAGCTGTGCTACTGAACAGGTGTACCAAGGTGGAGCTGTGTCACTGAGCAGGTGTACCAAGGTGGAGCTGTGTCACTGAGCAGGTGTACCAAGGTGGAGCTGTGTCACTGAGCAGGTGTACCAAGGTGGAGTTGTGTCACTGAGCAGTTGTACCAAGGCGGATCTCTGTCAATGAGAGAGCTTTCAAAGGTAGAGCACTGTTACAGAAAGGTCATACGAAGGTGGAGGACAGTTTCTGAGGTGGCATACCAAGGTGGGGCGCTATCTCAGAGAAGGTGCACCAAGGTGGAGAGCTATCACTAAGATGGCCACTCAAAGGTGGCGATGTGTCACTGAGATGGCATACCAAGGTGGAGCACTATCACTGAGAGGGCCACTCAGATGTGGAGCTGTGTCACTGAGAAGGCGTATCAAGGTGTAGGGCTATCACTGGGAAGGTGCACCAAGGTGGAGAGCTATCACTGAGGAGGCCACTCAAAGACGGTGCTGTGTCACTGAGATGGCATGCCAAGGTGGAGCACTATCACTGAGAAGGCCACTAAAAAGTGGAGCTGTGTCACTGGGAAGGTGTACTGAGGTGGAGTGCTATAACTGAGAAGGCTACTCAAAGGTGGAGCTGTGTCACTGAGAAGGTGTATGAAGGTGGAGCTGTGTCACTGAGAAGGTGTACCAAGGTGGAGCTGTGTCACTGAGAAGGTGTACCAAGGTGGAGCGCTATCACTGAGAAGGCCACTCAAAGGTGGAGCTGTGTCACTGAGATGGCTTACCAAGGTGAAGCGCTATCACTGAGAAGGCCACTCAAGGTGGAGCTGTGTCACTGAGAAGGTGTACCAAGGTGGAGCGCTATCAGTGAGGAGGCCACTCAGAGGTGGAGCTGTATCACTGAGAAGGTGTACCAAGGTGGAGCGCTATCACTGAGAAGGCTACTCAGAGGTGGGGCTGTGTCACTGAGAATGTGTACCAAGGTGGAGCGCTATGACTGAGAAGGCCACTCAAAGGTGGGGCTGTGTCAGTGAAAAAGTGTACCAAGGTGGAGCTGTGTCACTGAGAGGCTGTACCAAGGTGGAGCTGTGCCACTGAGAAGGTACTTCTGATGTTGAAGAAGCTACATCTCCCTGGCATCCACAAGGCCTGTGGTACATAAATGGGGAAAGGACATGCTGTGTATGTCTTTGTTTACAAAAGGACCGATTAAAGCGCACAATACCCTGACTACACAATAGGATGAGCCATGCTTCTGGCATTAAACCTGATTTTTTGTTGTGGGGGTGGGGGGGGATTAAAGTCAATGGGCCGGATTTTAAGTTGAGGCATTATTTATCACCCCTAAAACTAACAATATCACATGGTATGTTATTTATCAGGTGCAATACATAATTCCTATTATGATTTTATGGGGAATAACATGCAGATTTTCATGTTTAATGCACTAAAATCCACATGGTACGTAAAATTTCGACCTGCCAAAATTTAACAAAGATTGAGTTATTTAATGCATCCGTTAAATAAAGACACCATAAATAGCAAAAGAAGGCTGGGGGCCTTCAACGCGCTTTTGAAGAGAGTTCAATAATTTTGTGTAACAGCGCTAACCATAGCAAGGATAATTTGCAGGTTTGGGAATGTTCCACAGTACAGAGATTGGTTACAAGAAGTAATCGGAGGTGCTATAGTTGCACATTCGAGTCAATTTATGTATTTGTTCCAGCCCAAGGCTTTACAAAAATGCCACATGCAATTGTGTCTCATGAGGGCGGGTTGTTGCTAGGGCAAGGAGGAGTATCCTAAGGATAATGAAAAGTACTGGTAAGTAATTTGTTCATTGCCCAAACGTCTGTCCTTATCGTCCTAGCTGTCACATATGAGGCTATATCAAAGCAATGAGTACAGTCACACAATTATATGATGCAAAAATATATTTCAACAATTTGCTGTATTTAAGACAAAAAAAACAAAATAGCCAGTATTATAATAAAACAAATCCAATTTATAGTAGTACAGAAAAGTAAGAGACGAAGCCCATTTGGCCGCTCTACAAATATTTTGTAGTGAAACGCCTTCCACTTATGCCCATGAGGCTGACACTGCTCTAGTTGACCTTGGTAATACACTACCAGGTACTTCCAGGCCTACAGAGGCATAAGCATAAGAAGGGGCTTAACATATCCATCTAAGGCCTTTTTGTCCCTTAGAGTCTGAGCCACAGGAGATTGACTGATCCTAATTCCGCTTTGTCAGGAAAACATTTTAGATACGGAAAAGTGATCAACAATGAAGATACTTCACCCAGACATCTTGCAGAATTGATTATAATTAAAAATGCAACCTTAGCTAGCAACCAGGAAATGTCTGCCTGTTGTAAGGGTTCAAACAGTTCCTTCTGCCAATCCTCTAACGGTGGAAAGATCTCAAGAAGGACTTAGAGTGGAAACAAAAGGTTTTGTTTTAATCTGAAACCTTTGATATACTTTTTAACCAGAGGGGAAACACTTGAAACATTGCCCCGGGTTTCCTTGCAAGACTCTATTGCCTCCCATTAGGACCTCAAAGTAGACAGAGATAGGCCTTTTGCAAGACTGTCCCTTAAAAAGTCTGAAATTGTATATGGATTTCCTAAATGGGGTCTATACCCATGACTGAACACCAGGAGGACAACGCCTTCAATGCTTTGCATGTGCTTGAAAGGTAGAGCCTTTCCTCTCTGACTGAACGTCAAGTGCAACTTCTTTCGATCATCCCAGCGGCTCAAACTCGGACCTTTCAATTTACAAGTCATCAACCTCAGCTGATGAACTGGAGTGAATGTGAGAAGAGGAAAATTAAGGGGGCTCGGAGAAAATGGTAGGGAGGTTCTATTAAAATGCATAAAAAAGGCGAATGAGGCCTGATCAGGTCACCATAGGAATTTTCTCCAATTCTAGGAGACCCTGTGGACCTTGGCAATAACTTGCATTAGTCAAAGTAAACAAAGTAGAACCTTAGGCCAAACCACTTGCAAAACATTAAAAAAATGTGACAAGTATGATCTCACTCCCACCCGGTGTCATGCTACATCACCGGCCGTCCTACGTATTCTCTAGTGGAGGGTCAAATTCACCAATGAAATAACTGGGAGTCCATAAGAATGAGGGTTGGGGTGGGATTAACACAAGACACAGAGATTAAAAATCCCAGGAACCCTCACTAGGAGATACCTTTATTTAATTATGAGGATGACGGTGTGATTAAACAATATATTTAGCAATGCCTGGGAGTCACAATCACTACCACATCTATTAGGTCAACAATTGGCCCCAAAGGGCCTGTGGTCTTTTCAGGATGAGGGAGCCTTTTTCCCTAGATTCTTAAATCATACATCTTACAGTTCAAGCAGGCAAACACGCAGACCACACCCATTGGTATAGGTCTTTTTAGGTCGAGCGCGCAAGCTCCTTGACATGTTATAATCTATATGTTGGCTTTTAACCACACCAACCGCACGCCCATCACTATCACTCGTTCATGGACTTGCCTTTCAAATTCCTGTGTTATCATTGGTAAATGCTTTACGTTTGTCCCTCCTTGGGGCAGTTTTGTTACCGCCTTGGCCATCGACCCTGTTACAGGGATAATTGCACTTTTGTAGATGCATTTGACTACGATCAAACTTCTTTTTCCTTTTGTGTCTCTCCTTCATGCTCATGGTGGCCGTGGTGCTTTGAATCGTCTCGCTTATGTCAACTGTTTTACTTTTCATTTTCAATTTATTTGGCAAGAAATGTCCAGTTAGGAATTTACAACGCTAATAGCTCTAACTCGAGCAAACGCGATACCCATTGCATTGCAAATGCTTGTTTTTTCCTGCTAATTGGAGCTGCGCTTAGTGTATAATTGAAGAGGTCCCTGTACTAAACTAGGAAATACCACATGGCAGAGGTAAACGAGGGTGGCCTTGCAGTCACACATTCGTCAAAGGCTACAACCTGCAGATTCACCTATTGCAGTGTCTAGTCCACTGCTTCTTTGTTGATATCCAGTTGTCCCGTCTATTCCTGTGACTAAGTAAGGTCACTAGGTGTCGAGTCTGGTGTCAGGGCCAGGTTTGAGACCTCGGTTTTGAGGTTGGTGATATGATCTCGGTGCCAAAAGGGAGTCTCTGAGTTTTGAGGTGGGATGGGTTGGTGTGGGAGCCTTTCTGGTGTTGAGATTTGTGTTCATGGCCAAGTGGTCTTGAGGACGGTGCTTGGTGCCAGCTGTTATGGCCCTTTCGGTGTCATCTTGGGGCTACAAGTCCAGCTCGCTCAATGCTGATATTTGCCAGGGAGTTGAGACTCCTGTTGAGGTTGAACACCAGAGGGAAGATCCTTGAACGGTTTGGATGACTTAGGTAGTTCTTATGTCCTGGGTGTGGGCTTCACTGAGTCATTTCGAGAAATGGTTGCTCTCTGAAGTCGGGGTGCTCTGCAGATACATATTCTGTACTTCATACCATTTGGACTCCCCAAATACCGGATGGGCCTCCCCTCTCTCCGTCAGAGTATATGCTGTTGACATCTTCAACGTCCAGCTTGGTTGGTGGCTTGGGGGAGCTTCATCACAGAGTCCTCAAGTGCGTCCACCAACCTTCTCTCCTATAGTTGATTATCTTCTGCGTTTTTATACCCTGACAAGTTGAACAGTTCCATCCTTTGTTAGGAAAGGTTTACAGACCTTATGCTGGTCTGGCAACAGGAACTTGCTTTTGCATTTAGGGCAGAACTGTGATATTGTGTCTTCATAATTCAACCCCCCGGAAGCATTCTCGTATGATCTAGCCTCAAGAGTGTCCACTCTAGATCGATTCAAAAAAGGTCAAGAGACGTACAGTGTCTTTGTGTCTCAAAGGAGTTCATTCTGGTCCATGGAGTTGAGCAACTGTGTTCTGTAACACGACAGTCCCAGAGCTCTCAAAGCATGTCTGAACCGGAGTCTTTGTGCATTGTGGGTTTCAGGGAGAGATCACCTCAAATCAAAAGCTCGCTTCAGAGAAAAACAACTTGCAATGCCCACCCCCAACGCTAGATGTCAGGAGTGTGAAAAGCTTTTGATCGACGGCAGCATATGCTGCAAAGATGATATTCTTATTATGGAAAGTAAAGATACTGTTGGCTTTCAATTCTGTTAAGTGAAGAGCTATTTTTTTTTGGGGGGAAACAACATTTACTGAGCATCAGAAGTTAACAGAACAAGTATTGTATGTCTGTACAAAACCCAAGTGTTTGATAATACCATCTCTGCATTACAATTAAAATGTTTGACAGAATAAAATTCACCAACCAAATCCAACTACTTTCTGAATCAATAGCTTCTTTGAAGCCAGAGCAACACTTAAGTGAAGAGATAGTTTAAACACACAAGAAGGAAAAAAAAATTAGTCATAAAAGGACTCAGAAGGGGTGTAAAAAAGGCATTAGCAAAGTAACATGTTAACCCGCCAGCCCTGGCGCTGTACTGCATGTGATCAGGCAACGTGCCGCCACCCAGTGCAAGAAATGCATTGGCTGCGATGGGCTGGCCCATTGCCACATGCTATTACCTCTGATGGGCAGAAATAAAAATGTGAATGACAGTTGAACAGACCAATGGATGAAGAAGGTTGATACAAAACCCTTCTGTCCATTTACACATAGAAGGAAATATGCCTTAGATGTGACTTTTTAACTATATGAGGCTGGGGAGAAAGCTGAAGTTTTCTCAAAGCCACACCACCAAAAACATACATCGTAAACCCAAAGTTCCATGCGTGGCTTACAGTCACCATAAAAACATCAACAAAGCCAACAAAATATTAGAGCATATTGTCTTTTGTGTTTGTCTGAACAACCTGCTTGCTGAACTATTCTGTTAGTAGTCAGGAGGCTTAAAACTCACAGAGACATCCAGGTAAAGGAAGCAAGGGCGCAAGGTCATGCTCCCAACCCAAGATGGCGCTGACAAGGGCCAAGGACAGAGCAGCGGTGATGAGCGCACCCTGCGGTCCCCTTGAGAAGCAGTGGAACACAGGCAGGGAAATGCATTGCTCTGTGGACACAGCTTTTTAATTAATGCTATGAGAAGGAAATAAAACGCTGGCAGGATCCCACTGGCATTTTCCTGCTGTGCTTTTCGTGGCCTATGTGGAAACAGTTTAGGACGCGAGTAAATGCTTTAAGACCGCCCTAATAAATAAATGAACACACCACAGAGCATGGATATTTAATGCCTCCATCAGTCAATGGTTCTAGCGCTAGGGGCCGTTTACAAAGTATCTCACTGCTGTGTTGCATGCAGAGCAAGGGAGGGACATTCAAATGATGCTGACATGGCCCTGTCTTTGCAAATCAGTGCAGGCATCCTGGCTTTATGTGATAAACGAAGGCCTCTGAATGCGAGGGAGGAGCAGATGGGTCGGGGGAGTGATAGGCAGGCCTGACACCCAGAGGATCAGACCAGGAAACGCAGCACTTTCTGTAATGACTGAGGCCCCTCGCGGTTTGAAATTCCAGCATTGAGTGCACCTGTCAGCTAATAATACATTCCTATAAGTGCTCAAAAGAATTACAAAATTGGCAGTCTACGAATAAAAAAAATACTTTTCTGAAACTAACCAAAAGTTCTTCTGTATAGCTTGTAAGAGACTCAACCAACCGAACCATAAAACCTTTCCCCAATCTGGGTCAAGGAGGTAAACATTATTGGTTATAATTACCCACCATTTCCAAAATGAAAGCAGAGTGTTACCCTTTCAGCTTCACTAGTTGTGTGTGGCGACCCGATTAGGCTTTCACCGGCACTTTCAAGTTACAGCTAATGACCTTCATGACTCGCCAATGCCCTGCTTGCCTCGGGATCAGTGTCCTGCCTTGCCACTTCACGCATGCAGGACTCACTAAATTCTCATTTATAAAACTGCTAAGGACTCTTTTTCTCAATCAAATCATCCTGGGACTTTAATGTAATCGTAATTCACTCTATGTATTGGGAAACTGACTGTAGACCTCTTTAGTTCCTCTGAACAAATGACTCAAGAGTAGCACACTGCATGTCTTACCGAAGCTGCAGAATTGTTATAGAGGAACTGAATGATTATAGGGATACACTCAGTCTTCAAGTTGTTATCAGTCTGCCTTTCATCCTACCTGCGGCGCTAAAACTGAGTTTTCGATTCCTGGTAAAAACGTCTGTTAGCTGGCACAAAAAAGAATATAATGCGTATTCTATGAGAATTATCACTTTTTTGATGTCATCGTTTCTCCTAGATCACGCATGCCCAATGTACGTCCGGGAAGGAAAGATCCAAGTAATCTTTTGGGGACTTGCGTCTCTAAGGTAAATTTATATTCAATATTTCAGAATAGAGCTCCTCTACATAGACAGCATTATCCCAAATATCTGCCGTGCATCTGTCTCCCAGCACCTACGATGGCCAGCCCTGTCCTAGATGGGTGGTCTGGTGGCCTGCAGCGTACCCTAGACCAGTATTTAATTTGTACTGGACAACAACTGCCGGAGGTCTCCCTTGTGGCTCTTCTGTGGTCTGCAGAGACACGCCCGGGTGGGATGCCTAAACTCTGGATACCAAGGTTTTCCTCAAGGCGACAGCTCTCCCCTGAGCCTCTACATCCATCTGGTGCTTGCATCAAGCGAGTGTTGGGCAGGAAGTTTGGGAGAGCCGCCCCTGCCTGTCAGACCAGGCCTTGTACACCAAGCATCTTCAAGAGCTTATTCCCTCCCAGAGACTGGGGATATTGTAGCCGTGGCCCCAGGGAGGTCAGGTGGCTAGGATTAGTGTTATTGCATTGCGTTTTAGAAGGTAGTTGTAAATTGGTATTCACCTTGCACAGCATGAAAGTATTCTTCAGTTACATGCACACAACATTGTTGTCGCTTACAGACCACAGCGTCAGTGAGATACTCAGACACGCAAGATGCACATACTTTGTAAGTATTGCTTCTGGTCAGTGGATCTCAAATCCCGCAGTCGGAAAACTGCCTTTAATATGTGTGATCTCCAAATCTCTAACCACAATGTGTCTTTGAATTCAAGCTTTTGGGACATGACTACTGTTGTTAGCATTTGTGAGGGCACAACTGCTCTGGATTAGACCTCTGTTCTACTGCAAACATGGTGTTCCCGCTTGCGCCAGTACAATAGTTTCCTAGCTCACACACCCGCCACACTCAGCAAATGTTCAATACATCAATTTATCAACGACAACTCATCAACTCTGGTCTCATCAACTTCGACAAACCACAACTTGCAAAACACCACACTCCCTCGAATTTGTGAAGATCTCTTCAAAACTAGAGCGAGAAGGTAAGGATCCCGGTGGCACTGCCAGGCGCTACTGACGTCAGAATATAAACCATATAAAACCCCTCTGGGCCTCTCTCCCACCGTCAACGACATTGGTCATCACACTGGCTCACAGTATCAAATCAGAAAACAATTTTCAAACAATTTTCAAGTGACTCACAATTGCCTCACAGCCATCAAGGCCACAAAAGAAAATTTCGCAATTGAGGAGTAATTGTCCACCACTGCGAGGCTCACTTTCTTAAGAAGGAAGAAGGAGATTTATCCATTTTCAGAAAAGGATGATTAATTTCGGAAAAATAAATCAAACTTAATGCCTTGCACTCACAGATAGCAAAGATATTTTATTAAGTAAATTAAATTTCATATACAAATACACGTCTAGTGCAAACATGTAATTCCTATTGTATAAATTATCATGCTACACCTCTAAAAATATGTTAAAATAATTACATGTTTTAAAACAGAGGACATTATTCTGTGTCCATTTATTACAAGTCTATCTGCTTAATGTTTCAAAAGGGCATTTAAATATATATCATTATTACTCACAATGTTCTCTAATTCAGGGAAAGAGCTTGAAACCTAATTAAACAACCGCCAAAGAGGGCAGATGTTATTTTTTCACTTTCACAAAAAAAGAAGCAATTAATTAATCTCTAATCCAGTGGGTCCCAACCTTTTGATTCCTGTGGACCCCCACTTTAACATTAATGGAACGCAGGGACCCCCACTGGATCATCATGGGAATCCGGGGACCCCCGCCTAGGTCATTACTGGAAGCTGGGGACCTAATTTAGCAATATTTGTTAAAATGTTTTAATTAATTTTCTAGGCTCTCGCGGACCCCCAGGGGTCCCCGTACCACAGGTTGGGAACCACTGCTCTAATCTATTTCTACAGGTAGCCACGATTGCCACCAGAAGACTGGCCTGTGCTGTATGAGCGAGAACACTGCACCAGGCACTTCCACGAGTTAAAGGGTCGTTCTCTTTAAATACAGGGACCCGACACATGTCTTCACACAGTGGGATAGCTCCAACAAACCCAAAGAGTACAATTGTTTCTGCACCAGCATCATCGGATCCAAAACTCTTTCTTGTGTTAACATTCGTTTCCGAAACATCTTCTGAATAACTTACTTTTCAAAAAACTCTTTTACAATAACGCTGCTTTTCTGAGCAGTGTACTATTTTAACCAACACATGTTTTGATACATTTCGACCTTCCCATAACATCTTTTTTAAATTGCTTAATTTCGTTTTTTATGAAATCTGTTCTGTCAACATATCTGTTTTCCTAAACCCTCTTTCATTATATGCCTATGAGTGATCGATCGATCGATCTATCTAGTGTGTCTGTGTGTGTGTGCGTGTGTGTGCGCGTGTGTGTGTGCGCGCACGCACGCATGTGTTACGTAGGCCGATGCACAGAGTCTAATATGCTATTTATTACCATTGTAGAGTGTGGGGAGGGGCCATGGTCACAAGCGGTGAAGCCTTGAGTGGGCCCTGATGCCTCCCCCCCAACAGTGATAATGAATGGCACATTATACTAGGGAAATCTGCATATATAGTTAATGCTATAACATTTCCTCACATTTATTTGTTTTAGCAAAAGATGTTTAACTGAAGCCAGGATGCAAGTGTAGGAAAGTACCATCTTGCCTCGCATGTTACCCCCATATTTCACTCTATATATGTTGTTTTATTCTATGTGTCACTGGGACCCTGCCAGGCAGGGCCCCAGTGCTCATAAGTATGTGCCCTCTATGTTTTCCCTGTGTGATGCCTAACTGTCTCACTGAGGCTCTGCTAACCAGAACCTCAGTGGTTACGCTCTCTCTGCTTTCCAAATTTGTCACTAACAGGCTAGTGACTAAATTTACCAATTCACATTGGCATACTGGTACACCCATATAATTCCCTAGTATATGGTATTGAGGTACCCAGGGTATTGGGGTTCCAGGAGATCCCTATGGGCTGCAGCATTTCTTTTGCCACCCATAGGGAGCGCTGACAATTCTTACACAGGCCTGCCACTGCAGCCTGAGTGAAATAACGTCCACGTTATTTCACAGCCATTTCCCACTGCACTTAAGTAACTTATAAGTCACCTATATGTCTAACCTTCACCTAGTGAAGGTTGGGTGCAAAGTTACTTAGTGTGTGGGCACCCTGGCACTAGCCAAGGTGCCCCCACATCGTTCAGGGCAAATTCCCCGGACTTTGTGAGTGCGGGGACACCATTACACACGTGCACTGTACATAGGTCACTACCTATGTACAGCGTCACAATGGTAACTCCGAACATGGCCATGTAACATGTCTAAGATCATGGAATTGTCACCCCAATGCCATTCTGGCATTGGGGGGACAATTCCATGATCCCCGGGTCTCTAGCACAGAACCCGGGTACTGCCAAACTGCGTTTCCGGGATCTCCACTGCAGCTGCTGCCAACCCCTCAGACAGGTTTCTGCCCTCCTGGGGTCCAGGCAGCCCTGGCCCAGGAAGGCAGAACAAAGGACTTCCTCTGAGAGAGGGTGTAACACCCTCTCCCTTTGGAAATAGGTGTGAAGGCTGGGGAGGAGTAGCCTCCCCCAGCCTCTGGAAATGCTTTCATGGGCAGAGATGGTGCCCATCTCTGCATAAGCCAGTCTACACCGGCTCAGGGATCCCCCAGCCCTGCTCTGGCGCGAAACTGGACAAAGGAAAGGGGAGTGACCACTCCCCTGACCTGCACCTCCCAGGGGAGGTGCCCAGAGCTCCTCCAGTGTGTCCCAGACCTCTGCCATCTAGGAAACAGAGTTGTTTGTGGCACACTGGACTGCTCTGAGTGGCCAGTGCCAGCAGATGACGTCAGAGGCTCCTTCTGATAGGCTCTTACCTCTCTTGGTAGCCAATCCTCCTTCCTAGGTAGCCAAACCTCCTTTTCTGGCTATTTAGGGTCTCTGGTTTGGGGATCTCACCAGATAACGAATGCAAGAGCTCACCAGAGTTCCTCTGCATCTCCCTCTTCACCTTCTGCCAAAGGATCGACTGCTGATTGCTCAGGACGCCTGCAAAACCGCAACAAAGTAGCAAGACGACTACTAGCAACCTTGTATCGCTTCATCCTGCCGGCTTTCTCAACTGTTTCCTGGTGGTGCATGCTCTGGGGGTAGCCTGCATCCTCTCTGCACCAGGAGCTCTGAAGAAATTTCCTGTGGGTCGACGGAATCTTCTCCCTGCAACCGCAGGCACCAAAAGACTGCATCACTGGTCCTCTGGGTCCCCTCTCAGCACGACCAGCGTGGTCCCTGGAACTCAGCAACTCTGTCCAAGTGACTCCCGCAGTCCAGTGACTCTTCAGTCCAAGTTTGGTGGAGGTAAGTCCTTGCCTCCCCACGCTAGACTGCATTGCTGGGTACCACGTGATTTGCAGCTGCTCCGGCTCCTGTGCACTCTTCCAGGATTTCCTTCGTGCACAGGCAAGCCTGGGTCCCCGACACTCCTTCCTGCAGAGCACAACCTTCTGGTTGTCTTCCGGCGTCGTGGGACTCCCTTTTGTGACTTCGGGTGGACTCCGGTTCACTTTTCTTCCAAGTGCCTGTTCAGGTACTTCTGCGGGTGCTGCCTGCTTCTGTGAGGGCTCCCTGACTTGCTGGGCGCCTACCCTCTGTCTCCTCAACCAAGTGGCGACATCCTGGTCCCTCCTGGGCCACAGCAGCACCCAAAAACCCCTACCGCGACCCTTGCAACTAGCAAGGCTTGTTTGCAGTCTTTCTGCGTGGGAACACCTCTGCAAGCTTCATCACGACGTGGGACATCCGTTTTCCAAAGGAGAAGTCCCTAGCTCTCTTCTTTCTTGCAGAACTCCAAGCTTCTTCCACCCGGTGGCAGCTTCCTTGCACCCTCAGCTGGCATTTCCTGGGCTCCTGCCCACTCTCGACACTGTCGCGACTATTGGACTTGGTCCCCTTGTCTTACAGGTACTCAGGTCCGGAAATCCACTGTTGTTGCACTTCTGGTGTTTGTTCTTCCTGCAGAATCCTCCTATCACGACTTCTGTGCTCTCTGGGGGTAGTAGATGCACTTTACACCTACCTTTCAGGGTCTTGGGGTGGGCTATTTTTCTAACCCTCACTATTTTCTTACAGTCCCAGCAACCCTCTACAAGCTCACATAGGTTTGGGGTCCATTCGTGGTTCGCATTCCACTTTTGGAGTATATGGTTCGTGTTGCCCCTATACCTATGTGCTCCTATTGCAATCTATTGTAACTTTACACTGTTTGCATTACTTTTCTTGCTATTACCTGCATAATTTTGGTTTGTGTACATATATCTTGTGTATATATCTTATCCTCATACTGAGGGTACCCACTGAGATACTTTTGGTATATTGTCATAAAAATAAAGTACCTTTATTTTTAGTACTTCTGTGTATTGTGTTTTTTTATGATATTGTGCATATGACACTAGTGGTATAGTAGGAGCTTTGCATGTCTCCTAGTTCAGCCTAAGCTGCTTTGCCATAGCTACCTTCTATCAGCCTAAACTGCTAGAAACACCTCTTCTACACTAATAAGGGATAACTGGACCTGGCACAAAGTGTAAGTACATCTGGTACCCACTACAAGCCAGGCCAGCCTCCTACAGCAAGGGGTTAATTTTGTGCAGTATGCAACATCACATTGGAGAAGCCCAGTGGCCCTTTGGAAAGTTGTTTGCCTTAGCAAATTAATTTCGTACAATCTTTGAGGCAGTACCAACGTTTTTGACGGCACATTTTCCCCTGCGATGGCATAAACATATATATATAGATGTGTATATATATATATATATATATATATATATATATGGAAAATGTCACTTACCCAGTGTACATCTGTTAGTGGCACGAGACGCTGCAGATTCACATGCTTTGCACATCCCGCCATCTAGTGTTGGGCTCGGAGTGTTACAAGTTGTTTTTCTTCGAAGAAGTCTTTCGAGTCACGAGATCAAGGGACTCCTCCCCTTTCGGCTCCATTGCGCATGGGCGTCGGCTCCATCTTAGATTGTTTTCCCCGCAGAGGGTGAGGTAGGAGTTGTGTATTATAGTAATAGTGCCCATGCAATGGAGTAAACATGTATGTACCTAATGTAGTTTAAAGTGATATATTTACAAATGTTGAAGATCAACTTCGAAACGGCTACAGGCTCCCGGGGAGGCGGGTGGGCACATGTGAATCTGCAGCGTCTCATGCCACGAACAGATTTAAACTGGGTAAGTGACATTTTCCGTTCGATGGCATGTGTAGCTGCAGATACACATGCTGTGCATAGACTAGTAAGCAGTTATCTCCCCAAAAGCGGTGGTTCAGCCTGTAGGAGTTGAAGTAGTTTGAAACAAAGTTCGTAGTACTGCTTGGCCTACTGTGGCTTGCTGTGCGGATAGCACGTCTACACAGTAGTGCTTGGTAAACGTATGAGGCGTAGACCATGTGGCTGCGTTACATATTTCAGTCAATGGAATGTTTCCTAGAAAGGCCATGGTAGCACCTTTTTTTCTAGTTGAGTGTGCCCTCGGTGTAATAGGCAGTTCTCTTTTTGCTTTGAGATAGCAGGTTTGAATGCATTTAACTATCCATCTAGCAATGCCTTGTTTGGAAATTGGATTTCCTGTATGAGGTTTTTGGAAAGCAACAAATAATTGTTTTGATTTCCGAATTTGTTTTGTTCTGTCAATGTAGTACATTAACTCTCTTTTGATGTCTAATGTATGTAGTGCTCTCTCAGCTACAGAATCTGGCTGTGGGAAGAACACTGGTAGTTCTACTGTTTGATTTAAGTGGAACGGTGATATGACTTTTGGTAAAAAATTTGGATTTGTCCGTAGAACTACTTTATGCTTGTGTATTTGAATAAATGGTTCCTGTATGGTAAATGCTTGGATTTCACGGACTCTTCTTAGAGATGTGATGGTAATTAGAAATGCAACTTTCCATGATAAATATTGCATTTCACATGAGTGCATGGGCTCAAAAGGTGGTCCCATGAGTCGTGTTAAGACAATGTTGAGGTTCCATGAAGGAACTGGTGGTGTTCTTGGTGGTATAATTCTTTTTAGGCCTTCCATAAAGGCTTTTATGACTGGTATCCTAAACAGTGAAGATGAGTGGGTAATTTGCAGGTAAGCTGAAATTGCGGTAAGATGTATCTTAATGGATGAAAAAGTTAGTTTTGACTTTTGCAAATGTAGCAAGTAGCTTACGATATCTTTAGCAGAAGCGTGTAAGGGTTGAATTTTATTATTATGGCAATAATAAACAAACCTTTTCCACTTATTTGCATAGCAATGTCTAGTGGTTGGTTTTCTAGCTTGTTTTATGACTTCCATACATTCTTGTGTACGGTCTAGGTGTCCGAACTCTAAGACTTCAAGAGCCAAATTGCTAGATTCAGCGATGCTGGATTGGGGTGTCTGATCTGCTGATTGTGTTGAGTTAACAGATCTGGTCTGTTTGGTAGTTTGATATGAGGCACTACTGAGAGGTCTAGTAGTGTTGTGTACATAGGTTGTCTTTCCCAAGTTGGTGCTATGAGTATGAGTTTGAGTTTGTTTTCACTCAACTTGTTTACTAGATATGGAAGGAGTGGGAGAGGGGGGAAAGCGTATGCAAATATCCCTGACCAACTCATCCATAACGCATTGCCCAGAGACTGATCCTGTGGGTACCTGGATGTAAAGTTTTGGCATTTTGCGTTTTCTTTTGTTGCAAACAGGTCTATTTGTGGTGTTCCCCAATTTTGAAAGTAAGTGTGTAGTACTTGGGGGTGCATCTCCCATTCGTGGATCTGTTGGTGATCCCGAGAGAGATTGTCTGCTAATTGATTCTGTATCCCTGGAATGAACTGTGCTATTAGGCAAATGTGGTTGTGTATCACCCAATGCCATATTTTTTGTGTCAGAAGACACAACTGTGTTGAGTGTGTTCCTCCCTGTTTGTTTAGGTAATACATTGTTGTCATGTTGTCTGTTTTGACAAGAATGTGTTTGTGGCTTATTATTGGTTGAAATGCTTTTAACGCTAGAAATACTGCCAATAGTTCTAAGTGATTTATGTGAAACTGTTTTTGCCGAGAGTCCCATTGTCCCTGAATGCTGTGTTGATTGAGGTGTGCTCCCCACCCTATCATGGAGGCATCTGTAGTTATTACGTATTGAGGCACTGGGTCTTGAAAAGGCCGCCCTTGGCTTAAATTTATCTTGTTCCATCATTGAAGCGAGGTGTATGTTTGGCAGTCTATCAACACTAGATCTAGAAGTTGACCCTGTGCTTGTGACCATTGTGATGCTAGGCACTGTTGTAAGGGCCGCATGTGCAATCTTGCGTTTGGGACAATGGCTATGCATGAAGACATCATGCCTAGGAGTTTCATTACTTGACTTGTATTCTTTGGTTTGGATACATGGCCTGTATTACATTGTGAAATGCTTGTACTCTTTGTGGACTTGGAGTGACAATCGCTTTTGCTGTGTCGATTGTTGCCCCTAAGTATTGCTGTGTTTGACATGCCTGAAGGTGTGACTTTGTGTAGTTGACTGAAAAACCTAGTTTGTATAGGTTTCTATGACGTACTTTGTGTGTTGTAAACACCGTTCTAGTGTGTTGGTTTTGATTAACCAATCGTCTAGGTACGGGAACACATGTATTTGCTGCCTTCTGATATGCGCAGCTACTACTGCCAGGCATTTTGTAAAAACTCTTGGCGCAGTTGTTATTCCGAATGGCAACACCTTGAATTGGTAATGTACCCCTTGGAATACAAATCTTAGGTACCTTCTGTGTGAAGGATGTATTGGTATATGGAAATATGCATCCTATAGGTCTAGTGTTGTCATGTAGTCTTGTTGCTTGAGCAGTGGGATTACGTCTTGTAATGTCACCATGTGAAAGTGGTCTGATTTGATGTAGGTATTTAATGTTCTGAGATCTAATATAGGTCTCAGTGTTTTGTCCTTTTTGGGTATGAGAAAGTACAGACTTGGCATGGGCACTGCAGGGGCCCCCTAACAGGGCCCCACCAAGATTTTCAGTGTCTGCCAAGCAGACACTGAAAATCGCGACGGGTGCAACTGCACCCGTCACACCCCTTCCACTCCGCCGGCTCCATTCGGAGCCGGCATCCTCATGGAAGGGGGTTTCCCGCTGGGCTGGCGGGCGGCCTTCTGGCGGTCGCCCGCCAGCCCAGCGGGAAACTCAGAATTACTGCGGCGGTCTTCTGACCGCGCAGCGGTATTCTGATGGCGGGACTTTGGCGGGCGGCAAAGTCAGAATGATCCCCATTGTGTGTTTTCGGTGGAACGTTTGGAGGGAATCTGAGAAATTCTATGCAATAACCATGCTGGATAATTGCCAGTACCCAAGTGTCTGTTGTTATCTCCTCCCAATGTTTGTAAAATTTGCTTAGTCTCCCCCCCACAGGTGTTATGTGGTGGGGATTTGTGACTTGGAAGTCACTGCTTGTTTTGAGGAGCTTTGGGGCTTTGGAACTTCCCTCTATTCTTTTGGAATTGACCCCCTCTATATTGTCCCCGAAAACCTCCCTGCTGATATTGACTTTGATAAGTGGGCCTTGTTTGTGAGGTTGTGGGTTCTGTAGCTTGTCCTCGAAACACCCCTCTAAACTGTGTTTTACTAAATGTGCCTCTGCTCTGTGGGGAGGAGAGTGCGCCCATGGCTTTGGCCGTATCAGTGTCTTTTTAAAGTTTTTCTATAGCAGTGTCCACCTCCGGCCTAAACAACTGCTGTCCATTAAAAGGCATATTCAGCACGGCTTGTTGTATTTCCGGCTTGAATCCTGATGTACGCAACCATGCGTGTCTCCTTATTGTTACTGCAGTATTTACTGTCCTCGCAGCTGTATCTGCTGCATCCATTGCTGATCGTATCTGATTATTTGAGATACTTTGTCCTTCCTCCACCAATTGTTGTGCCCTTTTTTGGAACTCTTTGGGTAAGTGTTCTATGAAATGCTGCATTTCGTCCCAATGAGCCCTATCATATCTTGCCAGAAATGCTTGTGAGTTGGCAATACGCCATTGGTTTGCTGCTTGTGCTGCAACCCTTTTCCCTGCAGTGTCAAATTTGCGACTCTCCTTGTCTGGAGGTGGTGCGTCTCCCGAGGTGTGAGAGTTTGCTCTCTTGCGAGCTGCCCCTACGACCACAGAGTCTGGTGTTAATTGCTGCGTGATATACACAGGGTCTGTAGGCGGTGGCTTGTACTTTTTCTCCACCCTTGGAGTTATGTCCCTGCCCTTCACAGGCTCCTGAAACACCTGTTTGGAGTGTTTTAGCATTCCAGGTAGCATAGGTAAGCTCTGGTATTGGCTATGAGTGGAGGATAGTGTATTAAACAAAAAGTCATCCTCAATCGGTTCTGCATGCAAGGTGACATTATGAAAAGCTGCTTCCCTTGAGACCACCTGCGTGTAGGATGTACTGTCCTCAGGTGGGGACGGTCTTGCTGGGTAACAGTCTGGGCTGTTATCAGATACTGGCGCATCATAAAGGTCCCATGCGTCGGGATCGTCCTGACTCATTGCAGTATGCGTTGGGGATTGCATCAGTGGTGGAGTGACTACCGGTGATGTGTGTATTGATGGTGGTGGAGATGGTGGCGGAGTTGTCTGTCTTGCCACCTTTGCCTGTGGCTGCTTGTCCTTATCTTGAAAGGCAAGTCTTCTCTTTATTTTAATTGGGGGGAGAGTGCTTATCTTCCCTGTGTCCTTTTGAATGTGGAGCCTCCTTTGAGTGTAGTCTGGCTCCATTGATTCTAGTTCTTGTACGAACTTATGTCCTTGCATTTGGGAGGGCAATCCCTGTTCCTCTGTGTAGGAACCTGATTTCGGTTCCGAGGCTGGATGTTTCGGAATGGAAACCTTTTCGGTAGCCTTTTTCGGCTCGAATGACACTTTCTTTATTTTCGGCGTTGTGATCTCTCGGTGACGATCCATTTTGGTTCCGCTGTCTCGGTGCTGAACTTGCTCGGAGACGCTGTCTCGGGCTCGAGATTGCTGTGTGCCGGTATCTCGACTGGAGTCGGATGACTTTGACACAAGCGTGTCCTTTTTCGGTGCCGATGAACAGTCACCTATTTTTCGGGTTAAGCCATGGTCTTTTGGTGGTGGCGTCCCCTGGGCTTTTGTGGTTTTCTCGTGAGTTTTATGTTTCGACGTCTTACTCACGGTTTTCGGCGTTTCTTCGGGATCGAGCTCGTCCGAGTCCGACTCCTGGATGGAGAAGCTTTCCTCTTCCTCCTCCAAATGCCTTTGTCCTGTCGGCGCCGACGCCATTTGCAGTCTTCTCGCTCTTCGGTCTCTTAATGTCTTCCTCGACCGAAACGCTCGACAGGCTTCACAAGTATCTTCCTTGTGTTCTGGAGACAAACACAAGTTACAGACCAGGTGCTGATCTGTATACGGATACTTGTTGTGACATTTTGGGCAGAAGCGGAATGGGGTCCGTTCCATCAGCCTTGAAGAGACACGTGGCCGGGCCGACCAGGCCCCGACGGGGGATCTAAAAACCCCGAAGGGCCACCGGAGCTCTTCTAAAGTCGGTGTCGATCTGTAGTAACTAACCCGATACCGAACGCAAACAATACCGTCGAATTTTCCGAGATTCTAACTAACTTTCCGAACCGAAACACAGAGCGAAAAGGCACACGTCCGAACCCGATGGCGGAAAAAAATCAATCTAAGATGGAGCTGACGCCCATGCGCAATGGAGCCGAAAGGGGAGGAGTCCCTCGATCTCGTGACTCAAAAGACTTCTTCGAAGAAAAACAACTTGTAACACTCCGAGCCCAACACTAGATGGCGGGATGTGCAAAGCATGTGTATCTGCAGCTACACATGCCATCAAACATATATATATATATATATATATATATATATATATATATATATATATGTGTGTGTGTACCCACACATACACTTACTGCTATTTTATATGCAACCTCATCCTGTTTATTTTATTTTCCCCTACGATGTCCATTTTAATATTTCGAAATATTTAGAGTAGGTTTTAAAATCTTGAAATCTTTAAAATCTTCGACACAGCCACATCTCCTCCCACCTTGGAGACCTACACTGGCTCCCAGTCAACAAGCGCATCACGTACAAACTCCTGATCCTCACCTACAAGGCTCGCCCTCGCAGCCGTCCCCAAGAACTGGAAAAGCACAGCAGGAGGAAGATCCTCCTCCTGCCTAGCAGCCCAGACATGGAACGCGCTACCTCTCAAACTCAGAGGACAGCATCACTGAAGCAGTTCAGGAAGGACCTCAAGAGCTGACTCTTCAATTGAGCCCACTAACGGCACCTTGAGATCCTACGGGTGATTAGCTGCGCTTTAGAGATCACTGACTGATTGATTGATTGATATAAATTGTTCTTCAGCAAAATTTAAAAACAAATATTTGTAAGCTAAAGTTCGCTTGTTGTGCCATAGAATGCAATGATTAGTTTCATACAAGGTATTTTAGAAAAACAATGTTTTTAATAGTTCAGAGGCGGTATGATGGTGTGGACCATCCCTGAACCTCAGAATGAGGCTTCTACTTCGGTGCTAGGGGGTGGTTAGTGAGCCAAGAGGCGAGGGTGAGGCTGGAGATTTCAAAGTAAAAGAATCTTCTACTTTCAACAACGCTGTCCGTACTTTTTATTGTTCACTCTATTGGTAAACTTTGCCATCACTGTATTATTGATTTTTATAATACTTACTAATCATTCTGTGTGCACTAGGACAGAAGTTTGATTTAAAATAAATCCTTAAAATATATCCCTGATTTCTTAATGTTCTTGAGTGTGTTTTTCTATCATGAAAGAGGGTTTAAATTCTACAACTAGTCTGTCCGATAGCTTGTGGGATTGATCGTTACCTGGAAATCGCCCCGTTTGCAGAGTGCTCAGTGGGCTGCGGAGTGGTTGCAACCCAAATGGCTTTCTGTCTTGAGTTGGCATGCTGACAAAGCCCTCGGCGCGAGGGAAGTCTAGAAAGTATATTCACTTCTTGTGTTCTGGAAGAGTTATCCAAAAAATGCGCGAGTGATGGGGAGAGACCTGAGAAGCCTTATTGGAGGCCAAGTGCAGGGGTGGGCCATTGTCACCCCAGCCAACTCAAGTGGGGACCTACAGTGTCCTTCTTCAAACCTCCTCTTCACTGTGGGGCTCGAAAATAGAGCCTGGGAGTGAATTACTGTGTCAAATAATTTGAACCAATAAAGACTTGAAAAGAATGATTTGTAATGGGGAACACGTGGATTGGAAGTCCCTGGTGAAAGGGAGTTATCCGACAAGCTTACCTCTACCCTTGTTCTCAGGCTTCGATGAAATAATATGGTACTCTGGTGGAACAGAATATGTTTTTGCATTGTATGGAGAGTCCCTGCCCTCTGTGGTCCTCGGATGCTGCCATGCAGCATTGTGACACTCTTTGAGGGTCCTCTCACAGTGTACTGAGGGATTGTGTCACTCTGAATATCCTCTCACAGTGTACTGTAGGTCCTGTGGCAGTCTGAAAGTTCTCTGAGAGCGCGTCCAAGGTTTTATGACAGTTCTAAGAGTCTTCCAACAGTGTACTGATGGGCCACTGAAGGTCTCAGTGACACTTTGTAAGGGTTCTCTTGCTGTGTCTTGTGGGCCTTGTGACAGTCTCTGAGGCTCCTCTGACTGTGTCCTGAAGGTCTTGTGACAGTCTCTAAGAGTCTTTTTACAGTGTACTGAGGACCTTGTGACTGTCTCTATTGTGGTTTTATAAGAGAGTTTCTGAGAGTCTCTGACAACGTACTGGGGATCTTGTTATAGTTTATGAGGCTCCTCCAGCAGTGTACTGAAGGTTTTGTGAAAGTCTTCAGGAGTCGTCTGTCGGCGCGCAGGCTGGTGGAAGGATGCTTACGACAGTCTCCGACAGTCCTCTGAAAGTCTGCTGAAGGTCATGCATATGTCCCTGAGAGTCCTCTGACAGCATACAGGCAGGGAGGGGTTGGTACAGTCTCTGGGGCTCATCTGACTGTGTACTGAATGTCTTGTGAAAGTTTCTGAGAGGCCTCCAACCGTGTACTGGGGAGGGAGCTCTTGTGACAGTCTCTAAGGAAACCTCTGACAGTGTACCAGAGGTCTTGTGATAGTTTCTGTGAGCCTTATGACAGTGTACTAAGGGTTTGTGACAGTCTCTCTGACGGTACTGGGGGTTTTGTGACAGTCCCTGAGAGTCCTCTGACTGTGTACTGAGGTTCATGTAAAAGGTTTTGAGGCTCCTCTGAGAGTGTACTGAAGGTTATGTGAAAGTGTCTGAGAGTCCTCTGGCAGTGTACTGAAGGTCACGTGACAGTTTCCAAGAGTACTCTGACAGTGTACTGAAGGTCATGTGACAGTCTCTGAGAGTCTTCTGACAGTGTATTGATGGTCATGTGACAGTCGCTGAGAGTCCACTGACAGTGTATTGATGGTCATGTGACAGTCGCTGAGAGTCCTCTGACAGTGTAGTGATGGTCATGTGACAGTCTCTGAGAGTCCACTGACAGTGCATTGATGATCATGTCACAGTCCACTGACAGTATATTGATGGTCATGTGACAGTCTCTGACAGTCCACTGACAGTGTAGTGATGGTCATGTGACAGTCTCTGAGAGTCCACTGACAGTGCATTGATGATCATGTCACAGTCCACTGACAGTATATTGATGGTCATGTGACAGTCTCTGACAGTCCACTGACAGTGTAGTGATGGTCATGTGACAGTCTCTGAGAGTCCACTGACAGTGCATTGATGATCATGTCACAGTCCACTGGCAGTGCATTGATGGTCATGTGACAACCCATTGATAGTGTATTGATGGTCATGTGACAGTCTCTGAAAGTCCTCTGATAGTGTACTGAGGATCATGTGACAGATTCTGATAGTCCATTGACAGTGCATTGATGGTCATGTGGTAGGCTCTGACAGTCCACTGACAGTGTATTGATGGTCACGTGGTAGACTCTGACAGTCCACTAACAGTGCATTGATGGTCACGTGACATTCTCCGAGAGTCCTCTGACAGTGCATTGATGGTCATGTGACATTCTCCGAGAGTCCTCTGACAGTGTATTGATGGTCATGTGACATTCTCAGAGAGTCCTCTGACAGTGCATTGATGGTCATGTGACATTCTCCTCTGACAGTGCATTGATGGTCACGTGACATTCTCAGAGAGTTCTCTGACAGTGCATTGATGGTCACGTGACATTCTCCGAGAGTCCTCTGACAGTGCATTGATGGTCATGTGACATTCTCCGAGAGTCCTCTGACAGTGTATTGATGGTCATGTGACATTCTCCGAGAGTCCTCTGACAGTGTATTGATGGTCATGTGACATTCTCAGAGAGTTCTCTGACAGTGCATTGATGGTCATGTGACATTCTCCTCTGACAGTGCATTGATGGTCACGTGACATTCTCAGAGAGTTCTCTGACAGTGCATTGATGGTCATGTGACATTCTCCTCTGACAGTGCATTGATGGTCACGTGACATTCTCCGAGAGTCCTCTGACAGTGTACGGGATAGGGTTCCCAATGTGATCACCATGGCTATGGCTTTGCAGTGCAATTGAGTAAGGGAGCCAGAGCCATGTCACTGCAGCAGGACCTGGGCAAGGAGGCCAGATCATCACAGGAACTGTAGAGCCAGAGGTGAATCCCGAGAATGGATGCATGCCAGGCTGGTGGCAAGCAAGAAACGAGGAACGGTGGGCACCTTAGGGGCAGAAGGAAATGACACCTCTGTTTCAAGACTAGCGGTGGCAAGAAATGAAGAACACCGGGCCTGGTGGCTGCCTGGAGGGGCTAGGTGGAGCAGTGGAGCAGACGGCTACTGTCATACCACCAGGCGGGGTGACACCCAGGCCAAGCCAAGGACAGGGAACCGGGGGGCACGGGCTGGATCGCCGGCCAAGGACCCCGGCTCAGTTAGGTAGGGGCATGCTGCTAGAAGAAGATGGCACAGGCAGGCATGGGGCAGAGGATGGTGAGGGGTACAGCCCAGAGGGGGCAGATGAGGGGTTCAGCAGGAAGGTCACAGCAGAAGGACGGAACATGAGGTACTGCTGACGTGGTCAGCCGTGGAGGAGGGCATGAGGGTACAGGCAGGCAGAGGGCAGCTAGCACCCTCCAAGACAGAAGAGTGGAAGATGCAGCTGTGCATGGGTGAAACAGAGGAGGGACAAGCAGACTGTGATAAGTGATCCAGGAAGTCCAAGAGCCGGATGCAGAGGAGTTGGATGCGGGGACAACTGGCGGGATATGTGGGATGAAGATGGGCACCCAGAGGGCAATAGTGGGCAGGACGTGTGGAAAGGGAGGAGTGCAGGTTCAATGTTTGGCAAATTACAGAGCGCGAGGTGGGAGTCCTGGGATACATGTCTGTAGCAGAAGGGACACAACATTTCCAAATGCATCAAAGGGAAAAGATTGCGTAACGATGCGAAGTTTGGGTGCAGGAAAACGAACGGGAGTAAGGGGGCGCCACAGTGACAGGCCTCAGCACAGTGGGGAGGACCAGACAAAGAATATGTAGTCAGGGCCGGCTTTAGGGCAGTGAGACCGGTGTGGTCGCACTGGGTGCTGACCTGGAAGGGGGGCCCTGACCTCAAGGGGGTGCGGTTTTTAGCAACAACTTACAATTTAAAAACACCTGCTGCAGAGTTCCGTGTGGTCCAGCTTTCAGGCAGCACTAAAAATGTCAAGATGACTCTTGTGATCAATATTTTGTTTAGTGGCAGTTTTCACGCCATAAAGTAGCGCAGAGGGTTAATGTGCCTGCTGCAAAGAACAGATCTGTATTTTATGGGGGTAGCTGAGTGTATTAGTAAAGCCAGCCTTTACCAGCACCAAACAAATGAAATACTTGTGAAAGAGGGTCTATGGAGAGATCAGGGTATTTTATGCCTTGTGGTAGTGGGGGAATCCGAGGAGGAGGTCGGGGGCACAGGGTGGAAGGGGGGCAAAAAAGATTATCACTCCAGATGTCACCAGTTCTAAAGCCGGCCATGTATGCAGGGGACAGGGCAAAAAAAGGCGACATAAGCAGGGAGGGGGAGGACGCCTGAAAAGAGACAATTTCAGAGAAGGAACAAGCAGTGGGAGGCAAACCTCCTGAGGGTCAGCTGCTCCTGAGCACCAGAGAAATGATTTGGGAGAATAAATACATTGATCTATTCAAGTTGTTGCGCAGGAAGATAACATGTGAAAAGGGTTCTGAGGCTGAAGAAACGGAGCCAGCCAAGCACCCCATAGTAGCAACCAATGTCGATACCTGGACGGCGCCATTCACGATCTATGCCGGCATTATTTGCAAGAAGTCACCAGAGCAGAGTAGCCCTTTTCAAGTACATGGGGATAGGACGTGGCCTTCTCCCAAGCTGCCAACTTTGGAGCTGGGGAACCAGGTTTGATTCTGGGTGTCAGCTCACGGCCAGAGCTGACGACTTTGGAGCTGAGCTGGGGAACCAAGTTTGATTCTGGGTGTCAGCTCACGGCCAGAGCTGACGACTTTGGAGCTGGGGAACCAGGCTTGATTCTGGGTGCTGGCTCACGGCTAGAGCTGGCGACTTTGGAGCTGGGGAACCAGGTTTGACTATGGGTGTCGGGTCACAGCCAGAGCTGCCGACTTTGGAGCTGGGGAACCAGGCTTGATTCTGGGTGCTGGCTCACGGCTAGAGCTGGCGACTTTGGAGCTGGGGAACCAGGTTCAGATCTCGGCATTTACTCAACATCCTGCGATTCTGGGCAAATCACTTCATCTCCCTGTGCCTACCAAAAATGAATATGTCCTTTTGTAGTGTAACTGATGCTCATTTAAAGCGCTTCAATACCTTCATGTCGAGTTTAGGCTATTTAAAACGGAAAATAAATGCAGGAGATGAGAACGGCCACTGTGTGCTTTGGGTGCTTAGCAAGGCTTTGGTATAATGAGAAATGCAGGTCAAGGTGGAGCATGACTGCAAAGAAATCATGAGGCAACTTAAACAATGAACTGTGCCAACAGTTTTAGACCCTGACACATCCATTATGGTAGTCCACACAGTGAGTGGCTTACTCTTGCCATGCCTGCCATTCCAAGGGTGTCCCACCCAGTGGTTGGCAAGTAAGGGGGTGGGAGCACCTAAGTCAGTTGCCGGGTAGTATTGGAATTTCAACAAGGGGGTTGCCATAGGTACCCCTGCAGATTCCAGCATGAATTTTCCAAGTACAAGGACAAATACTCTGGATTACAATTCTTTGGGGGTCTTGGGCCAAGCTGTGGTATCCAAGGCAGAGGAAAAGAAGGAGTGGTTCGGGGAAGGGCATCATAGTAGCAATGAAGGAGTGGCTGCAAAGGTATCCGGATGCCGAGCTGTTCTGGAAGGGGTTTGCACAGAGGTTCAGAACACCCTACAAGTTACCCCGAGTTGGAAGATGGTCAGAAAACTTGAGATCATGCAAAGACAAAAAAGTCATTGTTCAAGACAAACTGAGGAAAGAGATTGAGGGCTGTTAGATGGTAGGTCCCTCTAGCACACGCTGTCCCCTTGACGGACTTGATCATTTCCCTACTGAGGGATGGTCCTGAAGAAGGGAGAGGACGATCTCATCTGATGCGCCATCCACCATAACTGGAAGAGCTTTCAGGAAATTACTTTACTGACCACAATAATTGTTCATTAGCTACTCCAGTATTAATGTCACGATTGAGAAGGTGCACAACTGCAGAAGGTGAGCAGAGATGGCTAAGGGAGATGTACAGTTGGCATCCATCACCTACCTGGCACAGACTCCTAGAAATTCAATTTTAGAGTCAATACTATGTTGATAACCAATGTCAATTGAGTGCTCAGTAGCCTGCCCAGTGTTTGCACTGCTGAGCACTTTCCTAGTGTGGGTGGTGGGACAGGTGTTGAGGTCAGAGCAGGTGCTTCCTTGATGGATTTTCTATGGTAGGCAGGGCCGGAGAGTCTGGGGAGTGTAGCACACTTATGAATACCTTGGAAGCAGTACCCAGAGATTTTTGCATACCTTTGACTTAAAAAAAGACAGAAAGCCCCAGTGGGCACCTGCTGTTTCTGGATTTTTAACTAGACTCAGTGGCCATGATTTCACGACTACCACAGGACAAAATAGTGACTTTGAGGAAGTTGCTACAGGAGGTAGAAAGCAAAAAGAGATGCAAGGTGAGGAAACTTCAGGAGGTTTTAATACACCTGACCATTGCCCGCAAGGCGGTCACCTCATGTAGAAACGTTTGTAGACCATTGGCTTTTTGGGATGAAAGTGGCGAGAAAGCAAAAACATAAAATCAAAGTGATGGGATGGGTGAAACTGCACTTAGATTTTGGGTGCTTTACAACAGTGTGAGGTTGTGGTTCCAGGATGACCCAACGACTTGGACATTGGATTTTTCTTTGTGCCAGTGGCAGGAGGTTTTGGAGTACACGGGAAGGAACACGATGCGCAAAAACGTGGCCAGGGATTGCCTTCCTATATTTTTGTCTGAGGGCATAGCAGTGGGATTGTGGGGACAAGAACAGAGGATGAAAAACATTACATGTGTGGCAGCTAATGAGTCTGTGTTGGACATGGTTACCAAACAGACGATAAAGGACTGGTATGTGTTGAGCCTCTTAAGATTCCTAGGGCCAGATGTAGCAAAGGATTTGCGCGTCGCAAACTGCGAAAATCGCCATTTGCGAGGCGCAAATGCCTCTTTGTCATGCAGAAATGTATATTGCGAGTGGGGACCGACTCGCAATATGCATTTCAGAATCGCAAATAGGAAGGGGTGTTCCCTTCCTATTTGCGATTCGGAGTGGTATGCAATACCATTTGCGACCGCATATGTGGTCGCAAATGGTGTCGCAGTTACCATCCACTTCAAGACCCCTTCCTCTTTTGAATAGACCACAAATTATTTTTTCAGGGTAGGTAGTGGTCCAAGGGACCACTACCTGCCCTGAAGAAATACCGAAACTAAAGGTTTCGTTTTTTTTTTAAGTGCAGCTCGTTTTCCTTTAAGGAAAACGGGCTACACTTAAAAAAAAAAAAATGCTTTATTGAAAAGCAGTCACGAACATGGAGGTCTGCTGACTACAGCAGGCCTCCATGTTAGCGAGTGCCTATAGTCGCTATGGGGCCGCAATTTGCGACCCACCTCATTAATATTAATGAGGTGGGTCTTTGCGACCCCATAGCGACTCGCAGACGGTGTCTGAGGCACCGTTCTGCATACCAATTTGCGAGTTGCAAATTGCGAGTCGCAGGGACTCGCAATTTGCAAGTCGCAAATTGGCATTTTCCTACATCTGGCCCCTAGTGTTTTGATGTGTTTGCCTTGGAGCATGATGTTCAAGACACTGGACTTGCCCATTCTGGATATCAGGCTGGTTGACCCTTTGTCTCATTCAGGGTGGTCAAGAGTCTGTCAGTTGGACCACAAGGCATACTTGAAGTGGACACCAATGCTGTGAGACATTTAGGCAATAAGACTTTGAGAGTTCTAGAGTTGACAGAGAAATCCTTTACATATTTGACAAGGAGAACATAACCAGCTGGCTTGGACAGATTTTGTTAACTTGGGGGGGGTGGTGGAGAACGAGGGAGAGAAATGCGCAGGGAGTGAAAAAATGGGACTGACGTTGTTAAATTTGATGCACCCGACTGAGACAGGATTAGCACCAGTGACTATTGAGGCAAAATCACTGGGACTGTGGTCCATGGGAAATGTTTCTAGTGGTGTGAACTATGCGGGGGGAACTGCGAAGGAGGATCCTGGAAGTTTGGACCAGCGAAAAGAGTGAGAAAAGAGCAGTGTGGAGGCCGATTAAGGTGGATATTCTGAGGTTAGTAATGGACCAGGCAAGATCCACAATCATCTCTCTGTGAGAGTGCGTTTCTTAGAGCAGCGTTGTTCTTTGGGGCCTTTAGAGAATAAGATGTTGTAGGAGCAAAGGGCTAGGATGGCGAAGAGTGACAGACTGAGCACTTGTGTGACAAGACGACAGATCAGAAGTGGAAAGGGAGCATGGTTTGGATCAGATTTTGAGGGGGAGGAGTGGAATGCTGAATCAGGAGGGTATGAGGCTTTGTGAGGATGCGGGGCATGACATGGGGGGCATGGTTTGAAGATAAATAAATCCAGGATTTGTAAAGCGTGGCAAATCACCTGTGAGGGTCTCAAGTCACTGAATTGTACGCAAGGGGAGATTAAGGGGGTAATTATGACCCCGGCGGTGAGTGTTAATGTGGGGGTAGTACAGCCAACAGGCTGGCGGTACATACCTCCACATTATGAGAATGGCGGGTTGGCTGCAGCCAACCTGCCACTTCTCCACTCATACCGCCATGGCAGTACCAGCCGCCCGGCCGGAGATATCAAACTCCAGCCCGATGGCTGGCACAGTATTGCCAGTGGTATTATGAGCCTGCTTACCACCATGGTTTTTGTGGCCCACCCCCCAACACACACCTGACACCCCCTCCATCCAAGGCCCCCTTCCACCCTCTATACACACACTGACCCCCACCCCAACATTCAAATACATCCCCCACCGCGATCCAAACACCCCCCCACCCACTCCGATCCACAAAAATCCCCCACCCTATACAAGCACACAATGACATGCACCACACATACACCCATTCACTAACACTGCCATACACGCATTCATACACAGACTGCATACACGCATACTTACAGACATACTGACACACATTCTTACACAATCACACTGACATGCAAACATGCACTCACTTCACCATTCTTACACGCGTTCACTCACACATACAAACAGGCAAACTATACACACACAGACGCATTCACACACACACACACACTCAGACACACACACACAGTACCCCCGTTATACCACCCCCTCCCCTGTCGGACGTCTGACTTACCTTGTCCGGCGAGGAGGTCGTCCAGCAGGGAACCCACCAGCAGCGCCCCACCAGCAGAACACCACCAGGCCGTATGATTGTAAAAATACGGTTGGCGGCGTTCTTCTAGTGTGGCGGCATTGGTGGTAGCAATGCCAGCTTACCACCTTCCACCAGCATGATCACTGCCAGATTTCTGCCCTTCTTGTGGTGGGAGTACAGCAATGATCATAATATGGTGGATGCATGGTAGCCGTGGTGACAGTATTTTGGCAGCTGTCACCACGGCAGTAGGTGGTTTTTAACGCCAATGTCAAAATGACCACCTAAGTGATTTGCACAGAATCACAGGATGTTGAGCCAATGCTGAGACTCGAACCTGGTACCTCTCAAATGAAGAGAGCTAAGCCCTCTAGTCCCTGGTTCTCAAATAGCGTTATAATTGAGAAGAAACATTGTCAAGTTTTAGAAAGGCAATGGAGGAAAGACTATAACTTGAAACATAAGGAAAATTATAAATTGGCACTAAAAAAGTATAATGCCGACATTAAAACTGCAAAACTTGAGTTCTTCAAAACTCAAATCACAGGAACTGGCAACAAAATGAAACAAATCTTTTCCATACTTAAAAAAGTTTTTAGCACCTACAGCTGGTATCAACTCTCATCAACCCTCAGCTACTTGGTGTGAACACCTTGCATACCACTTTCAGTCAACTCAGGCTAGTCTCTCCTCAATCTTTCGGCTGAGTGTTGTGGTTTTTGACATGATACAGAGCACTAGATCCCACCTATCAAGGTGTCACTATCTAACTTTGAGTCTATCTAGCTGGAAAGCTTCCAGAGGAATTTAAGAACTTTAAAGCTGGGCTCGCCATCTGACCTGTGATGTGTGTGCATTAGGTGCATCTGTAATTGACCCCTATTAAATAAGGTATTGAACTCTTCTTTAGAGTCAGCTAGGGTTCCGAGCTCTTGGAAGCAAGCTAAAATTGTGCCTTTATTAAAGCAGGTCCAGGAACTCTGTAGAACTACAGACTAATATCTCTGCTCCTGGCTTTTTCCAAGACACTGGAGAAGCATGTTAACCTTCAACTCTCCAAGTATCTGGAATCTAATAACTTGCTCCACTCTAGCCAGTCAGGGTTGAGACCCCATTATAGTGCAAAGGCTTCTCTCTTGGAGGTTAGCGAATACATCAAAGGCACATTAGACGGAGGGGGAAATGTGGTGCTGATAATATTAGACTTATCAGCAGCCTTTGACACGGTCCCCCATTCCAGCCTCCTTGAGCACTTGCGGTCAGCTGGAATAGTTGGCCAGGCCCTGAACTGGCTCTCTTCATCCATAGAGCGACGTAGCCAACAGGTCTGGATTCCTCCCTTTCCACCAGAGCCTCGTGAGTTGACAGTGGAAGTGCCCCAGGGTTCCCCTCTGAGCTCTACATTATTCAGTGTGTATCTCTCCCCTCCTGCTCAGTTAGCGGTATCCATAGGTGCCAAAGTGACATCCTATGCTGATGAGACCCAGCTACTGTTCTTATGTGGCAAGGGCGAAGAGCTCTCTGGGAACTTGATGACAACCTATCTAACAGCAGTTTTTCACTGGGTGGCAATACACCAGCTTAAGTGCAATGCTGAGAAGACAAAGATTTTCTTTTTTGGCGACATCTCAGCTGGCAGGCCTTCTGACCCGAAAATGCCTCAGGACGGTATTGTGAGAAACTTGGGGGCTGAAATTTGATGATCATCTGTCACTTAAGCACAAATTAAATCTGTGGTGGGTACATGCTTCGGGGTTCTGCGTTCACAGAATTTTTTTTACACTTACTGTCTTTCTCTGCAAATAAGCAGTCATTCAGGCTCTCGTTACATCAAGATTAGATTAGGGCAAAGCACTTTACCTGGGCTTGCCGGAATACCTCCTAGAGAGATTGTAGGTGGTTCAGACCGCCTCATCTTGAAATTGCCTGTGAGAGTGCATATATCCCCTCATTTGTGAGCTCTGAACTGACTTCCGTCAGAAAAAGAATTTTGTTCAAGGCTCTGGTGATGATGACACATGGGCACTTATATCGATCCAGAGCTGTGTACCTCAGAGCCATGTTCAGCTTCTGTGCTCCTGCACGAAATCTGAGGTCTGCCAATAAATTATCAGCAGTGATCCCTAGATTGCGGAAGACTAGAAAAGGAGGTAGATCCTTGGCTTTTCTGGGTGCCACAGCATGGAACAAGCTCCTGTTAGAATTGTGCACTGTTTCCAATCAATCAGTCTTTTAAAAAAAGGCTGAAAACCTGTTTTTTTAATCATGTTTCAACAATGGCTATTTAATTTCTGACCTTATGCTATTGTGCTGGGACAAACTGTTGAGTAGCTGTGTGCGTTATAAGTCTAACTTCATTCGTTCAATTTCATTAATTCATTCGTGTTGCACAGCAGCTCAACTGCTGTTCAACATGTTAAAAAAACATTGACAAAGCCAATAGATTTCACATAGGAGAAACATATTTGCTTTGCCAATGCTTGCTATAAACAAGCACGCTATCCTCTATGAAGAGGATGTAGCTTAGCGGCCAGAGCTGCTGATCGTGAACCAGGTTCAAGTCTCTGCTTCGGTTCAACATCCTGTAATTCTGGGCAAATCACTTAGGCCCTCATTACAACCCTGGCGGTCGCTGTTAAAGCGGCGGTAATACCGCAAACAGGCCGGCAGTAAAAAAAAAAATCGGGATTTGGACCATGGGGGATACCGCCATCCAAAACCGCCACTTTAACACACTGACCGCCAGGGTGGTAACGGCCGCTTGGCTGGAGACTTCGGCCTCCAGCCTGGCGGTCATCACATTTCCACGCTCGGGATTACGACCCGGCCTACCGCCATGGTTTCCGTGGTTTCTGTACCGCCACGAAAACCATGGTGGTGGACACTATCAGTGCCAGGCAATCCCTTCCCTGGCACTGATAGGGGTCTTTCCCGCCCCCTCCCCGAGTCCTGCTTGTAGGAAAGTACCATCTTGCCTGGCATGTTACCCCCATAATTCACTGTATATATGTTGTTTTAGTTGTATGTGTCACTGGGACCCTGCCAGCCAAGGCCCCAGTGCTCATAAGTGTGCCCTGTATGTGTTACCTGTGTTATGACTAACTGTCTCACTGAGGCTCTGCTAATCAGAACGTCAGTGGTTATGCTCTCTCATTTCTTTCCAAATTGTCACTAACAGGCTAGTGACCAATTTTACCAATTTACATTGGCATACTGGAACACCCTTATAATTCCCTAGTATATGGTACTGAGGTACCCAGGGTATTGGGGTTCTAGGAGATCCCTATGGGCTGCAGCATTTCTTTTGCCACCCATCGGGAGCTCCGACAATTCCTACACAGGCCTGCCACTGCAGCCTGAGTGAAATAACGTCCACGTTATTTCACAGCCATTTACCACTGCACTTAAGTAACTTATAAGTCACCTATATGTCTAACCTTTACCTGGTAAAGGTTGGGTGCTAAGTTACTTAGTGTGTGGGCACCCTGGCACTAGCCAAGGTGCCCCCACATTGTTCAGGGCAAATTCCCCGGACTTTGTGAGTGCGGGGACACCATTACACGCGTGCACTATACATAGGTCACTACCTATGTATTGCTACACAATGGTAACTCCGAACATGGCCATGTAACATGTCTAAGATCATGGAATTGCCCCCCCAATGGCATCCTGGCATTGGTGAGACAATCCCATGATCCCCCGGGTCTTTAGCACAGACCCAGGTACTGCCAAACTGCCTTTCCCGGGGTTTCACTGCAGCTGCTGCCAACCCCTCAGACAGGTTTCTGCCCTCCTGGGGTCCAGCCAGGCTTGGCCCAGGAAGGCAGAACAAAGGACTTCCTCAGAGAGAGGGTGTTACACCCTCTCCCTTTGGAAAAAGGTGTCAAGGCTGGGGAGGAGTAGCCTCTCCCAGCCTCTGGAAATGCTTTGATGGGCACAGATGGTGCCCATCTCTGCATAAGCCAGTCTACACCGGTTCAGGGATCCCCCAGCCCTGCTCTGGCGTGAAACTGGACAAAGGAAAGGGGAGTGACCACTCCCCTGACCTGCACCTCCCCTGGGAGGTGCCCAGAGCTCCTCCAGTGTGCTCCAGACCTCTGCCATCTTGGAAACAGAGGTGCTGCTGGCACACTGGACTGCTCTGAGTGGCCAGGGCCAGCAGGTGACGTCAGAGACTCCTTCTGATAGGCTCCTTCAGGTGTTGCTAGCCTATCCTCTCTCCTAGGTAGCCAAACCTCTTTTTCTGGCTATTTAGGGTCTCTACTTTGGGGAATTCTTCAGATAACGAATGCAAGAGCTCATCACCTTCTGCCAAGGAATCGACTGCTGACCGTGCTGGAAGCCTGCAAAACTGCAACAAAGTAGCAAAGACGACTACTGCGACCTTGTAACGCTGATCCTGCCGCCTTCTCGACTGTTTTCCTGGTGGTGCATGCTGTGGGGGTAGTCTGCCTCCTCTCTGCACTAGAAGCTCCGAAGAAATCTCCTGTGGGTCGACGGAATCTTCCCCCTGCAACCGCAGGCACCAAAGAACTGCTTCACCGGTCCTCTGGGTCTCCTCTCAGCACGACGAGCGAGGTCCCTTGAACTCAGTAACTCTGTCCAAGTGACTCCCACAGTCCAGTGACTCTTCAGTCCAAGTTTGGGGGAGGTAAGTCCTTGCCTCCCCACGCTAGACTGCATTGCTGGGAACCGCGTGTTTTGCAGCTGCTCCGGCTCCTGTGCACTCCTCCAGGATTTCCTTTGTGCACAGCCAAGCCTGGGTCCCCGGCACTCTAACCTGCAGTGCACGACCTCCTGAGTTGTCCTCCGGCGTCGTGGGACCTTCCTTTGTGACTTCGGGTGAGCTCCAGTTCACTCCACTTCGTAGTGCCTTTTCCGGCACTTCTGTGGGTGCTGCTTGCTTCTGAGTGGGCTCTTTGTCTAGCTGAACGCCCCCTCTGTCTCCTCACGCAATTGGCGACATCCTGGTCCCTCCTGGGCCACAGCAGCATCCAAAAACCCTAACCGCGACCCTTGCAGCTAGCAAGGCTTGTTGGCGGTCTTTCCGCACGAAAACACCTCTGCACAACTGTTCACGACGTGGGACATCCATCCTCCAAAGGGGAAGTTTCTAGCCCTTGTCGTTCTTGCAGAATCCACAGCTTCTACCATCCGGTGGCAGCTTCTTTGCACCCACAGCTGGCATTTCCTGGGCATCTGCCCACTCCCGACTTGATCATGACTCTTGGACTTGGTCCCCTTGTTCCACAGGTACTCTCGTCTGGAAATCCATCGTTGTTGCATTGCTGGTGTTGGTCTTTCTTGCAGAATTCCCCTATCACGACTTCTGTGCTCTCTGGGGAACTTAGGTGCACTTTGCACCCACTTTTCAGGGTCTTGGGGTGGGCTATTTGTCTAACCCTCAATGTTTTCTTACAGTCCCAGCGACCCTCTACAAGCTCACATAGGTTTGGGGTCCATACGTTATTCGCATTCCACTTTTGAAGTATATGGTTTGTGTTGCCCCTATACCTATGCGCTCCCATTGCAATCTATTGTGACTATACATTGCTTGCACTGTTTTCTATTGCTATTACTGCATTTTTTTGGTGTTGTGTACATATATCTTGTGTATATCTTGTGTATATTTGTTATCCTCATACTGAGGGTACTCACTGAGATACTTTGGCATATTGTCATAAAAATAAAGCACCTTTATTTTTAGTATATCTGTGTATTGTGTTTTCTTATGATATTGTGCATAGTGACACTAGTGGTACTGTAGGAGCTTCACTCGTCTCCTAGTTCAGCATAAGCTGCTCTGCTAAGCTACCATTTTCTATCAACCTAAGCTGCTAGACACCCCTCTACACTAATAAGGGATAACTGGACCTGGTGCAAGGTGTAAGTACCCCTTGGTACCCACTACAAGCCAGGCCAGCCTCCTACATTGCTCCACCCCCCCCCTCTCCTGCCCCCCCTGCACATATACACACCCGCACTCGCACCCATATACACACATGCACACACGCATACCCACCTCCACCCACTCATGCAGACATACATACCAACACACCACAACACACACCAACATACCTTTGCAGACACATGCATTCACAACACACAACACTCACAATCACTCATTCACGCATGCATCCAACGCAACTCAAACCCGCATTCACGCATCCCAAAACATACACCCCCCCCCCACATACACACAACACCCCCCACCCCGCTCTCCGGTCGGAGAACCCAACTTACCTGCTTGCAGGGGGTCCTCTGGCTGGAGACGGTCCGTGGCGCTGCTGGCAGCGTTCGCCAGCAACACACTGCCAGGCAGTATCATTGCTCTTGATACGCTCGGCGGTGTTTTGCTGGCGTGGTGGTGCTGCTGTCAGCAGCGCCACCTTACCGCCGTCCGCCGCCATGACCATCGGCGGTGTTCCGCCAGATTCCTGGTGGTATCCCGCCGGCGGTCATAATACGATACGCATTTCCGGCTGGTAGCCACTGCAGCGGTATGTTGGTGGCCGTTGCCGTGGCGGTAGGCGGTCATTACCGCCAATATTGTAATGAGGGCCTTAATCTCCTCTCTCTTCCAGGATGGCAAGGAGTGAATGTAAATGTGTATGTGTTTTTTAATAAAGCATGTTACTTTTGTTCCGGTGCTCAGCTGCTACATAATGGAAAACTGCACACCACGCAGGGTGGAGGTGTGAGAGGTTGGAGGGTGATGCATAGTAGGTACGGATAACAGTACAGATAATTGCCAAATGACGTAATCTGAAGCAAACTTTAAACCATATTTATTGTATGTATTGAATTTGGTTTTAAATTATGGTGTGGTAGGGGCTCTCGGCATGCTCGTGTCTGAGACTGTTTAATCCACAGACAGGAAGGAGAGGGTGTGCAACGCATTATTGTCGGTGTTCTCGGGAGGAGAAATGGGGGGCAGGTGAAAGCCACCCTGTACAAAGTCATCTGCTTGGAAAAAATCCTGCTGCCTGCTCTCTGTAATTTAAAAAAAAGGACCTCTAGAAGCATGCAGCAAGTGGAAGGACACTGAACATATGGAAGCAGTACTGCTTCTAGGCTCCACAGCACGAAGACGGAGGCGAGGAGCTCACCAGCACAAAACAAGAGTGACATGGCAGCCATGTGGGAGCCAGCCAGTGGTCAGTGGCGTAACGAAACTTGAGGCGGCCCCACTGCAAAATATATGGAGGGACCTCCCCACCCCCATGTTTTGGACCCAAGTTGGGACCTCTCAGGCCAGAGGCCCCATGCCCGTGAACAATGGTGGGGGGATACCCCAGAGCTCGGGTCCCCCTGAACCGCAGGAGCTGCGGGGCCTGTTACGCCACTGCCAATGGTAAGTAAAGTGATGTGGGGGCCACATGGGAGCTAGCCAATGGTATGTAGAGGTGAGTAATGGGAGGGTTCTAAGTCTTTCTTAAGATTTTCTTTTTTTTAATACAAGAGATTTCACAAGCACAACGCAAGTGCTGTGCAAGCGAAACCTAAAAACGTGGGCCGCAGGGGAGAGAGAGGAGAAAAAGAGACGCACAAGGCAGGCCTGGCCCTGAGATGGACAGGCTATACAAGCAAAGTGAAACAGCAAGGCACAGGAGGGAAAGCACATGGAGAACCATAGGACGTTACTATGGTTAAAAATGTAGTGTTGTTAAGATGGGGAGGTGGGAGATGTAGGTGTGATATAAGGTGGGGAAGGGATACTAGTAATTGTTAGTGTGTTGCTTAGGGCATAATATTTTGTGCATTTCAGTCAAAGGATGTGAGCCCAACTTGTTACCAAATAAAGTGGCCTTTAACACACCAGAACATGTGTGCCGTAGGTTATTCCACCTCCCCACAGGCACTAGCTGTTCGTCATCCTTCCCACTTATGAGCCTATCCGCACTAATCACGTGGAAGGAAAGGTCATTTGGATTTTTGGGGCAACATGAATTTACCACCTTTAATTTACCTGTGACCTACCCTGGAGCCACGGCTTCGTCTGGCCTCTGCGCCCTCCCTCCTCAGCCACTAAGAGTGGATCCAGCAGGGTAACCAGGAGAAAGATGTATGTATAGAAGAAATCCAGCTCGTCCGCTTGCCACACAAATTCACAAGAAAGTAGAACTGAAGCATTTGGTCCCAGTATATTTGAGAAGCCTGGAATTGGCTTGATCTTTGCATCCAGCCCAATGTTGTACAGCTCTTCTGTTTATCACTCCTAAGGTCAGACTGGCCTATACGGCAATCAGGGAGTGCCCGATGGGTCTGTGTGTGAGCTGTTTTTTATGTTTGTGGGCCTGTTTTATGGTCTGCTGGGCCAGTTTTTACTGTTTATTTCACTGATATTACCACACACATTGCCTGCAGCAAGCTCAAATTCATGGTCTTCCATACCTTGCAAAACACTTATATAATGTGACTTTACAAGATCAAAACTGTCTCAACTTATGTACCCGGACCATGTTTTTAGCTATCTAATTCAGTGGTTCCCCACCTGTGGTCCGAGGACCCCCGGGGGTCAGCGAAGCCTCCTCAGGGGGTCCGCGACTGCTTAGAAAATTAAATAATATTAACAGATTAATAAAGTGTAGACAAGTAAAGTGGCTAAATGTACAATTTACATTTTTTAAATGTGCTGTAAATGTCAAGGAATTAGAAATTGGAGGCTAAAAATTAAATTAGTATCCTCAGATTGATTTGTAGGAGCAGTGCGGGTGCATCAAACAGAATATAGTATGGAGGATGTGTGGCTTCAATCGAATTTAGAAAAAGCTCCAACCTTCCTATTAAAATTATTTTTTTTTTAAATGTATTTATATTTTTTTTGCAACTTAAATAAATTATTATTTATGTATGTGTTTGATGAATGCTTGTATCTGTATTTTTTGTGCATTGTTTTGCATTTCAGATCATCGACAATTTAACTGTCATCTGACCTTTTGACATTATCCAATATTATTCTACAGCTCTTTGCTTCCACATAAACACTTCTTTTTTCCCCTCTCTGTTTACTTCTAATGCTTTACATTGCCATACAACATTCCTTTTAAGAGGGACCTACTGGCATTGCCAATGCTTGTTATTTTGGTGCCTCGACATATTTTCTGTCCCAGTCTGAACCTGGTTCCTCCGTCAATTAAGCTCACTTATTCCGTGGTCTGAATCATAAAAAAAACTCTAAAATAAATGAACTAATAATGGAACTAATAAGAATTATCGCAAGAATTTTCAGCCAATGGCCCTCACCATATGTAATGAGAACCCAGAGATGACATTTAATGATTAATAATAATTCATACTGCACACTTTACCTGTTACTACATGTATATTTTGTATGAAGCTGTTTAATTTGGTTTAGAAAGCTTGAAAACTCTTTTTTTTGCAAACAAGGCTGCTTGTTGACAGCAGTGAGTTCAACACTGTAACCTGCCATTTGACAGTCTGTTCTTAAAAGAACAAAAAATAAAGTATGCTGCTGTGTAGGTGGGGTTGTAGAGAAGATTTTGTTTTGTTTTTAAATTGCTTTCTAAAAGCATGTTTTGTCGGTGTGTGGGAGTTTGAAAGCTTTGCACAGTTGACTGCACATAATATTTATGTTTGGTTTTCATTTCCCAGGTCCCATCTTTTCTCTTCTCACGCTCCAAACACCACTACGCTATTGCAAACCGTCAATTTTCACTACATCGCTAGAAAATCCTAATATTTCTGAATCTTCCTCAGGCCCCTACCTGCAGAGCACAATGCCAAGTGTGACCGCTGACATTCCCACCTGGCGTAGCCAGGGTTACAGTGGCGTAAATATAGGTCCCCGCTGCTCCTGCGGTGTGGGGGAGGGGGCCGGGCTCCAGGGACCCCCCTCAGCACAGTACCCTGGCCTGAGAGCTCCTGACTGAGTCCAGAGCGGGATCCTCCATGTAGTTTGTAGGGGGGCGCTCACTCAAGTTTCATTGCGCTACCGCAGGGTTACCTCCAGAGTACAGTGTTCCGGGCAGGTGACCAACGGTCATAGCCGAGTCAGAGCAGTGGACGCGTGCCCATGGACTTCCTGTCCTGGCACAGCCAATCACCAAGACAACTCCAAAAGCACATTTGCACTCCAGCAGACTGTCCAACTATCCACCCTGGTTTTAAAAAACAATCTGGTCTGCCACCACCCTACCACGACACCATTGCAAACATGTCAGCCGACATGCTGTCCGTCATGAAAAACATCAAGACATCACAGAAACGCGCCCCTCATAGCAGCTGCCTATCTGTCGCGGCACTGAACTGACAAGGCTCAGATCTAGGGTGACCACCCGTCCGTAGATTTGCACAGACTACAAGTTTAAAATAATGACTTACACATCCACAGCGCTTTCTGTGATAGGCAGGGACCGCTTAGCGCTAATAACTATTCCTTGCTGCACCAAACAGGATTCAACACTATGGGCCTTTGGTTGCATACACAGGCATCTGCAGTGATCGCATCAACCAATGGCGGTTTTGTAACATAAAGTACTGCATTTCACACTGATTGGTTTAACTTGCATTTATTTTTCCTTTAAGGTGTTTGTTATTTTACACGCAGTTTTCTTATTGCGAAAGATGAAGAAAATAGTTACAAAATATTTTGTTCTTTTTAGACTTGCCTTTTACTCCACCTCTGCATTCACTGCCCCGACCCAATTGTACTCAGTATCACAGCATCTATACTTTACTTTTAATGCACTTCGACCGCTGCATTCAATAGCTAAAGTCTGAGAAAGCACATGGTGTCCTACCTTCCCTTACCTCCACTATGTATCTTTTTTTTTTTAGAGAGATTGTGTCAAAATACCCAGTGATATATATTTATATAACATACTGTACTAGTAATCTGACAGAACTGTACAGAAAACTATCCTCTGGTGTTCAAGGCGATTGGGGAAAAACATAATCTAGTCAGTGGATTAATTGCTCTACGTATGACCAGGGAATCTGGGTTCAAATAACAGCTTCCACACATGACTAAATTGTGTGATCTAAGTCAAATCAATTTACTTCATGTGTATAATTTACTTGATGGTGACATCTGAAAGCACTTTTATGTAATTCATTCATGAGGTCTCCTGCAGAAAAACCTCAGTTGTACCTGCTTTTATAGCATGTAACTTTCCCTATCCATACCAATAATAGTGGCCATGATATATGGGACACCAGTAAAGTGGTTGATTTTGTTCACTCGTGGCGTTATCAGGAGAGAGTTAATACATGTTTTATAGCTCATGTTTACAAACTTTCACTTCAAATAAATGTCAATGCAATGTTGTGATCTAATGTACTGAATTTAAATACTTTCATAGGTTAAAGAAATACTTTCTACATTTTAAATTCTTCATCATGTTCTTGCATTTTGTTGTTGTGTCCTTTAAATCCTAAATATTTTGAGGATTCTGTATGTTGTTTGGTACTTAGGGATGAGCCAAACTGGTTTGGACCTGGCACGACTGCAAAACCATTTTCGGACATGGAAGGACTGGGCAATTTCCTACTGCCCAACCTTCCAAGGGGGCCAGTCCCTGCCGCCCTCCTCAGGCACAATCAAGAGACCATTACACTTGCAAAGATCGCTTGGGTGGGGATGCTTCTTGTTCAACCACCTGACAGTGCCTCTTCTGTTTCTGGCCTTTCTGCTCAGACTATTCTCCAGATACATAATTCTTTCAATACTCATGGTGGATCCATATGTCTGATTTTTAGGACTTGTCCCACCTTATTCTTCTCTTCCTTATTTGTTCAGCCCTTTGAATGAGTTACTGCAGATCTTCCATCAATGTCAACTTCATCCTGTTCTTTAGTTCTGTCTGGTGGTCGGGCTCCCAGTTCTGAGATAAATGTAGAGTCCCGGATGCACACCCTAATGCAGCAGTCAGGCCTTCCTGGTGCTTTCAACTACAGACAAGCTGTAGGTAGCTCACATCCTGACATGAGGTGTGAGACAGACACCCACACCATCGCCTCTGCTGCATTAATGTTATTCAAGTTTGACAACAAGTGGAGGGCGGGTGAGACAGATATTTTTGTTCAACTTGTCTAAACTAGCAGACGTTGAAAAAGTCACCTATCTTACTGTTTCTCAAACTGTTTGCCATTGGTTTTCAAACATTTATAAATATAATCAAAGTTTTGCTTTTGCTTTCTCTCCAAGAAAGATTGGGCATATTTGGGTCAGGGTGATGCCCTTGACACCATTCTCAGGTGCATCATTTTACTATTGAAAAAGGACATTATGTGCCACCAAAATGTAGCTTACCTAGAGGCAATCACAGACAGAGCACAGTGACTAAACAGCGCAATATACTAATAGTATTTGGCCTGTAACCTGTCCTATGATGTGCCATAAAATAGACCTTTTGTCCTGAATTTTTCCCCTTTGCCCTGAATGTTTACAGTCCTGCCCTGAATTTGCCACCATGCCAGGTGATATCCCTACGAAGATCTGCCAAGCACCATCCTTGACTATAACACAAGTGTGCCAGCTGGCATCCTGCTAGACACTGTAGAGTTTACAGACAATCCCACAACAGTGATGAGACAGTCAAATGCTCGCCTAAATTCAGCCCAACTTGAGAACCGCTACAGTGATGAAGAATTTAGGAGACCCAGTGAAAGGAAGAAGAGGCCTGTAAGATCAATCCATCCAGGCCCGCAAGCACCTTTCAATCGACCATGACCAACCCTTCTTTAAAAGCCAAAATCCAAAAAATGAACTCCTGTTAAACAAGATCACTGTTTAAAAAACAAATTCAACAGCAGGATGTGGGGATACGTCCAGACTGGTTAGTCTTTACTGAACGTTGGCTAGCCAAGTGTGTAACCACAATCCTGCATGAAACACACCAGCACGATTTAAAACAATGAGAGACTGAGCAATTCAAATAAAAGGGCTGGAGGAACTATGATGCATAAGGGATCCCTAGACACCTTGCACTTCTCATTCTCTCCTAGTCTAGCACAGCCAGTCTCATCATTCTGGTGACTTTAACACATGGGAGAAACTGGATTGTTCATCGACAAGTAAAAACCCCTTCAAGGACTTCGCTCTGTAGGACTCACAGAACTAATCACTGACACAGCAGACTCTCCTGGACACACACATCTATGACTACAACAGCAACATCATCCACCTTCAAAGACCTGGTGTGACAAGTGACCACCTTGCAAATCACCTTAACAAAATGCAGCACTGCCAAAGGTACCCCAGCATCAGCAACACTTGGAGAGGCTTAACCCGAGCTCTCTGGAAACCTTACTAAAGGGGTGGGCGGAATAGCAGGAGGAGTCCGTCAAAAGATTTTTGCTACACATAGATTTCTTATCGGGAGTAGGTATTTATCAAAACTTATCAGTGCCCTAGAACGTGTTCTTCTTCACATCCATGTGGGAGATGAATGTAGCCTGTGTATACCCATCTTCATGTAGAAAAGGTATGCGTGAAAGGCGTGACACGTGGCCAAACCCACACTGGAATCCATTTTGTAATTGTAGCATTCAAATGATACCCATGGGGGAAAACCCAGACAGGAGAGTTGAAGTGCAGGCTTTCTACAGGAAACTCCAGGGATCATTGAAGTGGGGTCAGACTTTAAGGTGTGGAGGAAAGGAGACAGAGGGCTACTTGGAAATTAGGGAGTGTCCCCTGGAGAGGCAACCCTGGTAGGTTAAGAGGTAGTTAGATGGGACAGCCACCCTCTCTGTTGTACCCTTGGATTGGGTTTCTCATGCCAGGTGACTCCACCACCTTTCTGCAAGCACCTTGTAACAAAACCCTTGGCTACATAAGTCTGAATGGAATTATTATATTTGCACCAGAATTTAAGGAGATATCAGAGCTTAACAGAGACCACCTTAGTTCAGAAGGCAGAGGCGGCTCCTCCGCATTGGCAGAGGAGCGTCAACACCCTGGTAAGAGCCAGCAGCAGAAAAATAAAACAATACTTCAATATTGTTTTATTTTTCTGCTGCTGGCTGAGCCAGCATATGAAGGGAGGAGCAGTGCTGGGCCTCGGGAGGTGGGATGAGGAATGGAGTGCACGAAGTGCGCATGTGTGTTTGGCCGGGCATCTTAGGATGGCCAAACACACATGCGCACTTAGGGGGTCATTCCTACCCCGGTGGGCGGCGGGCGCCGCCCGCCAGGCGGTGACCGCCAAAAGACCGTACCGCGGTCAAAAGACCGCGGCGGTCATTTTGACTTTCCTGCTGGGCTGGCGGGCGACCCACAAAAGGCCGCCCGCCCGCCCAGCGAGAAAGCCCCAGCAACGATGAAGCCGGCTCCGAATGGAGCCGGCCGAGTTGCGGGTGTGCGACGGGTGCAGTTGCACCCGTCGCGATTTTCAGTGTCTGCTTTGCAGACACTGAAAATCTTAATGGAGCCCTGTTAGGGGGCCCCACGACACCCGTTCCCGCCATCCTGTTTCTGGCGGTGAAAACCGCCAGAAACAGGATGGCGGGAAGGGGGTCGGAATCCCCATGGCGGTGCTGCTTGCAGCGCCGCCGTGGAGGATTCCCTGGGGCAGGGGAAAACCGGCAGGAAACCGCCGGTTTCCCTTTTCTGACCGCAGCTTTACCGCCGCGGTCAGAATTGCCCCTGAAGCACCGCCAGCCTGTTGGCTGTGCTTCCTCCGTCCCCTGCCCTGGCGGTCCATGACCGCCAGGGTAGGAATGACCCCCTTAGTTTTCTCCAGCCCAGCTGTGTACACAGCCAGGCTGGAGAAACTGCACAGGCCCCAGGGTTGTGTCTGAGCAGCAGTCCGAGCCACTCAGACCAATCCTGATGCAGCTTTCATGCTAGGTTTAGCATGAAAGCTGCACCAGGAGTGCTGAGGAGCCTGTTTTGGTGTCCCAGTGCATGCACAGAAAACACCCCTCTCCTTGATATTTGTGGCAATCGCCACTGTCACAAGGATAAGAAGTGTTTCACGAGCTCTATGAGTTGCAGATATTTCACCACATTGGAAACACCCACTCTCTATTGACGCCAGTGTTTGCCCCGTGGTGATTGCCGCTTTCTTTAATTTTTTTAATAGGGGTGTCCACTCGTAGCACTGCTCTCTTTCCCAACCTATTGAGAGGCATTTTGCTACCTACAGCGCTGTGCTATTTAATTATGCGCTACAGTGCAGGTGGCAAAATGTCCATTGACAGAAAAAATGGGGCCCGTAATCTGCATATCAAGCACTACATCAGCGCATTGTCCAATACCACGCTCAAGCCGCTGCTGATCATCATTGCTGCCTGGGTTACTCCAAAGCTTCTTTGCGCGCCATGGCCCATAGGTTTAACATGGATTTGTTGCAACATGAAGCTATTATTGTGTAATTTATTTGTATCCTCTAACTTCTATTTGTTTTCATGACTATGTAAAGTAGCAAAAATGCAAAAAATACTCAGGAACTGACTGCATTTTTTTCTGGGCATTTTCTACATCTTTTGCAACCTTTCATAAATTCTCACGAATCATCGAAACTTGCGTCAAGTGATATATTTCTGTCTGTAATTATCTTCTGGCCCAAGGATCCAATTATTCATAAGTGATTTGATGAGCCATTCACAGCTTCACTGTATCGGCTGTGTGCCTTATGGGACTGCGGCTTACCCTGTGAGACAGGCGTGGGCTGCAGGCAAAAAACTTTCATCTCCATGTCATGCAAACAGGCAGCTGCTTTGGTGATGTCATCTGTGATGATACTTGAGGTGTCATTGTGAGATGATGATGGATTAGGGGGTTTCGGTTGCAGAGCTGACGCGACATCATGAATTTCAGTGTTTTTAATGTCTGGATAGGAACTATTACAGTCTTTCAACAGACAGGGAGTGTTGAAGGATTTTATGTCAGTGATGAGTAACTGATCCCTGCAGACCAACATAACTTCCCGTAATAAACATTTTTTTTATGTCGGTCAAGGGTAGCTATGGCAGCCTTCAATGATCAGATATTAAGTCTACAGCCAGTCTGGGCTAACTGATGCGTTTACACTCTTCGTACTCCATCTCTCGCACCAGCTGGGCCTTCCACCCAAAAGCGCGTCATTTATTGGGTGTCTCGGGTGCCCTCTCATTGCAGAGCATCATCTCCTCTCTTTCATTGCCATATAACTCATTTTAACATCCCACTGTTTCCAATCCTGTGTACATGATAGTAACTTCTTCCAGTAGCCAGAACTGTTTACGTGTCCAGTCACTGGTTCTGTGTCCTCGAACCACAGCCTTCCTTGTGGCCCATGCATCACAAGTTTGTAAAAAATCACATTTCACCCTGATTCGAGCCAAAAATTGGAGTTTGTAGCACAATCAAAATGAGGCAGTGGCAGTACTAACCTTGGGAAAAACCGAACCTTGCAGTATCAGTAACTTCCCATTCTGAATGATCACATCATTTTACAGGGCAACTTGTAATAAGACTTAAGGGTAACAGTACAAGTTGCACTGTGCAGGGATCTAGGTATTACAAGGGCCAAGCTTACCAACTCTGGGTGATGGTTCCACCTCTTCACCATGCAGCCACAATAGCCATGCGTGTACCGCTGCCCCATGCACATCATTCAGCTCGGTGTAGCCAGTCTCTTGCACAGTGCCCACCTTCTGACTTTCTCCTACAAGTGCGTCCTTCCAGCGAACCACTCCACCTGGATCCTTTACACACATGCTGTCCTGGCCAGGAGGAATTTATTCCGCCACTCCAGTGACATTAGTGTGCAAATGGCCACTTTTATTGGGAGCAAGCTGGACACCTTAACTCCTTCGACTGAGCCGTACATTCTATTGGCCCTGAAGACATACTGACGAACAAGTTACTTACCTTTGGTAACGCCTTATCTAGTAGAGACTATCTAGCCGCAAACTCCTAAACCATGTAGCAAACCCTACAAACTTCCTCCGCGACTCCCCCCATCGACCTAATCCCCGACAACGAATTCCCAACGTATATCATAAATTATACATGTGTGTTTGTGCTCGCCATATTTAACCCATTCACTGGCTTTGCCGCCTGCTCGCCCGTGGACCAGGCCTTCCTCCTCGCTCTCTTGTATTGTGATGGGTGTGAGTACTGTGCATTGCCACAATAAACCACCTGAGCCTGTCTTTCATGTGAGGAAGGATGCGTATCATCCATTATTTGTCTCAGTACCATGAATCGTGCGCACTATCATGAGTACCAGGCATTGACCCATATACCCTAGCAGGCCTGCTTGTGTTGTGACAGGGGAAGTAAGTGTACTGGGTGCTACTTTCTTCAGTATCATGAATATTATGCATTGCCAAACCAAGCCCCGCACCTGCCCCCCCAGGCAACAGAGTGCTGGTGTATTGCGTATTACATTTGTTAATATCATGAGTGCCAGGCATTGTCCTCTTGTGCCCCCACAGACCTGCCTGTGTTGTGATGGAGTGGGGGCAGTGTAGTGTGAGTTACTTTCTTCAGTATCATGAGTACCAGGCGTAGTCCCTTTGTACTCCCGCACCCCTGCCTATACAGTGATGGAGGCTAGTCAGTGTACGGTGTGTTACTTTCTTCAGTATCATGAATCTTTTGTGATGGAGAGGGGGGGGGGTCAGTGTGTTCTGTGTTACTTTCTTCAGCATCACCAGTACCAGGCATTGTCTTCCACCCCCCAAGAAGACCTGCCTGCATTGGACGGATGTTATGTCAGGTGTTACTTTCTCAGTATCATGAATCCAACCAGACCTACCTTCACACTTCAGCCCCTGGCGCACCAGACCCCAGAGCATCTCTCCGCAGTGGTCACAGAAGGCTGGAGCCCGGTAGGAATGGACGAAGAGCGTGTGGGGCCGGATCTGGAAGTCCTCGACTGTGGCCGAAGCTGGGGAAAGTAAAGTAAAGAGAATATTGATTATTGTGGTCACAGCACAGGATGCAATCGGGGTCTTATCCCTTCTCAAGTACCCCCCCAGATATGCAAGGTTACCCCATCCTGGATTCATAAAGAATCCAGTTTTAACAATATAAACAAACGTATTCTGAATACAACTTAAAACGTTACACAATAGATGCATTTGATTTAACCATATTAGTATCTACTATGTTTCCAAAGGATGTCTAAAATATATTTCCATTTGCAAAGGGAATTCCACCTCAGCTCGAAACACAATCTTGTCATCATACGGCACCCTACAATGGCACCTGTGGATGTTCATTCACCAGAATACCACGGGCAGAAGAAGTGACATCACACACCCTTTGACCCCAATGACAGCACAGGGTTAATCCCTGTTCCCAGTGGCCTCTTATATACTAGGGGGCATATTTATAACAAAGTGGTGCACGGCAGCATAGTAAGTGACATTGCTGTGCTGCCCTGCGCCACAGAGAAAGGGCAGAAATGCACTGTATTTATAAAATACAGTGCATTTCTGTCCCTTCCCCCTGCACTGGTGCACAACTGGCTTCCTAGTGCCAATACAGGCACCCTTGCACCATGGTGCAAGAGTGTCTGCGTTTGCATGAATGACTGTTTTGTGCAGGTAGGGAACCCTTTCTGCACAAAAACAATCCATGAAGTCGTTTTCCTCTTTCTATGTGTGCTGCAGAATGTCCTTGCTCGAGTTAGAGCTATTAGCGTTGTAAATTCCTAACTGGACTTTTCTTGCCACATAAATTGAAAATGAAAAGTAAAACAGTTGACATAAGTGAGCCGATTCAAAGCACCATGGCCACCATGACAGCCAAGGAGAGACACAAAAGGAAAAAGAAGTTCACTTGCAGTCAAACGTATTGGCAAAAGTGCAATTATCCATGTAACAGGGTCAGTGTGCAAGGAGGTAAGAAAACCACCCCAAAGGAGTGACAAACATAAAGCATTCACCAATGATAACAAAGGAATTTTCAAAGGAAAGCCCATGGAGGAGTGAAAGTAATTGGCGTGCGGTGGGCGGTGGGCGTGGTTAAAGCCCACAGATAGATTCCAACAGGCCATAGTACTTGCACACTCGACCTAAAAACAAGGAGAAATGAAAATATTTCTCCTCATTACACCTCTCCTGGAGAGGCGTACAGTTTTGATTCATCCCCAGGTTCACATATCCTTGTAAATATAGGGATGCGTCAAAACCCGTAGGTGTTGTGTGGGAACACCACCTCAATGTCTATGGAACACCCCCTTGATGCAGAGTAAGGCAACCCAGCGACTTGCACTGCCTTGCCTTACACCATGTCTATGAGGCTATGAAAAGTCACACAAGCCGGCTTTGGGTGCCCTCATAGGTATGGGTCTGCCCTCTGTGCCACCAGAGCGACAAAAAAGAGATGCACTGGCGGCACAAGGGGATTGTAAATATGCCCCAAGTCCTTTGCAGTGAAGGGCTGTAGAGTCAAGGCAGCGCTAAATAGGCAATTGCTCAGGGCACCCACCTTCTAGGTGCCCCCTGCTACAAAGAGAGCGAGAGAAGAATGTCTCTTTCACCCTCTGTCTGCCTCTGCCTCTCTCTTCGTCTCTCTCGCTTTCTGTCCCTCCCTCTGTTTCTTTCGCCACCACCACCTCTCTGCATCCCTCTGCCTCTCACTCCCTAGCGCTATCTCACCACTCTTTACCTTGTTACCCATCTCTTGCTGTCCCTCACGTATGTCTTGCTCTCAGCACTTTGTTCACAATGTTTGACTAGCTCTAGTTCTCTGTTTACACAGTCTTCCTCCCTGTAACCTAGTCTTACCTTCTGCTGTCTTCCACGCCTCTTTCTCCAGCTCTCCCTCATGTTTCTCTACTTCCTCTCTCTACCTCTACACTGTTGTATCTCATCTCTCTACCTCACACACCACTGAATACCCACCTTTCCCTTTACCTCTCTCCCCTCTCAATTTACCTCAACTCTCTCAGATCACCATGAGGTCCCGCTGAGTCTCCATGTCTCATAGATGTACATTGTCCTTGGACTGAATGGGGGCCCGGAAGGGGTTCACTCCCCTTGTGCCACAGGGGCTGCAGGGACTCGTGTTATGTCCTTGGTTGCACTCACTCATTCAGTTGTTCACTTATTCACGAGGTCACCCAATTGCTGATCCACTCTTTGGGTCCTGCCACACTTTGAAAGGCACACACCCTCTTTTCCCTCACTGCCAAGCAGCCTGGATAGATCTGCATCCGTGTCCTTTCATGCGTCTTTCCTCTTGTACCACGTGTGGTCAAGGCCCTCCCTCCGTTAGTGGATCCTACAAGTAAAAGTATTAATCAGGGAGAGATGCCTGGTTGGACCAATCCAGAGATAGAAACAGACACACCCTTTTCTCTCTGTATCTCATTCTCTCTCCATTTCTGTACACTACCTGGAGACCCTGTGACCTTACACTCTGCCAGGCATGGGCTCCCCTCACTGCCACCTCCCTCTTATTTTTAGCTTCTATCTTCTCTAGCTCCATAACTTCTCTCCCTAGCTCCCTCAGTCACTTTTCCACCTGCCTGGCCTTTGCTCCCACTTACTTTCCTGTCCAGCTGACAAGCCACTGAAGGCTGGCCGCCCATAATGCACTACATGTACTCTACAGCTTGGCCAGTGGGTGTGGTATGAGCATTTTAGGGAATATCATTCTGTTCACAAGCCTCCCTCATCCCCTTGCCAATGACCCCTTCTTTCTTGTCCCCCAGAACTGCATGAAGCCCTTTACACAAGCAACTAACATAACCTAAGGTCATTACACAGGTGCGACCGCCCACCATGCACGGCTCCTGCTGCGGCATTGAGTGGTGTTGTGGATGTCCGAAAGTGTCGAAGTAAGTCTTGCGCTTTCTTGCACATCGCTGTACCATGCCAGCGAGTGATGATGGGTGGTGCGGCTTAGGGGGCGCTCCCGTGTGTCACACTCATCAGTGACACCGAGAACTGTTTTGCGCCTGTGGCAAGGTATTATGTATCGCAGCTGAAGGGACCATTATGCAGCGCCAGGATCATCCACTGAGAAAGAGCAAGAGGCCTGCTGAACACCTAGTGATGTGCAGAGATGCAATGTCAGACTCCCAGAGAGAGGTGTTTGTGATCCTGAAAGCTCCAGGCAGGCATTAACAGGCCCCTCTGGAGTCCCGCATTATGAAATCTCATGTGCAAACCATCCACGAGAAAAGACCAATTTTTGAAAATTGGTGCTGGTGGTGGTACAAGGAGGGGCATTCAATGTAAATCCAGGAAGACAAGATCCATGCCAAATTTTAAGTACAACCACTGAACTTGTGAATTATTTTCATTTATAATAACTTTATCCAGTTATGTTGTAGGTCAATATGCTGAAAATCTCCTAAGGACCACGCATATGCATTGGAATCTACTGTTCTAGGGCATCATTTTTAAAAACAAAAATGCCTTTTATGCAAATGTTGACCATGAAAATATGGACTGCAAAGATTTTAGAAGGTATCTAATATCGCCCTCAATCAGTAAGTACCAAGAACTCGCTTCCTGCTTGTTCTGGCAGAAGTTTCATTTAGTATTCTAGCTCCAGTGCCAGCATGCCTAGGGGAAAGGCAGGCGTAGCAATTATTTTCATGTACATCTTTTCATAAAGAATGTAACAGAGTACACTGTTATTTGGGGTGGGTGGTCGCCCATCTCAAGGCATTAATAACACTAACGTGTCAGGATAAACCCCAAAGTCACAAAATTTACCTGAACTCAACCCTTTGGTAGCTATGGCACAAACCAGACAGGCTTAACTTTGGCCAATGTGTACAATATTTATGTCAAAACAGTAATAAAGTCAACACACCAAAGAATAAAAATTCCAAACTGAATCAGAAAAACAGAGTAGATTTTAATAAATACAATGTCACCAAAACATCAAAGATTCAATAAGGGGATTCAGCAACATTGAGTGGAATATTTAAGGGCCCTTAGAGGCGCTCTAGCACCTCCATAGCATCATTGTTTTTACGCTAAGGTGTGCTAAAGTGGCTCTTTCCCCACACCATATTTACAAAGTGGCACAATGCATACATTGCGCCACTTTGTAAGCCCTTTTGCCGCATTATGTCTGCGCCACGCATTATGTTTGTAAGTAGGGGCGTTCCGCCGTTAGGAGGCCCGCAAAAATGGTGCAGTGAAATTTAACAGATTTCTCTGCACCATTTTGGTGTCATTTTTAATGCCTACTCAGAGCAGGAGATAGATGGCGCTCCAATAGAAACCTATGGGCCTCCTTGCACTTTGCTAAGCTACTGTCAATATTTTTTATGCTAGTGTAGCAAAGCGCCACAATAGTGTCAAAAATGTTGACGCTATTGTGCTAACGACCGCCACGGTGCACTGTATTAATAAATACGGCACAACCATGGTGTTGTTAGGTGTCGTAGGGGGGTGCAGAAAAAGTGTCACATCAGCTCTGGTGCACCACGTTTTCTTAAATATGGACCTAAGTTTTAAATCTTTAAGTAAAAATAGCACCAAAAGGCTCTAAGCGACAATAGTCTACCAATGACAACACTTCCAAAACACCAAAAACCATCAACAAAAAAGATCGTGCAAACAACAGACAAAATTGGACATCCAGAAACTCAACAAGCACCATGAAAGAACCCCAATAAACATACAGCCGAAAGATATCCACGCTTCTACGTCTGGATCTCCACTGCAATGGACAAACACATTCCAACAAAAACCACATCAAGGGTTGATCACAAAAAAAAACACCACATGGGTTAGTGACAAAATCAAAAGAATGAAAGCACAAATCAACATACTGCAACAAAAATGGACAAAATTAGGAAATGAAACAGACAAAATCACGCTACGCCATTATAACAGAGCTTACAAAAGAGCCATCAGAATCACAAAAAGACACCACAACTCAAGGTGCACAACTGGAGCAGACTGCCCTTCTAAAGAACTCCATAAAATCCTAGCGGAATTCCGCAATCCACAGTGCCAAAATACAGAAACACCACAAACACACGACCTCCGTGACAAAATTGCCAATGAATTGATCTCTAAAATGAAAAATATTGAAAATTACTTTACGGAGAATGTGGACAGTACCACATCCACACATGTCTTAACCACTATAGAAAGAGACAAAAATCATCCATTGTTACATAGTTTTAATACATTTCCACAATAAGATTCCTGCAGTATTATCACTGCAGCCAGAAATTCTGTATCTCCTTCAGACCGAACACCACCACAAATCTTTAAATATCCTTCACTCGACCTTTTCAGGGGAGGTATCCTGATGCCTACTCAATAAGTCCCTGGAATTAGGTTCATACCCATTTGAGCTGAAAATCTTCTACATTCGACCACTCCTCAAAAAGAAAAACCTTAACCCATCCAACCCAGGAAATTACTGGCCCTTATCAAATGGAACATTCCTCAAAAAAAGGTTTGAGAGAGCAATGCTTACTCAAGTCTCTACTGAACTTTCTGGAGTAATGTCAAAGCAACAGTTTAGCTTAAGAGCATGCAGAGGCACAGAGTCAATGATCAAATCCTTCTGAGATGATTGAAAATACACAGCGGATAAGATTGGATTAGCTGCCTTGTAGCTTCTGGATATATCAGCTGCATTTGACACTGTCCACCACGCATGCTACTACTAAGAATCCACACTCTCGGAATATGTGAAAATGTGCTAAAATGAATTGCTTCCTATGGCCCAGACATCCAAGGTGAAGTCTACCTACCACCTTTCAAATCACCTCCTCACACACAACACTGTGGTGTTCCCTTGGGGGTCCATCATAACGTCTCTATTATTCATCATCTACTTAACCCACTTAAAAAATCTGATTGAATCAATCTCACGCATTACAAACAAGCAGATGACACCCAGATCATTTAAAGTTGGATAGGCCCAAAGACCTCTACAATTCACAACTCCTTGACTGCCTTTGTGCCATAAACACGTGGGTTATGAATAACCATCTAAAGCTCAATATCGCAAAGACGAGATTATGATCTGCGTAAAAGTAAAAGCCTCCTGCCATATGAGCTAAGGAACCTGTAGCCTCTCTAACAACATCAGAAGTTAGAAACCTAGGTAAAAACATGGTAAAAGACCTATCCTTTATACCACATGTTAACAAAATAACAGAGTGACTTCTACACAATACAAACAGTATGTTGCATCTTTTCATACATTGCATACCAACACAAACTGCAAGCCATCTTGGCGATCATGATCTTCAAGCTTGACTATACCAACAGCCTATACCTTGGTACATCTGCATTCATCATTCACAAAATATAACCCATCCATAATGCAGCGCAAGGCTTCTTCTCTGCCTTCAACCAAGAGAACGCATAACTCCAGTCCTAGAATCGCTCCATGTGCTATCCATGGCAAGAGGTGCTATGTTCAAATCACTGTGCAGTTTCCACAGAACCTGCAAGGAAAAGGACCACTATACCATAAGCTAAATTCAAGCAAAACAAACAAAACAGAACACTGCACTTCAGGCTTGCACCACTTATCATCATACCACCATACCATAAGAAATATGTGGGAGGCACTGCTTTCTTAATACACACCAACAATCCCTGGAACTCACTTCCAGCCAGCATTAGAAACATCCAGGAGCACATACACTTCAGAAGATAGTCAAAACAAGGCTGTTTTCTGAATGAATGAACCACCTCAACCAGCAAACTGCTTTTGATATGCAGGTAAGCTAAGAAGGGCTGATCAATGTTTTGCTGTGGCGTTAAATAGTTATGTACTTGCATATATAACAGTTATGGCCTGTAATAATAAAAGTTCAGCAGCAAACTGTAATGTATACCTCTTAAATTCACATAAAACATATCTGCTATGAGGGACGTCCATCACCATTACTGCACAGCCAAAAAAGACAACCATCACCAAATGACAGGCATGAAATAACTGAAGAGATCTGTCACACCTTGCTGGACAATTTGACAACTTTAATATAGCCTTCCACTGCAAGTTCCAAATATGTATACAATCTGACTTCTTCTTTAGGGCTCACATAGACACTCAGATATGGGATGCTAATAACAGTGCCTATCCCAACAGATCTTTCCACTTCTCTCTCCCTCCAACCATGCCAGCTCAGGACACAACTATACACAAAATCTCAAACTGGACAACCCGGTGCAGAAACTAGCTAAGCAGACTATATCATACTAAATACCATAAATGGACCTGTAGAGCTGTTCAAAGCTGCCAGCATCGTTAAAAACCATGAAACTGCACGCCTGCCTCTTACACTTCATCATCCAACAAACTGGTAAGCGCTGTGTCCTATAACACGATAACTGCGCCTCGTGGTCGCCACGACATGGAACATACTCCTCACATAGAATCAAAAGAATGACAACATCCTTCCAACCACACACACTGTGCTCCCTGCATAGGTAAGCGCTTCATTACACCACAAAGGGGTAGCAGGAGCGAGATAAATGCTGCAGTACAATACAGTACAATAGAATACTATGCAGAACAATATAGTACAATTTAATACAATACAATACAATACAATACAGTACAGGCCAATACAACACAGTACAATATAATACAGTACAATACAATACTATACAATAAAGTACAATACAATACAGTATAATACAGTACAACACAACACAATGCAGTACAATGTAATACAATACAGTACAAAACAATACAGTATAATACAATAGTATAATACAGTACAATACACTACAGTATAATACAATAAGTATAATTCAGTACAATACAATATAATACAGTACAATACAATAAAGCACAGTACAGTACAATACTATACAATAAAGTACAATACAATACAGTACAACACAATACAGTACAGTACAATATAATACAATACAGTATAATACGATACGGTATAATCCAATACAGTACAGTACAATACAATACAGTATAATACAATAAGTATAATACAGTACAATACAATACAGTATAATACAGTACAATACAATACAGTACAATACGATATAATACAGTACAATATGTACAATACAGTATAATACAATACAGTATAATACAGTACAATACAATACAGTACAGTACAATACAGTATAACAGTACAATACAGTACAATACAGTATAATACAATACAGTACAATACAATACAATACAGTACAATACAAAACAGTACAATATAGTACAATACAAAGCAATATAGTAGAGTACAATACAATACAGTACAATGCAATACAATACAAAACAGTACAATACAGTACAATACAGTAAAATACAATATAGTACAATATTATATAATGCAATACAATACAGTACAATACAGTACAGTATAATACAATACAGTACAATATAGTATGGTAAAATACAATACAGTACAATGTAATATAATACAGTACAATACAATACATTACAATACAATTGAGCACAATGCTGTATAATACAATAAAATACAATGACAGTACAATACAGTACAATGCAATACAGTACAGTACAATACAATACAGTACAACACAATACAATTCAATACAATACAGTACACTACAATATGACAGTACAATGCAATACAATACAATGCAGTACAATATAATACAGTACAATACAATGCAATACAGTACAATACAGTGCAATACAAACAGTACAATACAATATAGTACAATACAATACAGTACAATACAGTAAAATACAATGCAATACAATACATTATAATACAGTACAGTATAATACAACACAATACAGTACAATATAATACAATGCAATACAGTACACTACAGCACAATGCAATACAAACAATACAATAGAATACAGTACAATATAGTACAATACCATACAATACAGTACAATACATTGTAATACAATATAATACAGTACAATACAGTACAGTATAATACAGTACAATACAATATAGTACAATACTATACAATACAATACAATACAATACAGTGGTAAGCCTGAAGCCATGTTTTAAAGACTAATCCTATGGAGTACACAGTAAGTGCCAGAGTTCACAGGTGACATTTAACTTTGAGGCCCTGGATGTCCTTCCTACACCTTATGGGTAAGCAAAATTTGTTAACCAGGGTAAGCAAACTTAACCATGTTTAAAAGGGAAGCACAGGTACCTTATACCTGTTTAGTAGGGGTAAAGTGCACAGAGTTTAAAAAAACAGAAAAATAGGGCACACAAATAGGCAAATATTCTGGGGTGACCCTGGCAAAAAGCAAGATTTGCTACAAGGAGATATTGAGTGCATGTCAGGATTTCTAAAGTAGAAATCATGACCGGATACTGCAATGAGAACAGCACCATAGAGCTGTCTCCGCTGTATATGTAGACTTCAGACCAAGAAAGTCACATCATGGGCATGTCATCTTGTGATATGGGCTCCAGTTCTTGATTGTCAGTGATGTCACCACTGCTGCCATGAGGCAAGCACTGGGCCGGTAACATAGCACTGATTACTAATGTGACAGCTTGCCGTTTGGGCGCTCCCACTAAGAAATCCATTTTCTAGGCCTTTTGTTGCAATCTGGTGCCCTATTGTGGCCATTTTAGATGGTGCTTCAAGGCAGCTGCTTAGTGGAGTACATGGCCACTCTTAGACCTGGTATCTTTTGGTGTGTTTCCCTGTCTTTTTGCCTTCTGACCTCCTGTTTTTATGGTATACTGGATTCTGTTTTTGCTGGTTTATTGTCTCTGTTCACTTTACCACTGCTGATCAGTGCTAAAGTGCAAGTGCTCCCTATGTAAATTATATTGGTGATTGGTTTATCCATGATTGGCATATCTGATTTACTAGTAAGTCCCTAGAAAGGTGCATTAGAGGTGCCCAGGGCCTGTAAATCAAAGGCTACTAGTGAGCCTGCAGCACTGGTTGTCCCACCCACATTAGTAGCCCTGTAAACATGGCTCAGACCTGCCACTGCAGTGTCTGTGTGTGCAGTTTTAAACTGCCAATTCGACTTGGCAAGTGTCCAAACCTTCCCTGTTAGTACATGTAAGGCAGCCCTAACGTAGGCCGTAGTTAGCCCCATGGGCATGCTGCAGTGTACGTTAAAGATGGGACATGTACTGATGTGTTTTACATGTCCTGACAGTGTAATACTCTCAAATTTGGTTTTCACTGTTGCAAGGCCTATCTCTCTCATAGGTTAACATGGGGCTGCCTTTAAATAACTTTTATGTGCAGTTTCCCTTTGGGAGCAGAGAGAGATGTGGAGTTTAGGGTCTCTGAACTCACAATTTAAAAACCCATCCTTTTGTAAAATTGGTTTTTAAATTGTCTGTTTGAAAATGGCACTTATAGAAAGTAGGCATTTTCTTGCTTAAACCATCCTGTGAATGCCTGTTTGTGGATTTCCTGTCGGGTCAGATTGACAGTTGGGCTGTTTACACCTCTCCTCTAGACAGTGACACAAAGGGGGCTGGGGTGTAGCCTGCATATCCTGATGAGCCATTTGTGCTGGGAGGGAGGGGAGGAGTGGTCAGTCACAAATGAATGGGCTGTGCCTGCCCTCCCACAATGCAGTCTACACCCCCCTGGTGTGTGTCTGGGGCCAGGTCTGGGCAAGGCAGGAGCATGTGAACAACAGATACTTTCCTTTGATGTTTGCCTACTTCAAAGGCAGAAAGGGGTATAAGTAGTAGACCCAAAACCCCAGACGTTGAGAACACATCTTGATCAAGAGGAACCCCTGCCAAGGAGAAGATCTGAAGAGCTTGAGGAGGAGTACTGCTCCTTCGCTGTGTGTGCTTTGCTGAGTTGGCCTGCAGTTTCTGCTTCTGCCTTAAAGAGGGCAAAGACTGGACTTTGCTGGGTATCCTGCTTGTGAAATTTCTCCAAGGGCTTGGAGTAGAGGTTGCCTCCTGTTGGAAGTCTCAGGGATATGAAAGACGTCAGCTTCATCTGCCTACAGTACTAGGAACTGTGTGTTTTGTGCTGCAACAGAAAAAAAAAACATTGCGATGCCGTCAACAAGGCCACTGACTGCACTGTGACCTGACAACGCCACACGGAGCCGTGCCCCACATCGCACCGCAACCCTGGTCTCACCAACGCCGCCACCTGACGCTGTCACCAAGCCGCTGCTTGAACCGTGTAGGAAAGTACCATCTTGCCTGGCATGTTACCCCCATTTTTCACTGTATATATGTTGTTTTAGTTGTATGTGTCACTGGGACCCTGCCAGCCAGGGCCCCAGTGCTCATAGGTGTGCCTGACTGTGTTACCTGTGTAGTGACTAACTGTCTCACTGAGGCTCTGCTATCCAGAACCTCAGTGGTTATGCTCTCTCATTTCTTTCAAATTGTCACTAACAGGCTAGTGACCAATTTTTCCAATTTACATTGGCTTACTGGAACACCCTTATAATTTCCTAGTATATGGTACTGAGGTACCCAGGGTATTGGGGTTCCAGGAGATCCCTATGGGCTGCAGCATTTATTTTGCCACCCATAGGGAGCTCTGACAATTCTTACACAGGCCTGCCACTGCAGCCTGAGTGAAATAACGTCCACGTTATTTCACAGCCATTTACCACTGCACTTAAGTAACTTATAAGTCACCTATATGTCTAACCTTTACCTGGTAAAGGTTAGGTGCAAAGTTACTTAGTGTGAGGGCACCCTGGCACTAGCCAAGGTGCCCCCACATTGTTCAGGGCAAATTCCCCGGACTTTGTGAGTGCGGGGACACCATTACACGCGTGCACTACACATAGGTCACTACCTATGTGTGTAGCTTCACAATGGTAACTCCAAATATGGCCATGTAACATGTCTAAGATCATGGAATTGCCCCCTCTATGCCATCCTGGCATAGTTGGCACAATCCCATGATCCCAGTGGTCTGTAGCACAGACCCTGGTACTGCCAAACTGCCTTTTCAGGGGTTACACTGCAGCTGCTGCTGCTGCCAACCCCTCAGACAGGTTTCTGCCCTCCTGGGGTCCAGCCAGGCTTGTCCCAGGATGGCAGAACAAAGGACTTCCTCTGAGACAGGGTGTTACACCCTCTCCCTTTGGAAAATGGTGTGAAGGCAGGGGAGGAGTAGCCTCCCCCAGCCTCTGGAAATGCTTTCATGGGCACATTTAGTGCCCATTTCTGCATAAGCCAGTCTACACCGGTTCAGGGACCCCTTAGCCCTGCTCTGGCGTGAAACTGGACAAAGGAAAGGGGAGTGACCACTCCCCTGACCTGCACCTCCCCTGGGAGGTGTCCAGAGCTCCTCCAGTGTGCTCCAGACCTCTGCCATCTTGGAAACAGAGGTGCTGCTGGCACACTGGACTGCTCTGAGTGGCCAGTGCCACCAGGTGACGTCAGAGACTCCTTCTGATAGGCTCCTTCAGGTGTTGCTAGCCTATCCTCTCTCCTAAGTAGCCAAACCCTCTTTTCTGGCTATTTAGGGTCTCTGCTTTGGGGATTCCTTAGATAACGAATGCAAGAGCTCATCAGAGTTCCTCTGCATCTCTCTCTTCACCTTCTGCCAAGGAATCGACTGCTGACCATGCTGGAAGCCTGCAAAACTGCAACAAAGTAGCAAAGACGACTACTGCAACTCTGTAACGCTGATCCTGCCGCCTTCTCGACTGTTTTCCTGGTGGTGCATGCTGGGGGGGTAGTCTGCCTCCTCTCTGCACTAGAAGCTCCGAAGAAATCTCCCGTGGGTCGACGGAATCTTCCCCCTGCAACCGCAGGCACCAAAGAACTGCATTACCGGTCCCCTGGGTCTCCTCTCAGCACGACGAGCGAGGTCCCTTGAATCCAGCAACTGTGTCCAAGTGACTCCCACAGTCCAGTGACTCTTCAGTCCAAGTTTGGTGGAGGTAAGTCCTTGCCTCCCCACGCCAGACTGCATTGCTGGGAACCGCGACTTTTGCAGCTACTCCGGCCTCCGTGCACTTCCGGAGGAAATCCTTTGTGCACAGCCAAGCCTGGGTCCACGGCACTCTAACCTGCATTGCACGACTTTCTAAGTTGGTCTCTGGCGACATGGGACTCCTTTGTGCAACTTCGGGTGAGCACCGTTTCACGCAACCTCGTAGTGCCTGTTTCTGGCACTTCTGCGGGTGCTACCTACTGCTGAGAGGGCTTCTTGTCTTGCTCGACGCCCCCTCTGTCCCCAGACGCAATTGGCGACATCCTGGTCCCGCCTGGGCCACAGCAGCATCCAAAAACCCTTACCGCACGATTTGCAGCTAGCAAGGCTTGTTGGCGGTCTTTCGGCGGGAAAACACTTCTGCACGACTCTCCACGGCGTGGGGGATCCATCCTCCAAAGGGGAAGTCTCTAGCCCTTGTCGTTCCTGCAGAATCCTAAGTTTCTACTGTCCAGTAGCAGCTTCTTTGCACCCACAGCTGGCATTTCCTGGGCATCTGCCCATCTTCGACTTGCTTGTGACTTTTGGACTTGGTCCCCTTGTTCCACAGGTACCCTCGACTGGAAATCCATTGTTGTTGCATTGCTGGTTTGTGTCTTTCCTGCAGAATTCCCCTATCACGACTTCTATGTCCTTTGGGGAACTTTAGTGCACTTTGCACTCACTTTTCAGGGTCTTGGGGTGGGCTATTTTTCTAACCCTAACTATTTTCTAATAGTCCCAGCGACCCTCTACAAGGTCACATAGGTTTGGGATCCATTCGTGGTTCGCATTCCACTTTTGGAGTATATGGTTTGTGTTGCCCCTATCCCTATGTGTCCCCATTGCATCCTATTGTAACTATACATTGTTTGCACTGTTTTCTAAGACTATACTGCATATTTTTGGTATTGTGTACATATATCTTGCGTATATTTGCTATCCTCATACTGAGGGTACTCACTGAGATACTTTTGGCATATTGTCATAAAAATAAAGTACCTTTATTTTTAGTATAACTGTGTATTGTGTTTTCTTATGATATTGTGCAAGTGACACTTGTGGTACTGTAGGAGCTTCACACGTCTCCTAGTTCAGGCTAAACTGCTCTGCTAAGCTACCATTATCTATCAGCCTAAGCTGCTAGACACCCTATACACTAATAAGGGATAACTGGGCCTGGTGCAAGGTGCAAGTACCCCTTGGTACTCACTACAAGCCAGTCCAGCCTCCTACAAACCGTGACCTGTGGGCCCCGCACTTTACATCGCCTTGCTCACACCACAGCCTTGGTATCCCTGACGCCACCGCTTCACGCTGACTCCGATGCTGCTGCCTGCACTGTGGCCTGAGGACGCTGCTCGTGAGGTACACAAATCACCGTCCCATTCCGCACTGCAGCCACGGTCCACCGACGCCAGCGCCATCGACTCCAGTGTTGTCAACAGATGCCCCTGTCTGCACTGCGAACCATGGGTGCCACACGGAGCCCGTCCTGTGCCGGACCGTCGCCTTGGGCCTACTGACGACAGTGCTTCAGCAGCGACGATGCCACTGCCTGCACCGTGACCTGGAGACACTGTACGTTGCATTACCCCACTTCAAGCCACAGCCCTGGTCTCACCAACGCCGTAGGACGCTGTCACGGAGCCACTGCTGCACCATAATCTGTGGGCACCGCACGTCGCATGGTCCTGCTTCGCACCGCAGCACCAACGCCATCCACACCAGAACTCCTGACTTTGTTATCAGCCTGGAGTTTGACCTGCAACGCGTGTGACTTCAAGGGAACCGACGAGCCCCACACTGACCTCTGGAACCCACACCAGCAACACTGCACTCTGGATCTTATTGCGAGGTTCACGACGCCCTGCATTTCCAAGGTATTGTTTGCGGGTCTTTCCGACAACGTACTGGCCCGCGACGCTGCAGCTGGCCTGAACTGTTTGATTTGTTGTTCACAACGCTGGATAGCCCCAGACGGAGCTATCGACTTCAAGGAACTGTACTTTTAAGTTTATTCTTGCAAATGTCATATCTTTTTTTACTGTATGTTGGATTCTTCTCGTTTTGGCCTTCTTTTACACAGATACAATTTGGATATTTTTCTGAAACTGGTGTAGTGTCCTTTTGTTGTGTTTTCACTGTAATACTGAGTGTTATGTGCAAATGCTTTACACATTGCTTCTGAGATAAGCCTGATTGCTTGTGCCAAGCTACCAAGGGGGTGAGCAGGGCTTAGCTGAGCTAGGTATCTCCCTTATCCTGACTAGAGTGAGGGTCCCTACTTGGACAGGGTGCAAACTGACTGCCAACTAGAGACCCCATTTCTAACAGACACCATCAAATAACCACAACAAATCTGTCGGGTGGCTGTGCCAGTTACAGAAATGACCCACCACATCTGGCAGAAGTCTTTTTTCCTCAGTCCACCCCCCTTCTAGTATAAGACCCTCCATGATGGGTGTTGTTACTTCCCTCCCTAAATGAGGGCACCCTATTGTGGAGTTTGTATTTCACCCAAGGTAGATATTTTGTTATTTTGGTCAAAGTTGACTAGACCTCCCCATGCAATAGTCCGCAAGCAGCAATGGGACGAGGGCTGGGGGCTGTGGTCATGCAGGCCATGCCAGGCAAGTATCAGTACCAGAACCCTTTATTTCCATTAGAAAAAGGGCCCTTAAAGGACCAAAAGTGCCAACATGGCCACCATGTGCCTAGTGATTGCATCTGACTTCTAAGCACAAGGTCAAGGTTTAAAGGCATTTCTTCCCTTCGGCTGACCATGTGCAGAGCACGGCAAGAACAGTGCAGTGGCCTCTATCGTTGGCTTCTCGTCTTGTCTTTTAATTGGCCAGAGAGCTCATGGCTGCACAACATCTAGTCCAAAAGTACTCATGCTTTCGTCCTTATCAGGTCAATAAAATTAATGCCTTTTAGTGACCTATTATCAGGGGTACTGGAATTATGCGGCATGAGAGGGCCAAATTATGCAGCAAGGTGGAGTAAATCATGCGGCAAGAAAAGGCAAATTATACGGCATAGTGCAGCCCTTTTTGTATTAGTATCACTTTACTATTTCATCTTTTTTAACTTTGGTAACACTGTCTGTGCATCGGTTACACCTCATTAGTACTAGTTCAGCACCCAAGTATAGCAATAAGCATCAGAAAGGACCTTCCACTTCACAGCAACAAGTACTGTTGCATTTTTAGTAACTTTCGAACCGTTTGAGCTACAAACTATTTTTTTTGTTAAAGTCTGCAAATTATGCAGCAGATGATGGTTATGTGACAAACGCAACAAATCTATAACTATGCAAAAATCGCCGCAGCTGAACAATTGCACGATTCCAGTGGCCCTCCCTATCATTTAAGTGCCAAGAAGCAACGCAGAGGAGTGTGCCACACTAATGGTCATCAGAAGACGCTGTAAAGCCACACCGAGTAGCATCACTGCCCTAAAGCACTAAAGACATCACATCATGTTCTCTCCCCCCTCCCATTCCTCTCTCCCCTTTTCCTTCTCTCCCTTGCTGCTTCCCTCTCCAGTCTCCTATGCTCTCCTATAGGGTCTTAAAGTGGTCTCAGGGCATCGTAACGCCCTCAAGAGAAAACCTATGTACCCACAGGACATGCGGAAGTTAAGCCGTCAATGCCTTATTCTTACAAGTGTGTGACGCGGCCATACATGACAACAGTCTAGAAGACGGAAAGTGAGAGATATACAAAAATAATCTGGATTAATGTATTTCCCTCAATAACGTCCACTGAAGCGGAAGTTATTTCAGGCAAAAAGCATCCAAAATAATGCTATTTTGAGCTTTAGAAATCGGGAGTCTCCAGCCTGAGATGTATGATGGCATCACGTGGGCGCAGTTATTGACATCAGCAATGCCTGTCATGGCACCAGAAATGCTTCCTGTTACAAACTGTGCAGCAGCCAATTGTGCTGAACGGATGTACTCAGGGTGGCTGGAATTATGCAGCAAAAAGACCAAACCATGCCGCAGCATTGATCAAACCAGCATTTGAAATGGAACGGGTCTTGTATTACGTTGAGTTAGAACTATTAGCATTGTAAACTCCTAACCAAAGTTTTCTTGCCACACTAATGAAAAAAAAAAAACGAGCACGATCGCTCTGAGAAAAAAAAGAGAAAAAGTAGTCCAGAAACCATACGGAAAACATAGAGCCTCGTATGTTTTCAGTAGTTAGCCGGTGCTCTCGAGGAGGGCTAAACACCGGAAAAGGCACGACATATGCATGCCTTTCACAAATGAAAACATGCAGATTTAAAAAGGGAAGCCCACAAACCAATGAAAGTGACTGACGTAACATGGGCGTGGTTAAAATCCCCCTAAAGAGAGATTAGAAGAAGGATGGAGTGATTTGCGCTCGCCCCTAATTATGAAGCAAGGACAGGCACACTCTATGACGTCATGTGGCACACTTTGCAGCAGCAGTATTCATCCATCTCAACAACTCCACCCATATTGGCACTGTCTAAGAAAATGTTTCACTACACTAGTACTTCCCGGGACCCCAAAATCAAGGTCTAAATTGTAAAAATCGGATGAGGGAAGAGTTACCATACGTAATGTGTTAGAATGTGACTTCATCCTAGGAAGGGTTCTCGGAAGCTCATCCGACCGCCTGTGCAGTCATAGCCAAGGTAAACACCTTGCAATGTCTATTACCTATGCATTTACAACGTCTATTTTGATATATAAGCTACAATCAGAGATCGCAGCGGTTTCTATTTGTATACTGAACTGACCTACATAAAATAATTTATTACATATTAGCACACGTGGAAACGTTATAAAAACGATTTCAAGGATATTTTACCTATGTATGGTACATCATTTGCATACTTTCCAAACAATAAGATGTAATTGACATATACGCGAAAATAACATTTTAATCTAAAGGTAAGGTAAGTTTAGAGTTGCTTGTAGTAAGGGAAACTTTTTTCAACAAGCAAAGGAGATGCTCTGTGTTTGATGCTCGGGTGCCCGGGTCCTGCAGGTGGGAGATGCTCTGTGTTTGATGCTCGGGTGCTCGGGTGCCCGGGTCCTGCAGGTGGGAGATGCTCCGTGTTTGATGCTCGGGTGACCGCGTCCTGCAGGTGGGAGATGCTTTACAGTTGCATGCTTGTGAGTCTCTGACCCCTCCCTGCACCTTTAGATAGTCTGGTAGCTTTATTTCACATCTTGTCTGGTGAACGGCCCTGGCTCGAACCTGGAGCTCTTTACCTAAATCGTAGCAGGAGCGAGCCCCGGAAGCACTTCTGACCTATGACCGGGAGGCCATGTGCATGGTCACTCGAACGGTGAGCTCTCCCAGGGACATCCTAAGGATTTTGGGGGCTCTGGGCCAAACCTATTTCGGGGGCTCCTGTTCGGAACACTGTTGGGTTGTCTCTCTGTTCTTATGTCGAGTCTTGTGAGGATTCGAGAACCTTGTCTCGAGACTCGACATAGGACGGAGAAAACGGTTGGATGGGCGACGGTGGCGGAGCTATGAATTGCTGTTCTGCGTATTGTGGATCATACTGAAAATAAATAATACTTACCAGAAACCAAGACTTTTCATTGGCGACGAGGGACTGCAGGACAGCTGGACCTATGTGTGCACCTTGTGAGGAGTTCATCGCGCGGCGTCTTCAACCGGCCTTCAGTGTTTCAACCCTGCTGAGGGGAGTCTTTGCAGCTCCGTTCGTCTAGGAGCCTACAACCTGTTTTTCATCTTTTATCGATTTTTGGGCTGTTTTTGGGGCAGTTTAACACAGGAGGTTTCTGCGCGTGTCGGATCAGCGCGCGCGTCCTCCTGTTGTTATTCTCGTGTACCGCTACGCAACGAAGACGCCGAATACGCGTCTTATGTGTTACTTCGTTTCCTGGCAACGGAGACGCCAGGAAACAAGTGAATCGATTCAGCTACGCAACGAAGACGCCGAATACGCATCTTATGAGTTACTTCGTTTCTTGGCAACGGAGACGCCAGGAAACGAGTGAATCTGACATTTATTTCAAATATTTGGAGCAGCACAGCCGAGGTATAGCTGACTAGTCCAATAATACTTCAAGTGCACTTTTACTCGCTTCCTTCATTCGTTGGGTCAAGTATTCATCAGTCATCAACGAGTGGAAAAAAGATACGTTTTCCAAGCATTTCAAACACCTTGAGCAGTGTGTCTTGAAAAATTAAGAGGACACGCATATCATTAACATTTATTGTGGTTACATTTAAAATGCAGCAATCCATTCTGCCTCCTCCTGTATTCTCTCCGGATCCTGTTTCATCAGAAGCGGATTGGGATTCCTGGAAAGAAGGTTTCGAGGCATATTTAGATGCCATTGACGGTGACTCCTTTACTCATAGGAAAAAGTTTGCTGTTTTACGTCATTGTTTAGGTCCGGAGGGCCGCAAAATTTTAAAACATATTCCACAGATATCTGTTGCATTAGATGTGGGTGAAGGTGATGGCGGTATGGATGAATATGCTTCTGCCATTAAGTCCCTTGATAACAGATTTAGATCGTGTAAAAATGTTATTATGGAAAGACACAAATTTTATAAAAGGGTGCAAGTTCCTGGTGAACCAGTAGCTAACTATGTGGGAGCTTTAAGGATGTTAGCGGTTTCTTATGATTACAAGGCATGTGAGGATGAAATGATTAGAGATCAACTTGTCGAGAAAACCAGTAATAAGAAAGTTCAAGAGACACTATTGTCTACACCGAATTTAACATTAGAAAAGGCTGTAGAAATAGCCACTAGAATCGAGAATACAACAACGTATATGCAACAGATGAGTATAATTAGTCAGAAAGATTCTCATCAGAAAGTAGCTATAATTAAACAGAAATCTAACAAATCTCAAGCAATTACCAGAGCTGAAACATCAGTTAGGAAGGATAATTACAAGAAAAGGGAATGTTTTAGGTGTGGTAGTTCCACCCATTTAGGTAATGCAAGTAATTGCCCTGCGGTAGGTAAAAAATGTTCAAAATGCTCCAAAGTTGGGCATTTTGCCAGAGTGTGTAGGGCTGTTAACATGTCAAGTTCCAGTTCTAGGGACAAGGTTTTTAAGTTACACAATGACGATTTGGATGGATCTAATTCTTCCTCTAATGAGGATGACGAAATTCTTACTGTTGTATGTTATTCTAATGAGGGTGACGTTGTTATGCTTAACAACACTAAAAGGCCTACCTGTAGATTGTCAATTAATGGCCATGAAATAATTGTTGTAGCCGATTCTGGGTCACCTTATACACTTGTGAGTCAAAAGGTGTGGAAGGAATATTTCAGCCATGTTGGGCTCAGGAAGTCGAGCATCAAGCCTGTGGGATATGGTGGCAAACCAGTGGAAGTTTTGGGGGAGTGTGAAGTTGTGTTGAGTTTCCAAGGCAATGTGACTAAGGGGATAGTGTACGTGGCTAATGATGATACATGTCTTTTAGGTTGGGAAGATCAAAGAAAGTTAGGTATTTTGTTAGATCCAAATAACCCAGAACAAGTTATACTGAGCAAGAATTATAACCAAGTGTTATCTATTAGTTCTGTGTGGGTCGATGCATTTACAGGTGTTTTTAAAGAAGGAATTGGTGTGTTCAAGGGATTTGCACACAAGATAAGGTTAAAGGAGAATGCAGTTCCCATGGTTCATAAAGTACGTAGAGTACCTTTAGCCTTGAGAGCAGAGTTGAAAAAGGAGCTAGACAGATTATGTGATCAACGCATAATTGAGAGGGTGGATGCATCAGATTGTGTGGCCCCCATAGTAATTGCTCGTAAAGCCAATAACTCTATTCGCATGTGTGTCGATTTGCGTGACCTTAATGCACAAATTTGGGTGGATTGCCATCCATTGCCTAACATTGTTGAAATACTATCCATTTTAGATGAGGCCAGCGTGTTTAGTTTGTTGGACATGACATCGGCTTATCATCAAATTAATCTGCATCCTGAGTCAAGACATTTGACAGCTTTTGTTACTCCAGAAGGTTTGTTCCAATTTAGACGCATGCCATTTGGTTTAGCTTCAGCTTCTGCGGTATTCCAAAGGGTGGTGGATAGTTTATTTGGAAGTATGGAAGGTGTAATTGCTTTCCAGGATGACATTCTAGTCTTTGGCAAGAATCAAGCACAGCATGATGAAAGAATGGAACAGGTATTATCTTTGTTGAATAAAAAAGGGATTGTACTAGGGGCAAACAAATGTAAATTTAGTGTGTCTAGTATTGATTATCTAGGGTATAAAATTTCTAAATGTGGAGTGGAACCAAAGAAAAAGCTGGTTGAAGCTATTGAAGATTTTCAGTCTCCTAGTAATAAAGACCAAGTCAGATATTTTATGGGTCTGATTGAATTTTATTCAAGGTTCATTCCTAACTGTGCAAGCAAAATTCATAAAATTAGGTCTCTTTTAAAGAAAAATGTCAAATTTGACTGGTGTCTGGAGTGTGAACAGGAGTTTACAGCCATTAAGAAAGAAGTAGCAATGGCAGTTCCGTTGAAGTCTTTTAACACAAGGGACGAAATAGTAATAATGACGGATGCCAGTCAACTTGGATTAGGTGCTGTTTTAATGCAGAAGAGAAATTGTAGGGATGAAGTGGTAGCCTTTGCTTCGCGTAGTCTGAGAGGTGCCGAAGAAACTTACTCAACTATTGAAAGGGAAGCCCTTGCATGTTGGTGGGGCATTGTACATTTCAAACCGTATTTGTGGGGTGTGCACTTTACAGTCAGGATGGATCACAAACCCTTAGTGCAGTTGTTTTCTACCTCTGGTGCGCATCGAGCCACTCCCAGAATAGCTAAGTGGCAGTACAGATTACAAATGTATAACTTTCATGTGGAATATGTTCCGGGTGCAAGGAATACACTTGCTGATTCCCTTTCCCGTCTTCCTTGCAAGAATGGGCCAGATGAGGAGGAACCGGAAGAAGATGATGTCCTGGTATGCTCTATAGAGTTTCAATTGGGTGGTGCGGTGTCAGAAGATGAGTGGAGGCAAGCGTGTGGAAATGATGATCAATTGAAGGAGGTCATGAAGGGCATAGCACAGGGATGGTCTGTATGCAAGTCTGAACAGTGTGAAGTGTACAAACATGTTTTTGGGGAGTTATCAATTATAAATAACGTGTTAATGCGTGCGGATGCAATGGTTGTACCTAAGGATTTAAGATACAAAGTATTATCCTTGGGACATGAAGGACACATAGGTATGCGGGCTATGAAAAGGAGAATAAGAGAGGATTTCTGGTGGCCTGGACTGGACAGAGATGTAGAACACTTTGTGAGAGATTGTTTGGCCTGTGCTATCAGTGACAAGTCTCAGGTTGTCCTGCCATCCCCTGTTGAAGCTATTGAAGTGCCTGGGAAAGCCTGGAGTAAGGTTGCAATGGATTAGATTGGACCTGTCAATTTGATCAATGGGCAAGTAGAGTATGGTATAGTGTTAATAGACTTTTATAGTCGTTGGCCTGAGTTTAAGTTTGTGAAAGTACCTAATTCGCATAAGATCATTGAATTTTTGGAATCTGTATTTCTCAGAGAGGGTATTCCTGATGAGATACTTACCGACAACGGTAGTCAATTCACATCTTCTCAGTTTTCTGATTTTTTAGTGCTCATGGGCATTAAACATGTTAAGACTTCATTTTATCATCCTAGGAGTAATGGTCTTGTTGAGCGCTTTAACAGAGTGATAAAAGAGAATATGCAGTTGGCCAAAGCTGGAGGGTTAAATTGTAAGGGTGAACTAAAAAAATTGTTGTGGGCTGTGCGGACCACACCCAATGCAGATACTGGTGTGTCTCCTTTTGTATTATTGAGGGGAAGAGTTCCAGGAACTAAGTTGAAAAGGAAGTGGATGGGTGAAAGTGGAGTTGATGAGGGATTGATTGAGAAAGTGAGTGGAAAAAGGATTTCTGCTCAGAATAAATACAAAGGTGATCCTAGAAAAACTGTTTGTGTGAAGTTGGGTGATTATGTCAAAATCAAGAGTGCCCGCATTGTTCAGAAAGGTGAATCAAGATTTTCTTATCCTAAGAAAGTCATAAAAATTTGTAAAAATGCTGTTAAATTGGAAGATGGTAATTGGTGGAATAAGGAGAGGTTGTCCTTGGCTCGTGATGTGGAACTTTTGAACAAATCTTTGAAGGAGTCCACCAAAGTAAATCAAGAAGCAAGAATGGACCCACGGAAGGACGAGGTTTTGGAAGGTCCTATTAAGAAGGAATGTGAGTCGATGGACATGAAAAGAAAATCCTCAACTAGGAATAAGAGGCTTCCTACGAAGTTCCGTGACTTTGTACTTTCAGTTTAACAAAATGAGTTTTGTGTTTTTGTGAAGGTTTGGATGTAACTTTGTATGTGTTAAGGGGAAGGATATGTTGGGTTGTCTCTCTGTTCTTATGTCGAGTCTTGTGAGGATTCGAGAACCTTGTCTCGAGACTCGACATAGGACGGAGAAAACGGTTGGATGGGCGACGGTGGCGGAGCTATGAATTGCTGTTCTGCGTATTGTGGATCATACTGAAAATAAATAATACTTACCAGAAACCAAGACTTTTCAAACACCTTTGCATTTATGGTTCAATTTCAGCTCTTCCATACCCTCTCTGCACAGGTCACTGGTTTACATCGACTATTCAGGGATAGTGACGCATGTTTTCTACATTGTAAGGCAGCAGCAGCTCACTAGTATAACTGCAAATCATCTCTGTGACCCCCCCCATTTCTCACATGCGAGGTCATGTTTTGATCTAAAAGAAACTTTTTCTATGGATGTTGTATGAAACACAAACTTTCTCTGCAAAATGTCAGTAATAGACTCACACATCATCCACACAGAAAATAAATTAAAGGAAAACACTATTTAAAACAATCTGTTAAATAATTATTCAGGGTCATCAGGGCAAGACTCTGCAGAACAGTGCAGGCTGTATCAGGGGCCCCTGAAAGTCTGGGGCTCAGGCAAGAGTTTGTCCCTGCCTTAAACCGTCTCAGTTCTCCAAGTATTCTGAGAGTTTCCCTGACCTGGTTCTCCTGTGTCTGAAAGGCTGCAAAGCTCCATCTCTCAGGGAAGGAAAGACAGTGACTGACCAGGACAATTGTCACCCCATCCTACTTTTCATACCACACTTCCACTCAACTTGAAATCCCTGGTAAGGACCTCAAAGATGGGTACAAGTGCTTGTCATATCCAGTCTTCAGCAGGAGCGGCTCGCGGTGCGTGGCGGGGGCGGGGTGGAGTGCGGTGAATAAAAATTGCGGCCAATCTGAATAGTGATGGCAGCATGACAGCAGCGTTCGGATTAGTCAGAGCGCCCAGCCAGGGCGCTCCAAGGCAGACTGGGAGTGTCTGCCTTCTGTCTCCAACACAGTGCCAGGTTGAGAGAACCTAGTGGGCATGTGTATTTGGCTGACTCAAGATGGATGGCCAAACATACACTGAAGGGGGGTGCTGTACACTCACCCTCAGTGCTCGTCACAGCCCGTGGCCCCGCCCCTTTTACAATACAATGATAATAAACACAGTTTATTATCATTGTATTGTAAAAGTTTGGCAGCTGCTGCTGCTGGCAGTGGGGCGACGCCCTAGTGGAGGAGCTGCACCTTGACTTCATTATGGAAATATGTCTCTCCCTGACACTTCAAAAATGTACCTGGCTCCTGGCAAGGTGATGTTTAATGGAGCAGCCAGACTCATCTAAGATTCACATCACTTTCTCACTGACCATCGGGCGAAGCACGAAGTATCTTCAAGATCTCTTACGTTACCCGTATGAGCTTCACCGTTGGGACTCCAGTATACCTAGTGCAAAAATGAACTAGCTCGGGAGGGAATCACTCCATGCATACCTCAGACTCGCTCCTGTTTGAACCACTTACATCAGTGGTTCCCAACTGGTGGTCCGGGGACCCCTAGGGGTCCACAAAGTGTCCTCAGGGGGGTCCGCCACGGTTTAGAAAATTAAATGATATTAACAGATTAATAAAGTGTATATACATAATGTGTCTAAATTTACAACTGAACATTTCAAAACATCCTTTAAATGTCAAAGAATTTGAAATTGGAGGCTAAAAATTAAATTGGGATCCTCAGATGGATTAGTGAGAGCAGTTCAGGTGCAGCAAACAGAATTTAGTATAGACCATGTGTGGCTTCAATTGAATTTAGAAAAGCTCCAGCCTCCCAATTTTTTTTTTCTTATTTATATTTGTTTAGTAATTAAATAAAATGTGTTATAATTTGTGTATGTGTTTGATGGAATTGTTGTTTCTGTATTTTTTGTGTATTGCTTTGCGGTTCAAATCATTGACAGTGTTTAGGCCAGGGACCCCGGCTTCCAGTAAGGACTCAGTGAGGGGGATGGGGGGAAGGGTGAAATCACTCCTGCTTGAGGGAGTCTAAATGCCTCAGGTAGAGAGTTCTTCCTCTTAGCAATGAATCTGCTGTCCTGCCCCATGCATTTCCTACCTGAGGTATACACTGTGCCCTCATTTGCCTAATTTGTATTGTATGAAGGGTAGAGAAGTGGCCAAAAAGACCATTCTGGTGTTGAACCTACAGTCTTCCCCTGTTGTCTTTCCCTTATTAAGACCTTCTGTAAGTTGATGCTCTGAGCAATCACCATTTGTAATAGTTTTCAATTTTTGTGTACCCTGGGTCATGTACGTGTTTGATGAAACTCTCAATAAATAAATAAATACCAGGTATTATTCTCACCCACGTCAATGGTAATCAATATCAAACTCGTAAGGCTTGAGTCATGCAGAACATCACAAATGGAAGCAATGAGGGTTTAATTCACTGAGTCATCATTCAAGATGAGCCCTGAGCTCTCCCCGGACAGCCCCATTGATGGGTGTGGCCTGTGTGGTACTTTTAATACTATTCTGTACTTGCCTTGGGTGGGTGAAGCCAGGATGCAGAGGAGTCTGCCATTGGAAAGTCTTCTAGCAAAGGACATTGAGGATCCTTACACCGAGAAGGGGCGAGGGTGCAGGGCCCTGTCCCACATTCTCTTTAAAGACCTCCTGTATGGAATAAATGTACCTCAAGGTCGCTCACCCTTGGGAGCAAATGTGGAAACTTTACCCCTTCTCGTTTGCAGTCCTTACCCAGAACCTAAAACCCTCTACCCTGAGCTACCACAGCAGAATTACAACTACTGAGATTCCTAGTGCCTCAAATAAGACACGTTCAAGGGTTAACAATAGGTGTAGGTTGAAATTACATCTTAAATTCATCCAATTACATCTTTAAACTCAAAGAGTTTACCTCCCTCTGTTTCGCTCAGTACCCACCGAGATCATCTACGGCGTACCCCAAGGCTCATCACTCAGCCCGACACTCTTCAATGTCTACATGAGCCCCCTCGCCAACATCGTATGCAAGCACGACATCATCATCACCTCCTACGCCGACGACACCCAACTTATACTCTCCCTCACTAAGGACCCCGCCAGCGCCAAGACCAACCTACAAGAGGGGATGAAGGACGTCGCAGATTGCATGAGGCTCAGCCGCCTAAAGCTGAACTCTGAAAAAACGGAAGTCCTCATCCTCGGCAACACCCCGTCCGCCTGGGACGACTCCTGGTGGCCCACGGCCCTCGGCACCGCACCGGCCCCCGCAGACCACGCCCGCAACCTCGGCTTCATCTTGGACCCTCTTCTCACCATGACCAAGCAAGTCAACGCCGTGTCCTCCGCCTGCTTCCTCACCCTCTGCATGCTCTGCAAGATCTTCCGCTGGATCCCCGCCGACACTAGAAAAACCGTGACCCACGCCCTCGTCACGAGCCGCCTGGACTACGGCAACACCCTCTACGCTGGGACCACAGCCAAACTCCAAAATCGCCTGCAACGCATTCAAAACGCCTCGGCCCGCCTCATCCTCGACGTACCCCGCAACAGCCACATCTCCGCACACCTGAGACACCTGCACTGGCTCCCAGTCAGCAAAAGGATCACCTTTCGACTTCTCACCCACGCACACAAAGCCCTCCACGACAAGGGACCGGAATACCTCAACCGACGCCTCAGCTTCTACGTCCCCACCCGCCTCCTCCGTTCCTCTGGCCTCGCACTCGCTTCCGTCCCTCGCATCCACCGCTCCACGGCGGGTGGGAGATCTTTCTCCTTCCTGGCGGCCAGGACCTGAAACTCCCTCCCCACCAGCCTCAGGACCACCCAGGACCACTCCGCTTTCCGGAGACTCCTAAAGACCTGGCGTTTCGAGCAGCAGTAACCCCCTCTTTCCCCTAGCGCCTTGAGACCCGCACGGGTGAGTAGCGCGCTTTATAAATGTTAATGATTTGATTTGATTTGAAATTTAATTTAAATTAAATGTATTTTAATTAAAGACTGGAATTGGCATTAGGTTATGGTTACCTTTTAAATTTGATAAATTTCATTTCCAAATAGGGCTAGCGTTAGGAGTAGGCGAAGCTTACTCAATCTAATTTAGCTGTATAAAGGGTGATGGTTACATTTAGGGGGAGGCTAAGGTTATGCACTTTTCTTATTAAATTATGGAATTTAACATAGGTTGGGGTAAGGAGTAGCGTTATGGCTAGGGTAAGGATACTTGTATCATTTAAATGTATTTTAATGATTTTAATTTCAGGTTTGGGTTGGCTTTGTGATTACATACTATTTAATTTAATCAAAATGGAAGTAATTTTGACTCGGGTTAGGTTGAGCATTAGAGTTTGGTTACAGCTAGTCATCACATTTATTTAAATAATGTAAGTGAAGGGTTAATCATGCAATTTAAGTTACTGAAATTAATTCTGATTTAATTTAACATAGGATGGAGGTTGCCTTGCAGTTCAGGTTGGTGAAAGATAATAATGAAACTTAATGAAAAATTATTTAATTTAATTTCATCTGACTTAAGTTTATGGTGAAAGTTTATTTAATTTGATTTAATTTAGTATAAAGGGGATTTTTACTAATATGTTTGGTAGCAGGGTTAATTGTATATAAAGGGTCAGGGATGTGGTGGATTACATGAAATACCAGTCGAAGCAGTGACTCAGTATAGTAATGGATAACCGTCTACATACCCCCATAAGGAAGTGAAGGAGGAAGGATACAGGGATCTGCGAACTGTGTTTTGTGTGTGTTCACTGCAGAATACATATTGCAGGATTTACAGATTCACAACACCACCGCCCTGCAGAGAAACGTTTTTCAGGCACTCGCTCCCACTCCAGCCACTCGTCTCCGTGGCAGACGACCGCGCAGAGGGGATAAGAGAGCACGTGTTGGACCTACCGGCAGTGACGCACCTCCCCCCCAAATCTCAAGAGCCCTCAAGGCTGATATGGAAATGCTAATCAACAAGTAAGAGCAGCAATCACAAGGCGGAGGAGCACCCAAGTGACGGAGTTAGACAATGGCGTAGACAGCCCGCCAGCCGCAGTCCACCACTTCAAACGTCACCAGGGGACACGCAGGGCTCACTGAAGAGGAGGCCACTGAAGTGGTGAGGTGTACACAGTACATCTCAACAGCACTAAAAGGAGGCTGTGTTATTGTGTTGGATGCTTGGAATAATGTGTCACCCCTTAATATTCAAAAGGAACATCTGAGACACAGAGTTCCAACCAGGGCATGGCTGCTTGCGTAAACTGTGTCATACAGGAGCAGTTCCCCCTTATGAAGAACTGTGCTGGGTACAGGGAGGTGGACTGCTTCTCGTCAGTACTCTAGCATATTCCCGTATTACTGTGCATGGGAAGGTGTTCCACCAGTGGAGCGTGGGCGTTCCCATGCATCCACCCATGGATTTTGGTGCTTTCCCAGATTTACTAAAGCTATTGAACCTGGGAATGCATCAAGTGGAGAAACAAGCCTACACAGGCTGCCTCAAAATGCAAATAAAAATCGCCTCCTCTGTGACTAAATTGACCACTTTCTGCTAGTTCCATCCATATATTGCTTATGCTGTTGCATTTGTTTAAAACATTGTATTTAACCAAAGACAGTATGCATGGAGTTAAGGTTATAGGGTCAAGTCACTGTAACAGGAAGTCCCACCTAAGCCTACTGGACTAGAGTGAGGATAACTCTGGTTGTTGGATTAATTCATAGAGCGCACTGTAGGAATTTGAGTTGGTCCTGATACGAGTAGCGCACCCAGTATAAGTGAAATGAAAATGTTCTGAAGCATAGAGTGACACATAAATTATACAAGACCAAAGAAGGAACTCTGGGTCAGCTCTCTTTGTAATCAGCATTCCAGTATTACAAGGAAAAAGCGTCAAACCATCACCAACCTCGGCCAAAACCTTCTGGATCAAACTAGCGAAATCTGCTGATATTACTAAATTGGAGAAATATGATAGGGAGTACTGGTCTGCAAGGGGAGGATAGACCCTCACCTATGTGACATTCTGGGACAATATTCACAAAATTAGAAATAGCTTGTCCTAGGGTGACATTAAGATGTCACAAGGTGAGATACTATTAACCCCTGCGCTGCCAGCCCCTTTCCCCCTCAGGTGCCAGGCCTTTTTTTTGGCTATTTGCTGCAATTCGCGCTTAGGCCCTCATAACTTTTTGTTCACCTAAGCTACCCACGCCAAATTTGCATCCTTTTTTTCCCAACATCCTATGGATTCTAGAGGTACCCAGAGTTTGTGGGTTTCCCTGAAGGAGACCAAGAAATTAGCCAAAATACAGCAATTTCTTTTTTTTTTTAAATGGGAAAAAAGGGCTGCCGACGAAGGCCTGTGGTGTTTTCCCTGAAAATGGCATCAACAAAGGGTTTGCGGTGCTAAAATCACCATCTTCCCAGCTTTCAGGAACAGGCAGACTTGAATCAGAAAACCCAATTTTTCAACACAATTTTGGCATTTTACTGGGATATACCCTATTTTTACTATTTGTTGTGCTTTCAGCCTCCTTCCAGTTAGTGACAGAAATGGGTGTCAAACCAATGCTGGATCCCAGAAAGCAAAACATTTCTGAAAAGTAGACAACATTCTGAATTCAGCATGGGGTAATTTGTGTAGATCCTACAAGGTTTTCCTGCAGAAAGTAACAGCTGAAATAAAAATAAAAAATAAATTGAGGTAAAAAAACAGCCTTTTGTCCTCCACATTTTACTCTGTAACTTTTTCCAGAAATGTCAGATTTTTTAAAGCAATATACCGTAACGTCTGCTGGACTCTTCTGGTTGGGGGGATATATAGGGCTTGTAGGTTCATCAAGAACCCTAGGTACCCAGAGCCAATAAATGAGCTGCACCTTGCAATGGATATACAGCAAATAATTTGCTGAAATATAGAGAGTGAAAAATGAGTATCAAGAAAACCTTTGTATTTCCAAAATGGGCACAAGATAAGGTGTTGAGGAGCAGTGGTTATTTGCACACCTCTGAATTCAGGAGTGACCATACTATCAGGTGAATTACAGGGCATTTCTCAAATAGACTTCTTTTTTACACAACATCTTACATTTGGAAGGAAAAAATGTAGAGAAAGACAAGGGGCAATAACACTTGTTTTGCTACTCTGTGCTCCCCCAAGTCTCCCGATAAAAATGGTATCTCAGTTGAAAGGGTAGCCTAATGCTCGCGACAGGAAACGCAAAATGGACCATCACATTTTTACATTGAAATTTGACGTGTTTTTTGCAAAGTCCCTAGCTGTGGATTTTGGCCTCTAGCTCAGCCGGCACCTGGGGAAACCTAACAAACCTCTGCATTTTTAAAACTAGACACCTAGGGGAATACAGGATGGGGTGACTTGTGTGGCTCTCACCAGGTTCTGTTACCCAGAATCCTTTGCAAACCTCAAAATTTGAATAAAAAAACACTTTTTCCTCACATTTTGGTGACGGAAAGTTCTGGAATCTGAGAGGAGCCACAAATTTCCTTCCACCCAGCGTTCCCCCAAGTCTCCCGATAAAAATGGTACCTCACTTGTGTGGGTAGGCCTAGCACCCGCGACAGGAAATGCCCTAAAACACAACGTGGACACATCACATTTTCCCAAAGAAAACATACGTGTTTTTTGCAAAGTACCTAGCTGTGGATTTTGGCCTCTAGCTCAGCCGGCACCTAGGGAAACCTACCAAACCTGCACATTTTTGAAAACTAGACACTTGGGGGAATCCAAGATGGGGATAAATGCTTGCAGAGACATGAAAGGAAAGGCCTTTCCTTTCATGCCTCTGCCTGCCCCCTCCTACCGAGCGGAAGAGAAATGCTGAGTGTTTCTCTTCTGCATCATGCTGGAATGGGAGGTGACCTCTGATGAGGTCAGCACGCGATTGCGTGCTGACGTCATCAGAGGTCTCTGGGGGGGGGGTTGGGGTGCTCGGGAGGGGAAGGGGAAGCAATTCCCCTTCCATCTCTGATGGGGGTGTGGGTGGGAGGTCCACAGGGGAGCGCTAACGCTTCCCCCCAGGCCGGGTGCAGGATGAGCTGGGATCGTCCTCGGCACATGACAACCGTGGCCGAGGGCGAGCCCAGCTCGTCCAAGGCACCCGAGGGGGTAAAGTCCCTTTACAGTACTGCAGACCCTAACACAGTCCTGGACTCTACACCACAAGCCCTATGTACTGCACAGAAGACCATGTATGTCCCCGGTATCAGTTAGTAGTAGTCAAGTCCACTGGAATTTATGCGGTTGTGCAGCTGTGGGGATTTTAGCATAATTATACATTTGCCGGATGTATCAGATATTCCATCATCTGCCTACAATCTGCAGATTTTAACCAAAAAAATAGTTTCTAGCAAAAACGGTTAAAAAGTTACTAGAAGCACAGCAAAACAAGTTGCTCAGTAGGCCCTTTTCAAAGGTTGACTGGTCTTCTATCGGTAGCTTATTGCTATATTTGGGTGTTAAACTGGTACTAATTAAGTGCAACTAATGCCCAGACAATGCTAATAAGTTTCAAAATGACAAAATAAAGAGGTAATACTATCACAAAATGTGCCTCAAAATGTGCTGCATAATGCCGCTACAGCATCCATTTTAGGACATCCTCATTCCTCACTTCTCATCCCTACTTCTCATCCATCATCCCTTCTTCTAATCCATCATACATCATCCCTACTTCTCATCCATCATCCCTGCTTCTCTTCCATCATCCCTACTTCTCATCCATCATACATCATCCCTACTTCTCATCCATCATCCTTACTTCTCATCCATCTTCCATCATCCCTAGTTCTCACCCATCATCCCTACTTCTCTTCCATCATACATCATCCCTACTTCTCATCTATCGCCCCTACTTCTCATCCATCATACATCCCTGCTTCTCATACATCATCCCTACTTTTCATCCATCATTCCTACTTCTCATCCATTATACATCATCCCTACTTCTCATATATCACCCCTACTTTTCATCCATCATCCCAACTTCTCATCCATCATCCTTACTTCTCATCCATCTTCCATCATCCCTACTTCTTATCCATCATCCCTACTTCTCATCCATCATCCCTGCTTCTCTTCCATCATACATCATCCCTACTTCTCATCTATCACCCCTACTTCTCATCATCATACATCATCCCTACGTCTCATACATCATCCCTACTTCTCATCCATGATTCTTACTTCTCATCCATCATCCCTACTTTTCATCTATCATACATCATCCCTACTTCTCATCCATCAATCATCATCCCTACTTCTCATCTATCACCCCAACGTCTCATCCATCATACATCATCCCTACATCTCATACATCATCCCTGCTTCTCATCCATCATACATCATTCTTGCTTCTCATCCATCATCCCTACTTCTCATCCATCATCCCTACTTCTCATCCCTACTATTCATCCATCATCCCCACTTCTCTTCCATCATCCCTACTTCTCACCCATCATCCCTACATCTCATACATCATCCCTGCTTCTCATCCATCATACATCATTCTTGCTTCTCATCCATCATCCCTACTTCTCATCCATCATCCCTCCTTCTCATCCCTACTATTCATCCATCATCCCCACTTCTCTTCCATCATCCCTACTTCTCATTCATCATCCCTCCTTCTCATCCCTACTATTCATCCATCATCCCCACTTCTCGTCCATCATCCCTACTTCTCATCCCTGCTTCTCATCCATACTTCTTATTCATCATCCCTGCTTCTCATCCCTACTTCTCTTCCATCGTCTCTACTTCTCTTCCATCATTCCTACTTCTCATCCCTCCTCCCTGCTTCTCATTCATGCTTCTCATCCATCTTCCATCATTCTTACTTCTCATACCTCATCCATCATCCATACTCCTCATCCATCATCCCTACTCCTCATTCCTCATCCCTCAGTCATACCAACACATTTTCAGTTTTGTGAAACACACCTTCACACTGATTGGGTGGCAACAGCCAATCAGAGTTAGAGAGAGCTGCATTCTATCTCACTGAAAAACAACCTCCTCATTGCACATGGTGGGTGAAGAGGGAGGAGAGGACATGTTTCCAGTGAATTCAAAGCTGCACAGCATTTCATTTTATTTAACTAAGTGATTTTCTGTTGACACAGGCCTCTGCAGAAACCTCTGCTGGTTTGGGAAATACAAAGAGCTCACAGCTTGGGCCATAAATCAGCTCTTGGAGAAAGGGCTGTAAAGTTAATTTAGAGTTCACCAAAAACCTTTTTGTTTTCAGTTTCATATATAGAAAGAAAATGTTTAAAATCAACTCTGGTGACAGTGCAATCCAATTCATCCAAACCTTTTCTGCTTTCATTTTTATTTGTAACAAATAAAATGTTTAAATCTGAGGCTGCTTTTATCTCTGAGAGCTGAAAGATTTTCATTGAACTGTAGATGACCTGTATAACCCTTTCTCCAAGAGCTTATTTATGGCCCAGGCTGTGGCTCCTTGTGTTTCCCAAACCAGCACAGCTTTCTGCAGTGGCCTGTGCAAACAGAAAAACACTTAGTTAAATAAAATGAAATGCTGTACAGCCTCGAATTCACTGGAAACAAACACACAGTTGCATTTCCTCTCCTCCCTCTTCACCCACCATATGCAATGAGGAGGCTGCTTTTCAGTGAAATAGAATGCAGCTCTCTCTAACTCTGATTGGCTGTTGCCACCCAATCTGTGTGAAGGTGTGTTTCACAAAACTGAAAATGTGTTGGTATGACTGAGGGATGAGGAATGAGGAGTAGGGATGATGGATGAGGAGTATGGATGATGGATGAGGTATGAGAAGTAGGAATGATGGAAGATGGATGAGAAGTAGGGATGAGAAGCAGGGATGAGGGAATGCGAAGTAGGGATGAGAAGCAGGGATGAGAAGCAGGGATGAGGGATGAGGGATGAGAAGTAGGGATGATGGATGAAAAGCAGGGATTATGGATGAGAAGTAGGGATGATGTATGATGGATGAGAAGTAAGGATAATAGATGAGAAGTAGGGATGATGTATGATGGATGAGAAGTAGGGATGATGGATGAGAAGTAGGGATGATGGATTGAGAAGTAGAAAAGTAGGGATGATGGATGAGAAGGAGGGATGATGTATGATGGATGAGAAGTAGGGATGATGGATGAGAAGCAGGGCCGAGAAGAAGGGATGAGGAGTGAGGAATGAGGATGTCCTAAAATGGATGCCATATGCCTAATAATTTGCAGTTTCTTGCTGCATAATTTACTCAACCCTGGTGCATGATTTGGCCCTCCTCTGCTGCATAATTCTTGTGGCCCTGGTAATAGTACATTGTACAGCCGTTTGCATTGCTATAACTTGCCTACACGGTGAATCTGCACAGATAGAAAAACCAATTTTGCGCAGGAAGGATTCACACATTGGGGAAAACTGTTATCCAAGGACTGTGACTAACCTCTCCATGGGCAGGTGTAGTGAGCACAGGAGATGGTCTTAAGGTATGCCACGTGCTCAGTGCCTGGTAAGGTCCTGGCCAAATCTACTGTCCAGCAACAGCTCACTAAAGCTGTAGGTCATGTTCAGTCAGTCGTGTCACCAGCACCCACTAAGCCTGGCCGAAAGACACGGCCAACAGCTACTGGAGTGTGGGACATAGGGCAGGGCAGTGCCTAATTTGTGAACAACATAAGTGCCAGGGCACTATTCAGAAAACCACTGCAGCTTGCTACCCACTGGCCCTGCCAGCGCTGCTAATGTCAATACCAACACAACTCCAAACAAGCACACTCCTACTAGAGTGACAAGTGAGACTACTACAGCCCCTAGATCTATAAGAATGGCTTGGGTGCAGGTATTTTATATTTTCAATGTATGTTGAGTCAATCAACCACTGTGATTGTACTCATCTCTAAATTAGACAAGCAGTGCCACCATGTGGCAGACTGTCATAAGTCCAGCAGTTGACAATTAAGTTCTGGTGCTGGGCACTGGAAACCACCTACTCAAATTAAGCAATGGGGCAGGGTGTCTGGGTGCAGAACATGGCCCGAGGGCATCCCCTACACCTGGGACCTTCTGAACAGAGCCAAGACAGTGGGAAGTGTGGTCTCAGAGTGGGGGCAATGGACAAAATACATGGCGGAGCCCCGCTCATCACAGTACCTACCTTGCACTGCCAGTCAGTACTACAGATGGATGTAATGCATCTGCAACCAGTACATACTAGGCAGGTTTGTGGACAGCAAGTACTTGGAGTGAACACGCTGAGCACGGCCAATACCTGTGTGGCACTGGTGAAGGCCATGCCTACTAGGAGTATGAGGTGAGGTGGTGGGCGCTTGACATGTTTGATGGCATGCACTAAAAGTAAATCCTTAGAAAACAGAAACAAATAACTGAAATAATTTACTTCAAAAAGTGTTATGGTTAGATATTATGAACAGCAAAACTCAGCTTAATGGACATTATTGTTACAACCCAAACCTAAAAAACACTAAACTTTGCTTTATATGATGAACTAACAACCATGCATTCCACAAGGCGATGCTTATGTTCTTATACATCACATCAGATATTATGTCATCAATGACCTTAAATATGGTGTCACCAATGATATTAAACATAAACTTAATGATTAATAATAAAAAAAAACTTTATTTCGGCAAAACATGTCACAGAAAGTCATACAGTAGAATACAATCAGCTCAAAGTAAAGAAAAAAAGAAAATCTAAATCAGACGGAAAAACATTAAAAATCATTAAAATCAGTAAATTGTTTAAAACATACAAAATTAATATAATAAATAACAGGTTAAAAACAACACACAGCTCATCAAATGTATAGATTATTTCCCAACCTTTTTCCTGGTTCGCAAAGCCGCAGAAATAAAACGATACATAGTAGTACAGACCATATCATTCTGCAATAACTCAATATAATACTGCTTCCTTGCAGGTCCTGATATTTAACAACCTAAGTAATGGAATTAAAATAACCCTTCTTTGATCTCTATATAGATCACAACATAGGACAATACGCAGTGGTGACCGAAGTCCGTGAATCACAGGGAAAGGAATGAATCCCTGGCAGTGTTTGCCCTTGATGGATAAGCCACCAAAAAGTGAGCTATACTCAACCGAAACCTCATCAAATAAAATCTGTGATGTCGTGGAACATTTAGAAGATATGGCTCAATTGTTGGAGTAGTACAATACGGGAGATATGCTGCCACCATTCCGTGACCTGAATACTATTTATCTAGCCGCAGAGAGTTTTGCAAGCACCTCGATCTTGATAGATTGGGTTATAGACCCTGGGTCATTGCAGAGGTCTGATCTCTTAATACTGCCCAACATTTCCCCAACATGCACTAACCACTTGCACTTATGGTCCCTTTCCAGTTTCAAGCAGTCCAAAAGCAATGACTGGGTAAGGGCCGCATCCGGTCTGGTCCATAGGACATCCACAAGAGCGCTGGGACTATCTTAACCACATCATCTACAAAGGGAAGGCCAAGTTCTTCATGCACAAGCATAGCAGGTATGGTAGAAGAAGTGACAACAGACGCCTCAAAAACTGTATTTTCAATTATCTGCAAAGGTAGCGCGCCTGTATACCCCCAAACACCTGCACCATATGTAGCAATAGGTATAGACCTTGCTTTATAGACTGTAATAATACATTCAAGTGTTGCGCAACTGTCTTTAGAAATACATTTATGCAAAGGTGCCACTGCCTGATTGTAGTGTGTAACCTTAACTTCTTTAAGGTGATTACACTTACATTCACTATCAAAGAGAATTCCCAGATAAGTAAACATAGTTTCACTTTTTAGACGAGTATCTCCAATATGAAAAGGGGTGCCCTGCTTCTGGGACGTCCACACACAGTAGTGGATGATTTAGCTTTATGTGTGGGTAGGCCCAACATTGCAATGAAGTCAATAAGTTTGTCTAATAAGTTTTTGAGCCCCCTCCCTGTTCTCGCCATAAGGATGCATTCATCAGCGTACATTAGGACTGGTTGCGTCGAGCAACAATCTTTGGGGGGTCCGCTATTAACTCTACTAAGGTCTCCTCAAGATCATTAATATAAAAAGTAAAGAGAAAGGGGACCAGAACGCACCCTTGTCCGACCCCCTTCCTGACCTTGAAGAAATTAGAACATTCCCCATTCAGCCCATACCTAACCCTTGCTTTCACATCACTCGAAGGGATTAGCCCCCAGATTAACCAACATTACCCACAATATACCCCCAAATACCGCACTTGGGTCCATAAACGCCAGGTGTAGACACCCCTGCCAGGCACCTACATACTTCTAACAAATGAAAGTTCAGACATTGATCAACCATCCCCAGCAACCTCCTACAGCCATAGTGAACCGGTGATAGAATATTATTGTCAACTGCCCAAGATTCCAGATGATCTAAAAGAATTCTGCCAAACATTTTCGCTGTTGCGTCGACCAATGATATAGGTCAATGGCATACCTGATCATTGCGAGCGTAGCTTTGGACCGTGCTTAGGGAGGAGGAGTACTTACAGCAGATCTAAAAACATTAGCCAGGATTGGTGCCCAGAGTGCTTCATTATCCTTGAAAAGTCAACTCAGACACCATCTGGACCTGGGGCCTTATTCGGGAGTGATCTATCGATTGCCAATATTACATCACTCAGATGTATAACCAATTCTTCACTATTTAATACCTCCAGTCCCTCTGCCACATGTTCCACACAGTCATCCCCGTTACTGGAATACATCTTAGTAAAGTGGTAAATCCAGCTTTGTTCCGGGATAAAAACCTCTATCCCCTTATTCGAATTTGGAGCGAAAAAAGGGGTATTAACTACTTTCCAAAACAGCGCCCAGTCATTCACAGCTGCGGCATTCACTCACTTTTCCTGCGCCTCCTCCCCAATCAGCGTTTCCCTCAGTGCTACGGCAGCTTTATAATGTGCTCTGCATTTCCTGACGTCAGACCGACTCCTTGGAATAGACTTAAGAGCCGGTGTAAGTTCATCATAGGCATGAGCACAGGATTCATCAAACCACTTTAGTGGCTTCTTTGTAACTGGCCGGTTTGACGAAGTTAAATGGGTGTTAACAGATACACAGATATCTGCAAAAGCCCCCAACCCCTGGGGTGGAGAAGATCCCATACTTAAGCATTGTTCATATTCTGCAAACTACCACCAACCACATAGGACAAGAGAGCCTTCGAAGGAAGATTTTGCCATTTACAAAGTGCACCTTTATTCCGGGTATACTCAATGGAGCGCCCCAACTCCTGCTCACCCGGCCTCCTGTATCCACTGTGAAAGATAAGAGCTAGCAGGTTATGGTCACTCAGTCCACTAGCAGTGACCTGAAAGGCGGCCACTTTACTGAACTAGGACTTAGATATCATCATGTGGCCAATAACTGACCCTCATCCCCGCCCAGTAAAAGGTATATCAGGGACATTATGCTTCAGAGAAATAACATTCGCCAGCACTAGATCATGAACCCTCATGAGATTATTTAATTTGGCCCAACATGGATTATGTGTGAAGTGCTATAAATTGCTGGGATCACTCCAGGGTCCCCCACACACCTTATCATCCCAGATGGAACAAAGGGTAACATTAAAATCCCCACCCCACACAATTATGCTATAATTTTCCAAGGATGAGACCATCTCCTCAATACTATCAGCAAGGGAATCTAAGATCTGGTCATTAGTTTTAGAGAAGTTGTTATGATAAAAATTAACAATTAACATTGCGGGCTCCCTTTCATAGACAGCGCTACTAACTGATAAAAAAGGGAATCAGTCTGAGTTTTGAGCACTCTAGCCCCCAAGGAGATATTGATTAGGGTCAGCAGACTCCCACTGCTACGTCCTGCTAGGACCCGCTTAGCCAAGGTCGAAATAGATTGAAAACAATGTGGACATCCGAATTGGCCCACGTTTCCTGAAGGCAAACTACCTGCTGACTTTCGATCATGGAGAGCCAGTTGCTATTTGTGACTTTATCCCTAATTCCCGCCACGTTCCCAAAAACCATATTCAAGTCACAACTAAATCTTCCTCCACTGCCTACGTCATATATAGTGACATCTGTCCTAAGAATATCAGGCGACTAGCCACTTCTTCCAATGTGTGCGGGCTAAACCGTTCCTCTCCGGCCTTCCTGCCCTTTATAGTGCCACTAAGCTGGTTACTAGTTAACGTACTACCCGTACATGGATCCAAGTTAGTATTATGAGTAACTCAACATTCTGGTGCTGGTTGAGGCATACCACCCCATCAAGTCAATCCACCTCTTCCGGGGGGCATATCGATTTTGGGTTGTCACAGGAAAACTGAAATCTTACGGCAATCCTACATATTTAGGCTGATAAAAATACCCCAAAAGTACAGCTTGTAAAGTATGGGCAAACTCCTGCTTGGCTCCAAGCTGATTCAAAATCCATCCCACCTGGAGAGGGCTTCTAAAATCTACCACCACACAATCACCAGTTGCCCGCTTCTCAGAATAGCCTACCCAATGGACCCTCCTCACACCAATTATACACCTCCAAAGAGATTCTGTCGTTGCACCTTTCAGTGAGCTAGAAAACTACTGAAGCACCTTATTTTTTAATTGGTAATCCTGCTCCCTAGCTGAAGGGGATAAGACAGGTACATTTTTCAATACAATGACGTAGGGGGTACCTTGGGGTGGAAGCTTCAAAATCTGCAAGTTCCTATCAGTAAAGTTTGAGTCAGAATGGGGTTCATGGCAACTCAGGGTATCCAGACCTCTCGGCCACCTCAGACTCCCCAGAGATTCATCCGGTGTCTTCTCATGACTCACAGTATCAGTAGCTGGCTGAACCGTAAGAGCATCCATCGTCTGGGATGACACTCTGGGTTGATTGCTCCTATTTAGACCATCATGGACAAACTCCTCTGCGAAGCTCCTAACTTTGGAGGAGTGTTAATCCGCCCCAAAAGTGACGGTAAAGTGACGGATATACCACCAGCCGTATTACGAGTTCCATAGGATATAATGGACTCGTAATACGGCTGGTGGTAAATCCGTCACTTTTCCGTCACTTTTGGGACGGATTAACACCTCCTCCAAAGTTAGAATAACCCCCTAAGTGTCATGAATTTTGGCCTGGTTTTACCTCTACCTCCCAGAATTACCACTGTTGGGCCTCAGTGATTCCTGGGGAGATGGAAGGGGGGACCGAGCATCATTAGCAGGGATTCCGTGGTGCGCCCTAAGAGAAACTTCTGGAATGGGAAGTCCCAGGTTGATGGGTAAATATGCACCTAATTTCCCTGGCTTTCCCCATTTCCCTCACTTCATACTGTCTCTTCAGATATTGCATGAATATGCAAAAGAGACATGAAGAAGACAAATGTGCCTAAGCCTCTTTCCGAAACCAACAGACTGTAACACAACACTCCACCCCAGGGTGTCCACCTGAGAAGACAAAGACAAACCCCGCCATTCCACCCAATCATTAGAATTAAACAAAACTGCACAATAAAAGCAATGACTTCAAGAATGCAGAAGATCTGATGAACAAACTCATGAAGTGGAGCTCCTCAAGAAACCAATGAGAAGAAGCAAAAAGGGGAGCCTGCCATACTCACCAGAAACACTACTAACATCAAAGATGGGCCAAAGTCTGCTGTGTGTGACAACCATCAACCAACACAATCACAGATTTTTTAAAAAAAACACAGTCTACATCATGGACACCAAACAGCAAAAAGTACAGGAGCCACTCTTTGGCTTCCAATGAAAACAAATTTTGGGAAATCATCTGGTACAAGTAGAAGGAAATAAATACAACACACAGCAATGGTCAGGTGCATCCAGTTTGTTTATTCATTTGTATTGAGTTAAATACAGTGCAAACCATCAATGGTAGGACTGAGGGCCCAAATTTTTGGGAGTTTGGCACCGGGCCGCACACCAAGTCAACTATAGCACACTGCGCATTCTTGTCCCGCCCTCTAGTCGGGCACACAATGAGATGCCTAGGGCCAATGCAGGCACCATTGCACCACAGTGCAAGAGAGCCTGTGTTGTCAGCAGGATTGTTTTTGTGCAGGAAGGGGTACGTTCCTGCACAAATAATCCTGGGTGGCTTTTTTCTCCTCCTATATGTACTGCACAATGCAGCACACATAAAAGGAGGAAGGAAAGAAAAGAAATCAAGATATTGGTCCTTGTTGTGCCTCCCTTGGGGAGCCGTAAGGTTTTGGCACATCCCCAGTCTTACATGTTCTTGTAAATCTGGGGATGCGTTAAAATCAGTGGGTATTGCGTGGAAAGACCCACCACAATGCCCATGGAGCACCTTCCTAGCGGAGAGTAAGGCAACGCAGCGACTTGCACTGTCTTGCCTTACTCCATATCTATAAGGCCATTCAAAGCAACGCATAGTGGCTTCGCGTGGCCTCATAGATATGATTTTTTGGTTTGCGCCGCCGTTGCATCACAAAAAGTGACACAACAGCAGCGCAAGGGGCTCATAAATATGCCCCTGAGTCTCTGGGTGCAACTAAGTTGATTCCAACACCCGGTCCTCACCATGTCAACTTCTGGATGAATAGCCAAGTCTTCAGTTGTTTTCTGGAGTTTCAGAGATTAGCTTCTGCTCTCAAAGGGGCTCGAAGAGAGTTCCAGAGTGTTGGGCCCAGGATGCAGAAGGCTCTGCCTACCAATTTTTCAAGTTTCTAGTTTTTGGGATGAGAAAGGTGATCCACAGATCTAAGTGAGCTTGCTGGTATGTGCTTCCATAGTTTCTAAATGAGAAGAGACGGCTGGAGCTGTAGATTTTATGTAGTAAGCAGGTACCTTTGAATTGGATACTATTAGCAACAGGGAGCCAGTAAAGTTGCTTACTGACACATGGTCGGATGTTTTAAAATTGAGCAGAAATCTAATCATGAAATTATGAATGCGTTGGAGACGTAAAAAGCTTTTTTTTGTAAGACCGAGGTTAGAGGGCGTGACCAAAATCTAGCCTGGATTGGCAGTAAATGTTGGGTACTAACAATTTATGGGGAAAGGGTTTCAAAGGTATCAGTAATCTAAGATGGTAGAAACAAGACTGTGTGCCTGTTGCCACATCTGGGAGTCAAGTATTGTGCTTAGATTATGAGCTGCTGAGACTGGAGACGTCAACTGTTCAAGGAGGAAAGCCAGCCTCCCTCCACACTGACATCATGCTGGGCTTGAGACATCCTGAATCAAATACTTCTGGAACAGCACCTGCCATCCTACTTAACATCCAGGAGCTCCCTTCTGGTCTGTCCACTCTCACGAACACAAGACTTTTCTCGGAAGTAAGGCTGGCCACAAACAGATTTACTCGTTGTACACCTCACAGAGAGTAAACTCAGTGCCAAAGGTGTTTCCAGTGCACTCTTCTGCCAGCTGCATACAGGGTAACAAGGATGCCATTTCCCCAGTTACCATATTTTCTTGGCAGTTATAGTCCCTTGTTTACTGTTCTGCCCTTTTTGCATACCTAAAAGGCCTGAGGATTTCCAAGCCACCATTAGGGTAACACCAGCCCACAGTGGAACGGTCGGTCAGTGTTTCACTAACAACTGCCACAAGGTCACAAACCTCTGTATGCTTCTCTTCCGTAATGGTCTTCCACCTCACTGGTGAGCTCCCTCAGGTATGAGACTTCAGTAGCACCTCAAATAACATTTGAGGAACCCCTTTAAGCTTCCCGTTCCTGATTGATTTTCCTATCCCAACCACAGTACCTAAAATCCTTGTCCTGCTGAAGACCCATGAAATTTGTCCCCCAGGGTTGAAACGCATCGTCCTCTTTTACATCAAGGAGGATCTACATATTCAACCATGGGCAAACATTGGTTTCAGGTCAAGGACTCTGAACAATAAGTTCGTCACCTACGAGATTCCACCTCAGCCCTTGAGAACACCTAACTAGATTACCTCTCATTTTGTATTGCCAGCAGACCCACACAATACTCAAGGGGGCACCTGCTTTCTCAGCGGAGGCCATAAAAAACCCATAGTAACCAAGCCTCATTATCCCACAGAAAGGCTGCTTTTTACTGATAAAATAACATTTCCCTTACTGGTGTGTTCATGTATGTTCTTTGTGTATCACGATGAAAGAGGTTGCACAATTCTTCTTGGATTTAACTATACTGCCTTCTATATTTATTATGTTTGATACTATACTCCCACAAATGATTTAAAATTTTACTTGAATTTTACTTTTGTGATACAAAATACACCATGGGCCTCGTTTAGAGTTTGGGGGATGGGGTAACTCCGTCACAAATGTGACGGATATCCTGTCCACCGTATTATGATCCCATTATATCCTACAGAAATCGTAATGCAGCAGGCGGGATATCTGTCACGTTTGTGACTGAGTAACGTATCCACCAAACTCTAAATCAGGCCCTTTGTCCTGTACATACCTTTACAATAAAATTTACCCACAGCCACGCCTGGGCTATGTTTCCTTGATCTTGAGGATTGTTATTTAATATAGTTGACATTATCACTTACCCGCTCAGGATCTCTTAATGATCCAGGATCTCCTAATGATTCAGCCCCTGTAGGCTGGCTTAAATATTAGTGTCTTTAATTCCAGATACCTTTGTTGGTATTTTTAATAATAGTTTAAAATACTGTAAAGTTACATGGTAGTGGAAACATGATGTAGTATGTCCCTTACTGAAAAAAAATCACTTTGGATGTGGAGCTGATGAGTAACTACAGGTCTACATCACTCTTAACTTCACTATACAAAGTTTTAAGAAAATCCTCTATATTCAGTTATAAAAGTTTGTGAAAGAAACAAGTTTCTGTCCACCCACCAAGATTCTTCTGTTCGGGTTGTAGTTCTAAGATGGAGGCAGGTTCACGCCTAGATGATCTCGAGTGTACAGTAGACCGAGCAAAGACTGGAGCACTGGTGCTCCTTGAACTTTCTGCTGCATTTGATACCAGCAATCATTCAATATGAAGTCAGAGAAGGGAAGAGATGGAAATTGTTGGTTTGTTGCTGACTTGGCTTAAATCAATCCTAGAAAATCGACTTCAGACTGAAGAGCTTTTCTCTCATAGAGCCAGTCCGACAGTGCTCCAATGTGGCCTCAACTCTCATACCAGTAATATTTAAAATGTACATGTCCCTTGCACTGGCACTACATACGAAACAGAACAGATGATATGTCAAATTTATTTGAGCTTTTATAAAGCCTAGAATGGACATTTCCAAGCCAGCTCTGAGGTGAAGGAATGTCTTCAATTCTCCAGGTGATGGATCGCACAAAAGTTTATTAAATTTAAACCATCAAAATGGAATTATAACTGACCACCAATGCACAGCAGGATGTAGTCATGTTAAACTAGCCACCAGAAAAGGGGCTGGCCCAACCCCCTCAAAAATGGTTCAAAATCTGGTTATTCCTTTGAACTAAAGTCTCTCACAGAAAGATGAAATGATTAACACCACAGAAACCTGTTACTGGCAATTAAAGACACCGTAAAACTTGCTGCCACTTCTCAAAGAAAACCTTCACATCTTGGGGGTAAATGCACACATTCGGTTGAGGATGGTTTATGGTAGAGCAATATACCCGGCTTCAGATGCCTATTTGATTGAACATCTACAGCCTGTACAGAAGAACAAATTACTTATCTTTGGCAAGACTCTTTCTGTGGGATACTCTATCTAACCACAGATTCCTCATCTTAGAATACTCCCTGGGTAGCAGACTGTATCCAGACAATTCTCTCCAGCAATTCTCCTGCACACCTTTAGGTGGGTCCATGCTTGCTCAGGTCTTCCTCAGAGATGACAGAGCAGAGCCACATTGAAGCATCACCACTCTGCAGTGGTGTTGGTTTATTATTTTTCCATTTCTCCACCCTCAGACGGAAAGCATGACAATTGCTGGTACCCGTGTGCTGATTCCTAGCTTTGGACCTTTTCAGATGCTAAGAGCCCGCTCCACAGAACGGGCAGGTAAGAGGGATTTGAGAAATCTGCAGTTAGTTAGAGTGTAGACCAGATAGACCGCTACCGAAGGTCAGTAACTTGTTACTCTGATGGATACTTCTAATGGCAGATTCCTCACCTTAGAATAGACACAAAAGCAGTACCACCGCAGGTGGAGGATCTGTGGATTGTACTCAGATCGAAAAGGCTTGCAAGTCTGAGTGGCCATAATGCCTTACCACAGCCTTAGCCCTAATAGAAGGGGTTTTCAGACCTTCTGGAGACAGCTTCTTGGCCAGTGCGTAACAGATCCTGACGCCGAGGACTAGCCACCACAGGTGGATCCTCTTCTGCACCCCTTCCCTTTCATCGCCTCAGAGAACCCCACAAAAAGCAGACACAGTTTACCTTGGTACAATCAACGTAAAACCTTAAAGCTCTTTTGGGTTCCAGCTGATGGAGCATCTCCATTTGTTTTCAGGAGTGAGAGGGTAAAGAAAGCTGGAAAGGTGATGGATTGACCAACTTACAAGGGAGTCTTACTTTTGGTAAGATGGCCGCCCTGTGCTCAGCACAAATTTCTCTTGGAAAAAGGTGTTGTAGGGCAGTTGAACCTAAGCTGATGTGATCTCAACCAGGAAGGCATCCTTTAAAGTCAGGAGATGCAGGAAGCTGAGCATATGAGATAGATCAAGACTAAATGAAGTTCCTACTGCGACATCAAAAACTGTTTGGAAGGATACATGGGTTTTCAAACCTTTTATAAGTGTCATCACAACAGGTATTTAAACAAGGATAGTTGGGCAGCCAAATAACCTTTAATAGTGCTCACTGCAAGGCCTGGCTGGGCCAAAGATATGACAAACATAAAGGAAATCTGACAGCTTTGCTTGTAATGGTCAGTCTTTCAAACACCGAGCCACAAATTTGCCCCAGCACCAGGCTTAAATGGACTTTGTGGAGGGGAGCCTGGCAACAATAATGATTTACACAAGTTGAGGACGCAGATCAAATGCATTTAACTGCGACTGTTGAAACTCCATGCATGTAGGTGCAGATTCAGGTGCTGAACACTGTCCTGCTTTTGCAACAGAAGATCCTTCTATAGTGGTAGCCTGAGTGGAAGACAGATGCCCATTCCCTGAAGTTCTGGTTACCAAACTCCTATGGCCCAATCAGAGCCACTATGCTGTCTAGTGCCTGATGTGTTCCTGATCTTTTTCAGAACCCGAGGCAGGAGATGTAGGGGCATGTAGGGGTGGGAAAGTGTACAGGAATCCTGAGTAGCCTTCCAGCTGGAATTCATCTCCTAGCAAGTGGTCTTGTGGAAACTCCAAGTCACAAAACTCTTGACATTGAGCAGTCTCAATGGTGGTGAAAAGATCTTGACAGGGTTCTCTCCAATGTTGGAAGATTCCCTTTGCCGCCTTGGGATGTAGATTCCATTTGTGATCTGCTAGACTCAGCTTGCTTAGCTCATCCGGGCTGGTGTTCAAGGACCCTGCCAGGTGGTTTGCTCTCAGGGAATGCCCTGTCACTCCAACCAACTCCAGAGCTGCAGAACCACCTGGCAAAGGACCCAGGAATGAAACACACAAAAGGTGATGGGAGGAGGAATTGTTGCACTTTGCCTAAAAACAGGCAATCACTTGGGGTAGCATCCCAACCCATTGTTCTGCTGCTCACCATGCCACCTCAGTTTGGACCCAGCTATATGCAAATCTGCCTTGAGCCTGCTCCTCATGAGAGCTGTCCAGCCCGAACTGCCAGGCCAGGTCCTTCCTGAACTCGAACACAAGTAACCTAAGAATGATTTCACCCTGATAAGGGCTCATCAGCCAAGTGTAGCTTGATTCCAGTGGCACAGTGAGCATGGGACCCAGGTCTGGGCATACCCTTGCAACTTAGGGTGATACATGAAACACACAAAAGGTGATGGGAGAAATGCATGCAATTTGTCCAACCACTAGCAATTGTGTGGGTAGCATTGCAATCCATCATTCTTTTGCTCACCATGCCACCTCAGCTTGAAGCCAGCTACAAGCAAATCAGCCAGGAGCTAGGAAGCCATACCACCTTGCTTGTTCCAATACCGCATGGCAGTGTCTGTGAGCACCTGCATCAGCCTCCCCTTGATGGTTTTCAGGAAGGACTTCAGAGCTAGACATATGTCCTACAAGTCCAATAAATTGATATGGAGCCTGGTTTCCATCGGAGGCCACAGTCCTCTAATTTCTACCTCCCTCCGGTGTCCTTGCAAGTTCAACAGTGACACATCCATTCCCACTCTCAGCTCCAACTGGGGAAGGAGAGGAGGTTGCCACTGGACTAGGTATGTTTAGCACCCACCAATGCAGATTGCGATAGAGCTACTTCAAGACACACATTGCTGCAGACCATCTGAAGTCTTCTGTGGATGCTCAGCCTCTTCCTCCCTTCTCAATATTCCAAGCCCTGGTGCTCAAAAAGATGGGGTGAATGCATTCCTCAAAGGCCCCAAAGGCATTACTCTCGCCCCTTGGATGGCGACCTCCCACTGCACCGATGCCGCCCAGCAACTTAAAGGCACATGTCAGTTTAACTATGTGACTTGAGCATTGATATGCCAGCTCTGGGTTCAGATGACGTGCTACCGACAAGCCTAACATGACCGCTTGCTGAATACACACAATCCCTTGTGTATCCCAGCAACAAGTCGGCAGATGATGGTGAGACTTGCATTACCGAGCACAGAATCTGCAAGCGGGCCTTTTTTGTTTGCACCTCCATCCAATGGAACTCTCTCCCACCTCAACCTCAGACTAGAACCTTCTCGCCTTCGTTTAAGAGAAGAACCAGAGACCCATCGCTCCCTCATTCCCTTAACTGGAACACCTCACCACAGGTAACCCTCAAAGTGCCACCACCGACTCGGAGCCGCCTCGCTGACCGGCTCAAATACCAAACCCTACGCATGTCCCACGTCTCTGTTCATGAACCTCCAAGTCCTGCAACATCTCCTGGCCCTGCCTGGAGGTCTAAACACTGCCCTCCTTAGACCTCTCAATGCTGGAGCATGTCTGGTCCCAGATCCCCCTAAATATTACTCACCGCAGTCCTCTCAGAACACACTCCTTCCTTGTTCCCTGGAACAGGCCTTACGTACTCGCACATAACAGGGTAAGTGCCAAAGCTCCTGCGTTCCTGAAGCTTGTCCCCAACAAAGTGCTTCAACATTTAATTATCTTAAACGTCTGTATGCCGGGCCACTGGAACTGTGTGATTCTGCATCCCCACATTTTCAACATAACTAAGGATTTGCCGCATTTGATATATAATTCATCATCTACTGCTACATTTGCACGTTTTATCAAAAACAAATTTGTTGCTCAAACAGATCAAAAGTTATTGAAAACTCGGCAATATGTGTTGCTGCAGTGGAAGGCCCTTCACAAAGGTTGACTGATCATCTTTCAGATGGTTACTACTGTACTTGGGTGTCAAACTAGTTCTAATGAAGTAACACTTTCGCCTAGAAAGTGTTACACACATGTAAACATGAGAAAATAATGAATACTATACTAAAATATGCCGCATTAAGCCGCGTAATTTGCCTTTGCTTGCCACATAAATTAGTAAATCCTGAAGTATAATTTGATCCTACCCTGTTGCATAATTCCAGTGACCCTGGTTGTATGTCTGTGCTCTGCTACCTTTTAGCAAGCTTCGCACTACACAAATACTCCATACATACACACATACATGCAAACATACATACACACAAAAATACATATATACATAAACACATACACACATGAGTACATATATACATGCATGCATGCATACACACATACATAAATGCATGCATACATACATACACATATACATAAATGCATGCATACATACATAAATGCATATGTACGTACATAAATGTCAGAATATCGACTAGAAAAACACTGGGCTACAGGAATATTGTAGTTTAAATATCAGTCAAAATATCATGGAGTTAATCATATAGGTAGGTATAGATTTACTATTCCTAGTTCCACTTCCATGTACCTTACAGATATATTGTCAAGGCACATAGATGTGCAGTAAAGGATAGAGCACCTACCAGTGCTTAATTTGTAAATAAAAGCATGCCGGTGCCCAAAGCCCTCTTCTTAAACAAGCGGCGGCTGCTGAAATTAAATGTGTGAGCACGGAATACTGAGGCAGGGTAAACCTGAAGTCATCTCTGGCCTCTTTAATCCATGTACAGCCACTCCCTGCCCCTTCAGCTCACTCTTGCAGCTTTTTGCTTTCTCCTTTTGTGGCGCTTTTTCGTCTATCCCTTCCTCCGTCTTTCCCGTGTGTGCCTGTGGCTCGCAGCAAATGCTTGAAGCAGAAAATAAGTGCCGGTGCTCAGCACCAGCAACAACAAGCACAAATTAAGCACTGGCACCTACAATTCCCTATATATACTCACCGAGCTGGTACTTTGATCGTCGACCATTTTATTACGACATTTTTGTAGCAGAATATTTGTATATTTACAGCAGCGCTCCATGTAATTCTATCTCGGGCACAGCGCTCTCCCTTCAGTTATGGGATGCCCCACCATGGACAGTGGCATATAAGGCCACTGCCTTTCAGTGTGCCTTTGGTCCCCTGCAGCCCTAAGGGTAAGGGTAAGGGTGTCTTAGGAACGCACTCCACTATTTAGTTGCGTTTTATATAAAGTGCTTCGATGCCTCTTAAAGCTAGGTCAGCACTATAAAGATATTAAAAATATATTTGTTTCCCCATAAATGTGTTCGTTGCTAAGCATCGAACATCTTAAACAGTAAAAATCGCAGACCATAGCAGTTCATAGTTGTTCCGTGTACCTGAAAGGGGGGGGGGGGGTGCTCAGCCCCTTAGTCCCCCATCTTTTGTCACTTCTTGGAAGCTGCCTTCCTGTGAAATGGTACACGTGCCACGTAAGCACACAACACGCCAGCAAGGCTCAGTAGAAATGAAAGAAAGAGGTCTGGCTTTTTCAGGGTATTTACCAAACTTTGGTTTAAGTTATATTGCAGATCTGCATTATTAAAATTAATTATTATTAATTGACAAGGTCGCATGGCGGTGCAGGAGATGCACGTCATAGTGAGCCTTGAAATAGTGACGTTGCCTAGCAACAGGTGGATGCTAGATGTTAAAATCACCCTCAAGGACGCACTCTCAACCCTTTCTTCCATAAGTAGCCGTGACTTACTTCTGACTTATCCATCAGTTACTCTTGAATTTCCTAGATTACATCGAACCTACACAAATAAATATTTTGTGAAGCAGCTGTTTCAAAGGTGGAACCCTGGGCATGGACGTCGTTAAGGGGTCACCAGGGGTCAAAACTGCGGTGAGAGGGAGTGCATGTATTGTGCTGTCATGAGGATTAAGCTTAGGTGACATCACTTTCTGTGACATCATTAAGGTCAAAGGGTGTATGATGTCACTTCCGATACCCCTGACATTTTGGTGAATCGACGCCATGACCCTGTATACCACATATGAGACTAGAACACTGCGCCACATGAATAATGACACTGGTGCAGCAGTGATTGGAGGAAGCCAAGGGCTGTGCCCTCAACACTTCAGTCACACGTCACTGTCAATCCTTGCTGTGAAGACAGCACAACTGTGATCTGCTGACAGCTTTCATTCAGAAGATGGGTGCCAAGAAGCCCTCTACTAGGGAGCTCTGTCACTAAGTACCGCTTCTTTCGAACTGAAAGAACCACAGTTGTGTTAGTTGTTTTAGTGAAACTGTTCAGGGTTAGAAGTGCTCATTCTTAACCCCCTTGTTTGCTTTGATTCTATTAAGTTTTTCTGTCTCCTTTTCAGCGAACAGAAAAGACGCTTTCATTAATTTTGCCAAAACAACCCTTTGTTTGCGTTGATTTTAGTAGGCTTTTCTCTCCCCTTTTCAGTAAAGAGAAAGGGCACTTTCATCACTTTTGCCAGAATATTGCAGATTATACAAAGTATGAAGTGAGACGAGAGTCCTGGATCAGCAGTTGGGACAATGTTGCCCCTGGTCACCAGAGCTGAACATTAGTGACTCTCAGTGACGCAGCGTGGGGGGGCTGCAGGGGGGGCCGGCCGCACCGGGCGCAACATCTTGGAAGAGACTCGAGTGCTAAAATCCACGGGTTAGGGGGCGCAAATTACTTGCCTTGCCCCGGGTGCTGACAACCCACGCTACGCCACTGGTGACTCTGACTTGTAATTTCTTATTTGTATGGCTATTTAGCTTTGTGCAGCTGTGTCAAATCTCTCTTTTCTTCCAGTGGCCACAGGGGGCAGAGTTCTATTTGTTTTGGGCCTTTGGAGGAAGCAATAACCCCCATGGAGCATCTTCCTCAGGTGAAAAAGGCCTTCAGAAGAGTTGTGTTTAAAATGAGTCCTTCACTTTCTGCTGACCTGAAGCTCTGCTACGTGACTTCACGATAAATGCTCTGCTAAAAAGATCATTAAAACAACTCTTCAAATATTGAGGATGTGCTCTAGCTTCCAGTTGCACAGGGATCCTCACATCACTTGTCCAGATCTGCAGCAAACTCTCTGCTCCCAACTGGTACTCGGGGTCTGTAATCTGCATCAACAGCGTCCTCTTGCAGGAGGCTGGCCTGGTGTGTGGTGGGTACCACAGGTACTTACACCTTATACCAGGTCCAGTGATCCACCTTAGTGAAATGTAGTCAGTGCCTAGAAGCCAGGCTGTCTAGAGGTAGCTGTGGATGAGCAGCCAAGGCTTATCTAGGACACATGCAAAGCTCATGCAATACCACTGTAGTCACACAGTACTCACACACATGAAAGAAAATACCAAGTGTTACAAAAATAAAGGTACTTTATTTTGGTGACACAAATACTAAAAATACCATACAGACTGTACTCCCTTAGAAGGTAAGTAATACACAAATTATATACACTAGTATGCGGAAATAGGTGTAAAAACAGTGAAAATAGTGAAGATCACACAAGTTAGAAATGGGCCTAGGAGAGCGCAAACCATATACTAACAAAGTGGAATGAGGATGTCGGTCCCCCACCTAGGCAAGTGTAGTGTGTAGAGGGGAGCTGGGAGTACTAGCAAAGCGCAAAGGTAAGTACTAGAACCCACCCCAGTGACCAGAAAAGCAGGAGTAAAACACAGTACTTTCTCAGGACACACATAGAAATGAAAAGAAGGATTATGCAAGAACCAGAAGAGACTGCAAGACACCAACAGTGGATTCCTGGACTTGAGGACTTGCGGAAGGAGGGGACCAACTCCAAGAAGCAGAGAAGAGTCCAAGGAGAACAGGAGCCCCTGCTAACCCAGATGAAGGTGCAACAGAGGAACCACCTGCAAAGATGTCAGTATTGCACCAAAGAAGACGAAGTTGGGTTCCTGGTTGTTGAAATGATGTCCCACGCTAGATGGAGGATTGCAGTCTGGTTTGCGTCGCTGGTATCCGCCAACAAGCCTTGGCACATGCAAAGCTCATGGTTAGCGGAAAAAGGTGCTGCGTGGGACCAGGAAGGACCAGGTGGACTCTACCCAGGAGTGGGAGTCAAAGGGGGCTCTCAGAAGCTCAGAGAGCCCACAGAAGACCAGGCAGCACCCACAGGAGTCCCACAGCATGGGAACAAGGAAGACACAAAAGAGGCCCACGCAGCACTACGACAATGGCTCCCACGTTGCCGGAGAACCACTCAGGAAGCTGTGCGTCGCAGGACAGAGTGCTGGGGGCGGGAGCTGCATGATGCACAAAGAACTTTGTGGAAGGGTGACAACAAGCCTTGACAGCTGCAAAACACGTGGTGCACAGGGGTACTGTCTTGTGTGGGGAGGCAAGCTCTTACCTCTACCAAAGTTGGACAGTTGGACGTGAGGACCGTCAAGGCCACTTAGTCTACCACCCGTGCTGCAGGATCCACGCTAGTCAGCAGGAGAGGGGATCCACGCAGCCGGTTGTCATTGCAGTAGGTGCCTGCAGAAGCAGGTGAGTGACTCCTTCATCCCAAGGGAGATTCCGTCGATCTTCTGGTGCAGGCTGAAGACGGGCTGTCCTCAGAGGATGCATGACCGGGAAACAGTTGCAGTTGCTGGCTGGAGCTGAAGATACAATGTTGCAGAAGGCATCTTGCTTCTTTAGTGCAGTTTGTAGAGTTCCTGGAGGGTCCAGATGCAGTTTCTTCAGTGTGAAGCCGAAGTGGAGGGTGCAGAGGATTCCTGCTGGAGTCTTGCAATCTGAATCTGAGGAACCACCCAAAGGAGAGACCCTAAATAGCCCTGAAAGGGGGATTGGTCAGCTAAACAGGTAAGCACCCATCAGGGGAGGGCTCTGACATCACCTGCTGGCACTGGCCACTCAGATGGTCCCAGAGTTCCCTGCCAACCTTGACTAGGCAAAACCCAGGAACCCTCTGGAGGAGCTCTGAGCACCACCCCTGGGGTGATGATGGACAGGGGAGTGGTCATACCCCTTTCCTTAATCCAGTTTCACACCAGAGCAGGAACTGTGGGTCCCTGAACCGGTGTAGACTGGTTCATGCAAGCAGGGCATCATCTGTGCCCTTCAAAGCATTTCCGGTGGTTTGTGGAGGTTACCCCTCCCAAGCCTGTAACACCTATGGTCAAATGGAGAGAGTGTAACACCCCTCTCCCAAAGGAAATCGTTTGTTCTGCCTTTCCGGGCTCAAGCTTTTCCAGCAACAGGAGGGCAGAAACCTGTCTGTGAGGTGGCAGCAGCTGGGGCTGCTTGGAAAACCGCAGAAGGCTGAAATGGCAGTATTGGGGTTCCTATAAGGAGCCCCCAGAGTGCATGGGATCATATAACCAATGCTTGCAAAAGCATGGGGGTATGATTTCTACATGTTTGATACTACATGTTTGATACCAAACATGCCTATGTTCGGAGTTACCATTATGTAGCTGGACATAGGTAGTGACCTATGTCCAGTACACGCGTAAAATGGTGTCCCCGCACTCACAAAGTCTCGGAAAATGGTCCTGGAGGTTGTGGGGGCACCTCTGCCCGTGCAGTGGTGCCCTCACACACCGGGACTTTGCACCCTGCCCCCAGGGCTGGAGGGCCAGCTATAGGGGTGACTTATAAGTGACCTGGTGCAGTGTAACTGGCAGTGAAAGGGTGCATGCACCTTTTCACGCCGGCTGCAATGGCAGTCCTGCAGAAGCCTTTGCATGGGCTCCCTATGGGTGGCAAAATATATGCTGCAGCCCATAGGGATCCCCTGGAATCCCAATGCCCTGAGTACCTAGGTACCATATACTAGGGACTTATAAGGGGACACCAGTGTGCCAATTGTGAGTGAAATACTGTGTTAACAGCAACCAACAACCAATTTTAGAAGGAGAGGGCATAACTACTGGGGTCCTGATTAGCAGGATACCAGTAGACACAGTTAAGCAGACTGACATCAGGCAGAAAATGGGGGTAACCATGCCAAGACAGAGGGCACTTTCCTACACCTCTGTCCATAGGAGCATCCTTCACCCTGTAGCCAGAGGAAGGGCAGGGGCAGGCAGGAGAAAGCTAGAGATGTAACCGCTCCACCGACCTTCTTCCAGATAGGTGACCAACTTCTCTGATAGAACACCTGCAGACCTCAGGCGCAGTGTGGACCTCTCAAAACTTGGGGGGGCACCAAGAAACTACAGCCATTAACTCTGGGCCACAGCTTCACAGCAGAGGTGCCCTCCTTGTTGTCTTATTTTCACTCATCCCTGTCAGTTCCCTGCTGTGATTGAGAGGGTGAAACAGGGCCTTGTAGGGATGAACCCTCTGCAAATTGGAATAAACCCCCTGCCCTCCTCCTCCTAGACGTGGCTTCATAGTGATCCAGCTGCTGTGCTGGGGAAAAGCTTGCGGGTCCAATATTATAAAAGGCTCCTTGTTTTCCATTTTTACAGATAAATACAGACAGAAACCCATTTATTTTCCTGTATGTACTTATTTTTAAATGTGGATAAAAATAGAAATCGGGATCTTTTCTGAGCAGTTCTATATGCTGTCAGGCCAATAGCCTGCAGATTGACAGGTAAGAAGGTTAACAAAATAATACGTGTAGGAGGCTGGACTGGCTTGTAGTGAGTACCAAGGGGTACTTGCACCTTGCACCAGGCCCAGTTATCCCTTATTAGTGTATAGGGTGTCTAGCAGCTTAGGCTGATAGATAATGGTAGCTTAGCAGAGCAGCTTAGGCTGAACTAGGAGACGTGTGAAGCTACTACAGTACCACTTAGTGTCATATGCACAATATCATAAGAAAACACAATACACAGTTATACTAAAAATAAAGGTACTTTATTTTTATGACAATATGCCAAAGTATCTTAGAGTGTACCCTCAGTGAGAGGATAGGAAATATACACAAGATATATATACACAATAGCAAAAATATGCAGTATAGTCTTAGAAAACAGTGCAAACAATGTATAGTTACAATAGGATGCACTGGGGAAACATAGGGATAGGGGCAACACAAACCATATACTCCAGAAGTGGAATGCGAACCACGAATGGACCCCAAACCTATGTGACCTTGTAGAGGGTCGCTGGGACTATTAGAAAATAGTGAGAGTTAGCAAAATAACCCACCCCAAGACCCTGAAAAGTGAGTGCAAAGTGCACCAAAGTTCCCCTAAGGACAAAATAGTCGTGTTAGAGGGAGAATGCAAGGAAAACACAAATCAGCAATGCAACAACGATGGATTCCTGACTGAGGGTACCTGTGGAACAAGGGGACCAAGTCCAAAAGTCACAAGCAGCTCGGAGATGGGCAGATGCCCAAGAAATGCCAGCGGTTGGTGCAAAGAAGCTCTTACTAGGCTGAAGAACTGTGAATACTGCAGGAACGACAAGGGCTAGAGACTTCCCCTTTGGAGGATGGATCCCCCACGCCTTGGAGAGTCGTGCAGAAGTGTTTTCCTGCCGGATGGACGCCAACAAGCCTTGCTACACGCAAATCGTGCGTTTGGCGTTTTTGGACGCTGCTGGGGCCCAGGAGGGACCAGGAGGTCGCAAATTGGACCTGCAGAGAGAGGGGACGTCGAGCAAGACAAAGAGCCCTCACTGAAGCAGGTAGCACCCGGAGAAGTGCCAGAAACAGGCACTACGAGGATGCGTGAAACGGTGCTCGCCGAAGTTGCACAAAGGAGTCCCACGTCGCCGGAGACCAACTTAGAAAGTCGTGCAATGCAGGTTAGAGTGCCGTGGACCCAGGCTTGGCTGTGCACGAAGGATTTCCGCCGGAAGTGCACAGGGGCCGGAGTAGCTTGCAAAGTCGCGGTTCCCAGCAATGCAGCCCAGCGAGGTGAGGCAAGGACTTACCTCCACCAAACTTGGGCTGAAGAGTCACTGGACTGTGGGGGTCACTTGGACGGTGTCGCTGGATTCGAGGGACCTCGCTCGTCGTGCTGAGAGGAGACCCAAGGGACCGGAGATGCAGCTTTTTGGTGCCTGCGGTTGCAGGGGGAAGATTCCGTCGACCCACGGGAGATTTCTTCGGAGCTTCTGGTGCAGAGAGGAGGCAGACTACCCCCACAGCATGCACAAGCAGGAAAACAGTCGAGAAGGCGGCAGGATCAGCGTTACAGAGTTGCAGTAGTCGTCTTTGCTACTATGTTGCAGGTTTGCAGGCTTCCAGCGCGGTCAGCGGTCGATTCCTTATCAGAAGGTGAAGAGGGAGATGCAGAGGAACTCGGCTGAGCTCATGCATTCGTTATCTAAAGTTTCCCCAGAGACAGAGACCCTAAATAGCCAGAAAAGAGGGTTTGGCTACCTAGGAGAGAGGAAAGGCTACTAACACCTGAAGGAGCCTATCACAAGGAGTCTCTGACGTCACCTGGTGGCACTGGCCACTCAGAGCAGTCCAGTGTGCCAGCAGCACCTCTGTTTCCAAGATGGCAGAGGTCTGGAGCACACTGGAGGAGCTCTGGACACCTCCCAGGGGAGGTGCAGGTCAGGGGAGTGGTCACTCCCCTTTCCTTTGTCCAGTTTCGCGCCAGAGCAGGGGCTAAGGGGTCCCTGAACCGGTGTAGACTGGCTTATGCAGAATTGGGCACATCTGTGCCCAACAAAGCATTTCCAGAGGCTGGGGGAGGCTACTCCTCCCCTGCCTTCACACCATTTTCCAAAGGGAGAGGGTGTCACACCCTCTCTCAGAGGAAGTTCTTTGTTCTGCCATCCTGGGCCAGGCCTGGCTGGACCCCAGGAGGGCAGCTGCCTGTCTGAGGGGTTGGCAGCAGCAGCAGCTGCAGAGAAACCCCAGGAAGGGCAGTCTGGCAGTACCAGGGTCTGTGCTACAGACCACTGGGATCATGGAATTGTACCAACAACGCCAGGATGGCATAGAGGGGGCAATTCCATGATCATAGACATGTTACATGGCCATATTCGGAGTTACCATGGTGAAGCTACATATAGGTAGTGACCTATATGTAGTGCACGCGTGTAATGGTTTCCCCGCACTCACAAAGTTCAGTGAATTGGCTCTGAACCATGTGGGGGCACCTTGGCTAGTGCCAGGGTGCCCTCACACTAAGTAACTTTGCACCTAACCTTTACCAGGTAAAGGTTAGACATATAGGTGACTTATAAGTTACTTAAGTGCAGTGTAAAATGGCTGTGAAATAACGTGGACGTTATTTCACTCAGGCTGCAGTGGCAGGCCTGTGTAAGAATTGTCAGAGCTCCCTATGGGTGGCAAAAGAAATGCTGCAGCCCATAGGGATCTCCTGGAACCCCAATACCCTGGGTACCTCAGTACCATATACTAGGGAATTATAAGGGTGTTCCAGTAAGCCAATGTAAATTGGTAAAATTGGTCACTAGCCTGTTAGTGACAATTTGAAAGTAATGAGAGAGCATAACCACTGAGGTTCTGGTTAGCAGAGCCTCAGTGAGACAGTTAGGCACCACACAGGGAACATATACATGCACGCCTATGAGCACTGGGGCCCTGTGTGACAGGGTCCCAGTGACACATACATATAGGCCACAAACCTATGAGCACTGGGGTCCTGACAAGCAGGATCCCAGTGACACATAACAAACATACTGAAAACATAGTGTTTTCACTATGAGCACTGAGGCCTGGCTATCAGGATCCCAGTGAGACAGTGAAAACAGTGACAAACACCCTGACATACACTCACAAACAGGCCAAAAGTGGGGGTAACAAGGCTAGAAAGAGGCTACCTTCTCACACAACCCCCCCCCAAACGAAGGACAATAAGGCTAACCTTGGCCAGTTGAGACTTTATTGTCTAAGTGGTGATAAGTAGAGAGTAGCTCTGCAATAGACTGGTTACTCCCTTTATCATCCACTATATGGTTACTTCCCTGTGGGGATGTAAACCACCCTGTTTGAAGTTTTTTAGCTAAGCAACAATGTGAAGATGTATTTTCAGAGTTTCTATCAGTAAGTTTTAGTTTAGAGCAGTGGGAATTATCCACTGAACCTATTTGTAATGATGGAAATGCCAGACAGGGATGCTGTCTCAGTAAAGCCATAGCTGGGCAAAAACTTTGTCCATTTGGCTGGAAGAGGGAACAGGGATGCTGTTTCTCTTGAGTTGGAGCAGGGCAGGGATGCTGTCCTATGAGCTCCACACTAGGGCAGGGATGCTGTCCTAAGTGTTGTGAGGCAGTACAGGGTTTCTGCACTAAAGTTTCTCTGGGAGGGTTGGAGGGATGCTCCATGTTAACTAAAATGGTGCTCTTTTTGTCACCAATGTTAGTTATCCCACAGAGAGGTACTTCTACCTCAGGGAGTCCAGCTATGCCAGCTGATGATTCCCTTGGAACAGGTGCCACCCCAGGAGAGGTTTCTCCCACCACAGGAATGGTATCCTGAATGGTAGGGTGGTTAGGGGATACTGTGATACCCTTTTTACCTGTTGATGGAGAGGGATCCTGAGTTTTCAGGCCTTCTCTCCTTTGCTTTTTCATTTCGGTAGAAATGAGAGGGAACAATTCCTCAGGGATGCCCAGCATGGCTGCATGGGCATAAAACTCTACATCAGCCCAACCTGAGGCCTCTAGGTCATTACCTAAGAGACAGTCTACAGGTAAGCTAGGTGATACCACCACCTGCTTAGGGCCAGTAACTCCACCCCAACTAAACTGAATTATAGCTAAGGGAAGAAACTTAGTGGAGTTATGGACATCAATAATCTTATACTGTTGTCCAACGATGTGTTGTTCAGGAGGCACTAGGTTTTCAGTCACCAAAGTGAAACTGGCACCTGTGTCCCTGTAGGCCAAGGCCTCAACACCATTTATTGAAACTGTCTGCCTGTACTTATCCATTGTAAGGGGACAAGCAGCCAGTGTGGCAAGGCCAATGCCACTAGGTGTGACAGAAACTGTCTTGGGACTGATTACATCAGTTTCCACTATGGACCCATAAGTGAACCCAACTACACCCTTTGCTTGACTGTTGCCAGCAGTCCCACCACTAGTACCACTACTGCTAGGGGCACTAGAGCTTGATGTATTAGTGGTGGTAGGTTCAGGGGGTTTACCTGGACAGGACTTATCCCCTGGCCTATGGCCTCTATTTTTACACACAAAGCACCAAGGCTTTTTAATGTGTGCAGGTTGGGAAGAAGAGGAAGAATTTGTTTTATCCCCACCCTCTGAAGAGTGTTTAAGATTTGAAGTGGGATCTTTGGTTTTACCCTTATCCCCATGCTTATCTTGAGATTTTTCACCATCTTTCTTCTTATTGCCATCTTTGTCACCCCCTGTATGAACTTTTCTGTTCACCCTTGTTCTGACCCATTTGTCTGCCTTCTTTCCCAATTCTTGGGGAGAGGTCAGATCAGAGTCTACCAGGTACTGGTGCAACAAATCAGACACACAATTATTAAGTATATGCTCTCTCAGGATTGTGTTATACAGGCTTTCATAATCAGTAACTTTACTGCCATGTAACCACCCCTCCAAGGCCTTCACTGAATGGTCAATGAAATCAACCCAGTCTTGTGAAGACTCCTTTTTGGTCTCTCTGAACTTTATCCTGTACTGTTCAGTGGTTAAGCCATAACCATCCAGGAGTGCATTCTTAAGAACTTGGAAATTATTGGCATCATTTTCTTTCACTGTAAGGAGCCTATCCCTACCTTTTCCACTAAATGATAGCCATAGGATAGCAGCCCACTGCCTTTGAGGGACATCCTGTACAGCACAGGCCCTCTCAAGTGCAGTAAACCACTTGTTAATGTCATCCCCCTCCTTGTAAGGGGGAACTATCTTATGCAGATTCCTGGAATCATGCTCTTTTGCAGGATGACTATGGGGAATACTGCTGCTGCCACCATGGGTATCTAAACCCATTTTCTGTCTTTCCCTCTCTATTTCTAAAGACTGTCTATCCAAATCCAGCTGTTGCTTCTTGAGCTTCAGTCTGGTTTGCTCCACTCTCAATCTATTGAGCTCCCTTTCCAACAATCTGTCATCAGGGTGGGTGGGAGGGACATTTCTAGATACAGAGGTATGATGGGAATGAACAGAAGGAGACCTGTCCCTTACAGAGGGCACCCTAACAGCTTGGCTACCAGTATAATGTGAGAGCACATCATCAGTATGATGTGATTCAACCTCTGTACCAACTATGCTAGACTGTCTAGTAATGGGCAGGCTAAGAAGTTTCTTTCCTGAACCTTTCCCTGGGGGAGTCCCTGGATCAGATTGAGAACCATTAGCTACTTTTTCTACAGATTGGGCACTTATGGCCTTATCCTGTACTCTAAGCATATTAATTAACAGTTCTAAGGAAGGATTCTTCCCTACACTCAAACCTCTCTCTATGCAGAGACTCCTTGCTCCTTTCCAGCTAAGGTGATCATATGCAAGTTTGGACAGTTCAACTTTTTGGCCTGTGCCAGACATTTTTAGAGAGAGTTAAAGTGATAGACAAAAGAGAAAAAAAGTTTTCAGAACTTTTTTTGGAAAGACAGAAAAAAACTTTTTAAACTTTTAAGAACTTTTTGAAAGTTTTAGAAGTACTTTTCAGCACTTAGAAAAGAGTGAAAAGAGGAAATGCAAAACTTTTTGTCTATGTGTATATACACTGACCTTGTTTTGTATATTTTTCTCTTATGAAAAGTACAATGACAAGAGTGGTAAGTAGTCTCAAAGCACTTATCCCACCACTGCACAACCAATGTAGGAGGCTGGACTGGCTTGTAGTGAGTACCAAGGGGTACTTGCACCTTGCACCAGGCCCAGTTATCCCTTATTAGTGTATAGGGTGTCTAGCAGCTTAGGCTGATAGATAATGGTAGCTTAGCAGAGCAGCTTAGGCTGAACTAGGAGACGTGTGAAGCTACTACAGTACCACTTAGTGTCATATGCACAATATCATAAGAAAACACAATACACAGTTATACTAAAAATAAAGGTACTTTATTTTTATGACAATATGCCAAAGTATCTTAGAGTGTACCCTCAGTGAGAGGATAGGAAATATACACAAGATATATATACACAATAGCAAAAATATGCAGTATAGTCTTAGAAAACAGTGCAAACAATGTATAGTTACAATAGGATGCACTGGGGAAACATAGGGATAGGGGCAACACAAACCATATACTCCAGAAGTGGAATGCGAACCACGAATGGACCCCAAACCTATGTGACCTTGTAGAGGGTCGCTGGGACTATTAGAAAATAGTGAGAGTTAGCAAAATAACCCACCCCAAGACCCTGAAAAGTGAGTGCAAAGTGCACCAAAGTTCCCCTAAGGACAAAATAGTCGTGTTAGAGGGAGAATGCAAGGAAAACACAAATCAGCAATGCAACAACGATGGATTCCTGACTGAGGGTACCTGTGGAACAAGGGGACCAAGTCCAAAAGTCACAAGCAGCTCGGAGATGGGCAGATGCCCAAGAAATGCCAGCGGTTGGTGCAAAGAAGCTCTTACTAGGCTGAAGAACTGTGAATACTGCAGGAACGACAAGGGCTAGAGACTTCCCCTTTGGAGGATGGATCCCCCACGCCTTGGAGAGTCGTGCAGAAGTGTTTTCCTGCCGGATGGACGCCAACAAGCCTTGCTACACGCAAATCGTGCGTTTGGCGTTTTTGGACGCTGCTGGGGCCCAGGAGGGACCAGGAGGTCGCAAATTGGACCTGCAGAGAGAGGGGACGTCGAGCAAGACAAAGAGCCCTCACTGAAGCAGGTAGCACCCGGAGAAGTGCCAGAAACAGGCACTACGAGGATGCGTGAAACGGTGCTCGCCGAAGTTGCACAAAGGAGTCCCACGTCGCCGGAGACCAACTTAGAAAGTCGTGCAATGCAGGTTAGAGTGCCGTGGACCCAGGCTTGGCTGTGCACGAAGGATTTCCGCCGGAAGTGCACAGGGGCCGGAGTAGCTTGCAAAGTCGCGGTTCCCAGCAATGCAGCCCAGCGAGGTGAGGCAAGGACTTACCTCCACCAAACTTGGGCTGAAGAGTCACTGGACTGTGGGGGTCACTTGGACGGTGTCGCTGGATTCGAGGGACCTCGCTCGTCGTGCTGAGAGGAGACCCAAGGGACCGGAGATGCAGCTTTTTGGTGCCTGCGGTTGCAGGGGGAAGATTCCGTCGACCCACGGGAGATTTCTTCGGAGCTTCTGGTGCAGAGAGGAGGCAGACTACCCCCACAGCATGCACAAGCAGGAAAACAGTCGAGAAGGCGGCAGGATCAGCGTTACAGAGTTGCAGTAGTCGTCTTTGCTACTATGTTGCAGGTTTGCAGGCTTCCAGCGCGGTCAGCGGTCGATTCCTTATCAGAAGGTGAAGAGGGAGATGCAGAGGAACTCGGCTGAGCTCATGCATTCGTTATCTAAAGTTTCCCCAGAGACAGAGACCCTAAATAGCCAGAAAAGAGGGTTTGGCTACCTAGGAGAGAGGAAAGGCTACTAACACCTGAAGGAGCCTATCACAAGGAGTCTCTGACGTCACCTGGTGGCACTGGCCACTCAGAGCAGTCCAGTGTGCCAGCAGCACCTCTGTTTCCAAGATGGCAGAGGTCTGGAGCACACTGGAGGAGCTCTGGACACCTCCCAGGGGAGGTGCAGGTCAGGGGAGTGGTCACTCCCCTTTCCTTTGTCCAGTTTCGCGCCAGAGCAGGGGCTAAGGGGTCCCTGAACCGGTGTAGACTGGCTTATGCAGAATTGGGCACATCTGTGCCCAACAAAGCATTTCCAGAGGCTGGGGGAGGCTACTCCTCCCCTGCCTTCACACCATTTTCCAAAGGGAGAGGGTGTCACACCCTCTCTCAGAGGAAGTTCTTTGTTCTGCCATCCTGGGCCAGGCCTGGCTGGACCCCAGGAGGGCAGCTGCCTGTCTGAGGGGTTGGCAGCAGCAGCAGCTGCAGAGAAACCCCAGGAAGGGCAGTCTGGCAGTACCAGGGTCTGTGCTACAGACCACTGGGATCATGGAATTGTACCAACAACGCCAGGATGGCATAGAGGGGGCAATTCCATGATCATAGACATGTTACATGGCCATATTCGGAGTTACCATGGTGAAGCTACATATAGGTAGTGACCTATATGTAGTGCACGCGTGTAATGGTTTCCCCGCACTCACAAAGTTCAGTGAATTGGCTCTGAACCATGTGGGGGCACCTTGGCTAGTGCCAGGGTGCCCTCACACTAAGTAACTTTGCACCTAACCTTTACCAGGTAAAGGTTAGACATATAGGTGACTTATAAGTTACTTAAGTGCAGTGTAAAATGGCTGTGAAATAACGTGGACGTTATTTCACTCAGGCTGCAGTGGCAGGCCTGTGTAAGAATTGTCAGAGCTCCCTATGGGTGGCAAAAGAAATGCTGCAGCCCATAGGGATCTCCTGGAACCCCAATACCCTGGGTACCTCAGTACCATATACTAGGGAATTATAAGGGTGTTCCAGTAAGCCAATGTAAATTGGTAAAATTGGTCACTAGCCTGTTAGTGACAATTTGAAAGTAATGAGAGAGCATAACCACTGAGGTTCTGGTTAGCAGAGCCTCAGTGAGACAGTTAGGCACCACACAGGGAACATATACATGCACGCCTATGAGCACTGGGGCCCTGTGTGACAGGGTCCCAGTGACACATACATATAGGCCACAAACCTATGAGCACTGGGGTCCTGACAAGCAGGATCCCAGTGACACATAACAAACATACTGAAAACATAGTGTTTTCACTATGAGCACTGAGGCCTGGCTATCAGGATCCCAGTGAGACAGTGAAAACAGTGACAAACACCCTGACATACACTCACAAACAGGCCAAAAGTGGGGGTAACAAGGCTAGAAAGAGGCTACCTTCTCACAATACGTTATAATGATGATGCTTAAAGAGCAGAATATATGCATCAGATTGACGCTAGAAGTTTCATATTTTCTTAAAAGTGTATTGATTTATCATTTACGGGTCTTAATATCATTGAAAACTGGTAGACATTCAAATTAGATTGTATGTTTTTCAGTTAAATAAATATGGAAATATATCAGATTCAGCTTAATTTTTCACAAAAGAACCTAAAATAAATACGGATAAATACAGATAAAATTAGCAAAAAATAAATATTGATAAATACCGACAGAAATGTAAAAAAAAACACACTGTAAAACCGGGAACCCTAATTATAACCCAGTATCTTGTCCCACAAAAACAAATAGAGTTCAATATGTGTTCCAACCTTCCTGAATATCGCCCACCAAGCTTCGAAGTAATTCTCTGCCCTCCTTCCAAGCCCCTATCTGCTCCAGGCCTCTTGGGGGGCCGGGCTCTGTTTTTGACCCTGAAAACAGAACTATTCAGGGATGGACCAGGAAGGTTTGGTGGCAAATCTTTCCTGAGGAACACATAAAGGTGTGGGATGGAGGACTTGCAGAAGTCTCAGCCACTGACAGCCGTAGGGCGCCACACTCCAGCCCACCATGTGCCCCCCCAGCATGCCACATCCGATAAGGACAGCCATCCCCCCAATCACCCCTGGCCATGGTGGCCTCGGTGAGGCTTGCCTTGTATCTCGCAGCTGCTGGCTCTGATTGGTAAGAAAGTGTGATTGACAGGAAAGACATGGGTGTAGGTGCCCCTTTGTTACATACTCACCTGACTTTAGGAAGGCAGTAGGTAAAAATCCCAAACTTTTCCAACCATCATAGTAAGAAAAGTGTAAGCATACCATTGATTCTTTCAGACTAGATCATCTATGAACTGCTTATGCCCTCCTGGTAGCACTTCGTATTCCAAGTTCATGGAGTAAGTTTTTACTCCGTGTCTTACATTGGGAGAGGCAGACAATGAACTCTATAAGTACGGTCTCTAACAACTGTGCACAACTTTTCAATAGAGACAGATGGGTTTCCAGAGAGACAATTATAGCAGATGGAGTCAAAACTGGTGTCCATTTCAACAGAGCACGCGTGGCTCATGCCTGATAAACAGGCCCCAGGTACTACAAGGGTCAAAACACCATTGGTTCAGATAAAAAAAATGGGGGTAACTGGGTAAAAAGATGGAGTTCCTTACAAGTTCATTTTGATAATAGTAAAGGCACGGATGTATGGAAAGTCCAATTTCATATTTTGTAAATGTTTTAATAAAGTGATTTTCAACTTGAGGCAATTTGTGATCAAATTAGAAGTGAGGAGTAAACTTTTTGTCAGTCCACACTCCCCCAAACCATGATGACCTAGGTGACGGTGAAATCCAGCGCCTAGAGACTGTATAAAACTTTCATCCTTCCAGAAAATCTACACATGTACCCATCCACCCTCACCGCTTCCCTCCGTCCCATCCATTCTGCCAGGTATCACATCTGACGGGACAGCATGTACCCAAGCCTGTGGTGCACCTCACCACTAAATAGATCCCATATTTACGGGCTCGTATAACAAGTCAGCACAGTTAGTGATGACAGCTACAAAAGTGATGTCAATGGTGACTACATCAGAATAGGAAAGAAATAGGTGTGTGGTAAAGGGTTTACATGTTATATCTTCTAACTTCCTTTCTTATATGCTGTCCAACCACTGTACATCTTGGTCCACCCTTGAGATCCATCAGTCCTTCTGTCTCCCCTCTCTCTGACATAGTTCTCCAGTAATGATTTGTATATGTTCAGTGTTGGACTGGCCTTTCGGGCAGCCTGGCACAGCCAGATGAGCCAGCTTAAGAGAGCGAGTGGGTGGGCAGTGTGTTTTTGGCCGCATGCCAGTCACTGGCCCTTTCAAGCTGCCCTACTGGCACTGCCAGGCTGCCCCGAAGACCAGGCAGGTAGTGTGTGTTGCTGGTATTCTATCAGTCAGGTGTGCTTTCACACTGGTCCTCCCTTCCTCATCATGCGTATAAAGATGGTGGTTCTGGAGACCATCCATTTAGACATGAGCCCCCTGGGTTGGGACCCAGAGTTGTCTGTAGATCACTTCCTTCGATGTCTTGGTCGTTCCATTCCTTCGGTAAGTTACAGAATATTTAGGTCTTTCCAATGCCTAACATTTTTTAGGATTCAAGAGCTTAGTAGCTGGTTCTGTCAGAGTAAAAGCACAAAGAGGAACAATACAAAGTTTTTACACAAACTGTTATAAAACCCCTAGGTAGAGGATGAAGTTGCATTACAAAGATGGAGAGAAATCAGGGGTTATGACTGTCAGAGAGCTGCAGCAATGAAGATCAAAGTTCAAAGTTCAATGGCCAGCTTATTCCAATGGAGAAGATTGAAGATAAACTGTGGCACAAAAGTAATCACCAGCCACTCCCTCTCCATCAGGTCCATGAATTCTACAGTGCCCTCCTCCCCCACGCCATTCTCTACACCCCCTGCATCAGCTGGGGGGACAACATTCACTGTGGACCCCACCACGAGCTGACAAATCCGATCCTGAAGGATCACCACTCTGTTCTTTCTGAGCCCCCTCACGCCCCCCTGCGGGTAAGGCTTAGCCCCTAGTTCATCCAAGAGAGGAAAGGCCTTTCTGACATTAGCATTTCAGTAGGGCCAGATAACTGCTGCCTGCTCCCCAAAGGCAGTTGCCTTGCTCACACTGGAGGCTGCTGTACTCAGAGCTTGCAATAATTAATGAAATAAAAAACAGTGGGGGTCATTCTGACCCCCGCGGGCGGCGGGAGCCGTCTGCCTGGAGGGAGCCGCCAAATGGCCGCTCCGCGGTCGAAAGACCGCGGAGGCCATTCTGGCTTTCCCGCTGGGCTGGCGGGCGACCGCCAGAAGGCCGCCCGCTAGCCCAGCGGGAAACCCCTCCCCACGAGGAAGCCAGCTCCGAATGGAGCCGGCGGAGTGGGTATGTGCGACGGGTGCAGTGGCACCCGTCGCGTATTTCAGTGTCTGCAAAGCAGACACTGAAATACAAAGTGGGGCCCTCTTATGGGGGCCCCTGCAGTGCCCATGCCATTGGCATGGGCACTGCAGGGGCCCCCAGGGGCCCCACAACACCCCATACCGCCATCCTGTTCCTGGCGGGCGACCCGCCAGGAACAGGATGGCGGTATGGGGTGTCAGAATCCCCATGGCGGCGCAGCAAGCTGCGCCGCCATTGAGGATTCTGCAGGACAGCGGAAAACCGGCGGGAGACCGCCGGTTTTCCTGTTCTGACCGCGGCTGAACCGCCGCGGTCAGAATGTCCTGAGGAGCACCGCCAGCCTGTTGGCGGTGCTCCCGCATCCCCGGCCCTGGCGGTCAACGACCCCCAGTGTATTTTATCAGTGAAGATGCATCACAATATCACAAAACAGCTCGCGCTATCAGAGGAAGGGCGCTCCACTGGGTCCACCTGCTGGATGCCAGGCCTATTGATTTCCAAAGTAATATTTCTGATGGGCATTCATCCATATTGACTGTGATAACTTTGTGTTACACGTCATCTGCTACAAAGAACCCCCACGTCCCATAGCTAGTGGTTCCTAATTGAACACAGTTACTACTGGAGAGTCATGGGGACTATTCTGCCCTGACTTGTCACTGTGCTCACGTTATCTAGAGTCCTTGGCCAACAGACCATGTTGCCTTAAAGGCACGAAGAGCTCTTTGTTAATAAACAACAACTAGAGAGAGAAGTGGACACCCGATAAACAATTCCACGGTTGGGGTAGAGCGGCTTGTTGTTAAGGCAACGTAAACCGATGACTGGCATGAAGACTGATGCCTCAGAAGTTTAAAGTATGGCAGAGGCAGAAAATGTTGCCCTGCTTCACTTTACTCCAGTCCCAAGCAATTAGAGAGTTTGCTGCATCAACCCAAAGAGCCTACACTTCATTGGCCAATGGAGAAAGGCTGCTACCCCTTGACCCTACTCTTCAGCCCATCACCCATGTTACTAAACCCTTAGCCTTAGAGACCAAACTCCATAAATCAGCCTCCAGGAAGCCTGCTTGGCAGAAGTTGAGCATAGGAGGGAATTAGGAGGGGACACCAACATCTTGAGGAGCAGAAACTAGCTGTATAGGACCTGATGTAGCAGGCTCAGCGTAGAGGAAGGGGCAGGAAAGGGCTGCAGAGGACCATAGAGCATCGACAAGGGTGGGTGAAGCTTCCCCGGCCACTGGCCCATTGGCAGGAATCCACTTCCACACTAGAGTATACCACCTTGAATCGCTTCATTCTCTCCTCGGGCATCATTTGTATGTGTCCTTGCTGCATTGGCTAGTGCTCCTTTATATTGCTGAGCCAGGCTTGTTATACAAATACCAATATATATATATACACATACACCTATAAAAAGTCATGTTTACTGAGGAAAGTCAAAGAAAGAGGTCATAAAATATAGAAGCAAATATTGACTTAGCATGATGCCAGGGCACCACTCAGAAGAAGGTCACCAATAATTCTCAAGTATCTAGTGGGAGGTTAGACCAAAGCTATCGATGTGTCAGCTTGGTTTGAAAGCTTTGACTTGGTCTGAAAGGTCGGAAAAGCCTGCTTACTCTCTTGGAGTGGGAATAATGCTATTATGGAGCTCGCTGGAGGGTAGATAAATGTGCAGGAGAACATGAAAGAAGCCACAGTAAGGAGATGTTGTCAGACCCCCTCCAAGTACTTAATGAACCTTAAGAAAACCCAGAAGAAAGCATAATTCACTTTGGAAACCCTTGTGAATGGAGTGCTGGTGAATCTGAAGGGATATGTGACTAGAACACACACCTGTGTGCTGTTTAAGCTCTTGTTCATGATAACATCTTGGATTCTTACCCTTCAGATTTGCTTCAGCACTTGCCTAACTCTCAGATGATGGATCCTTGTCTGCTAGCATTCTCTACAGACCACTGGATAATTAACAGACTTTCCTAAACAGCCCTCCCACGCCCATCCACAAATCCAACAAATCCTCATAAGCTCAACACCTCTCAGGGACACAAGGCAGGTGAGCACCCCAGTGACCAATATGTCAAGGCCACCTGTCCATCCAGTGCGTCATGGGTCAGTGGCCCGCCTGACCAACAAGAGAATGGACTCTGTGTGCCTTTGACTGTTCCTAGGTGCCCTGAACATCCCCTGACCTTGCGGAGAAAGTACCAGTGGGGACCTCTGTGTTAGCCATGGTGTCTCTGGGAGTGTGGTCAAAGGGCCCACAAAGATGGGAACTCCACGGGAAGGGACCCATATATGAAGGCCACATGTTTAACTGTAGGAAGGCCACGGCTCCCTGTGTTCCCTCCAATGAGTTGTGGGTCAGTGGTCTGATTACACGAGGATGGATTCTGTTTTCCCTGCAGAGATCCTAGGTCCCAAAGAGAATACCTTTTATGTAAAAGGAAAGCAGTGGTAACCACTCAGGTGGGTGTGGTGTCTCTAGGAGTGTGCTCCATGCCCTTATCAAGGTCCTCTGAAATTCCCAACAATCAGACTGAAGGTGTACTCTCACTGGGAAGGCCCTTACCAGACGTTTCATGTAGGGAGGGAGCCTGTGTTGTCCTCTCAGAAGCTCATGCTGTCTCTAGGAGGGTGGGGACATACCCTGCCCAGGGTGCTTCAAAATACCCATTGGTTACATTTTTGGTGTATGGGGAAGGGCTAGATTTGTCAAATGTACATTGGATATTTTCAGTCTTATTTAGTCTTCAGTGAAAAACTGAAAATAACCAGACACAGTTGTACTTGAAGGGAAAGGATTAAGACAGTGTTTTACAGACAAACAATGAACAACTTTTTAGAGGCATCATTCAGACCTTGTATGAAGTAAGCAGACATGAATGTCTCATTTAGATGAATAGATGGACAGACAGAAGCAACCGCAGAGATTCTATGAGGGTATCAGGAGTGGATTTACACTAGTGCTTCTCAGACTGGTACATGAAAACAATATGCTGGAACTATTCAGCGCAGACCCAAGGTGGGCCTGGCTTAGCTCTGAGCCTGTGATACTGCCACAGAGTACATCATGAAGAGTAATGATAATGAGGGTATTGCACAAACACACCGACCAACTGCAGCCAAGTGGGCCAAGATATCATCAAGAATGATGCTCAACTTTCTTATATGTAGAACTTAGCAAGCCTCACAAGTTGACGACAAATAGGTTGAGGCTCTCCATGCAACAAGGTGCTAGATTCAACAAACATTGGCAAAGACAATAAGGCCCTCATTCCAACATTGACGGGCGGCGGAGGCCGCCCGTCAATGTTGCGCGTCAGGAATACCGCTCCGCGGTCCAGAGACCGCGGAGGGTATTCCAAGTTTTCCCCTGGGCTGGCGGGCGGCCGCCGAAAGGCCGCCCGCCAGCCCAGGGGAAAACGACCTTCCCACCATGAAGCCGGCTCGTAATCGAGCCGGCGGAGTGGGAAGGTGCGACGGGTGCTGTTGCACCCGTCGCGTATTTCACTGTCTGCAAGGCAGACAGTGAAATACATTTTGGGGCCCTCTTACGGGGGCCCCGCGACTCCCCCTCCCGCCATCCGGTTCCCGGCGGGAGAACCGCCAGGAACTGGATGGCGGGAGGGGGAGTCGGAATCCCCAAGCCGGCGCAGCAAGCTGCGCCGGCTTGGAGGAATCCTTGGGGGCAGCGGGAAACCGGCGGGAGACCGCCGGTTTCCCTTCTCTGACCGCGGATAAGCCTCCGCGGTCAGAATGCCCCGCGGGGCACCGCCGGCCTGTCGGCGGTGCCACCGCGTCCCGCGGCCCTGGCGGAAGTAATCCGCCAGGGTCGTAATGACCACCTAAGTCTGGTTCTTGTGTGCCAATACTAAACACAGACATTCACAAATGCTCTTCACGTGTGTTGCATGCACAATTGCTGTTTATGACATTAAAACAGAGTGTATTACCTTTGCAATGCTGGGACAAAAGTAGCAAAAGAGGATAGCTTTCAGTATGCGACGCATACAGGTGAAGCATGATGATTGAGTGTACTTTCAGATGTAAAATAGTCCCTCATGTATTCCAATGGAAAGTGGAATAACACTCCAAATAGCCAGTAGCATGAGGCAAGAGAGTAAAGCTAAATAATTAGCAACAATACATCTTCCACACAGCTGTGGTCTCAAGACACACCTCAGAATGACATGAGGAGGCAGGACATGAGCCGACCAAAACCCAGCAATGGGAGCCTGGCAGTGAAGAAGGGGCCAGTGAAACAAGAAGGTTCAGAGAGTCATGAATAGACTGTGCATGAGTAGAAACCAGCTAAGGAGTCAACAATATGAACCGAAGGCAAATTAATACTGCACAGAGAGGTGTTGAGTGAGTGAATAACCAAGGCAACAGTCTGAAAGTCCAAAAGAACTGTCCCAAAATCTGGCATCATCACTAGAAATATAGTAGATAAGATGAAAAAAGGAGAGTCGGTAGCAGAACAGCAATAAATAAAGACTACAGTGGTGACCAGGACAAACTAAAGAGTCAACTCAGGGAATATCAGTGCCACCACCAGCTCTAGGGTGATGGTTGTTGTGATAGATACGACAAAGATCAGCAAAATGGAAGGAGAAAATAGTGAACATAGGGTCAGACCTAGGAGCTCCTGAAGCTTAGCTAGCAAAAAAAATCAGAACGACTCACGGTGGAATGGGCCCTTCAGGTCTGCCGCATGTTTTAACAAACCCAAGCACGTGCTGAACCCAAGCTCTTGTGAGAAAACAGAAAAGAATGATAAAGTGAGATTTTGTAAAGTAATACTTTTCATAAAAACCTCCCCCCAACCTTGGCCTAAATGGTCTCTGCCCTTTGACCCCTCCTTTGAACCCACCACCTTCAGTCCCAACTGCTGGGAGGCAGATAGAACTAGGAAGCCAGACCTACTCCCAGGTCAGGTGACACAGTGACTGCCAATAGGGAGGTTGGAATGACATCAACAGTGTGCCTACCAAGTTACTGGGGAAGGCAAGGTCGTGGAGTGGGAATTCAGGTGGAGATAGGTAGTGAAGGAGACAACCCCGAGCCCGGACACCTCGCAAACATTGTAGGGTCCGTCAGAAATCAAAATGGTGGATACCAAACAGGGCAACCGCAAGATGTGCCTAATGGGGCAGAAGGGGCATGCTCGGGGAGGGTGGGGACCAGAGACAGGCCAAATTACAGTGACAATTGTAACTCTTTAGGTGGATCAAAAAAACTGAGCTTGTGAAGGTCGAAGTGAAAGAAAACCTCGAAGTCAACTCTGTATTTAAAAAAAACCTCATTGAATTGGAAGTGATGGAATACAAGCGGACCCATTTACCGCAGGTACAGAGGGTAGATCCCTAGCACACTCCTCACCAGAGACAGAGCCAAGGCAGATTGTAAGCGGGGCTTCCACTTTGGGGTGGTAAGAAAGGCAGACGGGGTTGCTTGCTCCAGTGGTCTGGAATCAGGGAGCTCCTGAACTGCAAGAGCTGCTTGCAAATGAAGGTGCGAACAAGACAGAATGAGGTAGGGCCCAGACACAGTGTGCCTCTGTGGACGAGCTACACAACAGGTCCAAGCACTGACTACAGAAGAACTAAATGGTGCTTTAAACGGTCTAGTTCATAGTGAGCCTGGGCTAGGATGAGGCTGGTCGTCCTACAGGACCACATGGCCTTTCCGATGCAGTCGGCTCCAAGATGGGTGCAAATCTTAAACATCTTCCCAATATGGTTGTTGCCTGAGAAGTCAGGTGGTCCGACAAAGGTGAACTGAAACCTCCTGGATCAGTGGCTGTAATCTTTAGAGGGTAGAGGTAGATGTAGTTGGACCCTTGAACCCACCAACAACTTCAGTGAGTGTGCGGTAACCTTCAAATTCCGCACCTCTTGCCTCTGTTAAACCAACAGGTTGATAGAAAACCTTTAAAAAACATTGGGAAGAGTGATGAGTGCTTGGGTGCAAGGCTAGAGCAGGAAGTGCAAACATCTACCTCCCATGCTTGCTCTTTGCTTACAGAGAAGTGCCTCGGAAAGAGAAGAACTTACACCCTCTGAATTCCTCTTTGGTCTTTCTAGGTGGTGGGCCCGCACCTTAGTCAGGGCCACTGGAATTATGTGATTGTGCGGCCGAGGTGGTATTTGCATAAGTACAGATTTGCCGCATTTCCCACATAATCCGTCATCTGATGCATAATCTGCAGATTTTAACCCCAAAAAAATGTTTGTAGCTCAAACTGTTCAAAAGTAACTAAAAACACAGGAACACATGTTGCCACTGGGAGCCTTCAAATTCTTCTATGAAAACTTTAGTTTCAGTTCAAATTGGCCGAATACCTGGGAAATGGCTCAGGACCTAGAGGATGACAGGCCAGACTTCCTGCAGGGGTCTAGTTTTCCGCAGAAGCTAGGCTGTGCGAGCTGTAAATCACGTCTTGGTAACGGTACCCAAGGGGTTTACCACCTCCATGCCAGGGCCGAACATTTTGTACTCACTTCACTTTTCCAACACAGGGAAATAAAAGACAGCTAGGCGCCCCTTCGATGAGGTGGGGTTGCGTCCTTTCCCCTCTCATCCCCAGTACTGGGCAATGCGAGCTGAGTAGGGGCTCTGGGCACAGTGATACCCTGGAGGTGGGCATAAGAGGGCTGCCACCCCCCTGCCCTTGGGTGAGGTGCAGCTGAGAAATGGAAGCCTTAGCCAAGGCCAGAGGCACAGATGACAACAGGGTTGCGCTTAGTGGGCCCAATATTAAAATAATAATTAGCCTGTTCTTAGGCAAGGCGGGTGCTGCATAGGTTACCCTCCTCTACCCCTAGGTAGGGCAAGTGGGGGGGATTGGGGGAATAAACCAGTGCTTAATTTGTGCTTGTTGTTTCCGGTGCTGAGCACCGACACTTATTTTTGAGGGCCGGGGCTTATTCTTCTGCCTCAAGCATTTGCTGAGAGCAAAAGACACATATGGGAAAGCCGGAGAAAGGGAAAAACGACACCGCCACCGCCAACTGGATGACAACTAACAATTTCAAGCTTAACTCCAACAAAACCGAGATCATCATCTTCGGCCCAACTAAACCATATGGGACGACTCCTGGTGGCCCACCGCCCTAGGTCCTGCACCCACCCCCGCAAACCATGCACGCAACCTTGGCATCATCCTGGACCCCTCCTCTCCATGACACAGCAAATCAATGCACTAACCTCCTCCTGCTTCCACACACTCCGCACTCTAAAAAAATCCTTCAAATGGATTCCCCCAGAGACCAGGAAGACAGTCACCCACGCACTCATCAGCAGCAGACTGGACTACGGTAACGCCCTCTACGCCGGCCCCACACTCAAACTCAAACTCAAACGCAACCTCCAGAGAATCCAGAACACAGCTGCACGCCTCGTCCTTGGCCTCCCCCGCCATGAACGAATCTCACCACACCTCAAATCCCCTCACTGGCTCCCCATAGACAAGAGAATCACTTTCAAGATCCTCATCCACGCACACAAATCCCTCCACAACACCAGCCCGACCTACCTCAACGAAAGAGTGAACTTCCACACTCCCACCCGCAACCTCCGATCAGCCAACCTCGCACTAGCCACAGTCCTCTGCATCCAATGCACCACCACAGGAGGCAGGGCTTTCTCTTACCTCGCCCCCAAAACCTGGAACTCCCTCCCCACCAACCTCCTCAAAACCAAAGACCTCCTGCTCTTCAGAAAAAACCTGAAGACCTGGCTGTTTGAACAGTAACCCCCCCCCACAAGCGCCTTGAGACCCTCAAGGGTGAGTAGCGCGCTCTATACATTTTTTTTTTTGATTGATTGAAAAAGCGTCACAATGAGAGAAAGCAGAAAACTGCAGGAGTGAGCTGAAGAGGCAGGGAGTGGTTTTAAATGGATTAAAGGGGCCTGAGATGGCTTCGGGATTACGGTGCCTCAGTATTCCGTGTTCGCACATTTCATTGCAGCAGCCGCGTGTTTAAGAGAAGAGCTTTGAGCACCGGCACCTTTTTATCTACAAATTAAGTACTGGAATAAACCACCCGTTATTGGAGTGCAGACCACTCCGCTTGCTGAAATGTGTTTGTGTGCAAATGATTTATTTCTATTTACTGCGCAACTGGCATCGCCATCGTGGTTTAGTAAATAACAAACTGAATAATAGAACCCTTGTATCATTCAGTAGACCACGGCATTTAAATACATACGTCATCACGCATGAACGACTTGGATGCAGTGGCGTCGTGATAAGTAAGCAATATGCAGGCATCACGTAATGAAGCATTTATATTTTTCCATTTTTTTGGGGGGGGGCTAATGTGGCACAGAATTGCCCAAAAACACTGCCAAAGTCAATAGGTCAAACACACAAAAAGCGGTGGTAGGAATGCTTTCAATGTGTCTAAGCGCTGGGGATCACTCAGGATAGCAGACTAACCCATCATTCCTTTGCCCACCATGCCACCCTGCCACTTCGGTTTGACCCAGCAATATGTAAATCAGCGATGACCCTGCTCCAATAGGAACCGTCCAGCCCAGGTCCTTCCCTGCACGAAAACACAAGCATTCCAAAACCGGTTCCCCCTTATGAAGGCTCATTAGTTTAGCATGTTTCCAGTGGAGCAGAACAAGACTGATTTGAATATAGTAGCTTTAATCCAGTGTTTTTCAAACTTTTTAATGCCGCGCCCCCTAAGTGAATAAATAAAAATCAGGGCACACCCCCTCAGAAATGTTCACAATATTCTATTAAGATGGCAATATTTAAACATAGACTTATTTAAATATTGCAGTTAAGTTCTGTGACCTTTTTAAAAATGCAATACATTGTTTTCTACTTAAAACAAAGCACACTATTCTGTATAACGCAGCTTTTGGCCAGAACCTGGCACCCCACCCCCACCCCAGGATATCTTGAGGCCACCTAGGGGGGCCTACCCCAGGCTTGAAGACCCCTGGCCTAATATAAATTGGCATGTTGAGTAAATGAGTGATGGATTGGAATGGTACCCCCACACTTAGTTCAAGCCCCTCCCATCACCTTTTGTCCCAAAGAGGAAACCTTTTGCATTGCCAAAGCCCAGGGCTGTAAGTGGGCCGGGGTCTGCCGGTGCTCGGCACAAGCAGTTCTAAAAAGCAGGTGCTGAGACGGGGCCTATCGGGCTCTCCATTCTTGTCCCCACCCTCAGGGTGAAAAAAAAATCTTTACTGCAGCAGAACCACCCCTCACTGCCATCGATGTCACTTCAAAGAGACTTGTTATAGTTCCTTCACAGTCTCCTCATCTCAGAACTGAGGCATTTTCAATATTTTATACGCAGGAGCTGTGGTTTATATATCTCATGCAACTAACAACCAGTGACAAAGCCAATACTCCTGACATGTTGTACGTGTAATGTCAGTTTTTGTATTTTATATCTAAACACAGATTTGTAGTTTATGTGATCGTAAGCCACGCCCTTAATTATATCAGTCACGCTCCTTTGGTACACCACTCTACCCCCCGTTTTTTCACCCCACATAAAGCCCTGCTAAAGCCTGTTGTTTGTTCGTTTTGATGTCTCAGTAGCCAGTGGGGTAACAGAGGCTCCACACAGAACCTGGACTGGTGGATCCGGAGGGGGGGCCCTCAATGTGTTTTGCAGGGGGGGCTCAGTTTCGTCACGCCATTGTATCAGACCAAGAGGCGTGTACCCCGTGCTGCACTTCTCTCGTTGCAAAGTCGCAAATTTATAGATATATCCAGTACTGGAGCGCGCGCAGGGGACGCTCATAGAATCCTTGTCACGCCACGCTGCCTCGTGTAATTTCCCTTTTATTTTGGGGGACCTCACGAGATTTGGGGCCACCCCTGTCACTTTTGATCTCTTTGCACAAACTGCACAAACTGTGGTCCAAGCACCAGGTAACTGTAAAGCCAGTGTCCCCGATTGCTGCAAACTGATCAGGGTGAAAAGTTAAGTTGTCAAAATTGTGGTTTTCTGTGGAGTCGGGTGTCAACCTCAAGTGTGAAGTTATATGTATATATAAACGTGAACAATTCATTGCGGGAGGATGACAAGTGTGATTCCAGAAGGTGAAAGTTTTCATCTAATCCGGATCCGACAGTCGCTTGAGGCCTCCCACATCGCTCTGCCTCCTTGTGAGCGGATGACAGCCTGGAATTGCCATGTCAGGGGCGCGCCGAGCACCGGGTCCACCCATCTGCAGAGGGGCCCTCGGCGGCGTGTTCTGTCTGTGCTCTGATGAGTCCAAGGGCGCCCCACGGTCAGTCCGGGCTGGACGTCCGCACCCAGAGCAGGGTGCTGGTGCATTCACACGGAGTGTAGGAGAGCAGCCGCCCGTGTGCGCACACTTGTGGAAGCAGTCTGCACATAACACACAGACTACATGAGGAGAGCAGCCGCCCGTGTGCGCACACTTGTGAAATCAACATGCACATAACACACAGACTACATGAGGAGAGCAGCCGCCCGTGTGCGCACACTTGTGGAAGCAGTCTGAACATAACACACAGACTACATGAGGAGAGCAGCCGCCCGTGTGCGCACACTTGTGAAATCAACATGCACATAACACACAGACTGCATGAGGAGAGCAGCCGCCCGTGTGCACAGACTTGTGAAATCAACATGCACATAACACACAGACTGCATGAGGAGAGCAGCCGCCCGTGTGCGCACACTTGTGAAATCAACAAGCACATAACACACAGACTGCATGAGGAGAGCAGCCGCCCGTGTGCACAGACTTGTGGAAGCAGTCTGCACATAACACACAGACTGCATGAGGAGAGCAGCCGCCCGTGTGCGCACACTTGTGAAATCAACATGCACATAACACACAGACTGCATGAGGAGAGCAGCCGCCCGTGTGCACAGACTTGTGGAAGCAGTCTGCACATAACACACAGACTGTATGAGGAGAGCAGCCCGCCCGTGTGCGCAGACTTGTGAAATCAACATGCACATAACACACAGACTGCATGAGGAGAGCAGCTGCCCGTGTGCACAGACTTGTGAAATCAACGTGCACATAACACACAGACTGCATGAGGAGAGCAGCCGCCCGTGTGCACAGACTTGTGGAAGCAGTCTGCACATAACACACAGACTGCATGAGGAGAGCAGCCGCCCGTGTGCACAGACTTGTGAAATCAACATGCACATAACACACAGACTGCATGAGGAGAGCAGCTGCCCGTGTGCACAGACTTGTGAAATCAACATGCACATAACACACAGACTGCATGAGGAGAGCAGCCGCCCGTGTGCACAGACTTGTGGAAGCAGTCTGCACATAACACACAGACTGCATGAGGAGAGCAGCCGCCCGTGTGCGCACACTTGTGGAAGCAGTCTGCACATAACACACAGACTGCATGAGGAGAGCAGCCGCCCGTGTGCGCACACTTGTGAAATCAACATGCACATAACACACAGACTGCATGAGGAGAGCAGCCGCCCGTGTGCGCACACTTGTGAAATCAACATGCACATAACACACAGACTGCATGAGGAGAGCAGCCGCCCGTGTGCACAGACTTGTGGAAGCAGTCTGCACATAACACACAGACTGCATGAGGAGAGCAGCCGCCCGTGTGCGCACACTTGTGAAATCAACATGCACATAACACACAGACTGCATGAGGAGAGCAGCCGCCCGTGTGCGCACACTTGTGAAATCAACATGCACATAACACACAGACTGCATGAGGAGAGCAGCCGCCCGTGTGCACAGACTTGTGGAAGCAGTCTGCACATAACACACAGACTGCATGAGGAGAGCAGCTGCCCGTGTGCACAGACTTGTGAAATCAACATGCACATAACACACAGACTGCATGAGGAGAGCAGCCGCCCGTGTGCGCACACTTGTGAAATCAACATGCACATAACACACAGACTGTATGAGGAGAGCAGCCCGCCCGTGTGCACAGACTTGTGAAATCAACATGCACATAACACACAGACTGCATGAGGAGAGCAGCCGCCCGTGTGCACAGACTTGTGAAAGCAGTCTGCACATAACACACAGACTGCATGAGGAGAGCAGCCGCCCGTGTGCGCAGACTTGTGAAAGCAGTCTGCACATAACACACAGACTGTATGAGGAGAGCTGCCCGCACGTGTGCGCAGACTTGAGAAATCAACATGCACATAACACACACACTGTATGAGGAGAGCAGCCCGCCCGTGTGCGCAGACTTGTGAAAGCAGTCTGCACATAACACAGACTGCATGAGGAGAGCAGCCGCCCGTGTGCACAGACTTGTGAAATCAACATGCACATAACACACAGACTGCATGAGGAGAGCAGCCCGCCCGTGTGCACAGACTTGTGAAATCAGCATGCACATAACACACAGACTGCATGAGGAGAGCAGCCCGCCCGTGTGCGCAGACTTGTGAAATCAACCTGCACCTACACACAGACTGTATGAGGAGAGCAGCTGCCCGTGTGCGCAGACTTGTGAAAGCAGTCTGCACATAACACACAGACTGCATGAGGAGAGCAGCCGCCCGTGTGCACAGACTTGTGAAAGCAGTCTGCACATAACACACAGACTGCATGAGGAGAGCAGCCACCCGTGTGCACAGACTTGTGAAAGCAGTCTGCACATAACACACAGACTGTATGAGGAGAGCAGCCGCCCGTGTGCACAGACTTGTGAAAGCAGTCTGCACATAACACACAGACTGTATGAGGAGAGCAGCCGCCCGTGTGCACAGACTTGTGAAATCAACATGCACATAACACACAGACTGCATGAGGAGAGCAGCCGCCCGTGTGCACAGACTTGTGAAATCAACATGCACATAACACACAGACTGTATGAGGAGAGCAGCCGCCCGTGTGCGCAGACTTGTGAAATCAACCTGCACCTACACACAGACTGTATGAGGAGAGCAGCTGCCCGTGTGCGCAGACTTGTGAAATCAACATGCACATAACACACAGACTGCATGAGGAGAGCAGCTGCCCGTGTGCACAGACTTGTGAAAGCAGTCTGCACATAACACACAGACTGTATGAGGAGAGCAGCCGCCCGTGTGCACAGACTTGTGAAAGCAGTCTGCACATAACACACAGACTGTATGAGGAGAGCAGCCGCCCGTGTGCACAGACTTGTGAAATCAACATGCACATAACACACAGACTGCATGAGGAGAGCAGCCGCCCGTGTGCGCAGACTTGTGAAATCAACATGCACATAACACACAGACTGTATGAGGAGAGCAGCCGCTCGTGTGCGCAGACTTGTGAAATCAACATGCACATAACACACAGACTGCATGAGGAGAGCAGCCGCCCGTGTGCGCAGACTTGTGAAATCAACATACACATAACACACAGACTGTATGAGGAGAGCAGCCGCCCGTGTGCACAGACTTGTGAAATCAACATGCACATAACACACAGACTGCATGAGGAGAGCAGCCGCCCGTGTGCACAGACTTGTGAAAGCAGTCTGCACATAACACACAGACTGTATGAGGAGAGCAGCCGCCCGTGTGCACAGACTTGTGAAATCAACATGCACATAACACACAGACTGTATGAGGAGAGCAGCCGCCCGTGTGCGCAGACTTGTGAAATCAACCTGCACATAACACACAGACTGTATGAGGAGAGCAGCCGCCCGTGTGCGCAGACTTGTGAAATCAACCTGCACCTACACACAGACTGTATGAGGAGAGCAGCTGCCCGTGTGCGCAGACTTGTGAAATCAACATGCACATAACACACAGACTGTATGAGGAGAGCAGCCGCCCGTGTGCGCAGACTTGTGAAATCAACCTGCACCTACACACAGACTGTATGAGGAGAGCAGCTGCCCGTGTGCGCAGACTTGTGAAATCAACATGCACATAACACACAGACTGCATGAGGAGAGCAGCCGCCCGTGTGCACAGACTTGTGAAAGCAGTCTGCACATAACACACAGACTGCATGAGGAGAGCAGCCGCCCGTGTGCACAGACTTGTGAAAGCAGTCTGCACATAACACACAGACTGCATGAGGAGAGCAGCCGCCCGTGTGCACAGACTTGTGAAAGCAGTCTGCACATAACACACAGACTGTATGAGGAGAGCAGCCGCCCGTGTGCACAGACTTGTGAAATCAACATGCACATAACACACAGACTGCATGAGGAGAGCAGCCGCCCGTGTGCACAGACTTGTGAAATCAACATGCACATAACACACAGACTGTATGAGGAGAGCAGCCGCCCGTGTGCGCAGACTTGTGAAATTAACCTGCACCTACACACAGACTGTATGAGGAGAGCAGCTGCCCGTGTGCGCAGACTTGTGAAATCAACATGCACATAACACACAGACTGCATGAGGAGAGCAGCCGCCCGTGTGCACAGACTTGTGAAAGCAGTCTGCACATAACACACAGACTGCATGAGGAGAGCAGCTGCCCGTGTGCACAGACTTGTGAAAGCAGTCTGCACATAACACACAGACTGTATGAGGAGAGCAGCCGCCCGTGTTCACAGACTTGTGAAAGCAGTCTGCACATAACACACAGACTGTATGAGGAGAGCAGCCGCCCGTGTGCACAGACTTGTGAAATCAACATGCACATAACACACAGACTGCATGAGGAGAGCAGCCGCCCGTGTGCGCAGACTTGTGAAATCAACATGCACATAACACACAGACTGTATGAGGAGAGCAGCCGCCCGTGTGCGCAGACTTGTGAAATCAACATGCACATAACACACAGACTGCATGAGGAGAGCAGCCGCCCGTGTGCGCAGACTTGTGAAATCAACATGCACATAACACACAGACTGCATGAGGAGAGCAGCCGCCCGTGTGCACAGACTTGTGAAAGCAGTCTGCACATAACACACAGACTGTATGAGGAGAGCAGCCGCCCGTGTGCACAGACTTGTGAAATCAACATGCACATAACACACAGACTGTATGAGGAGAGCAGCCGCCCGTGTGCGCAGACTTGTGAAATCAACATGCACATAACACACAGACTGTATGAGGAGAGCAGTCCGCCCGTGTGCACAGACTTGTGAAATCAACATGCACATAACACACAGACTGTATGAGGAGAGCAGCTGCCCGTGTGCGCAGACTTATGAAATCAACCTGCACCTACACACAGACTGTATGAGGAGAGCAGCCCGCCCATGTGCGCAGACTTGTGAAATCAACCTGCACCTACACACAGACTGTATGAGGAGAGCAGCCCGCCCGTGTGCGCAGACTTGTGAAAGCAACCTACACATAACACACATGGGGTCATTACAACCCTGGCGGACGGTGTTAAAGCGGCGGTAAGATCGCCAACAGGCTGGCGGTCTTTTTTTGGGAATTATGACCATGGTGGTTACCGCCATGATCATCCGCCGCTTCTCCGTTCCGCACGTCAGGGCGGAGACGACCGCTGGGCTGGAGACCTGGGTCTCCAGCCCGGCAGGCCGTGACAATACCGCTGCCGGTATTGTGACCCGGCTTACCGCCGTGGATTTCCAGCGGTAGGAACCGCCATGAAATCCATGGCGGTAAGCACTATCAGTGCCAGGAAATTCCTTCCCTGGCACTGATAGGGGTCTCCCCCACCCCCCACCCCGCCTCCCTCTCCTAAACCTCCCACCACCCCTGCCACCCCCCAAGGGTGGCAGAAACCCCCTCCCCACCCCGACCCCCGACATTACCTTACACATACACACCCGACACGCACGCAGGCACCACCAACACACATACACGCACACACACCGACACACATGCCAACATCCACACACACAGTCAGACACGCACACCCACATTCAAACATACACGCGCACATCCATACAGACATACCTACAGACATACACGCACTCATTCCCAAAACACGCAACACCCCCGCAAGCATACACGCACTCACACACCCCTCTACATACACCCACGCACACCCCCATGCATGCACATAACACCCCCCCACCCCCCTCCCCTAACGGACGATCGACTTACCTGTTCCGTCGATCCTCCGGGAGGGGACGGGAGTCATGGGGGCAGCTCCGCCGACACCACACCGGTAACAGAACACCGCCACGCAGTATCACAGGATGTGATTCGCTGGCCGGTGTTCTGTAGGTGTGGCAGTGGAGGTGGAGCAACCTCCACTTCCCCGCCGCCCGTCACTATGGCTGCTGGCGGCTCTCCGTCGGAAAAACGACGTAGAGCTGCCAACAGTCATAATACGCCGAGCGGAAAACCGCCACCACTGGTGGTCTTCAGCACGGCGGTCCATCTTGTCAAAAGACCGCCGAGGTTGTAATGACACCCACAGACTGCATGAGGAGAGCAGCCCGCCCGTGTGCGCAGACTTGTGAAAGCAGTCTGCACGTACACACGGACTGAAGGAAAGCACAGACTGTATTGAGAAATCAACCTGCACGTACACACAGACTGTATGAAAGCAGACTGTGCACGCATGTGCACACACACATAAACACACAGATTGTATAAAAACAACTCGAACACACGGAGATTATATGAAATCAACCTGCACATACACACAGGCTGTCTGAAAGCAGAATGTGCACACACACACACACACAGAGTAAGGAAAGCAGCTTGTGCACACACACAGAGTAAGGAAAGCAGCCTGTGCATGCGCACACACACACACACACATGCACGCACACACAGAGTAAGGAAAGCAGACTGTGCGCGCACACACACACACACACACACACAGAGTAAGGAAAGCAAACCGTGCGCAAGACACACACACACACACAGTAAGGAAAGCAGCTTGTGCACACACAGGCACATGCACACACACACAGAGTAAGGAAAGCAGCCCGTGCACACACACAGAGTAAGGAAAGCAGCCCGTGCAGACAGACAGAAAGTAACTAAAGAAACCTATGGACCAGCACACACTGTATGAAAACAGCATGTACATTCACAGACTGCATGCTAACAGCCTGCACATAAACCCAATCTACAGGAAAGACCTGCATATATATGCAGGCTCTCTAGGAATGGTAGACTGCACACACACAGTCAGTAAGGAATGCAGGTAGTGCCCGTGCACACATACACAGAGACACCCCCACACCCCCCACACGCACACACACAGTGTACGACAACAGCTTTCACATACATACTGACAGCACAGGAGAGGCAGTCTGCACATACATACACACTGCATTGAAAACAGCATGCACATATTCGCTGTTCGTACACAGAAAGCAGTCCCCACACACAAAGATTGTGAAGTGAAAAAGCGGAATACATACATAAAGTGTAGAGAAAGCAGCCTGAGCGTGCACAGACTGTAGGGGAAACAGCCTGCATGTACACAAAGTGTAGGAAGAAGCAGCCTGTGCATACATAAACTCAGCGGCGGCTCCTGCGCTATGGCAGAGGAGCGTGGCCCTCCACGCCAGCAGCAACAGCTGCAAAACCTTTACAAGAAAACAATAATAAACTGTGTTTATTATCATTTTCTTGTAAAGGGGCGGTGCCACTGGCTGTGACAAGCACTGAGGGGGAGTGCACAGCACTCCCTCTCAGTGCACATGTATGTTTGGCCAGCCGTCTCGATCTTGCCAATCACACAAGCGCAGTAGGCTCTCTCCAGCCTGGCACTGTGTTGCCAGGCCGGAGAGAAGAGGCACAGCCTGTGCCTGCCTCAAGTGCCCAGCAAGCAGTGGCATCGCGGCAAGGCAGGTAAGTTTGTCTAATTTTTTTTAAATTAAGGTTTAATCCCCCCCCGTCGTGCGCCACCCAGTCCCTTCAGCGCGCAGCGAGCCACGACTGCATAAAATGTAGGGGAAGCAGCCTGCACGTACCTAAACTGTAGGATGAAGTAGCCTGTGCATACATAAACCGTAGGGGAGGCAGCCTGTGGGCACATAAACTGTAGGGGAAGCAGCCTGCAGGTACATAAACCATAGGCGAAGCAGCCTGTGCGTACATTAACTGTAGGAAGAAGCTGCCTGCGCGTACATTAACTGTAGGGAAAGCAGCCTGCGTGTACATGAACTGTAGGATGAAGTAGCCTATGCATACATAAACTGTAGGGGAGGCAGCCTGCACATACATAAACTGTAGGGAAGAAGTCTGCACATACATAAACTGTAGGGGAAGCAGCCTGCGCGTACATTAACTGTAGGGGAAGCAGCCTGCATGTACATAAACTGAAGCGGAAGCAGCCTGCGCATACAATAACTGTAGGGGAAGCAGCCTGCACATACTTAAACTGTAGGATGAAGCAGCCTGCGCGTACATTAACTGTAGGGGAAGCAGCCTGTGCATACATAAACTGTAGGGGAAGCAGCCTGCCGGGACATAAACTGTAGGGAAGCAGCCTGCGCGTACATTAACTGTAGGGAAGCAGCCTGCACGTACATAAACTGAAGGAGGAAGCAGCCTGTGCCTACATAAACTGTAGGGAGAAGCTGCCTGCGCGTGCATTAACTGTAGGGAAAGCAGCCTGCGTGTACATAAACTGTAGGAGAAGCAGCCTGCGCATACATAGACTGTAGGGAAGCAGCCTACACGTACATAAACTGTAGGGAAAGCAGCTTGCAGGTACATGAACTGTAGGGAAGCACCCTGCACGTACATTAACTGTAGGGAAGCAGCCTGCGCATACATAAAAAGCAGCCTGCACGTACATAAACTGTAGGGAAAGCAGCCTGCATGTACATAAACTGTAGGGGCAGCAGCCTGCGCATACATAAAAAGCAGCCTGCATGTACATAAACTGTAGGGAAAGCAGGCTGTGTGTACATAAACTGTAGGGGAAGCAGCCTGTGCCTACATAAACTGTAGGAAGAAGCTGCCTGTGCATACATTAACTGTAAGGGAAGCAGCCTGCGCGTACATAAACTGTAGGAAGAAGCTGCCTCTGCGTACATTAACTTAGGGGAAGCAGCCTGCAGGTATATAAACTGTAGGGGAAGCAGCCTGCACATACATTAACTGTAGGGGAAGCAGCCTGCACGTATATAAACTGTAGGAAGAAGCAGCCTGCGGGTACATAAGCTGTAGGGGAAGCAGCCTACGGGTACATAAGCTGTAGGAAGAAGCTGCCTGCGCGTACGTTAACTGTAGGGGAAGCAGCCTGCACGTACATAAACTGGGGGAAGCAGCCTGCATGTACATAAACCGTAGGGGAAGCAGCCTGCGGGTACATAAACCGTAGGGGAAGCAGCCTGCAGGTATATAAACTGTAGGGGAAGCAGCCTGTGCGTATGTAAACTGTAGGAAGAAGCTGCCTGCGGGTACATAAACTGTAGGGAAAGCAGCCTGCGTGTACATGAACTGTAGGGGAAGCAGCCTGCACGTACATAAACTGTAGGGAAGCAGCCTGCAGGTACATGAACTGTAGGGAAGCAGCCTGCCATGCATAAACTGTAGGGGAAGCAGCCTGCGCGTACATTAACTGTAGGGAAAGCAGCCTGCGTGTACATAAACTGTAGGGAAAGCAGCCTGCACGTACATAAACTGTAGGGGAAGCAGCCTGCGGGTACATAAACTGTAGGAAGAAGCTGCCTGCCGGTACATAAACTGTAGGGGAAGCTGCCTGCGCGTACATAAACTGTAGGGGAAGCAGCCTGCGCGTACATTAACTGTAGGGAAAGCAGCCTGCGTGTACATAAACTGTAGGGAAAGCAGCCTGCACGTACATAAACTGTAGGGGAAGCAGCCTGCGGGTACATAAACTGTAGGAAGAAGCTGCCTGCCGGTACATAAACTGTAGGGGAAGCTGCCTGCGCGTACATAAACTGTAGGGGAAGCAGCCTGCGCGTACATAAACTGTAGGGGAACCAGCCTGTGGGTACATAAACCGTAGGGGGAGCAGCCTGCGGGTACATAAACTGTAGGGGAAGCAGCCTTTATGTATAAAAACTGCAGAGACAGCATGCGGCATGCAGTGTTCAATTTGTAAAATAATAAGTGCCAGGCCCTCGTCAGGAGGCCGCTGCGGCTTGCCCCACCCGTTGCACTTCCAGTGTTGCCAGTGACCACACCTTCACAACTGCTAAGCATCACACTCCTACAAGTCTCACAGTTCCGACTATGCCAGGCCCACACAGCTATAAGAATGGCTTGGGCGGAGGGTATTAGTTATTTTACTGTATTTCAAACTAATAAACATGTTTTTGTGCTCATCTCTAAATTAGACAAAAAGTACCACTATGTGGATGACTGTCATAAGCGCTGGTGTTGACAATTTAGGGCCTGATTTAGAGTCTGGCGGATGCAGTTACTCGATCGCATATGTGACAGATATCCGTATTACAATCCCATTATATCCTATGGGAATCATAATATAGCGGACCGGATATCCGTCACGTTTGTGACAGAGAAATCCATCCACCAAACTCTAAATCAGGCCCTAAGTGCCGGTGCCGAGCACTGGAAACCACCCGCTCAAATTAAGCACTGCATGCATGTATACAAACTGTAGTGAAAGCAGCCTGCACGTGTAGGAGGCTGGACTGGCTTGTAGTGAGTACCAAGGGGTACTTGCACCTTGCACCAGGCCCAGTTATCCCTTATTAGTGTATAGGGTGTCTAGCAGCTCAAGCTGATAGATAATGGTAGCTTAGCAGAGCAGCTTAGGCTGAACTAGGAGACGTGTGAAGCTACTACAGTACCACTTAGTGTCATATGCACAATATCATAAGAAAACACAATACACAGTTATACTAAAAATAAAGGTACTTTATTTTTATGACAATATGCCAAAGTATCTTAGAGTGTACCCTCAGTGAGAGGATAGGAAATATACACAAGATATATATACACAAGAGAAAAAATATGCCGTATAGTCTTAGAAAACAGTGCAAACAATGTATAGTTACAATAGGATGCAATGGGGAAACATAGGGATAGGGTCAACACAAACCATATACTCCAAAAGTGGAATGCGAACCACGAATGGACCCCAAACCTATGTGACCTTGTAGAGGGTCGCTGGGACTATTAGAAAATAGTGAGAGTTAGAAAAATAACCCTCCCCAAGACCCTGAAAAGTGAGTGCAAAGTGCACTAAAGTTCCCCTAAGGACAAAATAGTCGTGTTAGAGGGAAAATGCAAGGAAACCACAAATCAGCAATGCAACAACGATGGATTCCTGACTGAGGGTACCTGTGGAACAAGGGGACCAAGTCCAAAAGTCACAAGCAGCTCGGAGATGGGCAGATGCCCAAGAAATGCCAGCGGTTGGTGCAAAAAAGCTCTTACTAGGCTGAAGAACTGTGAATACTGCAGGAACGACAAGGGCTAGAGACTTCCCCTTTGGAGGATGGATCCCCCACGCCTTGGAGAGTCGTGCAGAAGTGTTTTCCCGCCGGATGGACGCCAACAAGCCTTGCTACACGCAAATCGTGCGTTTGGCGTTTTTGGACGCTGCTGGGGCCCAGGAGGGACCAGGAGGTCGCAAATTGGACCTGCAGAGAGAGGGGACGTCGAGCAAGACAAAGAGCCCTCACTGAAGCAGGTAGCACCCGGAGAAGTGCCAGAAACAGGCACTACGAGGATGCGTGAAACGGTGCTCGCCGAAGTTGCACAAAGGAGTCCCACGTCGCCGGAGACCAACTTAGAAAGTCGTGCAATGCAGGTTAGAGTGCCGTGGACCCAGGCTTGGCTGTGCACGAAGGATTTCCGCCGGAAGTGCACAGGGGCCGGAGTAGCTTGCAAAGTCGCGGTTCCCAGCAATGCAGCCCAGCGAGGTGAGGCAAGGACTTACCTCCACCAAACTTGGGCTGAAGAGTCACTGGACTGTGGGAGTCACTTGGACGGTGTCGCTGGATTCGAGGGACCTCGCTCGTCGTGCTGAGAGGAGACCCAAGGGACCGGTAATGCAGCTTTTTGGTGCCTGCGGTTGCAGGGGGAAGATTCCGTCGACCCACGGGAGATTTCTTCGGAGCTTCTGGTGCAGAGAGGAGGCAGACTACCCCCACAGCATGCACAAGCAGGAAAACAGTCGAGAAGGCGGCAGGATCAGCGTTACAGAGTTGCAGTAGTCGTCTTTGCTACTATGTTGCAGGTTTGCAGGCTTCCAGCGCGGTCAGCGGTCGTTTCCTTATCAGAAGGTGAAGAGGGAGATGCAGAGGAACTCGGCTGAGCTCATGCATTCGTTATCTAAAGTTTCCCCAGAGACAGAGACCCTAAATAGCCAGAAAAGAGGGTTTGGCTACCTAGGAGAGAGGATAGGCTACTAACACCTGAAGGAGCCTATCAGCAGGAGTCTCTGACGTCACCTGGTGGCACTGGCCACTCAGAGCAGTCCAGTGTGCCAGCAGCACCTCTGTTTCCAAGATGGCAGAGGTCTGGAGCACACTGGAGGAGCTCTGGACACCTCCCAGGGGAGGTGCAGGTCAGGGGAGTGGTCACTCCCCTTTCCTTTGTCCAGTTTCGCGCCAGAGCAGGGGCTAAGGGGTCCCTGAACCGGTGTAGACTGGCTTATGCAGAATTGGGCACCTCTGTGCCCAACAAAGCATTTCCAGAGGCTGGGGGAGGCTACTCCTCCCCTGCCTTCACACCATTTTCCAAAGGGAGAGGGTGTCACACCCTCTCTCAGAGGAAGTTCTTTGTTCTGCCATCCTGGGCCAGGCCTGGCTGGACCCCAGGAGGGCAGATGCCTGTCTGAGGGGTTGGCAGCAGCAGCAGCTGCAGTGAAACCCCAGGAAGGGCAGTTTGGCAGTACCAGGGTCTGTGCTACAGACCACTGGGATCATGGGATTGTGCCAACTATGCTAGGATGGCATAGAGGGGGCAATTCCATGATCATAGACATGTTACATGGCCATATTCGGAGTTACCATTGTGAAGCTACATATAGGTAGTGACCTATATGTAGTGCACGCGTGTAATGGTGTCCCCGCACTCACAAAGTTCAGGGAATTGGCTCTGAACAATGTGGGGGCACCTTGGCTAGTGCCAGGGTGCCCTCACACTAAGTAACTTTGCACCTAACCTTTACCAGGTAAAGGTTAGACATATAGGTGACTTATAAGTTACTTAAGTGCAGTGTAAAATGGCTGTGAAATAACGTGGACGTTATTTCACTCAGGCTGCAGTGGCAGGCCTGTGTAAGAATTGCCAGAGCTCCCTATGGGTGGCAAAAGAAATGCTGCAGCCCATAGGGATCTCCTGGAACCCCAATACCCTGGGTACCTCAGTACCATATACTAGGGAATTATAAGGGTGTTCCAGTAAGCCAATGTAAATTGGTAAAAATGGTCACTAGCCTGTTAGTGACAATTTGAAAGTAATGAGAGAGCATAACCACTGAGGTTCTGGTTAGCAGAGCCTCAGTGAGACAGTTAGGCACCACACAGGGAACATATACATGCACACCTATGAGCACTGGGGCCCTGTGTGACAGGGTCCCAGTGACACATACATATAGGCCACAAACCTATGAGCACTGGGGTCCTGACCAGCAGGATCCCAGTGACACATAACAAACATACTGAAACCATAGTGTTTTCACTATGAGCACTGAGGCCTGGCTATCAGGATCCCAGTGAGACAGTGAAAACAGTGACAAACACCCTGACATACACTCACAAACAGGCCAAAAGTGGGGGTAACAAGGCTAGAAAGAGGCTACCTTCTCACACAACCCCCCCCCAAACGAAGGACAATAAGGCTAACCTTGGCCAGTTGAGACTTTATTGTCTAAGTGGTGATAAGTAGAGAGTAGCTCTGCAATAGACTGGTTACTCCCTTTATCATCCACTATATGGTTACTTCCCTGTGGGGATGTAAACCACCCTGTTTGAAGTTTTTTAGCTAAGCAACAATGTGAAGATGTATTTTCAGAGTTTCTATCAGTAAGTTTTAGTTTAGAGCAGTGGGAATTGTCCACTGAACCTATTTGTAGTGATGGAAATGCCAGACAGGGATGCTGTCTCAGAAAAGCCATAGCTGGGCAAAAACTTTGTCCATATGGCTGGAAGAGAGAACAGGGATGCTGTTTCTCTTGGGTTGGAGCAGGGAAGGGATGCTGTCCTATCAGCTCCACACTAGGGCAGGGATGCTGTCCTAAGTGTTGTGAGGCAGTGCAGAGTTTCTGCACTAAAGTTTCTCTGGGAGGGTTGGAGGGATGCTCCATGTTAACTAAAATGGTGCTCTTTTTCTCACCAATGTTAGTTATCCCACAGAGAGGTACTTCCACCTCAGGGAGTCCAGCTTTGCCAGCTGATGATTCCCTTGGAACAGGTGCCACCCCAGGAGAGGTTTCTCCCACCACAGGAATAGTATCCTGAATGGTAGGGTGGTTAGGGGATACTGTGATACCCTTTTTACCTGTTGATGGAGAGGGATCCTGAGTTTTCAGGCCTTCTCTCCTTTGCTTTTTCATTTCACTTGAAATGAGAGGGAACAATTCCTCAGGGATGCCCAGCATGGCTGCATGGGCATAAAACTCTACATCAGCCCAACCTGAGGCCTCTAGGTCATTACCTAAGAGACAGTCTACAGGTAAGCTAGGTGATACCACCACCTGCTTAGGGCCAGTAACTCCACCCCAACTAAACTGAATTATAGCTAAGGGAAGAAACTTAGTGGAGTTATGGACATCAATAATCTTATACTGTTGTCCAATGATGTGTTGTTCAGGAGGCACTAGGTTTTCAGTCACCAAAGTGAAACTGGCACCTGTGTCCCTGTAGGCCAAGGCCTCAACACCATTTATTGAAACTGTCTGCCTGTACTTATCCATTGTAAGGGGACAAGCAGCCAGTGTGGCAAGGCCAATGCCACTAGGTGTGACAGAAACTGTCTTGGGACTGATTACATCAGTTTCCACTATGGACCCATAAGTGAACCCAACTACACCCTTTGCTTGACTGTTGCCAGCAGTCCCACCACTAGTACCACTACTGCTAGGGGCACTAGAGCTTGATGTATTAGTGGTGGTAGGCTCAGGGGGTTTACCTGGACAGGACTTATCCCCTGGCCTATGGCCTCTATTTTTACACACAAAGCACCAAGGCTTTTTAATGTGTGCAGGTTGGGAAGAAGAGGAAGAATTTGTTTTATCCCCACCCTCTGAAGAGTGTTTAAGATTTGAAGTGGGATCTTTGGTTTTACCCTTATCCCCATGCTTATCTTGAGATTTTTCACCATCTTTCTTCTTATTGCCATCTTTGTCACCCCCTGTATGAACTTTTCTGTTCACCCTTGTTCTGACCCATTTGTCTGCCTTCTTTCCCAATTCTTGGGGAGAGGTCAGATCAGAGTCTACCAGGTACTGGTGCAACAAATCAGACACACAATTATTAAGTATATGCTCTCTCAGGATTGTGTTATACAGGCTTTCATAATCAGTAACTTTACTGCCATGTAACCACCCCTCCAAGGCCTTCACTGCCTGGTCAATGAAATCAACCCAGTCTTGTGAAGACTCCTTTTTGGTCTCTCTGAACTTTATCCTGTACTGTTCAGTGGTTAAGCCATAACCATCCAGGAGTGCATTCTTAAGAACTTGGAAATTATTGGCATCATTTTCTTTCACTGTAAGGAGCCTATCCCTACCTTTTCCACTAAATGATAGCCATAGGATAGCAGCCCACTGCTTTTGAGGGACATCCTGTACAGCACAGGCCCTCTCAAGTGCAGCAAACCACTTGTTAATGTCATCCCCCTCCTTATAAGGGGGAACTATCTTGTGCAGATTCCTGGAATCATGCTCTTTTGCAGGATGACTATGGGGAATACTGCTGCTGCCACCATGGGTATCTAAACCCAACTTCTGTCTTTCCTTCTCTAATTCTAAAGACTGTCTATCCAAATCCAGCTGTTGCTTCTTGAGCTTCAGTCTGGTTTGTTCCACTCTCAATCTATTGAGTTCCCTTTCTAACAATCTGTCATCAGGGTGGGTGGGAGGGACATTTCTAGATACAGAGGTATGATGGGAATGAACAGAAGGAGACCTGTCCCTTACAGAGGGCACCCTAACAGCTTGGCTACCAGCATAATGTGAGAGCACACCATCAGTATGGTGTGATTCAATTTCTGTACCAACTATGCTAGACTGTCTAGTAATGGGCAGGCTGAGAAGTTTCTTTCCTGAACCTTTTTCTGGGGGAGTCCCTGGATCAGATTGAGAACCATTAGCTACTTTTTCACCAGATTGGGCACTTATGGCCTTATCCTGTACTCTAAGCATATTAATTAACAGTTCTAAGGAAGGATTCTTCCCTACACTCAAACCTCTCTCTATGCAGAGACTCCTTGCTCCTTTCCAGCTAAGGTGATCATATGCAAGTTTGGACAGTTCAACATTTTTTCCTGTGCCAGACATTTTTTAGAGAGAGTTAAAGTGATAGAAAAAGAGAAAAAAGTTTTCAGAACTTTTTTGGAAAGACAGAAAAAAACTTTTTTAAACTTTTAAGAACTTTTTGAAAGTTTAGAAGTACTTTTCAGCACTTAGAAAAGAGTGAAAAGAGGAAATGCAAAACTTTTTGGCTATGTGTATATACACTGACCTTGTTTTGTATATTTTTCTCTTATGAAAAGTACAATGACAAGAGTGGTAAGTAGTCTCAAGCACTTATCCCACCACTGCACAACCAATGTAGGAGGCTGGACTGGCTTGTAGTGAGTACCAAGGGGTACTTGCACCTTGCACCAGGCCCAGTTATCCCTTATTAGTGTATAGGGTGTCTAGCAGCTCAAGCTGATAGATAATGGTAGCTTAGCAGAGCAGCTTAGGCTGAACTAGGAGACGTGTGAAGCTACTACAGTACCACTTAGTGTCATATGCACAATATCATAAGAAAACACAATACACAGTTATACTAAAAATAAAGGTACTTTATTTTTATGACAATATGCCAAAGTATCTTAGAGTGTACCCTCAGTGAGAGGATAGGAAATATACACAAGATATATATACACAATAGAAAAAATATGCCGTATAGTCTTAGAAAACAGTGCAAACAATGTATAGTTACAATAGGATGCAATGGGGAAACATAGGGATAGGGGCAACACAAACCATATACTCCAAAAGTGGAATGCGAACCACGAATGGACCCCAAACCTATGTGACCTTGTAGAGGGTCGCTGGGACTATTAGAAAATAGTGAGAGTTAGAAAAATAACCCTCCCCAAGACCCTGAAAAGTGAGTGCAAAGTGCACTAAAGTTCCCCTAAGGACAAAATAGTCGTGTTAGAGGGAAAATGCAAGGAAAACACAAATCAGCAATGCAACAACGATGGATTCCTGACTGAGGGTACCTGTGGAACAAGGGGACCAAGTCCAAAAGTCACAAGCAGCTCGGAGATGGGCAGATGCCCAAGAAATGCCAGCGGTTGGTGCAAAGAAGCTCTTACTAGGCTGAAGAACTGTGAATACTGCAGGAACGACAAGGGCTAGAGACTTCCCCTTTGGAGGATGGATCCCCCACGCCTTGGAGAGTCGTGCAGAAGTGTTTTCCCGCCGGATGGACGCCAACAAGCCTTGCTACACGCAAATCGTGCGTTTGGCGTTTTTGGACGCTGCTGGGGCCCAGGAGGGACCAGGAGGTCGCAAATTGGACCTGCAGAGAGAGGGGACGTCGAGCAAGACAAAGAGCCCTCACTGAAGCAGGTAGCACCCGGAGAAGTGCCAGAAACAGGCACTACGAGGATGCGTGAAACGGTGCTCGCCGAAGTTGCACAAAGGAGTCCCACGTCGCCGGAGACCAACTTAGAAAGTCGTGCAATGCAGGTTAGAGTGCCGTGGACCCAGGCTTGGCTGTGCACGAAGGATTTCCGCCGGAAGTGCACAGGGGCCGGAGTAGCTTGCAAAGTCGCGGTTCCCAGCAATGCAGCCCAGCGAGGTGAGGCAAGGACTTACCTCCACCAAACTTGGGCTGAAGAGTCACTGGACTGTGGGAGACACTTGGACGGTGTCGCTGGATTCGAGGGACCTCGCTCGTCGTGCTGAGAGGAGACCCAAGGGACCGGTAATGCAGCTTTTTGGTGCCTGCGGTTGCAGGGGGAAGATTCCGTCGACCCACGGGAGATTTCTTCGGAGCTTCTGGTGCAGAGAGGAGGCAGACTACCCCCACAGCATGCACAAGCAGGAAAACAGTCGAGAAGGCGGCAGGATCAGCGTTACAGAGTTGCAGTAGTCGTCTTTGCTACTATGTTGCAGGTTTGCAGGCTTCCAGCGCGGTCAGCGGTCGTTTCCTTATCAGAAGGTGAAGAGGGAGATGCAGAGGAACTCGGCTGAGCTCATGCATTCGTTATCTAAAGTTTCCCCAGAGACAGAGACCCTAAATAGCCAGAAAAGAGGGTTTGGCTACCTAGGAGAGAGGATAGGCTACTAACACCTGAAGGAGCCTATCAGCAGGAGTCTCTGACGTCACCTGGTGGCACTGGCCACTCAGAGCAGTCCAGTGTGCCAGCAGCACCTCTGTTTCCAAGATGGCAGAGGTCTGGAGCACACTGGAGGAGCTCTGGACACCTCCCAGGGGAGGTGCAGGTCAGGGGAGTGGTCACTCCCCTTTCCTTTGTCCAGTTTCGCGCCAGAGCAGGGGCTAAGGGGTCCCTGAACCGGTGTAGACTGGCTTATGCAGAATTGGGCACCTCTGTGCCCAACAAAGCATTTCCAGAGGCTGGGGGAGGCTACTCCTCCCCTGCCTTCACACCATTTTCCAAAGGGAGAGGGTGTCACACCCTCTCTCAGAGGAAGTTCTTTGTTCTGCCATCCTGGGCCAGGCCTGGCTGGACCCCAGGAGGGCAGATGCCTGTCTGAGGGGTTGGCAGCAGCAGCAGCTGCAGTGAAACCCCAGGAAGGGCAGTTTGGCAGTCCCAGGGTCTGTGCTACAGACCACTGGGATCATGGGATTGTGCCAACTATGCTAGGATGGCATAGAGGGGGCAATTCCATGATCATAGACATGTTACATGGCCATATTCGGAGTTACCATTGTGAAGCTACATATAGGTAGTGACCTATATGTAGTGCACGCGTGTAATGGTGTCCCCGCACTCACAAAGTTCAGGGAATTGGCTCTGAACAATGTGGGGGCACCTTGGCTAGTGCCAGGGTGCCCTCACACTAAGTAACTTTGCACCTAACCTTTACCAGGTAAAGGTTAGACATATAGGTGACTTATAAGTTACTTAAGTGCAGTGTAAAATGGCTGTGAAATAACGTGGACGTTATTTCACTCAGGCTGCAGTGGCAGGCCTGTGTAAGAATTGTCAGAGCTCCCTATGGGTGGCAAAAGAAATGCTGCAGCCCATAGGGATCTCCTGGAACCCCAATACCCTGGGTACCTCAGTACCATATACTAGGGAATTATAAGGGTGTTCCAGTAAGCCAATGTAAATTGGTAAAAATGGTCACTAGCCTGTTAGTGACAATTTGAAAGTAATGAGAGAGCATAACCACTGAGGTTCTGGTTAGCAGAGCCTCAGTGAGACAGTTAGGCACCACACAGGGAACATATACATGCACACCTATGAGCACTGGGGCCCTGTGTGACAGGGTCCCAGTGACACATACATATAGGCCACAAACCTATGAGCACTGGGGTCCTGACCAGCAGGATCCCAGTGACACATAACAAACATACTGAAACCATAGTGTTTTCACTATGAGCACTGAGGCCTGGCTATCAGGATCCCAGTGAGACAGTGAAAACAGTGACAAACACCCTGACATACACTCACAAACAGGCCAAAAGTGGGGGTAACAAGGCTAGAAAGAGGCTACCTTCTCACAGCACGTACACAAATTATAGGGGGAAGCAGCCTGCGCGTACATAAGCTGTAGAGACAGCAACCTGCAGGTAAGTAGCCTGCCCTCCACCCACCTGATGGCACCATGTTCCATGGAAGTGACCTCGCTGTCTTCAAGCGCAGGAAACCCTGAGTCACCTCGATTGCGCACTTGTTCTGGCCACTTGAAAATGGCGGACAGAGGTCAGGCGCCCTGAGCGCAGCTGCCTCCGGTTCTTCAGGAGCCCATTGAAGACAAGCGCGTCATGGGCAGTAAAGTGGACCTCATTATCTGCAGCTGAGCCTCTCTCCTGAGAGCTCATGGGATATTTCTGATGCACTTTTACAGCCCCGCTGGCTCCTGCCACTCAGGGCTCCTCTAACATGCCTGGAACGAGCATTCGAGAACAAGGCACCTTTCATGCGATTACACAGAAAGCGGGCACCTGGGTGATGTGCAGTGCTATTTAGGAACAACAATCAAGTGACAGTCAGCTATTAGTAAATACATCATTTACTGGGGTTTTCAGCTACATAAGAAATCTCACCTGCCTATAAGGGAGCCTGGTTAAAAAAAATATTGGTGGAGTCAGGTCACATGACCCGAATTTAAATTAGATGAATTTAGATTGGACATTATTTTTGTAATTTATATTTAGGGCTCCCAGTTTTCTGTTTTTACTGATTTTTTTTACAGATAAACAACAGACAGAAAACTATTTATTTTCCTGCCTGTATTTATTTTTAAATACAGAAAAATATGAAAAATAGGCCTTCTTTGGATTATTTTTTTCTACTGTCAATTATGGGTGCTAGGTCTGTAGCTGGACAGATTGAGAGTATGGGAGAATAAAAAAAGACAATAGATTTCCTAATTAAGCTTAATTAAGTGCAGATCTACAATTATTTCTGTTATTCTACAATGCAAGTGTTTTCAGATAACGCTATTGCACTGTACACAGCTGAAACCTTTTAGCCATTCAAATGTGAATATACATTTATCAGATAAATAAATGTGGAAAAATACCTATTGCAGCTTCATTTATACAGTGATCACAAAATAAAAATGGCTAAATCCATAACAAATGAGCAAAAAAGTAAAGATGGATTAATAAAACCAAATAGTTGGAAAAATAAATACCATAAAACCAGGAGCCCTAAATATATTTAGGACATAATATTTATGTCACACAATGTTTCTGTATATGATATTCTGACATACACTTGAAGCAACGGGTTGAAGTAGCGTCAGGCAGATATCATGGCTATGAATAATATTATTTCATTTTTAGTGACTTTTAGCTCTACTGGATACTGCAAATAAGAGAAAGAGGTGGTTTCAGAAAGAGGGAGCCGGAGGAAGAAAAGCACAGACGGGATGCTTTCCTGATTGGGTGGTGCTCAAAAATGGGTAGAGCTTCAAGAATGGGCTGCTTCTAAGAGCTAATGCAAGTCGCAGGGGGCAAACTGCAATTACGCATACAGCACGAATACTTTTCCAGGGTATCTCAAGTAACTTTTCTCAGAAAGGGGATTCTTCACCCCAAAAAAATCAGAGGCCAAAAATATTTTAATACAAAAACATAGTTTTTGCATTTTCTGAAACAGTGAAAATGTTGCATATTTTGCTTAACGTGAAATGCAGGAAGTATGTGATATCACGCCAGTGTAACAAACATTTGACACAGTTATTTGGCCTTCTGCAAAGCTGGATGCAGCAGCTGAGACCAGCTGTGATGAGGTTGTTTTTAGATGGATGAGCACAGGGTCAGACTGACCCAAGAGCCTCTGAGGGACCAATCGAAGCAGATAGTACACATCCCCATGTCCAGTGGCATAATGAAACTTGAGGGCCCCCCCTGCAAAGTACATTCTACTCAGTCTGGAGCTCCCAGTCCAGGGTATTTGTGCTGAGGGGACCTCCTGGAGCTCAGGGACCCCCCTGCACCACAGGGATTACGGGGGGTCTATGTTACTCCACCATCCATGTCAATGAATCATCAATAGTGCCAAGAGGCTGCTTACAAACCAGAGGTTGCATTATACAATGGCACAGTCAGTAATCCATGGCATATTCAATTTTACTCAGTCAGCACCCTCACGCTCCCCAGTCAACAGTAACTTTTTCTTTCTCGTTCTTCTCTCATAGTCTTTTATCTTCTCCTGAACTTTCTGTAAGAATTTCACATGGAACTGCAGGTGCATCGTACAATTTTTACACAGCAATTATGTACCACAGAAGAAGAGAGAAGCAAGTCTGAAACTTCAGTGTTTAGAAAAAAAGCTCTCCCCATGCGAGGCACTTTGTAAACACAATGGTGCGAGGCACTTTGTAAGCACAAAGAGTCGACTGTCGGCCATACCTGATAAAACAACTTCGATGAGGTCTCCGTCCACAATATCGCTGGCCGACTTCACAAGCTGCAGGATATTCTCAGAGCTGGAGTCATGGCGAAAAAGAAGGATCTTGTCGTACATGCCGTAGAAGCCGCACTCTGGGAACTACAAGAGAGAAAAAAACAAGGAAGGGTGTTAAGGATGGAGCACACTGCCTCAGCATTCACCCTCAAGTTTAAAAGTGGCAAGAAGGTGGAAATATTCTTATATTACTTATTCAAAATAATCATTTTCAATAATTCCCATAATATTGGTTATCTGCCAATCAGAAATTCACAAACTTGTCAAGAATTCCACACATAAAATGTTCAAAAACGTTTTTTAAAATGTATATATATATATTTTTTTTTAAATAGATTCTAAGGTGTAATTATTTGACTTTGACAACTGCCAGCATGCGTAAGGAATGTGCAGACACAAACGTTTGCTGTGAGTAGCTTCAGCATTGAAGTCACCATTATGCATGTTCAGCTATTGAAAGAATTTCAGGGCTCCTGGCAAAATAGAATTTTGCCAGCTAAAGCCTTTTCATGACACTAAAAGGGGCAACTTTCTGACCTTTTTTTACTTTTTGTAGTGATCAGTCACCGGTACTGTGTGGCACTTCAAGCCTACCTCTTTAGCTTGCATTTCTTTGATTAAGCACGTGAAAACAGACAATACTTGCTCTGAATTTGTTTTCAATTTCGTTAAATGTGTTTAAATCCTGTTATGTTCCCCAGAGTTTGATTTGAAAGTGATGATGGTAGCAAGGCACACCGAAACCCTGAAAGTCATAGCTGGCCCCTAGCTTGCCATAGAGATATTGACAGCAAGAGTGCCTCCTCTAAATGGCCATAGAGACACAAACCACAAGAGATGTTCTTCTTGCTGACCACAGACACTAACAGCAAGAAGGTTGCCTCTCATCGGCCAGAGTGACACTGACAGCAAGAGTATCTTCTCTCACTGACCACAGACACTTAAACCACAAAAGATGATCAAGTTGCTGACCATAGAGCCTAACAGCAGGGGTTGAGTGACTCCGACAGCAAGAGTGTCTTCTCCCACTGACCATAGAGATTCAAACTACAAGAGATGCTCCTCTTGCTGAGCACAGAGACTGACAGCAGAAGGGCTTCTACTCATTGGCCAGAGTGACTCTGACAGCAGGAGTGTATTCTCTCACTGACCATAGAGACTCAAACCACAACATATGCTCTTCTTGCTGGCCATAGAGACTGACAGCAGGAGGGTTGCCTTTCATCGGCCACAGTGACTCAGACAGCAAGAGTGTCTTCTTTCACTGACCATAGAGACTCAAACCACAAGAGATGCTCCTCCTGATAACCATAGAGACTAACAGCAGGAGGGCTGCCACTCATCGGTCAGAGTGACTCTGACAGCAAGAGTGTCTTCTCTCACTGACCATAGAGATTCAAACCACAACATATGCTCCTTTTGCTGGCCATAGATGCTGACAGCAGGAGGGCTGCCACTCATGGGCCAGAGTGACTCAGACAGTAAGAGTGTCTTCTTTCACTGACCATAGAGACTCAAACCACAAGAGATGTTCCTCCTGCTGACCATAGAGACTAACAGCAGGAGGGCTGCCACTCATCGGCCAGAGTGACTCAGATAGCAAGAGTGTCTTCTCTCACTGACCATAGAGACTTAAACACAAAAGATGCTCCTGATGCGGACCATAGAGACTAACAGCAGGAGGGCTGCCACTCATCGGTTAGAGTGACTCTTGCTGTCAGAGACCATAGAGACTCAAACACAAAAGATGCTCCTGATGCGGACCATAGAGACTAATAGCAGGAGGGCTGCCACTCATCGGTTAGAGTGACTCTTGCTGTCAGAGACCATAGAGACTCAAACACAAGAGATGCTCCTGATGCTGTCCATAGACACTAACAGAAATAGGGATCCTGACAACCTGGAGATTGTCAAAGCTAGTGCCAATGACTGGAGCGCATTGTTGGACTCAGCTCGATTCGTGCTTTCCAAGTACCTATATAGTCATCCAACTATACACATGAGTTATCACCTACACACACAGACGCCTGTCATCACTACAAACAGCCATCAGCAGCCTCATCCCTGCTGCATGGACACCACTCTGTGAGGGACCCCTGCAGCCTCTACACACGTGTTCCCCTACAAGCAGTGGCCACATTAAGCACCTCTGTCCTGCAGGAGTAAAGATGGGGTACATATCTAGAACCATGGAGCAAGGCTTCCACATGTACAGGGTACGTCAGTCAACATCATTGTAATCCACACATGCATGCGCCCCATGTAGGAAGGGAGATGGGGAGGAAGGGTAGCTGAGAGTAGGAAAGGGTAGCGTAGCGTAGGGTAGGGTAGCCTATGGTAAGGTGGGGTAGCCTATGGTAATGTGAGGTAGCCTATGGTAATGTGAGGTAGGGTAGCCTACGATAGGGTGGGGTAGATAAGTGTAGGGTAGGGTAGCCTTTGGTAGGGTGGGGTAGAGTAGGGTGGGGTAGCCTACGGTAGGGTGGGGTAGTGTAGGGTGGGGTAGCCTACGGTAGGGTGGGGTAGAGTAGGGTGGGGTAGCCTACGGTAGGGTGGGGTAGTGTAGGGTGGGGTAGCCTACGGTAGGGTGGGGTAGAGTAGGGTGGGGTAGCCTACGGTAGGGTGGGGTAGGGTACGGTAGAGCAGAGTAGGGTAGGGTAGCCTACAGTAGGGTACGGTAGAGCAGAGTAGGGTAGGGTAGCCTACAGTAGGGTGGAGTAGAGTAGATTTGGGTGTTGTAGGGTAGGGAAGAGTAGGGGAGGGTAGGTAAGGGTAGGGTAGGGGAGCTTAGAGTAGGGTAGGTCAGACTAGGGTAGAGCAGGGTAGGGTAGAGCAGGGTAGGGTAGGTCATAGTATGGTAGGGTAGGGTAGCCTACGGTAGGGTGGGGTAGAGTAGGGTGGGGTAGCCTATGGTAGGGTGCGGTAGAGTAGGGTGGGGTAGCCTACGGTAGGGTGGGGTAGAGTAGGGTGGGGTAGCCTACGGTAGGGTGAGGTAGCCTACGGTAGGGTGGGGTAGGGTATGGTAGAGCAGAGTAGGGTAGGGTAGCCTACAGTAGGGTACGGTAGAGCAGAGTAGGGTAGGGTAGCCTACAGTAGGGTGGGGTAGGGTGGAGTAGAGTAGATTTGGGTGTTGTAGGGTAGGGAAGAGTAGGGGAGGGTAGGCTCTGGTAGGGTAGGTAAGGGTAGGGTAGGGGAGCTTAGAATAGGGTAGGTCAGACTAGGGTAGAGCAGGGTAGGGTAGAGCAGGGTAGGGTAGGTTAGCCTAAGGTAGGGTGGGGTAGAGTAGGGTGGGGTAGCCTACGGTAGGGTGGGGTAGAGTAGGGTAGAGTAGCCTACGGTAGGGTGGGGTAGAGTAGGGTGGGGTAGCCTATGGTAGGGTGGGGTAGAGTAGGGTGGGGTAGCCTACGGTAGGGTGGGGTAGGGTACGGTAGAGCAGAGTAGGGTAGGGTAGCCTACAGTAGGGTACGGTAGAGCAGAGTAGGGTAGGGTAGCCTACAGTAAGGTGGGGTAGGTTGGAGTAGAGTAGATTTGGGTGTTGTAGAGTAGGGAAGAGTAGGGGAGGGTAGGCTGTGGTAGGGTAGGTAAGGGTAGGGTAGGGTAGGGGAGCTTAGAGTAGGGTATGTCAGACTAGGGTAGAGCAGGGTAGGGTAGAGCAGGGTAGGGTAGGTCATAGTATGGTAGGGTAGGGTAGCCTATGGTAGGGTGGGGTAGAGTAGGGTGGGGTAGCGTACGGTAGGGTGGGGTAGAGTAGGGTGGAGTAGACTACGGTAGGGTGGGGTAGAGTAGGGTGGGGTAGCCTACGGTAGGGTGGGGTAGGGTACGGTAGAGCAGAGTAGGGTAGGGTAGCCTACAATAGGGTGGGGTAGGGTGGAGTAGAGTAGATTTGGGAGTTGTAGGGTAGGGAAGAGTAGGGGAGGGGAGGCTGTGGTAGGGTAGGTAAGGGTAGTGTAGGGGAGCTTAGAGTAGGGTAGGTCAGACAAGGGTAGAGCAGGGTAGGGTAGGTCATAGTATGGTAGGGTAGGGTAGCCTATGGTAGGGTGGGGTAGAGTAGGGTGGGGTAGCCTACGGTAGGGTGAGGTAGCCTATGGTAGGGTGGGGTAGAGTAGGGTGGGGTAGCCTACGGTAGGGTGGGGTAGGGTACGGTAGAGCAGAGTAGGGTAGGGTAGCCTACAGTAGGGTACGGTAGAGCAGGGTAGGGTAGCCTACAGTAGGGTGGGGTAGGGTGGAGTAGAGTAGATTTGGGTGTTGTAGGGTAGGGAAGAGTAGGGGAGGGTAGGCTGTGGTAGGGTAGGTAAGGGTAGGGTAGGGGAGCTTAGAGTAGGGTAGGTCCGACTAGGGTAGAGCAGGGTAGGGTAGGTCATAGTATGGTAGGGTAGGGTACAGCAGGGTAGGGAAGGGTAGTCTAGGTTAAGGTAGGGTAGGGTGCTGGCGTACTGCTGTGTAGAGGTTCCATTTGTAAATCCATTTGCCTGTGCAAGCCTCACTTACAAGCCTCACTTACAAGCCTCATCACATACAACCCTCACTTACAAGCCTCATCACGTATACGCCTCATCACCTACAAGCCTCACTTACAATTCTCATCACTTACAAGCCTCCCTTACAAGCCTCACTTACAAGCCTCACTTACAAGCTTTATCACTTACAAGCCTCACTTACAAGCCTCATCATTTACAAGCCTCATCACTTACAAGCCTCACTTACAATTCTCATCACTTACAAGCCTCACTACTTACAAGCCTCACTTATAAGCCTCACTTACACGCCTCATCACTTATAAGCCTCATCACTTACAAGCCTCACTTACAATTCTCATCACTTACAAGCCTCACTTATAACCCTCACTTAGAAGCCTCATCACTTACAAGCCTCCTCATCACTTACAAGCCTCACTTACAATACTTATTACTTACAAGCCTCATCACTTACAAACCTCATCACTTACAAGCCTCATCACTTACAAGCCTCGCTTACAAGCCTCATCACTTACAATCCTCACTTCATGGACAAAGACTTGCTTTAACAGTGCAAATCTGTGTTTGCCATTCACAGAACCCAAATAAACACAGGTAAAAAGATGTACACATGCCATTTCCCCCACGATGATGTAATGTTATACATGTGTAAATTTTACACTTGGGGGGGCATGCCAGGGTAAAGAGTTTGCTCATTCTCACTTTTTTCCACATGGGACCAGCTAAAGATTTACTTCTGCCACAGGCAGGAGTACACCCCTCTCACAGAGTGGAAATGGGAAAATAACATAATTAACATTAACCAGAGTGTAGAAGGGGTCCTCCTACCTAGAAAAATATATTCCTCGTGTAGAAACATAGAAATGAGCGTGCTTGAACGAAAGAAAGTATGTTTTCAAACGACATTGTAATTGTAGTTGTATTTATATAGAGCTTACTACCCTTGATGAGACGTCAATGCGCTTTCCGGCGAGTAGCACGCTAGCCCGCAATCCAAAAGGATTAGTGGTGGATTAGTATAGGGAAATATGAGTACAGTAATAGTATAGGGAGGTATGAGTTAATTTAAGGGGAGGGCATGTGAGTCTGTTAGTTGGATTGAATAGAATAATGGAACAATAGGAGAATCCAGAAGTGTTAGTTGGGAGATCATAGTAGTAAGGTGAGGTTTGGGATGAGTAAAGGAGAGATGGAGGAGAGAAGAGTCTGTAGAGAGGCATTAGGGAGATCATAGTAGTAAGATGATGTTTGGGATGAGTAAAGGAGAGATGGAGGAGAGAAGAGTCTGTAGAAAAGGATTAGGGAGATCATAGTAGTAAGGTGAGGTTTGGGATGAGTAAAGGAGAGATGGAGGAGAGAAGAGTCTGTAGAAAAGGATTAGGGAGATTATAGTAGTAAGATGATGTTTGGGATGAGTAAAGGAGAGATGGGGGAGAGAAGAGTCTGTAGAAAAGGATTAGGGAGATCATAGTAGTAAGATGATGTTTGGGATGAGTAAAGGAGAGATGGAGGAGAGAAGAGTCTGTAGAAAAGGATTAGGGAGATCATAGTAGTAAGATGATGTTTGGGATGAGTAAAGGGGAGATGGAGGAGAGAAGAGTCTGTAGAAAAGGATTAGGGAGATCATAGTAGTAAGATGATGTTTGGGATGAGTAAAGGAGAGATGGAGGAGAGAAGAGTCTGTAGAAAAGGATTAGGGAGATCATAGTAGTAAGGTGAGGTTTGGGATGAGTAAAGGAGAGATGGAGGAGAGAAGAGTCTGTAGAAAAGGATTAGGGAGATCATAGTAGTAAGGTGAGGTTTGGGATGAGTAAAGGAGAGATGGAGGAGAGAAGAGTCTGTAGAGAGGCATTAGGGAGATCATAGTAGTAAGGTGAGGTTTGGGATGAGTAAAGGAGAGATGGAGGAGAGAAGAGTCTGTAGAAAAGGATTAGGGAGATCATAGTAGTAAGGTGAGGTTTGGGATGAGTAAAGGAGAGATGGAGGAGAGAAGAGTCTGTAGAGAGGCATTAGGGAGATCATAGCAGTAAGATGAGGTTTGGGTCGAGTCAAAGGACAGAAGCATGAGGGAGAATTTAGTAGGTTTGTTTGGGAGATCAAAGTAGTAAACTGAGGTTTGGGGTGAGCCAGGAGGGATAGAGGAGGGAAGAGTCTAGAAAGCGCTATTTTGGGGATCACAGTAGTAGAATGAGGTTTGAGATGAGTCAGAGAGTAGGGCTAGAGGATAGATTGATAGAGGTATAGGGTGAGGCAGAGTAGGGCCTTGGAGAGGGGGTTTTCTCCTGTAAAGTAGGACTAAAGTAATAAAAAAATAGATACATGATTTCATAGAATGTGACTATATGTGTAAGGAATAAAATATATTGAGATTTAAAGTTGTATCGTATAAACGCAGACTTTCAAGTGTTGCAGTTTTGAAGTTAATTTACTTGTGTACTTTTATAACATTACTTTATCTTTCATCAATATTTCAATAATGAAATGCGTGTAGATAAATAGTTAAGATACTATTTACTTGTTGTGATGGATAAAATAAAAACAGAGACTCATAAGCCTCTAATCAAACACCTTATATAGAAACTATAGAATGACCTATGAACATGTTAAGTGTAGAATAATACACACACATGTATGTACACGTACATATAAAAACATACATATATATATACATTTAACCATAGGCAATATATACATTTGTTAAAGAGGCCTAAAGAGTATGTATTTTTAAGATAAAATAGTTATTGTACATATCTGAAATCAGTTTATAATTGTTCACATTCACAGGGATATTCACTCCATTGCTGTTTGAGTATGGTAGTTATGTAGGAAAGATACAACCCTGCAGTAGTTTTCTGAAGATAATATACTTTTCTGTGCATCTTATATTTGGGGGTAATAAATTCCATAGTTTGACCACTTGAACATAGAAAGATGTACCACATACTGTATTTTTCTTGTATGGTGGAGTTTTCAGGCAGGCTGCCAATCTTGAGCAGAGGTTTCTATGTTGAATGTATTTGGTGATTTTATTCCTGATAAAATGTGGTCCCGTTCCATGTACTGCTTTGTGGGTGATAAAAGCAGCTTGAAGATCGATCTTCTGGCAACCTGTAACCAATGTAGGGCCCTCAAGGCAGGGGAGTTGTGGGCTTGCGGCTTTACACGTAGGAGTAGTCTGGCAGCTGAGTTCTGAATATGTTGTAGTTTCTTCATAGTAGATAGTAGATAGAGATGATCCATGGTAGAGGCCATTGGCATAATCCAGCTTAAACAGTACAAAAGACATAGTAACCTGGACCTTGTGTGGAAATCCCAGATGTGTCGCAGAGTTTTCATGGTGCTGAAGCTTGACCTTGCTAATTTGTCCACTTGGGCATTCAATGTTAACTTGGAGTCCATGGTAATTCCAAGGTTTTTAACTTCCTTGCATACTTGAGAAGGTGGTCACAGATTGTCAGGCCAGGCGCACAGTGGATCCTAATTTTTCCAATCGCCACATGTGAGCATTTCCATTTTGGAAGCATTCAGTTTGAGATGGCTCCATGTCATCCACTGATCGACGGCTCGAAGGCTGCTGAAGATTTGTGAGTTTCCAATGTCTTTGGGGCATGCCAGTTTAAGTGGTATTTGTGTTTCATCTGCATAGCTATGGCATGTGAGTTGAAATACATTGATCACTGCAGGTAATGACTTCATGTAGATGTTGGAAAGCATGGGTGAGGTGCCAGAGCCTTGAGGGACCCCTGCTTTTGTGAAGTACGGTTTGTACGAGAAAGGAGGAGTCTGGATGGCATTTGTTCTGTTTTGAAGGTAGGATGTGATCCACTCGAGAGCAGTCCCCTCTATGCCGGCTTTGTAGAGTCTTTGTATTAGGATGTAATGATCAACTGCGTCACAGGTAGCTGAGAGATCCAAGGAATCTGTGCACCATGTTCAGCTGCAGATGATAAATGCTAGTGGGAATTCACAAAAAGAGTTTCAAGGGGTTCTCTCGGGAACCTTTGCAAATTCAGAGATCAGTGTCCATGTGAGACGGTAAACCTGGGGTGCAGTTTTCCAGATGTGTTTTGCTTGTCAGGCCAAGAAGACTGTGCAAAGGCTCCTGTTCTGCGTAGTGTCACCCCTGGTTTTTGTCTGGGCTCTAGGGTGCCATATGTTGTCACATGTTGTTATGTATTTGGCCTCATTTCTGCATGCTCACAATGTTAACTTAGCAGCATTCATAACACCTGTTCATCAGGCTTTGAATGCCTGCCCTTTTCATTGGAACGTCTGCTAAATAGCAGTTGTAGTGCTTACTCATACTCTGCCCTCTCACCCAGTTTCCAGGTCTGCCTGTGTCTGCCTGTGCCAGCTTGTGGCTCCCTGTGGCAGTCTGCCTGCCTGTGGCAGTCTGTGTCCATCTGTGCCTGCCTGTGCCATCCTGTGTCTGCTTGTGTCTGCCTATGCCTGCTTGTGTCTGCCTGTGTTTGCTATGTGCCTATCCGTGCCTGCCTGTGCTTGCCAAGTGTCTGCCAGTGTCTTCCTGTGTTTGTTCATGCCAGTCTGTGTCTGCCTGTGCCTGTCTGTCCCTGCCTGTGCTGTGTCTGCCTGTGCCTGCTTGTCTGTCTGTGCCTTCCTGTGTCTGCCTGTGTTTGCCATGTGCCTTCCTGTGTCTGCCTGTGCCAGCTTGTGTCTGTATGTGTCTGCCTGTGCCTTCCTCCGTGTGCCTGTCTGTGACAGCCTGTGCCTGCTTGTGTCTGCCTGTGTATGGCTGCCTGTCTGTGCCTGCTTGATCCAGTCTGTGCTTGCCTGTGCCTGCCTATGCCTGCCTGTGCTGTGTCTGCCTGTGCCAGTTTGTGCCTACCTGTGAGCGTCTGTTCCTCTATGTGCTTGCCTGTGTCTGCCAGCTCCTGCCTGTGTCTGTTTGTTCCTGCTTGTGTCTGCCTGTGCCAGCCTGTGTCAGCATGTGTCTCTGCCTATGTCTGCCTGTGTCAGCCTGTGCCTTCCTGTGTGTGCGTGTGTCCGTCTGTGTCCATCTCTGCCTACCTGTGCCATCCTCTGTCTGCCGGTGCCTGGTTGCATCTGCCTGTGCTTGCTATATGCCTGCCTGTGCCATACTATGTCTGCCAGTGCCCGCTTGTGTCCGCCTGTGCTTGCTATGTGCCTGCCTGTGTCTGCCTGTGCATGCTTGTGTCTGACTGTGTTTGCTATGTGCCTGTCTGTGTCTGCCTGTGCTTGCCAAGTGCCTGCCTGTGTCTGCTTGTGCCAGTCTGTCTGGGCCTGCCTGTACTGTGTCTGCCTGTGCCTGCTTGTCTGCCTGTGCCTGCTTGTGTCTGCCTGTGCCAGCATGTGCCTTCTGATGTCTGTCCGTGCCTGCCTGTGTCTGCCTTGCTTGCCATGTGCCTTCCTGTGTCTGCCTGTGCCTGCCTGTGACAGGCTGTGCCTGCTTCTGTCTGCCTGTGCCTGTGTGTGGCTGCCTGTGCCTGCTTGATCCAATCTGTGCTTGCATGTGCCTGCCTGTGCCAGTTTGTGCCTACCTGCGCCTACCTGTGTGCGTCTGTTCCTCTATGTGATTGCCTGTGCCTGCCAGTGCCTGCCTGTGCCTGTCCGCGCCTGCCTGTGTTAGTCTGTTCCTGCTTGCGTCTGCCTGTGTCAGCATGTGTCTCTGCCTGTGTGTGCCTATGTCTGCCTGTGTCAGCCTGTGCCTTCCGGTGTGGGCCTGTGTCTGCCTTTGTCTGCTTGTGCCAGTCTATGCTTGCCTGTGCCTGCTTGTGCTGTGTCTGCCTGTGCCAGTTTATGCCTGCCCATGTATGACTGTATCCGTCTGTTCCTCCTTGTGTCTGCCTATGCCAGCCTGTGTCAGCATGTGTCTGCCTATGTCTGCTTGTGTCAGCCTGTGCATGCTTGTGTGTGCGCCTGTGTCTGCCTGTGTCTGCTTGTGCCAGTCTCTGCTTGCCTGTGCCTAACCGTGCCTGCCTGTGCTGTGTCTGCCTATGCCAGTTTGTGCCGTCCGCGCCTGCTTGTGTCCGTCTGTACTTGCCTGTGCCTATCTGTATCTGCCAGTGCCTGTCTGTGCCAGGTTGTGACACCCTGCGCCTGCCTGTGTCCGTCAGTTCTTGTCTGGGTCAAGTGAGCCTGCCTGTGCCTGCTTGTGTCTGCTTGAGTCTGCCTGTGTCTTCTGATATATGTATGTGTCTGTCTGAGCCTGCCTGTGCCTGCTTGTGACTGGTTGTGTCTGCCTGTGCCTGCTTGTGACTGGTTGTGTCTGCCTGTGCCTGCCTGCCTTTCCAGCGCCTGTGGACACTTCACTGATGTTTGGCCACTATGGTGTAACACTGAACATTTCTTTTTGGATTGGATCAGCTCTGGGGCAGTAGCGATGGAGAGGAGGTGGTTCTTCTGCTGCACATGCGCGGTTTGGGGGTGGGAGCTGCATCTGGTCTGTGGAGTTCAGTCCACTCTAGTACACCGGCCTCGGGTCAGACGTCACTGCCACACAGACCCGGCCTCCTCGTGCGTTCAGCAACCTGGAGGGGGCGCTTTGGCCCCGCACCTACTATTTTTATTTATTTATTTAATGCGTTTTTATATAGCGCGGACTTTACCCGAAGGTGTCAGAGCGCTTCACAATAGGCAAAGTAAAGATACAAGAGGAGAGGAATTACAAGTGAGCCTGATACAAACGCAAACGTTACATTACATGAGGCAATGCGAAAGGAGAAAGTGACGTGTGCAGGTTACAAGAGCAAATAAAGTACGAGTAGAGGAAAAAAAAAGAAAAAAATAGCAATAAATGGTAGACACTCAAAACACTAAAACAATAGTTACGTTACATGAGGCAGTGGTGGCCGTTGTGCATGTATCAAAAGCAAACAAGATAAAAGAGGTAGCAAATGATACGTTGTAAAAGGAAAGGTGCCGTGTGCATGATACAAAAGAGTACAAAATACAGGTAGAGGTATAAAACTGCACTAAATGGCAGACACTCAAAACACAAAAACACCCTGGGAAGGCACTTCTATAGGCATGGAGAACAGAATTTCCTATAATGTAAGGACTTCCTTCAGAAAATAGAGGGCTTGAATTAAATTTGGAAGTGTCTTTGAAGGAGGAGAGCTTTGAGGTCAGTTTTGAAGGCCTGGGAAGAGGTGGTGGTCCGAAGCTGAGGCGGAAGTGAGTTCCAGATTCTCACTGCGTTGCCTGAAAAGGATTGGGCCATCGATCTTTCCTTCTTGAAAATGGGAGGTTCAAGCAATAGCTTTCCTGCATTACGTGATGGTCTGGAGCCCCCAGAGAGTTTCAGTTTATTCACCAGGTAGCGAGGGGAGGAGGAGTGCAAGGCTTTGTGGGTGATACATGCAGTTTTGTAGATAGATCTTGCCTCTATGGGAAGCCAACGGAGGGTGGATAAAATGGGCGTAATGTGGTCGCTTCTTTTGGCCCCATATATGAAACGAGCTGCTGAATGGAGAATAGACTTCAGGGGGGAAAGGTGGGATTTGGGAAGGCCAGTAAGAAGAGAGTTGCAGTAGTCCAATCTGGAGAGAACCAGCGATTGGACCAGGGTTTTAAGGTCGTGCTCCGGGAAGGACCGACGAATTCCCCAAAGAAGGCGCAGTTGGTGTCGAGCAGACTTTGCAATGGAGTCGATGTGGGAGAGTAGATTGAGTTTTTTGTCGAGTATGACACCAAGGGATTTTGCGCTCTCGACAATGATGGGCTTATTGTTCATTAGATTGATCTGATCCATCCAGGATTGCACTGGGGGATGAGAAAGTGAGGAGGAGAGGAGGAGGAGGAATTCTGTTTTGGAGGGATTCAGGATCAGTTGATGAGTTAACATCCAGTTTTGAATGTAGTCGAGAGTAGAGCTAAGGAAGGAGAGATCGTGATTGGAGGCCACCTTAAGGTAAATCTGAGTGTCATCCGCATATAGATGATAGTGGATCCTGGATTTACTCAGGAGATTTCCCAACGGTTCTAAATAGAGATTGAACAGTGTGGGTGCAAGTATGGAGCCTTGAGGAACACCTTGACTGACCGCTAAAGGAGCTGAAAGACTGTTCGCTATTTTGATCATTTGGGCTCTATCAGAGAGGAAGGAGGCAAACCATTTGAGCACAGTGCCCTCCATGCCCATTCTCTGTTGAAGAGTGTTAAGGAGAGTGTTGTGATTGACAGTGTCAAAGGCTGCAGAAAGGTCAAGAAGAATTAGAAGACAAGACTCCCCTGAATCGAGTATCCGCAGCGCGTCATCAATCACTAGCAGCAGGGCTGTTTCAGTGCTGCAGTTTTGAATGAAGCCGGACTGGAAATTGTCAAGAAGATTATTTTCCTTGATATGGTGAGAAAGTTGTTTTGCTACACATTTTTCTGTGATTTTCGCAAGAAAGGGTAGGTTAGTGATGGGACGGTAGTTGTTGAGGTCGTTCGCATCAGCGGTGGGCTTTTTAAGCAGAGGGGTGACCTGCCCAGTTTTGAAGGGAACAGGAAGGGAGCCTTGACTGAGGGAGAGGTTGACCAAAGTGGTCCAATAGGAAAGAGAGTTAGTATAGAAGTCAATGGCAATGGCACTAGGGATGGGGTCAAGAGAATGGTTAGAGGGCTTTGTATCGAGGATGCATTTAAGGAGAGCATCGTCAGAGATGGGGTCAAAGTTTTGCCAAATGGTTAAGGATTTGCGCTTCTCTGTAGGGGTAGGATGAATGACCTGATCTACAAGTGATTTTACCTTTTCGTCAAAGAATACAGCGAATTTCGCTGCTTTCTTTGTGGAATCTTCCAATTTGGAGGTTGGGGGAGAGCTGCTTGGGTTCTTGATGAGGTCAAATAGTTTTTTGGGTCTATTTTTGGCTGAGTCAAGGAGGGATTTGTAGTGTGACGCTTTTCCAAGGAAGATGAGCTTGTGGTACTTGGATCTTGCTGAACGAAGCGTGGCCAAATTTTCAGCGGAGGGCGCTTGTCTCCATTGTTTCTCAAGGGCTCTTAGGAACTTCCTTTCTTCATAGAGGGATTTGTTGAACCAAGGTGCTGAGGGAGTGGGCCTTTTCTTTTTGCTTTGGAGAGGAGCGACATTATTGATTTCGACTGTAAGGACTGTGAGGCATTGGGAGGTGAGTTCGTTAACATCTAGGTCCGGGTCTAGCCTTGGAAGTGATAACAAAGCAGAATCACAGAGGGTACTGAGGTTAATATTTTTAGTGTCACAGAACCAGAAAGTAGCCCTCTTAGGCTGGCCAAGAGTTATAGAGTGTGATAGGTGAAGAGAGAATGGGATGAGGAGGTGGTCCGACCAGTCTACATGAATAGGGGTAGTGATAGTCAGCAAGCCTGCTTTAGAAATAACAAGGTCCAGGATTGAGCCTTTAGAGTGTGTTGTTTCTGTGCAGTGTTGGATAAGATCGTTTGCAGAGAGGAAGGTGGCCAGCAAATTCGCATAGGTGTCTTGAGGCGAGCCCCAGTGGACATTGAAGTCACCCACGAAGATCTGATTGTCACTTTGCGTGTATTGGTCGCTGATGCAGTCCGTGAGTTCCTCCATAAACGAAGGGCTGCTACCAGGCGGGTGGTAAATAGCATGGAATCTGAGAGGTGAGCGGTGGTGCAATTGAAGCTCAAGAGATAGGCATTCAAAAGTGTGGAAGGAGCTGTTAGGAAGAGCCTTAAGTTGAAGGGAGTTTCTAAAGATGACTGCAACACCTCCCCCAACTTTATCAATTCTGTCATTTCTAAGTATAGAATAGCCTGTGGGTATAAGGAGATCAAACATAGAGTGAGAGGTATCGTTGAACCAGGTCTCTGTGAGGAAGAGCATGTCAATATTGTGCAAGTTGATGGTATCGGAGATTTCAAGTTTGTGTTTTATTGCAGATCTGCAGTTGTGGAGCAAACAGCGCAGCTCTGACGCAACTGTTTTGGTGACGGGGGCACTTGGGCTATGAGGGGTGATAGGGATATTGTACTTATATGAGGGCGCTCGGGAGGGTTTAGGTGGGCGAGTGGTTCTGACAGAGGAGATGGTCGGAATAGTGTAGATAACAGGGTTACTGGGAAGTGGAAGTGAAGGAAGGGTGGCGTTCGAGTGCTTGTGTGGAATTGCAGACGACAGGCTATGCTTAGCTATACTGGGGTGTGGGGGTGAGGTGCATCTTGTGGAAGGGTGAGTGTTTGCCAAAGGAATTGAGGTGTGTGGAAAAGTTGAGATCTTGGAGCTTAAAACTAAAATGGTAGCTTCAAGTTGGGAGATGGCGGTGATTAGAGAGCCTAGCTTATTTTCCAGAGAGAGTAAGGAAGAGCACAGCATGTTGGGTGGCTCGATGGAAACAGGAGGGGGTGCACTAGGCAGTGTACGGTAGGGAAAGGTGGGGGAACGGGAGGGGAGTAGGGGTAAAGGGTTCAGGGGTGGGGAAAGGTTTTGGATGAGAGCAGGAGTTGGTGCGCCAGGGGTGAGAGGAGAGTTGTCGTTGTTGGCGTTGCAAGAAGGATAGATATTAAGGGCAAAATTAGGGGCCGATAGGATAGGATTGGGGCGGTGGGGCGGTAGGAGAGGAGAGGAGAGTGAGGAGTCATAGGGATTAGGGAGGTTTGGAAGGAAGGGAGGGGAGGGGGTTGGATAGGTCCTGGTAGCTAAGTGAGGTGGCTGTGAGGGAGCGGGTATCAGGCAGAGTGGGGGGGATTGGGAGAAAGGGAAGTTGAAGAAAGGAAGTGATTCTGCTCGGTCCGAGGGAGGGAAGGGGTTACCAGGGGAGGGAAGGGGGTAGCACAGCATTGCTGGAGGAGAGTGGGGAGGGAGGGAGGGAGATGGAATGTATTTGTGGGGAAATCGGGGTACATAGTGAGGGGAGGAGTGGGCGGAAAAGCAGAGAGGAGGAGGGACCAAGGGGAACGTAGGGAACATAGACAAGGGGAGAGGGCTGGAGGAGAGGTGGTCTAAGGGGGGTGGCCGGAAGGGATAGGGGGGAGGGGATGAGAATGGAGTGCCGGGACGGTGCAGAATGGACGAGGAGCGTGTTAGCTAGAGGTAGGGCTGAAGTGAAGAGGGGAGGGGCATACTGTGAGGGGGGAGGAATGGGAGGGGAGAAGAGGGTCAACCTGAGCCTCCCCAGGGTGCAGCCTATTGTAGAGTGGGGGGGGTCAAGGAGGAGAAAGGGAGTAATTGGTGGAGCTAGATGGAGAGTCAAGGGATAGCCTGGTCACAGGGGAGGGGAGTAGGGAAGGGAAGAGGCGGTCAAAGAGAGAGAGAACGGTGTCTTTGGCTTGGATCATAACAGTACCGTTGTTATAGAGTGAGATAGTGAGGGAGCCGTTAAAACCTGCAGAGGGGGACATTTTTAGCTGTTTCCCATGAGGGATAGAGGAGGAGGAGGTGACGTTAAAGGAATTGTAAAAGCTGGTAGACCAAGAGGTTATGTCGTGCGTGAAAAAAATTAGATCGTTTTTGAGCCCCCCATACCGACCATTGTAAAACTGATCGACAAAAAGGGAATCGGGGAAACATTGAATGGTGTTATGCTTGAAACGTTTTGCTGCAGCTTTAGTCAGGTTAGAAGGGTAGATGATTTTGTAGCAATTAATTCCAGGCTTAATTCGAGCGGTGGCCATGTTGGGAAATTGTGGAGGAGGAGGGTAGTGGGGATAAGGGAAGGGTGTAACAAGGACGGTGGTGGTGGGGAGAAGTATGAGGGCAAGAAGGGGGCACGTAATCCAGACGTCGGGTGAAGGAACCTGAGTTATTGTGGAGACAGGAAAGTGAGGCGATTAGGGATAGATTGTTACTTCAGAACAGGGCTAATTCAACAAGATAGGACTGAAGATGGAGTGGTGTAAGAGGAGAATCACTGTACTTATCATCCTGGGATATAAACCACATAAAGCACAGCATCACAATAGGTATCAAACGCATTGTACGCCCAAAATCTCAACAGTCTAATATTAGACACTTACCTCCTAAGTATCACCAACATTATGGGCAAAAAGCACAGGGTGGAACATAATTTCACTAGCATAACCCCAAGTATGCAAGACGACCTCAAAATTATAAAACACACTTTAGAGGTAGCCAGAACAGGGTCTATAGCATGAAACCTGCATGGCTTCCCACTGGCTCGAGGAACTGACCCTATGCTGAGGGAGATGAATGTTCCTGTAAGTTTAGGCGCCAATCCTTTGAATATAAAGCATGGCGCTTCTGTCAGTTCTAATAAGACAGTCGTTCATGTACACAGTAGAGAAAGTAGGGTTCAGGGACCTACCAGGGTATTAAACTGGCCATTCATGGACACATTAAAGGAAGTAGCGTTCAGGGACCCCCGGGGGTAATAAACTAGTCATTCATGGATACATTAAAGAAAGTAGCGCTCAGGGACTCCCGGGGGTAATAAAGAGGTCATTCATATATAGGTTAAAGAGAGTTAGGTTCTGGGGCTCTGAGGTTTACACCAGTCAGGTGGGGTTCCACCTCCTCCCCTGCGAGATAGTAAGATGGTCATTCACATATATAGGGCAGGCTAGGGGGCACTGACCTCAGAGGAGGCGCTGTGTTTAGAAATAACCTGCTGCAAAGTTCCTTGTGTGTCCAGCTTTCAGGCAGCAATAAAAATGTCAAGATAATCCTGAGTAATATTCCTGCTAGCGAGAGAGATCTTTTGTCTAGTGGGAGCTCCGACTCCCCATAAAGTAGTGCAGAGGGTTAATGTGACTGCTGCAGAGAACAGATCTGTATTTTATGTAGATAGCTGAGTGAATTAGTAAAGCCAGCCTTTACCAGCGCTTTAAAACAAATGAATGTATGTTGGAGAGGGGCTATGGAGAGATGAGGGGCAGTTTTGCAGGGTGGTAGCGCAGGAATCCAAGGAGGAGGTGCTTGGGGAGGGGCACCAAAAAAGATTCTTCACCAGACCCAACAGCGCTAAATCCGGCCCTGCACATATGCATTGGAGAAAGTGGGTTGCAGGGTTGGTATTCTCCATCCTCGGTAACAAACCCGTCATTCGTGTACATGTTAAAAACAGGGTCTCAGCCCCCTTCACACTCTTCCCTGGTGTGAAAGGACCATCTTTCATGGGTTCTCTGCAGCACTGCATTTAGTCTCTGAAAACATTTCCTGAGTTGCACTGTAAAGCTCTCCCCTCTGCACCCCTGGAGAAGCTTTAATCAGAGTCCCCAGTGCAAGGGAGAATCAACGCTTTCTAGGAGGCATGTGTGTGGGATCGAGAAAAGAGACCCGTCTGACTCCACGATGGAGGTCTGTATTCAGATCAGATACTGAAAAAGACTCTGCCGCTTGTAATCCCAGCAAAGACGTCACACGGGTTATTTAAGTCAAGCCGATGGCACCAGTGTATGAAGTCGTCCCCCATGCTGTGCCACTGGATTCAAACTGGCCTGGCTGATGAGCGGTGAAACCCCAAAACTGGCCCCGAGAAGCTTGTTTCTGGTCTAGGGAGGGCTTGGCTTGGCAGTTCGGGCTGGACTGTCCCTTTGGGGAATAGAGTCTAGACTGATTCGCATACAGCTGGGTCCAAACTGGGGTGGTGTGATGAGCAAAATAACGATGGATTAAACCCAGGTCTGTGACTAGGGGTGAGTGTTTGAAAAGTTTCAAAACTCCGTCCATCATTTTATTTTGTGATATTGCCTTGTGCGCCCTAGGTGGCTAGGGTATACCCAAACGTGGGTCTCTTGCTTGCTTCACCACTGGATTCAAGCTAGCCTGGCTGATGAGGGGCGATACTCCGAAACTGGTCCCAGGATGCTTGTTTCTGGTCCAGGGAGGACCTGGCCTGGCAGTTCGGGCTGGACTAGTCCCATGGGAAACAGGGTAAAAACTGATTTGCATGTGGCTGGGGATCTAAACCCATGTCTGTGACTGGGGATGAGTGTTTGAAAAGTTTCAACCCTCCGTCCATCCTTTTATTTTGTGATGTTGCCATCCCCCATGTGCCAGGGAAGTGCCTGTAGCATCGTCCCCAGTCTGGGTACCCACCAATGACTACACCACACAGAGCTGGGTATTACATGTCATCATTCATCTGCGTGTAACCGCAACATTCTAAACATGCAGTAATTTCACCACACTATAACACAGACGTCACAGTTCTACAAAGTCCTTCACGAGCCAAAAGGGTTCCAGCATTATTATCTCACACAGCAGTACAGTGCCCACTTTGGAAGCTCTGATTAAATGGTTTATTGCCACATCTTTTAGTTCAGCTGTTGAACCCTTTAACATCACGTCTAATATGGGCACCAGACCAGAGGATCTTCTAATTTAATCACTTTATGTATTCTTATTTATTTTGAACTTCATTAGTGGAACAAATGGTGTCTAATGAATGTTCATGGCCCTTTCCATTGTTTATAATTTGTCAACAGCTATGTTTTCTCTGACACAATGACAACGTGAGAGAAATGGGTCTTCCTGACGATGGGGCATAGGCACTGACAGCAAGAGAGGGGCCTCTCATCAACCATGGAGACAAAAACACTGGCACAAGAGAGGGGACACCAACCACCCTAGAGATATATACACTGTCAGCAAGAGAGGGCCTCTCAACAACCATAGAGACATAGACACAGCAAGAGAGGGACCCTTCAACGACCATAGAGGCATAGGCACAGCAACAAAGGGGCCTCTCGATGACCACAGAGACATATACACTGACAGCAAGAGAGGGGCCTCTCATCAACTATAGAGACACAAACACTGGCAACCCGAGAGGGGCCACTCAACCACCATAGAGATATACACACTGGCAGTAAGAGAGGGCCTTTCACTGACCATAGAGACTTAGACACTGACAGCAAGAGAGTGGCCTCTCATCAACCATAGAGACACAGACACAGCAAGAGATTGCCTTTCAACGACCATAGAGGCATAGACACAGCAACGGAGGGGCTGCTCAATGACCACAGACATAGACACTGACAGCAAGAGAGTGGTCTCTCCTCGACCACAGAGACAGACACTGACAGCAAGAGAAGGGCCTCTCATTAACCATAGAGACACAGCAAGAGAGGTGCCTCTCGACAGCCACAGAGACAGACACAGCAAGAGCGACCCTTCACGACCACAGAGGCATAGACACAGCTACTGAGGGGCCTCTCAATGACCATAGAGACATATACACTGACAGCAAGAGAGGGGTCTCTCTTTGACCACAGAGACAGTGACAGCAAGGGAGAAAACTCTCACAATAGATTTCGGAGTGACCCTAGACCCTGATATACACTGAAAATGTGAGAGGGACCTCTCACTGACCACGGAGACACTGGCACCGAGTCTCACACAACAGAAACATGTTCACTGACAGAAACAAAGTGGCCTCCCACTCTCAAAATAATAAACACTGACAGCAAGAGGGCGACCTCTCAATGACAACAGAAAACTAACCAAGGTCAGACAAGATGATGCGACTTTCAGTGATTAATGGTGCACCTGCTACGTCACTGCTGAGGACAGGGGGGCTATTCCTAGGACCCCTAGCCATGGGGATATTTTGTGGACAGGCCCACTTTTTTATAGCGCCAAACAGACTGCTATGAACTGGCACGCCACTGCCCTCTACTTGCAGAATTCAGATATGTAAATTAATCTGGCACGTAATCGAGTTTCTGCGTAAAAAAGAACAGTGTGGCTGGCAGATGTCCGAATCCTGCTTCGACTCTGAAAGAATCCATTTCTTTTATAGCACTTTATCCTACCACATGTTTCACTTAAACGATTTATTGCATTTTTTCAATAATGGAATTCTCGTGTGTAGTTCCAAAGGACATATTTTTGTTTATTATGTGAGGCATCGAATCACCGAGATCACCCTCCCTGTAAAAACTGTAATGTAATCTACTTTTCAACCCTTACCTGTAGCACAACAAGTCAAACTGTCACCGCCCTAAGGATCAAAGTAACGCTTTTTCCATGTTCCATTCATGCATTTGCCTAGTGGCCAAGTGTCACGCGTGACACCTTCAGCCACTTCTGGCTAAAGTCGGTTGCATTCTGGGACAAATCGTTTTTCTTACACCAGTCTACTACGTATGAGCTTAAATATTGCAGCATGAAATGTCGGAGCAAAATCCAGGAGTGTTAAAGTTGTTCCTCTTGACATGAGGCCACTTGGCAGGCACACGTGGGTGACGTTAGCTGCAGCCTAACCGTGTAAAACGCTGGAACTGTTTTCCAATTAGGCCATGCATGGACCGGAAACCCTGCCTGGCGCAGGCCAGCGCCTGGATTTCGCACCTGAAACACGATTTCAAGCATTCCTGTGTATGTAGAAAAGCAACGCTCCGAGCCCTGTGTTTAAATACAGTTGAAGGACACTCCCTCCCACTCTCATGACGTCACGTGATCTCATTCCTGCCACAGTAGCATAGAGTTTGTGACCAAGCGACTTCCTTCTAGAACCTTCTGCTTCTGGATTTGTGTGTGTGTTTCACAACCTCTGGGAGCTGCACTCCTTGGCAACATCTGGGGGAGAGCCGCCAGATGTAGTGATCACAGCTCAAGTTTACTGACTCACCCCAGATGCCGAATACTGCAGTATTACTGCAGCAGATGTGTTCATAGTTCAGGTGTGTGTCTGTGTGTGAGACTGTACGAGTGGTGTCTATACAGGTGTGTGTGTGTGTGGGTGGGTGTGTGGCTGTACGAGTGATGCCCATATTCCTGTGTGCGTGGCTATCTATACAGGTGTGTGTGTGTGACTGTACGAGTGGTGCCCATATTCCTGTGTGCGTGGCTATCTATACAGATGTGTGTGTGTGTTGGTGGGTGTGTGGCTGTACGAGTGATGCCCATATTCCTGTGTGCGTGGCTATCTATACAGGTGTGTGTGTGAGACTGTACGAGTGATGCCCATATTCCTGTGTGCGTGGATATCTACACAGGTGTGTGTGTGTGTGTGTGAGGGGGTGGGTGTGTGACTGTACGAGTGGTGCCCATATTCCTGTGTGCGTGGCTATCTATACAGGTGTGTGTGTGTGACTGTACGAGTGATGCCCATATTCCTGTATGCGTGGTTATCTATACAGGTGTGTGGGTGTGTTTGGGTGTGTGACTGTACGAGTGATGCCCATATTCCTGTATGCGTGGTTATCTATACAGGTGTGTGGGTGTGTTTGGGTGTGTGACTGTACGAGTGATGCCCATATTCCTGTGTGCGTGGCTATCTATACAGGTGTGTGTGTGAGACTGTACGAGTGATGCCCATATTCCTGTGTGCGTGGTTATCTATTCAGGTGTGTGTCTGTGTGTGAGACTGTACGAGTGGTGTCCATATTCCTGTGTGCGTAGTTATCTATACGGGTGTGTGTCTGTGTGTGAGACTGTACGAGTGGTGTCCATATTCCTGTGTGCGTAGTTATCTATACGGGTGTGTGTGTGTGTGTGGGGGGGGGGGGGTGACTGTACGAGTGATGCCCATATTCCTGTGTGCGTGGCTATCTATACAGGTATGTGTGGGTGACTGTACGAGTGGTGCCCATATTCCTGTGTGCGTGGCTATCTGTACAGGTGTGTGTGTGTGGGTGGGTGTGTGACTACGAGTGGTGCCCATATTCCTGTGTGCGTGGATATCTATACAGGTGTGTGTGTGTGAGAGGGTGTGTGTGTGACTGTACGAGTGGTGCCCATATTCCTGTGTGCGTGGCTATCTATACAGGTGTGTGTGACTGTACGAGTGATGCCCATATTCCTGTATGCGTGGTTATCTATACAGGCGTGTGGGTGTGTTTGGGTGTGTGACTGTACGAGTGATGCCCATATTCCTGTGTGCGTGGCTATCTATACAGGTGTGTGTGTGAGACTGTACGAGTGGTGTCCATATTCCTGTGTGCGTAGTTATCTATACGGGTGTGTGTGTGTGTGTGTGGGAGGTGACTGTACGAGTGATGCCCATATTCCTGTGTGCGTGGCTATCTATACAGGTGTGTGTGTGAGACTGTACGAGTGATGCCCATATTCCTGTGTGCGTGGCTATCTATACAGGTGTGTGTGTGAGACTGTACGACTGGTGTCCATATTCCTGTGTGCGTAGTTATCTATACGGGTGTGTGTGTGTGTGGGAGGTGACTGTACGAGTGATGCCCATATTCCTGTGTGCGTGGTTATCTATTCAGGTGTGTGTCTGTGTGTGAGACTGTACGAGTGGTGTCCATATTCCTGTGTGCGTAGTTATCTATACGGGTGTGTGTGTGGGAGGTGACTGTACGAGTGATGCCCATATTCCTGTGTGCGTGGCTATCTTTACAGGTGTGTGTGTGCTCAAGGGCGCCTGTGTGAATGTTGTCGGTGTGCACGCGTGCCTCTGTTTCCTTTGCACTACATATGCCTGGAAGTTTGGGGCTGCATCGCTCCGTGTGCACGTGTCCATGGAGTTGTGCCCTTCTGTGTGAAGGCCCTACACAGACGCTACACTAATCGCTGGATCACTGCTTGTTTTCACGGATGGGTGGCGGTGGGGGAAGTGTGAATGAGGCTAATTTTTCAGGCCATTAGCCAGGTGCATCCGCACCTTCCAATCATCCTTCACCACAGGCTTGAGACTGGTGACGTGCACGATGGTCATGGCAACTTTGATGCCAGCCGGTTGCCATAGAGCCAGCACCTAAGCTGTGTCCTCGGTACCCGAGCTGCAGCGCATCCGAGTGGCCCTGGATGAGTGAGTCTATTCACGGTCATGGCTGGGGGGGGGGGGGGGGGGGGGGGGCATTGAACTTAGCGGGTCAATGCCCTTGCAGCAGCGACAAGCAAGCCAGAGCCGCTCCAGCAGGAACCAGCGGGCGCAGGGGGCGGGGATTGAATGGCACAGAAGAAAGGCTTGGCCCCAAAATAAAAGTGACAACCGTCAGCGAATCACACAGCTAAACAAGCATTTGCAATGCAAGGAGTCTCGTCTGTGCTCGAGTTAGAGATACTAGCGAAGTAAGGGCCAGATGTACCAAGCATTTTTCAAGTCGCAAACGGGCTGATTCACAGAATTGGCCCGTTTGCGACGTAAAAAATGCTTTTTGGGATGTACAAAGCCCAAACTGCGATTCGGTAAATTGTTACCGAGTCGTAGTTTGGGTTTTGCGATTCGGTATTAGGAAGGGGCCTGTCAAGGGCGTCCCTTCCTAATACCGATTCTAAATGGTATGTATGATTGTTTTGTAACCGTGAATGTGATCACAAAACACGTAGTTAGTTCCGTTTCAAACTAGTGCTAACCCAATAGCAAACGGGAAGGGGTCCCCATGGGACCCCTTTACCTTTGTGAGTGACAGCAAAAATATTTTTGCAGAGCTGGCAGTGGTCCCACGGTCCACTGCCTGCTCTGAAAAAATGAGAAGAAAACTTTTCATTTTTGATTTTGAAATGCATCTCGTTTTCTTTTAAGGAAAACGGGCTGCATTACAAAAAAAAAAAAAAAACTACTTTATTTAAAAGCAGTCACAGACATGGTGGTCTGCTGTCTCCAGGAGGCCACCATCCCTGTGAATGCAGCCATTCCCAATGTGGTCGCAAATTGCGCCCCACCTCAAGAATATTCATGAGGTAGTTCATTTGCGACCCCATTGGGAATCGCAAACAGTGTAAAGTACACTGTTGTACATCAGGTTTTGCGGCTCGCAAATTGCGAGTCGCAAAACTGGATCTTTGTACATGTGGCCCTAAATTCCTAACTGGACTTTTCTTGCCACATCAATTGAAAATGAAAAGTAAAACAGTTGACATAAGTGAGTGATTCAAAGCGCTATAGCCACCATGAGCATTAGTGTGAAGGGGAGACACAAAAGGAAAAATAAGTTTGTTACCAGTCACACCTATCAGCAAAAGTGCAATTATCCAAATAACAGGGTCGATGGCCAAGGCGGTAACGAAACCGCCCCAAGGAGGGACAAACGTAAAGCATTTACCAATGATAACAAAGGATTTTTGAAAGGCAAGTCCACGAACGAGACAGTGAGATGGGCGTGAGTGCGGTGGGCGTGGTTAAAAGCCCACAGATAGACCTAAAAAGTGGCCCACATTTTCAAATCAAGGCAGTTTTGAACTTGGCAAAACATGCTGTATAGATGTTCTGCAAAGTATGAGAGACTGCATGCCTCCGAGCATCTCTCAGGCAATGTTTGTGGTTGCAGCAGGGAAATCAACCGACTGACTCAACAGTTCATAAAACAGGCCCACAAACGGCCAATATACTGTCTTAAACACTAACCTGTCAGAAAAGCCTTTCCGGCACTGCCAGGTTGCCCTGTTCGCCAGTCTGACTATCACACGGAGAGCTGCAGCCGACTCAAGTAGCTCCAGTGAGACCCAAGGCGGCCCTGGCCGCTAAATAGAGAGTCATGTGGGCCAAACCCCTGTTTAAAGTCCTATTGAGTTGGGGGTTTGGGTCTCTGCACCCTAACGGTTTAAGGTATGGGACGGACCGTGGTTGGGCAGCTGCTGTCCCACATGGTTGGGCAGCTGTTGACCCACATGGTTGGGCAGCTGTTATCAAAGGTATTTAAACAATCTCTTTGATTATCAATTGTTTCATGGAAATACCACTGTTTGTAGAAAAAGTTGGTTAAAATATAAGCCTGCCTTGCCTGTCTATATTGTTTTCAACAATATTCCCTGGGGAAGGTCAGGCAAGTATGCAAAGCGATCGAAACGCTGCATCAACAATTTGAAGATTGACAATCGATAACCTGCTCCTAGTAGAGGTGTCCGTGTGATTTAAAGTAAGAAACGGGTTTTATATTACACGGATTGTTTGTTTTAAAGGACCCTAATTGATGATTAGTGCCACATTATAAATATTAGCCTGATTATAAAATTACTATGTGAAAAAATGGCATAAAAATGTACATGTATAACACAATAACATTTGTATTTACAGTTTTGCTTACACAAAAACTCCACTAGGGGGTGACAAGAGAAGTTTTGAGACACACTATGGGTTCAGTGTGAGTAATATCACCGCCTCCCCATGGTTTCTGTAACTTACAGGCAGTAACACAAGAGAAGTGAGGGAGTCAAGCAGACCAGGACTGTTACAGAGAGAATGAAGCATGCCAGGACTGATGTAATGAGAAAAGAGGGAGCCAGGACTGATGTAATGAGAACAGAGGGAGCCAGGACTGATGTAATGAGAACACAGGGAGCCAGGACTGTTGCAATGAGAAAAGAGGGAGCCAGGACTGATGTAATGAGAACAGAGGGAGCCAGGACTGATGTAATGAGAAAAAGAGGGAGCCAGGACTGTTGTAAGGAGAACAGAGGGAGCCAGGGCTGTTGTAATGAGAACAGAGGGAGCCAGGACTGATGTAATGAGAACAGAGGGAGCCAGGACTGATGTAATGAGAAAAGAGGGAGCCAGGACTGATGTAATGAGAACAGAGGGAGCCAGGACTGATGTAATGAGAACAGAGGGAGCCAGGACTGATGTAATGAGAAAAAGAGGGAGCCAGGACTGTTGTAAGGAGAACAGAGGGAGCCAGGGCTGTTGTAATGAGAACAGAGGGAGCCAGGACTGATGTAATGAGAACAGAGGGAGCCAGGACTGATGTAATGAGAACACAGGGAGCCAGGACTGTTGTAATGAGAACAGAGGGAGCCAGGACTGATGTAATGAGAACACAGGGAGCCAGGACTGTTGTAAGGAGAACAGAGGGAGTCAGGGCTGTTGTAATGAGAACAGAGGGAGCCAGAGGGAGCCAGGGCTGATGTAAAGAGAACAGAGGGAGCCAGGGCTGTTGTAATGAGAACAGAGGGAGACAGGACTGTTGTAATGAGAACAGAGGGAGCCAGGACTGATGTAATGAGAACAGAGGGAGCCAGGACTGATGTAATGAGAACAGAGGGGGGGGTCAGGACTGTTGTAATGAGAACAGAGGGAGCCAGGACTGATGTAATGAGAAAAAAGGGGGCCAGGATTGTTGTAATGAGAACAGAGGGAGCCAGGACTGATGTAATGAGAACAGAGGGGTCAGGACTGATGTAATGAGAACAGAGGGGGTCAGGACAATGAGAAAAGAGGGGGTCGGGACTGTTGTAATGGGAACAGAGGGAGCCAGGGCTGTTGTAATGAGAATAGAGGGGGCCAGGACTGTTGTAATGAGAATAGAGCAAGTCAGGACCGTTGTAATGAGAACAGAGCAAGCCTTGACTGTTGTAATGAGAACGGAGGGGATCAGGACTGATGTAATGAGAACAGAGCAAGCCTGGACTGTTGTAATGAGAACGGAGGGGGTCAGGGCTGATGTAATGAGAACAGAGGGAGCCAGGACTGATGTAATGAGAACAGAGGGGGTCAGGACTGATGTAATGAGAATAGAGGGGGGTCAGGACTGTTGTAATGGGAACAGAGGGGTTCAGGACTGATGTAATGACAATAGAGGGGGTCAGGACTGATGTAATGAGAACAGAGGGAGCCAGGACTGATGTAATGAGAACAGAGGGGGTCAGGATTGATGTAATGAGAATAGAGAGGGGTCAGGACTGATGTAATGACAACAGAGGGGGTCAGGACTGTTGTAATGAGAACAGAGCAAGCCTGGACTGCTGTAATGAGAACAGAGGGAGCCAGTACTGATGTAATGAGAACAGAGGGGGTCAGGATTGATGTAATGAGAATAGAGAGGGGTCAAGACTGATGTAATGACAACAGAGGGGGTCAGGACTGTTGTAATGAGAACAGAGCAAGCCTGGACTGCTGTAATGAGAACAGAGGGAGCCAGGACTGATGTAATGAGAACAGAGGGAGCCAGGACTGTTGTAATGAGAACAGAGGGGTTCAGGACTGATGTAATGACAATAGAGGGGGTCAGGACTGATGTAATGAGAACAGAGGGAGCCAGGACTGATGTAATGAGAACAGAGGGAGCCAGGACTGATGTAATGAGAACAGAGGGGGTCAGGATTGATGTATGAGAATAGAGAGGGGTCAGGACTGATGTAATGACAACAGAGGGGGTCAGGACTGTTGTAATGAGAACAGAGCAAGCCTGGACTGCTGTAATGAGAACAGAGGGAGCCAGGGCTGTTGTACACAATCCTGCATGCAACACAGACACCCATGCACCATTATGCACAGGTGCTTGCATTGGCACTAGGCAGCCCATCGTGCACCAGCGCAGTGGGAAAGGACTGGAACGTGCCACATGCCTTGAATATAGTGCTCTTTCACTTTGACACAGAGCAACGCAGCGAGGTGATCTGCGGTGCTTTCCTGTGGGAAATCCCCACAAATATGCCCCTCACGGTGTACGCTACCGCTTTCTGGGTAGCCTACTGCCTGCCGATTTCAGCCTCTGATCCCATGGCAACTACGCACAGGGAAAGCAGTGAGGGTGTAACGGCAGAAGCTCCCTGGAAAGTGAAACTAAAAGTGATGTCAGATGTGAAACGTCAGCAGGGACGTGGGTGGAGGGACAGTTAAGGAAAAGACAGCATCAGAGTGTAATCACTCTTTTTCTTCAAATCTGTTTAAAATAAATCACAGTAGATAGTTTGAGTGAAAGGCAACATGACTATGGCCCTCATTCCGAACATGACGGGATAGCCAGCCGCCGACCGTGCTGACGGTCGATAGAAAACCGCCAGTGGCGGCGGCAGGCATCCCGCCATATTCCGACGCATGGAGCCTCACCGCCATTGATGGTCAGTTGGTGGCAGGGGTGGATGCTGCTCCACCCTCACCGCCACGTCAGTCCAGACACCACCACGCCTATAATGATGCATTCATAGGCATGGCAGTGTATGGAGAGGCGGCGATGGTGGCGGAGTAACATCCAGGGAGCCGTTCCCTCCCGTAGCAGCGCCACGGAACAGATAAATGGTGCCCAAGAGGGAAGGGGGGAAAGGTGTGTGTGTGAGTGCATGGGGTGTGCGTGAGTTTGTGAAGGGGGGATGTGTGTGTATGAATGCGTGTTTATGTGTCGGAATATGGGTGCATGTGGATGTGGGGGTTGGGGGGACCTGTATGGAGGTGGGGGGGTGGGGTATGGTGAGGGGGGGTTTGGGGAGGCCTACTAGGAGATTGGAGGGAGGAGGTGGTGGGCGGTTCTAGAGGCTTGGGGGAGCGGGTGGGGGTAGTGGCAAGGGGGGCTGGCGTGTAACATACAGGTGACAGGAATGAGAATTCCTGTCACCCGTATGCTTTCCGCCAGGGATTACTTGGCGGGGTATCCCGCCAGGAAATCCCTGGTGGAAATGGGACCATAATCCCACCGCTGGTCTGGCCTCCACCGCCGGGTCGAAAGTGCCTACCGTCGGCCCGGCGGTCGATTCTGGCCTGGTGGTGGGTAGTAGTGAACTGGCTGCAAAGCAGCCAGTTCACTACTGTATTCAGAATATGGCGATCTGGACTGCCATGCCGTTGGCGGTAATGACCGCCACCGCCGGCATGGCGGTTATTACCGCCATGTTCAGAATGAGGGCCTATATCTGTCTGGATCTTTGGGGCAGGCACTGCTTGGGTCAGGAGCTGTGTCTGATTGAACCTATAAATGCCAACATTTGGAAGCAGAAGAAGGGACATTTAGAAAAATAAATAAGGGGTTAGTTTTTTCATTAACTTCCACTGAAGGGTTGGCAATGTCAGGAGGGGTAAAGCTAGAATAAAGCCATGTTTTACTTAAAACCAGTTGTCTCCCACTTGAACTGGGGAACTGTGCTGATTTTTTACCTTATAAAGCGCAGTAAAACATGGAGCCTGTAGCATCTTCCCCAGCAAATTAATATTCAAAATGGTGCAATCCAGCAACTGGAATTTCCAGACAAGCAGTTTGCTTGGACCATGGCAGACTCTTCTTTGGGTTACTTATAACCTGTCTCGTCGCCAGTTGTAGTATCTTACCCAGCCTAAAAACCTGCCACTGACTAGGCCATACACGGAGCTGTAAATCACACATCTTTGTTCCTGTAAACTCTTCACCTTCCAAACCAAGCTTTCATTACATTCTTTTCTAGCGATTATGTCACACAGGTTCAGAAGTCTATTCTGACCCAAGAGGATTCCCTTATTTTATAAAACTGCAGAGCCGTCACCTGTTTGCCTTCATCAAGGGTATTCTGCCTTTTGCCACAAAATGTTATCCCTGGATTCGTGTCCTGCGGACTCCCTGCCTTGGGTAGATCTGGAAGGCAGAGTTTGGTGCTTTTTAATTTCTACCCATTGCAGTTAAAGTTTGTCGTCATGTTACAGTATTTCAGAGCCAATAGTAATTTTTCTTTTTACCAGTTACAATCATATGTTCCAGTGCTGTGCTTAGTATTTTTAAAAAAGCAGGAAGCACCCATTTTATTATTATTTTTTAAATGTTAAACTGACCATCCTAAGATGGCTACCACGGCAAGTGGAAGTGTATGTGGAGAAAAGGGACAACAGCCCGACAGGAAACACTACCCGAAGAATGATGAGACAGCCAGACTCATCCAGGGCGAGAGATAACTGAAGTGGGAATAAACCTGGCGTGAACAGCTGAAGTAGGAATCTACCGGGCATGAAAGCTGCAGGAGATGTGAACCAGAATAGGAAAACAGAAGTCGCCCAAAACCTAGGAGCTGTGGTCTAGTGGTAGGTCCCAAATTTGAAAGGTGTGAACCTGGGGTCTAACCCCAGCTCTGGCACTTGACTGGAAATCATATGATGATTGGAAAATCACTTGGAAATCTTCAATATAAGTGATATTCAAAGTGGCGCAATCCTGCAACTAGAATGTCCATACCGCAGGGAGTGGTATTACTGCTCCATTACCAGGTGCAAAGCTCTTTCATCCACAGGAAGAGGTTACTTCTCCTTCGCTTGCTTCTTTGGCTTCTGTAAAATAAATTCAACCAAGATTTTTCCCTTTGAGGAGAAATGCAATAATACAATCCAGTGTCATTCTGTTCTTCCTCTAAAGATTGTCCTAGACCCCAACCATGAACCCATAAGGGCCAAAGAGATCTAAGCTTCCTGGAACATGGATACAAATGATGTCACCCACTGTGGGAGGTAGCAGCGGTGGGGTGGGAGGTAGGTAGCCTCTGGCTGTGGAGCTCAGCAGGCAGCGGCTGCTACTTCTCAACGGGGTGGCAGGACAGGGGATATATAAAAGAAACACATACCTTTTACGTCGGGAGAGACGGTTCCATCTCTCCTTCGCCCCTTCTTCTCTTCCCTGACTCCCGGAAGCACACAGGCTTCCAGACTCTCCTCCAATCACGATGCTGCTGACTCCAACATGACAGCAGCGTCATGATTGGTCTGAGCAGCCTGCTTCGGCGCTCAGACAGGGAGTGGGAGCCTGTGCACTTTCTCTTTCTGGCCGTACAATACAGCCAGGTAGAGAAATGCTAAGTGCGCATGACTGTCTGGCCAAACGGTCATGCGCACTTATGGTGCACTCACCACTCGTCCTACAGCCCAACCCTGCCCGCCTTAACCTGGCTCCCCAAGGAAAAATACAATGATAATAACATTGCATTATTATCATTTTATTTTCCTTCACTGAGCAGAGCAGTGGGGCGACGCTCCTCTGCTTTAACGGAAGAGCTGCCACTGTCAGCAGGCTGTGCCTGTACCCAGCATTCTTTGAGGCAAACTTCATCCTGGAGATTGAATCCACTGAGCTTCCTCTGGATCATTTATTCTTAGTATAAACTCTCAAGATGCGAGGATCCACACCGGATCTGAAACTTGGCACCAGGAAGTGTCCTGGAAGGACTGGATGGGGTGGATAGATTGGAGTAGGGTGGATTGTAATGGGGTGGGGTGGTTTGGATTGGGGTGGTGTGGACTGGAGGGGTGGACTGGAGTGGGGTGGAATGGAGTGTGGTGGATTGGATTGCAGTGGGGTGGATTGGATTGGGGTGGGGTGGATTGGATTTGGGGTGGATTGGATTTGGGGTGGATTGGGGTGGGGTGGATTGAGTGAGTGGATTGGATTTGATTGGACTTGATTGGACTGAACTGGATTGTATTGGGGTAGGGTGGACTGGAGCGTGGTGGATTGGTGTGGATTGGATTGGGTGAAGTGGACTGGATTTGAGTGGACTGGAGTGGGATGGATTGTGATGGATTGGGGTAGATTGGAGTGCGATGAATTGGATTGGAGCGGGTGGTTTGGATTGGAGTGAGGTGGATCTTTTGGAGTGGAGCGAATTTTTGCAGTGGGATGGATTGGTGTGGGGTGGATTGGAGTTGAGTGGATTGGACTGGAGTGGGGTGGGTTAAGGTGAATTGGATTGGATTGGAGTGGGATGGACTAGAGTGGGTTGGATTGGGTTGTGGTACATTGGATTGGTGTGGGGAGGAGTGGAGTGGATTGAAGTGGATTGGATTGCATTGGATTGGAGCGGGTTGGATTGTGTGGGGTGATTGGACTGGATTGGAGTGGGTTGGAATGACGTGGAGTGGACTGGATTGGATTGGACTAGTGTGGGGAGGGTTGGATTGGAGTGGAGTGGATTGGACTGGTGTGGGGTGGTTTGGATTTGCGTGGGGTGGATTGGAGTAGGGTGAATTGTATTTGTGTGGGGTGGATTGGAGTTGAGTGGATTGGACTGGTGTGGGGTGGGTTAAGGTGAATTGGATTGGAGTGGGATGGACTGGAGTGGGGGGGTTGGGTTGTGGTATATTGGATTGGTGTGGGCTGGATTGGAGTGGAGTGGATTGGAGTGGATTGAAGTGGATTGGATTGGATTGGAGTGGGTTGGATTGTGTGGGGTGATTGGACTGGATTGGAGTGAATTGGATTGGACTGGTGTGGGGTGGGTTGGATTGGTGTGGGGTGAATTGGATTGTACTGGAGTGGGGTGGATTTAATTAGAGTGGGGTGGATCAGGGTGGGGTGGATTGGATTGGTGTGAGGTGGACAGGGTTGGATTGGAGTGGAGTAGACTGAAATGGGCTGTATTAGATTGGAGTGGGTGAAATGGGATGAAGGGGGTGGATTGGATTCGATGAGGTGGATTGGAGTGAGGCAGAGTGGAGTTGGGCAGATTATTTTGGATTGCAGTCAGGCAGATCACAGTGGGGTAGATTGTTTTGAATTAGAGTGGGGCAGAAAGGAGTGGGCCAGATTGTTTTGGATTGGAGTGGGACAGATTGTTTTGGATTGGAGTGGGGCAGACTGGAGTGGAGCAGATTGTTTGTGATTAGAGTGGGGCAGATTGTTTTGGATTAGAGTGAGGCAGATTACAGTGGAGTGGATTGTTTTGGATTGGAGTGGATTGTTTTGGATTGGAGTGGTGTTGAATGTTTTGGATTGTAGTGGGGCAGATTGTATTGTATTTGATTGGTTTGAGGCAGAGCGGAGTAGCTCAGATTTTTTAGAATGGAGTGGGGCATATTGTTTTGGATTGGTGTGTAGCGGATTGGAGCAGGGTGGATTGTTTGAGATTGGAGTAGGGCAGATTGTTTCGGATTGGAGTGTGGTATACTGGAGTGGATTGTAGTGAATGCTTTTGTTTTAGAGGGAGGTGGGGTGTGGTGGATTGGATTGGGCTGGGGTCAATTGGTCTGAGTCAGTGGATTGGGTTGTGTGGGGTGGATTGATGTGGGGTTGAGGTGGGGTGGATTGGCGTGGGTTGAGCGGGACAGATTAGATTGGATTGGGGTGTACTACACGACTGTTTGTCAAAGCATGTTTTGGGAAATTACGCATAAGAAACAATGTCGCTTTGCAATATTTAGAGCAGGATTCCTGACATCTTTTGAGAACAGTGCTCAAGACCCAAAACAAAGCATGAGTGCAAAGTGAGAAAAGATTTGGCAAAATAAAAGAGTTAAATATAGAAAATAGAACTTTGTAATTTTGTTTGTTCTGATGAGCAAATTTTTGTCAGTCACACGCCTTCTGTTTGCAGGGCACTAGAAGTTATCAAGCATTTGCAATGCAATGGGTCTTGCATTTGCTCAAGTTAGAGCTATTAGCGTTGTAAACTCCTAACCGGACTTTTCTTGCCACATAAATTGAAAATTAAAAGTAATACAGTTTCACATAAGCGAGCCGATTCAAAGCGCCATGCCATGAGCGTGAAGAAGACACAAAAGGAAAAAGAAATTCACTTGCAGTCAAATGTATCGGCAAAAGTGCAATTAGCCATGTAACAGGGTCGATGTCCAGGGCGGTAACCAAACCGCCCCAAGGAGGGACAAATGTAAAGCATTTACTTATCATAACAAAGGATTTTTGAAGGGCAAGCCCATGAACGAGTGATAGTGATGGGTGTGGTTGATGCACAAATAGATAACAACACATCGGAAAAGCAGCGCTTGCCCGCTGCTATGCTCGACCTATAAAGAAGTACCTAAGTCACATCAGGAACAGTGGGGAAAGGCACTTAGGTTGAATCAATCAGTGCTTGGTCCCTGCTCCACAGACAGGAACGGAAATTATGCTTGGCCTCCAGTGACCAATTACGTGGCTGTAAAGAAGAATGCCATACATGCTCACAAATGGTGGGCAAGGGGCGGGCTCCAAGTCCCTTTCAGTTAACAACAGAGTCTCGCAAGTGTGACGCATGAGTTAACACATGCTCCCACAGGCTCAACCATAAAAAAGTAGTTAACTTAATGTGGACAGTGAAAGGATACAAGTAATCCAAATGAAAAAGATAGTAAAGAAATTAAACTCTATGTTTAGGAAAAGCACAGGAAGAGGAAGGAAATCAACTGGATAAGAAGCATGCAAATGAGAGTGACAGAAACACCAGCCAATGGCAAGCAATGGGTGGGCACAAAGCCCAGTATACATTTTCAGTATGGTCCATTAAAGGTCTTTTGCCAGCAGACAGGTCACAGCTGCCTGTTGGTGATACCTAAACATGGCAGACACTGCAAATCAAAATGCCACAAAGAGGTGCCCTTTGCCCTTGCATGGCATGTTGTAAGTGTGCTGTAGAGTAGGCTGTGCACTTCTCTTCTAAGCTAGCTGAAGAAAAAAGTTAAATCTTATTTTTGGGAAGAAAAATAAGACTTGGCTTTTCAGGAAGGAATGATCCCAAAGAACATACCAGCAGGAACAGCAGTGACCTAACCTCATCCCTCAGAGACAACCGCGGTAGGAGGAGGTGGAACAAACATCTGCAGGGTCAGAAGCACACTGAAACCAGCTGCAGCGCCTAGAACTACACAGTGGGCCACAATGGAGGCTCCACCCTTGTAGACTAGCTTGAGTCAGAATGTATGTTTGAATAAATGACTCATATAGTGCTGCCAGTGTTGTCCAGAAGGTTCCAGTGCCAGGTCGAGGCGTGATGCGAGGGGCAGTATTTGTAGAATTCTGTCCCAGAGAAAGCACAGGAGGGCAGGGTAGGGGAAGTTGGAAGCAGGGCAGAGAGGCAAATTGGGAGATTTCAACAGGCTGATGTTTCTAACCTGGCCCGGCAGTTCGGGCTGGACTGTTCCCATGAGGAACAGGGTCAAGACTGATTTGCACATGGCTGGGTCCAAACTAGGGTGGCATGGTGAGCAAAAAGATGGATTAAACCCAGATCTGTGACTGAGGGTGAGTGTTTGCATTGTTCAGCACTCCGCCCATCATCCTTTTGTGTTGCTAAAGATGTTTCTAAGAGGCAGGTGCAGTTGGGGAAGAATCATGTCATCCAGTGCTAGACTGGTCATTCAGGCATTCCAGCATGTCCTGGGGGGGGGGGGGTCTAGAGGGGCTGCCTTTATCCAGCCCTGGGAGAGGCACTAAAGTGTTGGTGGGACTCTTACCTGGCACGTGAACTATATGGGCATCATCTTAGAAAAAAAGGGGCTTGATTGGTAATTTAAAAGGAATTTGAAAGTGTGATATATATGTTCCATTTTTAGAAGAAAGAGAGCTGTAGAGATGGTGGTTAGTGGTGCATGGTTAAAAATGTATAGCTGTTGTTAACCTTAGATTCATATTTTATGAGATTGTAAGTATTGTCTTTGTATTTTTTGTGTTACTTCCTATATACAAAAAAAACAGTTTGTGAACTTATAAATTTGTTCTGAAGAAGGTGGTGAGAATCGCCTGAAAGACCAGCTAAACGCTGCGTCGACATTTTAGATATTATATGAAAGATAACATTTTTATTGTATAATAAGTGCTGTTTACATTGTTTTTAGAAAAAAAAAATGTCTTAAGGAATTTTAAATCAATGTGGATGAAATATTATTATTTGGTGATTGTGTTATATAAGCAAGTATGTATTTATTAAAATACATGTATAAAATTAAAGAAAAGAAAAATTACAGACAAACTGAGGATGGAGACGGGTGTTTATTGGGAGAGTCTAGTAATACCAGTTGTGTGCCAGCAACATACACAGGGTTTCATAGTGTGAATATCCATAAAGGGAATGTTGTGTTTGTGTTCAGGTTGGGTGCCAACCTCACAGTCAGCACCGGAGAGTGCCGCCGTGGCCCAGCGGTGGTCATCATCTGAGCCCCTCATCAGTGACCCATGCTCCTTCATGATGGACCACAGGGTGAGTGAAACAAGGAGGCATCATTCCTTGAGGGCAACCATCTCAAATGTCCGCATCTCAGGACATCTGCTTACATTCATCCTTCCATCTTGTGGCCTCGGGGAAGGCGCCGACCCGGCCTAAACACCTTGGACACGAAGCCGGTGCGAGGTCTGCACGCGTCTGTCAGGGAAGCTCCGCCCGCAGAGCTGGTCCCTAACACCAGTTATTGGCCCTTGCGCAGTCCACGAGGCACAGTCACTGGGAAGGGGTGCAGAAGGAGGGAGAAGGCTAGGGATGCTGACTAGTTCTGAGGCCAACAATGCCATTCACACATGACTGCCTGGGTCAGCCCCTCCTCCATCCAGCTGTGTTTGTGGGTGAGGCCACCTGAGGGCCATCACGGCCAGTCACCAAGCACTCCATTCTGACAAGCCTGAATGGCTGCCCCACTCCTCATGAAAGTCAGGGGATGGAGGTGCCGCATGGGCACTCGCAAACTGTTTCCGAGGGGCCAGAAAATTCAGTCTGTGGGTGATCAAGGGCCGCATTGGTACCTGCAATGTCTCATTCGGTGCAGGGGGGTGTAATGTGGGCACAGGAGAGTGACGCATGTGGTTGAATTGCACCTGGGATCAATCCCGGCTCCCCCCTTGAATAAATTGTGTGATCCTAGGCAATTGTTTTTATTTCACTTTGCTTCTTAATTATTCATGTGCCCTGTACAAAACCTTCTCTTGTGTTTGATGTATTGAACTATAACGTGGTCCATGGATCATAGCAACCCAGGGCAGCCAGAGGGTGCCCATAACAACTGAAGTGCCTCTTGGTGGGGGGCAGGGGGCATGAATATTTCTAACTTCAGGTTTTGAAAACTGTCACTTTAAAAAACACTTCTCAATACACTGATTTACATCTCATGCACTAAGGCGGAGCTTTTGCATGTTAATGTATTAATGAAATGCACTTTCCTGAACTTTGAAGGGACTTGAATAGATGTTTACACCTTTATTGCAAGGAGGCTTTGAAAGGTGCCTGCTCTGCAAGTTGTGTGCAGGACACCTTTTGTGCATCATGTTTTTCACGTCAGTTTCCGGTAAATAAGTGCTTTCCATGTATTAATATCTGCCCCGGTGCTAGTGCTCTGAGAAGCAAACAGCGGCCTAGCGCTGCTGCTGGGGCCTGGAGCACCGGGGATGCTGGATCATCAGATCTTTCTGGGGGCGGCGGGGCTAGGGGGCGCCCTCCGAGGAGGACTCCAGAGGCCCCAGCTCCCCCCTCCTCCTCCCGCCTGAAGCGAGGCCGGGGACCGCAGGGGGTGGTTGTTTACATGGAAACAAGGCTTCCCACTGTCTGCACACGGCTCCCAGACAAGACTGTGCGTCCTCGGCCCGGGGACGGGAACCAGGAGGGGGTCTGGGTGCGCACAGCCGCATCACACTGGATCATGCGGCATCTGCCGCATACATATCAGCCCGGGGTGTACTGCAGCCCCTACACACGCTACATGGGGCAGAGGTCGAAGCAAGCTCCTACAGGGGGGTGTCTCTGGTCACAGCAGCTCCCACACTCAGTCTTTGGGGACCAGTCCTCTCCGAACTCAGGGCCACAGCAGCACCCACACGCAGACTCTAGGGACCAGTCCTCTCTGAGCCCAGGGTCACAGCAGCACCCACACGCAGACCTTAGGGACCAGCCCTCTCCGAGCCCAGGGCCACAGCAGCACCCATACTCAGACCTTAGGGACCAGCCCTCTCCGAGCCCAGGGACACAGCAGCACCCACACTCAGACCTTAGGGACCAGTCCTCTGCGAGCCCAGAGCCACAGCAGCACCCACACTCAGACCTTAGGGACCAGTCCTCTGCGAGCCCAGAGCCACAGAAGCACCCACACTCAGACCTTAGGGACCAGTCCTCTCTGAGCCCTGGGCCACAGCAGCACCCACACTCAGACCTTAGGGACCAGTCCTCTCTGAATACAGGGTCACAGCCGCACCCACACCCAGACCTTAGGGACCAGTCCTCTCCGAACTCAGGGCCACAGCAGCACCCACACGCAGACCTTAGGGACCAGTCCTCTCTGAGCCACAGCAGTACCCACACTCAGACCTTAGGGACCAGTCCTCTCTGAGCCCTGGGCCACAGCAGTACCCACACTCAGACCTTAGGGACCAGTCCTCTCTGAGCCCAGGGTCACAGCAGCACCCATACTCAGACCTTAGGGACCAGCCCTCTCTGAGCCCAGGGCCACAGCAGCACCCACACTCAGACCTTAGGGACCAGTCCTCTCTGAATACAGGGCCACAGCCGCACCCACACCCAGACCTTAGGGACCAGTCCTCTCCGAACTCAGGGCCACAGCAGCACCCACACGCAGACCTTAGGGACCAGCCCTCTCTGAGCCCAGGGTCACAGCACCACCCACACGCAGACCTTAGGGACCAGCCCTCTCTGAGCCCAGGGTCACAGCAGCACCCACACGCAGACCTTAGGGACCAGCCCTCTCCGAGCCCAGGGCCACAGCAGCACCCATACTCAGACCTTAGGGACCAGCCCTCTCCGAGCCCAGGGACACAGCAGCACCCACACTCAGACCTTAGGGACCAGTCCTCTGCGAGCCCAGAGCCACAGCAGCACCCACACTCAGACCTTAGGGATCAGTCCTCTGCGAGCCCAGAGCCACAGAAGCACCCACACTCAGACCTTAGGGACCAGTCCTCTCTGAGCCCTGGGCCACAGCAGCACCCACACTCAGACCTTAGGGACCAGTCCTCTCTGAATACAGGGTCACAGCCGCACCCACACCGAGACCTTAGGGACCAGTCCTCTCCGAACTCAGGGCCACAGCAGCACCCACACGCAGACCTTAGGGACCAGTCCTCTCTGAGCCACAGCAGTACCCACACTCAGACCTTAGGGACCAGTCCTCTCTGAGCCCTGGGCCACAGCAGTACCCACACTCAGACCTTAGGGACCAGTCCTCTCTGAGCCCAGGGTCACAGCAGCACCCATACTCAGACCTTAGGGACCAGCCCTCTCTGAGCCCAGGGCCACAGCAGCACCCACACTCAGACCTTAGGGACCAGTCCTCTCTGAATACAGGGCCACAGCCGCACCCACACCCAGACCTTAGGGACCAGTCCTCTCCGAACTCAGGGCCACAGCAGCACCCACACGCAGACCTTAGGGACCAGCCCTCTCTGAGCCCAGGGTCACAGCACCACCCACACGCAGACCTTAGGGACCAGCCCTCTCTGAGCCCAGGGTCACAGCAGCACCCACACGCAGACCTTAGGGACCAGCCCTCTCCGAGCCCAGGGCCACAGCAGCACCCATACTCAGACCTTAGGGACCAGCCCTCTCCGAGCCCAGGGACACAGCAGCACCCACACTCAGACCTTAGGGACCAGTCCTCTCCGAGCCCAGGGTCACAGCAGCACCCACACTCAGACCTTAGGGACCAGTCCTCTCCGAGCCCTGGGCCACAGCAGCACCCACACACAGACCGTAGGGACCAGCCCTCTCCGAGCCCAGGGCCACAGCAGCACCCACACGCAGACCTTAGGGACCAGTCCTCTCTGAATCCAGGGCCACAGCCGCACCCACACCCAGATCTTAGGGACCAGTCCTCTCCGAACTCAGGGCCACTGCAGCATCTCCCACACTCAGCTCTTAGGAACCAGACCTCTCTGACCCCAGGGCCACAGCAACGCCCACACTCAGACCTTAGGGACCAGTCCTCTCTGAGCCCAGGGTCAGGGCAGCACCTACACTCAGCAGCACCCACACTCAGACCTTAGGGACCAGTCCTCTGCGAGCCCAGGACCACAGCAGCACCCACACTCAGACCTTAGGGACCAGTCCTCTGCGAGCCCAGGGCCACAGCAGCACCCACACTCAGACCTTAGGGACCAGCCCTCTCTGAGCCCAGGGCCACAGAAGCACCCACACTCAGACCTTAGGGACCAGCCTCTGCGAGCCCAGGGCCACAGCAGCACCCACACTCAGACCTTAGGGACCAGTCCTCTCTGAGCCCTGGGCCACAGCAGCACCCACACTCAGACCTTAGAGACCAGTCCTCTGCGAGCCCAGGGCCACAGCAGCACCCACACTCAGACCATAAGGACCAGCCCTCTCCGAGCCCAGGGCCACAGCAGCACCCACACTCAGACCTTAGGGACCAGTCCTCTCCGAGCCCAGGGCCACAGCAGCACCCACACTCAGACCTTAGGGACCAGTCCTCTCCGAGCCCTGGGCCACAGCAGCACCCACACTCAGACCTTAGAGACCAGTCCTCTGCGAGCCCAGGGCCACAGCAGCACCCACACTCAGACCTTAGGGACCAGCCCTCACTGAGCCCAGGGCCACAGCAGCACCTACACTCAGACCTTAGGGACCAGCCCTCTCCGAGCCCAGGGACACAGCAGCACCCACACTCAGACCTTAGGGACCAGCCCTCTCCGAGCCCAGGGTCACAGCAGCACCCACACTCAGACCTTAGGGACCAGTCCTCTGCGAGCCCAGGTCCACAGTAGCACCCACACTCAGACCTTAGGGACCAGCCCTCTCCGAGCCCAGGGCCACAGCAGCACCCACACTCAGACCTTAGGGACCAGCCCTCTCTGAGCCCAGGGACCCAGCAGCACCCACACTCAGACCTTAGGGACCAGCCCTCACCGAGCCCAGGGCCACAGCAGCACCCACACTCAGACCTTAGGGGCCAGCCCTCTCTGAGCCCAGGGACACAGCAGCACCCACACTCAGACCTAAGGGACCAGCCCTCTCCGAGCCCAGGGTCACAGCAGCAACCAAACTCAGACCTTAGGGAACAGTCCTCTGCAAGCCCAGGTCCACAGCAGCACCAACGCTCAGACCTTAGGGACCAGTCCTCTCTGAGCCCAGGGACCCAGCAGCACCCACACTCAGACCTTAGGGACCAGCCCTCTCCGAGCCCAGGGCCACAGCAGCGCCCACACTCAGACCTTAGGGACCAGCCCTCTCCGAGCCCAGGGACCCAGCAGCACCCACACTCAGACCTTAGGGACCAGTCCTCTGCGAGCCCAGGGCCACAGCAGCACCCACACTCAGACCTTAGGGACCAGTCCTCTGCGAGCCCAGAGCCACAGAAGCACCCACACTCAGCCCTTAGGGACCAGTCCTCTGTGAGCCCAGGGCCACAGCAGCACCCACACTCAGACCCTGGGGACCAGCCCTCTCTGAGCCCAGGGCCACAGCAGCACCCACACTCAGACCTTAGGGACCAGCCCTCTCCGAGCCCAGGGCCACAGCAGCACCCACACTAAGACCTTAGGGATCAGCCCTCTGCGAGCCCAGGGCCACAGCAGCACCCACACTCAGACCTTAGGGACCAGCCCTCTCTGAGCCCAGGGACCCAGCAGCACCCACACTCAGACCTTAGGGACCAGTCCTCTCCGAGCCCAGGAACACAGCAGCACCCACACTCAGACCTTAGGGACCAGTCCTCTGCGAGCCCAGAGCCACAGCAGCACCCACACTCAGACCTTAGGGACCAGTCCTCTGTGAGCCCAGGGCCACAGCAGCACCCACACTCAGACCCTGGGGACCAGCCCTCTCTGAGCCCAGGGACACAGCAGCACCCACACTCAGACCATAGGGACCAGCCCTCTCTGAGCCCAGGGCCACACAGCAGCACCCACACTCAGACCTTAGGGACCAGCCCTCTCTGAGCCCAGGGCCACAGCAGCACCCACACTCAGACCTTAGGGACCAGCCCTCTCTGAGCCCAGGGACACAGCAGCACCCACACTCAGACCTTAGGGACCAGTCCTCTCCGAGCCCTGGGCCACAGCAGCACCCACACTCAGACCTTAGGGACCAGTCCTCTGCGAGCCCAGGGCCACAGCAGCACCCACACTCAGACTCTGGGGACCAGCCCTCTCTGAGCCCAGGGACACAGCAGCACCCACACTCAGACCATAGGGACCAGCCCTCTCTGAGCCCAGGGCCACACAGCAGCACCCACACTCAGACCTTAGGTACCAGTCCTCTCCGAGCCCAGGGCCACAGCAGCACCCACGCTCAGACCTTAGGGACCAGTCCTCTCTGAGCCCTGGGCCACAGCAGCACCCACACTCAGACCTTAGAGACCAGTCCTCTGCGAGCCCAGGGCCACAGCAGCACCCACACTCAGACCGTAGGGACCAGTCCTCTCTGAGCCCAGGGCCACAGCAGCACCCACACTCAGACCGTAGGGACCAGTCCTCTCTGAGTCCAGGGACACAGCAGCACTCTCTCTCTCTCTACCCACCTCTTCTAACTTTGCCTCTCTCACTCTCTCTGTCTAAACCACGTCTTCTGGCTCGGTCTCTCTCTCTCTCTCTACCCCTCACTCTCTCTTCTGACTTTGTCTGTCTCTCTCTATCCACCTCTCCCTCTCTCTGTCGAACCACTTCTTCTGGCTCTGTCTCTCTCCCTCTCTACCCATCTCTTCTGACTCACTCTGTACCTCTCTCTCGACCCACCTCCTCTCTCTCGCTCTCTCTCTCCACCTGTTCTGACTCTGTCTCTATCTCTGTCTCCCTAACCACCTTTTCTGGCTCGGTCTCTTTCTCTCTCTATCCCCCTTTCTGACCCTCTCTCCCTCTCTCTCCACCCTCCTCTCTCTCTCTTCTGACTCTGTCTATCTCTCTCTCTCTCTTCTGACTCTGTCTATCTCTCTCTGCCAAGAGTCATCTTCAGGATTTTTAGTGTCATGGCCACGATACATGCCTCTCTCTCTCTACCCACCTCTTCTAACTCTGCCTCTCTCTCTCTCTCTCTCTCTCTCTCTACCTGTAGGAAAGTACCATCTTGCCTGGCATGTTACCCCCATATTTCACTGTATATATGTTGTTTTAGTTGTATGTGTCACTGGGACCCTGCCAGCCAGGGCCACAGTGCTCATAAGTGTGCCCTGTATGTGTTACCTGTGTTATGACTAACTGTCTCACTGAAGCTCTGCTATCCAGAACCTCAGTGGTTATGCTCTCTCATTTCTTTCCAAATTGTCACTAACAGGCTAGTGACCAATTTCACCAATTTACATTGGCATACTGGAACACCCTTATAATTCCCTAGTATATGGTACTGAGGTACCCAGGGTATTGGGGCTCCAGGAGATCCCTATGGGCTGCAGCATTTCTTGTGCCACCCATAGGGAGCTCTGACAATTCTTACACAGGCCTGCCACTGCAGCCTGAGTGAAATAACGTCCACGTTATTTCACAATCATTTACCACTGCACTTAAGTAACTTATAAGTCACCTATATGTCTAACCTTTACCTGGTAAAGGTTGGGTGCTAAGTTACTTAGGGGGTTATTCCAACTTTGGAGGAGGTGTTAATCCGTCCCAAAAGTGACGGTAAAGTGATGGATATACCACCAGCCGTATTACGAGTTCCATAGGATATAATGGACTCGTAATACGGCTGGTGGTAAATCCGTCACTTTTCCGTCACTTTTGGGATGGATTAACACCTCCTCCAAAGTTGGAATAACCCCCTTAGTGTGTGGGCACCCTGGCACTAGCCAAGGTGCTCCCACATTGTTCAGGGCAAATTCCCCGGACTTTGTGAGTGCGGGGACACCATTACACGCGTGCACTATACATATGTCACGACATATGTATAGCGTCACAATGGTAACTCCCAACATGGCCATGTAACATGTCTAAGATCATGGAATTGTCACCCCAATGCCATTCTGGCATTGGGGAGACAATTCCATGATCCCCCGAGTCTCTAGCTCAGACCCGGGTACTGCCAAACTACCTTTCCTGGGGATTCACTGCTGCTGCTGCCAACCCCTCAGACAGGTTTCTGCCCTCCTGGGGTCCAGCCAGGCTTGGCCCAGGAAGGCAGAACAAAGGACTTCCTCAGAGAGAGGGTGTTACACCCTCTCCCTTTGGAAAAAGGTGTCAGGGCTGGGGAGGAGTAGCCTCCCCCAGCCTCTGGAAATGCTTTGATGGGCACAGATGATGCCCATCTCTGCATAAGCCAGTCTACACCGGTTCAGGGATCCCCCAGCCCTGCTCTGGCGCGAAACTGGACAAAGGAAAGGGGCGTAACCAGAGCTCCTCCAGTGTGCTCCAGACCTCGGCCATCTAGGAAACACTGGACTGCTCTGAGTGGCCAGTGCCAGCAGGTGACGTCAGAGACTCCTTCTGATAGGCTCCTCCAGGTGTTGCTAGCCTATCCTCTCTCCTAAGTAGCCAAACCTCCTTTTCTGGCTATTTAGGGTCTCTACTTTGGGGAATTCTTTAGATAACGAATGCAAGAGCTCATCAGAGTTCCTCTGCATCTCTCTCTTCACCTTCTGCCAAGGAATCGACCGCTGACTGCTCTGGAAGCCTGCAAAATTGCAACAAAGTAGCAAAGATGACTACTGCGACCTTGTAACGCTGATCCGGCCGCCTTCTCGACTGTTTTCCTGGTGGTGCATGCTGTGGGGGTAGTCTGCCTCCTCTCTGCACTAGAAGCTCCGAAGAAATCTCCTGTGGGTCGACGGAATCTTCCCCCTGCAACCGCAGGCACCAAAAGACTGCATCACCGGTCCTCTGGGTCTCCTCTCAGCACGATGAGCGAGGTCCCTTGAACTCAGCAACTCTGTCCAAGTGACTCCCACAGTCCAGTGACTCTTCAGTCCAAGTTTGGTGGAGGTAAGTCCTTGCCTCCCCACGCTAGACTGCATTGCTGGGTACCGCGTAATTTGCAGCTGCTCCGGCTCCTGTGCACTCTTCCAGGATTTCCTTTGTGCACAGCCAAGCCTGGGTCCCCGACACTCTAACCTGCAGTGCACGACCTCCTGAGTTGTCCTCCGGCGTCGTGGGACTTTCCTTTGTGACTTCGGGTGAGCTCCGGTTCACTCCTCTTCGTAGTGCCTGTTCCGGCACTTCTGCGGGTGCTGCTTGCTTCTGAGTGGGCTCTTTGTCTTGCTGGACGCCCCCTCTGTCTCCTCACACAATTGGCGACATCCTGGTCCCTCCTGGGCCACAGCAGCATCCAAAAACCCTAACCGCGACCCTTTCAGCTAGCAAGGCTTGTTTGCGGTCTTTCTGCACGGAAACACGTCTGCAAGCTTCTTCACGACGTGGGACATCCATCCTCCAAAGGGGAAGTTCCTAGTCCTCTTTTTTAGAACTTTTCTAGTTCTTGCAGAATCCACAGCTTCTACCATCCGGTGGCAGCTTCTTTGCACCCACAGCTGGCATTTCCTGGACATCTGCCCACTCCCGACTTGATCGTGACTTTTGGACATGGTCCCTTTGTTCCACAGGTACTCTCGTCCGGAAATCCATTGTTGTTGCATTGCTGGTGTTGGTCTTCCTTGCAGAATTCCCCCATCACAACTTCTGTGCTCTTTGGGGAACTTAGGTGCACTTTGCACCCACTTTTCAGGGTCTTGGGGTGGGCTATTTTTCTAACCCTCACTGTTTTCTTACAGTCCCAGCGACCCTCTACAAAGTCACATAGGTTTGGGGTCCATTCGTGGTTCGCATTCCACTTCTAGAGTATATGGTTTGTGTTGCCTCTATACCTATGTGCTCTCATTGCAATCTATTGTGACTGTACATTGCTTGCATTGCTTTCTATTGCTATTACTGCATAATTTTGGTATTGTGAACATATATCTTGTGTATATTTGCTATCCTCATACTGAGGTTACTCACTGAGATACTTTTGGCATATTGTCATAAAAATAAAGTACCTTTTTTATTTTTAGTATATCTGTGTATTGTGTTTTCTTATGATATTGTGCATATGACACCAGTGGTATAGTAGGAGCTTCACACGTCTCCTAGTTCAGCCCAAGCTGCTCTGCTAAGCTACCCTTTTCTATCAGCCTAAGCTGCTAGACACCTCTTCTACACTAATAAGGGATAACTGGACCTGGTGCAGAGTGTAAGTACCCCTTGATACCACTACAAACCAGGCCAGCCTCCTACATTGGTTGTGCAGCGGTGGGATAAGTACTTGCAACTACTTACCACTTTGTCATATTGTACTTTTCATAAGAGAAAAATATACAAAACAAGTTCAGTGTATGTACACCTAACAAAACATTTTGCTTTTCTTCTCTTACTCCTTTGCTAAGTGCTGAAAAGTACCTTTAAACTTTCAAAAAGTTCTTTAAAAGTTTAAAAGTTTAAAAAGTTTTTTTCTGTTCCTTAAAAAGTTCTGAAAACCTTTTCTTTCTTTTTCTGTCCCTTAAACCTTTTCTATAATGTCTGGTACAGGTCAAACTGTTGATCTGACTAAACTTGCTTATGATCACCTTAGCTGGAAAGGAGCAAGGAGTCTCTGCATTGAAAGAGGTTTAGGGGTAGGGAAGAATCCCTCTAGAGAACTGTTAGTTAATATTCTCATTGAACAAGATAAGACCTTAGTTGGCACTTCTGGTGAGAGATTAGCTGATGGTTCCCGCTCTGATTCTGGGGCACCCCTAGTAAAGGAGTTAGAAGGGAACCTTCCCAACCTGCCCATTAGCAGACCACCTAGCAGGGTTGATACTGATGTGAGTTCTCATCATAGTATAGAGGTAACTCCTTTAGGCCAGATTGTTAGAGTGCCATCTGTTAGGGACTGGTCTCCCTCTGTTCATTCACACCATTCTTCTGTGTCAAGGCATGCCCAACCCACCCTCCCTGAAGACAGAGTGTTAGAAAGGGAGCTCAATAGATTGAGAGTGGAAGAATCCAAGCTGAAGCTCAAGAAGCAACAGCTGGATTTAGATAGACAAGCATTTGACTTAGAAAAAGAAAGACAGATGTTGGGGTTTGGACCCCATGGTGGCAGCAATATTACAGATAGTAATCCTGTAAAAGAGCATGATTCTAGGAATCTGCACAAGATAGTTCCCCCTTACAAGGAGGGGGATGACATTAACAAGTGGTTTGCTGCACTTGAGAGGGCCTGTAATGTACAGGGGGTCCCTCAAAGGCAGTGGGCTGCTATCCTATGGCTATCTTTCAGTGGAAAGGGTAGGGATAGGCTCCTTATTGTGAAGGAAAGTGATGCCAATGATTTTAAAGTTCTTAAGAATGCACTCCTTGATGGTTATGGCTTAACCACTTAACAGTACAGGATCAAGTTCAGAGAAACCAAAAAGGAGTCTTCACAAGACTGGGTAGACTTTGTTGACCATTCAGTGAAGGCCTTGGAGGGGTGGTTACATGGCAGTAAGGTTTCTCACTATGAAAGCCTGTATAACTTAATCCTGAGAGAGCATATTCTTAATAATTGTGTGTCTGATTTGTTACACCAATACCTGGTAGACTCTGATCTGACCTCTCCCCAAGAATTGGGAAAGAAGGCAGACAAATGGGTCAGAACAAGGGTGAACAGAAAAGTTCATACAGGGGGTGACAAGGATGGCAAGAAGAAGGATGGTAAGTCTTCTGAAAAGGGTGGGGACAAATCTAAAAATGAGTCTTCATCAGGCCCACAAAAACACTCTGGTGGGGGTGGTGGGCCCAAATCCTCTTCAAATCAAAACAAAGAAAAGAAACCATGGTGCTATTTATGTAAAATAAAAGGCCATTGGACAACTGATCCCAGTTGCCCAAAGAAAAGCACCAAGCCTCCTACCACTACAACCCCTGCTGCTACACCTAGTGCCCCTAGTAATTGCAGTGGTGGTGGGAGAAAACCTACTAATAGCCAATCCTAGGGAGTAGCTGGGCTCACTTTTGGTAATTTAGTTGGGGTTGGTCTTGTTAGGGAGACCACAGAGGCTGTGTTAGTCTCTGAAGGGGCTATTGATTTAGCCACCTTGGTTGCTTGTCCCCTTAATATGGATAAGTACAAGCAACTGCCCCTAATAAATGGTGTTGAGGTTCAGGCCTACAGGGACACAGGTGCCAGTGTTACAATGGTAATAGAGAAACTGGTCCACCCTGAACAACACCTACTTGGTCACCAGTACCAAGTGACTGATGCTCATAACAACACTCTTAGCCACCCCATGGCTGTTGTGAATCTCAACTGGGGGGGGGTTACTGGTCCAAAGAAAGTTGTGGTTGCCTCAGATTTACCTGTAGACTGTCTACAAGGGAACAATTTAGAGACATCAGCTTAGGCAGAAGTGGAGTTGGAGGCTCATGCAGCAATGCTGGGCATTCCTGGGCATATTTTTGCTTTGACAAGGGCTCAGGCCAAAAAGCAAAAAGGACAGGGTGACTTGGATCCTGGAAGAATGGACCAAGTGCTCCCTAAAGCTAGGGTTAGTAAAGGTAAAACACTACCTACTATCCCTCCCTCTACAGTGGATTCAACTTCTGAGGAAGAAGAATTTCCACCCTGTGCAGAACCTACACCAGAGGAGCTGGAAGCAGACACTGCTGAGCTTTTGGGTGAAGGGGGGCCTGCCAGGGAGGAGCTGAGTGTGGCACAGCATACCTGTCCCACACTAGAGGGTCTAAGGCAGCAAGCTGTCAAACAAGCAAATGGGGATGTCAGTGACTCTCACAGAGTTTACTGGGAGGACAACCTTTTGTATACTGAAGCAAGGGATCCAAAACCTGGAGCTGCCAGGAGATTGGTGATTCCTCAGGAATACAGAAAGTTCCTCCTAACTCTAGCCCACGACATTCCCTTAGCTGGACATTTGGGGCAAATGAAAACTTGGGACAGGCTTGTCCCCTTGTTTCATTGGCCTAGAATGTCAGAGGACACAAAGGAATTTTGTAAGTCCTGTGAAACCTGTCAAGCCAGTGGCAAGACAGGTGGCACTCCAAAGGCACCCCTTATCCCACTGCCTGTGGTTGGGGTTCCCTTTGAAAGGGTAGGGGTTGACATAGTTGGCCCCCTTGACCCTCCTACTGCTTCAGGCAGTAGGTTTATCTTGGTGGTAGTGGACCATGCCACCAGATATCCTGAAGCAATTCCTCTAAGGACCACTACAGCTCCTGCAGTGGCAAAAGCCCTCCTGGGAATCTTTTCCAGGGTGGGCTTCCCAAAAGAGGTGGTATCAGACAGGGGAAGCAATTTCATGTCTGCTTACTTAAAGGCCATGTGGAAGGAATGTGGTGTTACATACAAGTTCACCACACCCTATCATCCACAAACAAATGGACTGGTTGAGAGGTTTAATAAAACTCTCAAAGGAATGATAATGGGACTCCCTGAAAAACTCCGGAGGAGATGGGATGTCCTGTTACCTTGCCTCCTTTTTGCTTACAGGGAGGTACCCCAAAAAGGAGTGGGCTTCAGCCCCTTTGAACTCCTATTTGGACACCCTGTGAGAGGTCCTCTAACACTTGTAAAGGAGGGTTGGGAACAACCTTTAAAAGCTACAAAGCAAGACATAGTGGACTATGTACTTGGCCTAAGATCTAGGATGGCTGAGTACATGAAAAAGGCCAGTAAAAACCTTCAGGCCAGCCAAGAGCTCCAAAAGCAATGGCATGACCAGAGGCTGTTCTGATTCAGTACCAACCAGGGCAGAAAGTGTGGGTCTTGGAGCCTGTGGCCCCAAGAGCACTCCAAGATAAATGGAGTGGACCCCACATTATTATTGAGAAAAAGGGTGAAGTCACCTACTTAGTTGACTTAGGCACTGCCAGGAGTCCCCTTAGGATGCTCCATGTCAATCGCCTGAAACCCTACTATGACAGGGCTGATCTCACCCTGCTCATGGCAACAGATGAAGGACAGGAAGAAGAGAGTGACCCTCTCCCTGATCTCTCCTCTTCCACAGAACAAGATGCTCTAGTGGAAGGTGTAGTTTTGGCAGATTGTCTTACTGCTGAGCAGAAAGACCACTGCATAAATCTCCTGGGTCAGTTTTCTGAACTCTTTTCTACTGTGCCAGGCACCACTTCTTGGTGTGAGCACACTATAGATACTGGAGACAGCTTGCCTGTCAAAAGTAAGATCTATAGGCAGCCTGACCATGTCAGGGACTGCATAAAACAAGAGGTTCAGAAAATGCTTGAACTGGGAGTGGTTGAGCACTCTGAAAGTCCATGGGCCTCTCCTGTGGTACTTGTACCAAAACCTCATTCCAAAGATGGAAAGAAGGAAATTAGATTTTGTGTAGACTATAGAGGTTTCAACCTAGTAACTAAAACTGATGCTCACCCTATACCCAGGGCAGATGAGCTAATAGATACACTGGCATCTGCCAAGTATCTAAGCACCTTTGATTTGACTGCAGGGTATTGGCAGATCAAGTTATCAGAGGATGCAAAAGCAAAAACTGCATTTTCAACTATTGGAGGGCACTACCAATTCACAGTAATGCCTTTTGGGTTGAAAAATGCACCTGACACTTTTCAGAGGTTGGTGAATACAGTCCTGCAAGGGTTGGAGGCTTTTAGTGCAGCATATCTAGATGATATAGCTGTCTTTAGCTCCAGCTGGGATGATCACCTGGTCCACCTATGGAAAGTTTTGGAGGCCCTGCAAAAGGCAGGCCTCACTATCAAGGCTTCAAAGTGCCAGATAAGGCAGGGGAAAGTGGTTTATCTGGGACACCTTGTAGGTGGAGAACAGATTGCACCACTTCAGGGGAAAATCCAAACTATTATAGATTGGGTTCCCCCTACAACTCAGACCCAGGTGAGAGCCTTCTTAGGCCTCACTGTGTACTACAGGAGGTTCATAAAGAACTATGGCTCCATTGCAGCCCCTCTTAATGACCTCATATCTAAGAAAATGCCTAAAAAGGTATTATGGACAGCAAACTGTCAGAAAGCTTTTGAGGAGCTGAAGCAGGCCATGTGCTCTGCACCTGTCCTGAAAAGCCCCTGTTACTCCAAAAAATTAATTGTCCAAACTGATGCATCTGAATTAGGGGTAGGGGCAGTCTTATCACAACTTAATTCTGAGGACCAGGATCAACCTGTTGCTTTTATCAGCAAGAGGTTGACCCCTTGAGAAAAGCGTTGGTCTGCCATAGAGAGGGAGGCCTTTGCTGTGGTCTGGGCACTGAAGAAGTTGAGGCCATACCTGTTTGGCACTCACTTCATTGTTCAGACAGACCACAAACCTCTACTTTGGTAAAACAAATGAAAGGTGAAAATCCTAAATTGTTGAGGTGGTCCATATCCCTACAGGGAATGGACTATACAGTTGAACATAGACCTGGGAGTACCCACTCCAATGCAGATGGACTCTCCAGATATTTCCACTTAGAAAATGAAGACTCATCAGGTCATGGCTAGTCTTATTGTCCTTCGTTTGGGGGGGGGGAGGGGTTGTGTAGGAAAGTACCATCTTGCCTGGAATGTTACCCCCATATTTCACTGTATATATGTTGTTTTAGTTGTATGTGTCACTGGGACCCTGCCAGCCAGGGCCCCAGTGCTCATAAGTGTGCCCTGTATGTGTTACCTGTGTTATGACTAACTGTCTCACTGAGGCTCTGCTATCCAGAACCTCAGTGGTTATGCTCTCTCATTTCTTTCCAAATTGTCACTAACAGGCTAGTGACCAATTTCACCAATTTACATTGGCATACTGGAACACCCTTATAATTCCCTAGTATATGGTACTGAGGTACCCAGGGTATTGGGGCTCCAGGAGATCCCTATGGGCTGCAGCATTTCTTGTGCCACCCATAGGGAGATCTGACAATTCTTACACAGGCCTGCCAGTGCAGCCTGAGTGAAATAACGTCCTTGTTATTTCACAGCCATTTACCACTGCACTTAAGTAACTTATAAGTCACCTATATGTCTAACCTTTACCTGGTAAAGGTTGGGTGCTAAGTTACTTAGTGTGTGGGCACCCTGGCACTAGCCAAGGTGCTCCCACATTGTTCAGGGCAAATTCCCCGGGCTTTGTGAGTGCGGGGACACCATTACACGCGTGCACTATACATATGTCACGACATATGTATAGCGTCACAATGGTAACTCCGAACATGGCCATGTAACATGTCTAAGATCATGGAATTGTCACCCCAATGCCATTCTGGCATTGGGGAGACAATTCCATGATCCCCTGAGTCTCTAGCTCAGACCCGGGTACTGCCAAACTACCTTTCCCGGGGTTTCACTGCTGCTGCTGCCAACCCCTCATACAGGTTTCTGCCCTCCTGGGGTCCAGCCAGGCTTGGCCCAGGAAGGCAGAACAAAGGACTTCCTCAGAGAGAGGGTGTTACACCCTTTCCCTTTGGAAAAAGGTGTCAGGGCTGGGGAGGAGTAGCCTCCCCCAGCCTCTGGAAATGCTTTGATGGGCACAGATGGTGCCCATCTCTGCATAAGCCAGTCTACACCGGTTCAGGGATCCCCCAGCCCTGCTCTGGCACGAAACTGGACAAAGGAAAGGGGAGTGACCACTCCCCTGACCTGCACCTCCCCTGGGAGGTGGCCAGAGCTCCTCCAGTGTGCTCCAGACCTCGGCCATCTTGGAAACAGAGGTGCTGCTGGCACACTGGACTGCTCTGAGTGGCCAGTGCCAGCAGGTGACGTCAGAGACTCCTTCTGATAGGCTCCTCCAGGTGTTGCTAGCCTATCCTCTCTCCTAAGTAGCCAAACCTCCTTTTCTGGCTATTTAGGGTCTCTGCTTTGGGGAATTCTTTAGATAACGAATGCAAGAGCTCATCAGAGTTCCTCTGCATCTCTCTCTTCACCTTCTGCCAAGGAATCGACCGCTGACTGCTCTGGAAGCCTGCAAAACTGCAACAAAGTAGCAAAGACGACTACTGCGACCTTGTAACGCTGATCCGGCCGCCTTCTCGACTGTTTTCCTGGTGGTGCATGCTGTGGGGGTAGTCTGCCTCCTCTCTGCACTAGAAGATCCGAAGAAATCTCCTGTGGGTCGACGGAATCTTCCCCCTGCAACCGCAGGCACCAAAAGACTGCATCACCGGTTCTCTGGGTCTCCTCTCAGCACGACGAGCGAGGTCCCTTGAACTCAGCAACTCCGTCCAAGTGACTCCCACAGTCCAGTGACTCTTCAGTCCAAGTTCGGTGGAGGTAAGTCCTTACCATCCTCCCCTGCCTTCACACCATTTTCCAAAGGGAGAGGGTGCAACACCCTCTCTCAGAGGAAGTCCTTTGTTCTGCCATCCTGGGCCAGGCCTGTCTGGACCCCAGGAGGGCAGAAGCCTGTCTGAGGGGTTGGCAGCAGCTGCAGTTGAACCCCGGGAAAGGCAGTTTGGCAGTACCAGGGTCTGTGCTACAGACCACTGGGATCATGGGATTGTGCAATTCCATGATCATAGACATGTTACATGGCCATATTCGGAGTTACCATTGTGAAGCTACATATAGGTAGTGACCTATATGTAGTGCACGCGTGTAATGGTGTCCCCGCACTCACAAAGTCCGGGGAATTGGCCCTGAACAATGTGGGGGCACCTTGGCTAGTGCCAGGGTGCCCTCACACTAAGTAACTTAGCACCCAACCTTTACTTATAAGTTACTTAAGTGCAGTGTAAAATGACTGTGAAATAACGTGGACGTTATTTCACTCAGGCTGCAGTGGCAGGCCTGTGTAAGAATTGTCAGAGCTCCCTATGGGTGGCAAAAGAAATGCTGCAGCCCATAGGGATCTCCTGGAACCCCAATACCCTGGGTACCTCAGTACCATATACCAGGGAATTATAAGGGTGTCCCAGTAAGCCAATGTAAATTGGTAAAATTGGTCACTAGCCTGTTAGTGACAATTTGAAAGAAATGAGAGAGCATAACCACTGAGGTTCTGATTAGCAGAGCCTCAGTGAGACAGTTAGTCATAACACAGGTAACACATTCAGGCACACTTATGAGCACTGGGGCCCTGACTAGCAGGGTCCCAGTGACACATACAACTAAAACAACATATATACAGTCAGTGCTTTAAATGGGCCGGTACTGTCCGGTACTGAGTACCGGCACTTTTTTATTTTGAGAGGGAGAGTACCGGCACATCTCAAGAAAAACGTAATACTTTCAATTGGAGAGTACCGGCACTTCTCAGAAACAAGCAGGTACTCTGTAACAGAGTACCTGCACTTTATTTTTTCCATTTCAAGCACTGTATACAGTGAAAAATGGGGGTAACATGCCAGGCAAGATAGTACTTTCCTACACTCTGCCTCTCTCTCTCTCTACCCACCTCTTCTAACTCTGCCTCTCTCTCTCTCTCTGCCTAACCACTTCTTCTGGCTCTGTCTCTCTCCCTCTCTACCCACCTCTTCTGACTCTCTCTGTCCCTCTCTCTCCACCCACCTCATCTCTCTCGCTCTCTCTCTCTCTCCACTTCTTCTGGCTCTGTCTCTCTCCCTCTCTACCCACCTCTTCTGACTCTCTCTGTCCCTCTCTCTCCACCCACCTCATCTCTCTCGCTCTCTCTCTCTCTCCACCTCTTCTGACTCTGTCTCTCTCTCTCTCCACCTCTTCTGGCTCGGTCTCTTTCTCTCTCTACCCCCCCCCCCCCCCCCTTCTGACCCTCTCTCCCTCTCTCTCCACCCTCCTCTCTCTCTACCCGCTGCAAGAAGAGGGATGGGCAGTCACGTGACTGAATGAGTGAATGAAAATAATGACTACTTTTATCTAGTGATTCATGTCGCACTTCTGACTTTTATTGTTAAGATTTGCCTAGCGCACACTCGGCCATTAGTACGCATTGCAGCGCTATGTCAGCGCTATGTCTCGGGATGTGCGGGGCCTTTCCAAAGGTTCCCATCACAGACCGGAGTGCGGTTTTTGGAGGTGAGTCAGTGGAGTGAGCTGTAGCAGTGATAAAAATCACTCGTGCAGTGAAAATGACTTTTTACAATAATGGTTGCGAGGAAATATACCTTGTAATACGCAGCTAAACAGCATTGTCTGTGGAAGGAGCCCGGTGGCACTCTGGAGAAAGAGATATGTCTGTCGATGAGAAGGGCCACTGGGAGAGGGAAGTAGGGTGATCAGGCGTCCAGGATTTACCAGGACAGTCCCAGTTTTTTACCAGATGTTGAGAAATGTAGCTCATGTCCCGGTTTTCAGAGGGGGCTGCCTGAAAACGGCGGGAGGTGATCATTTTGGCTTTCCAAAGCAGAGATAGTTACCAGTAGGGTGACCACCCGTCCGTAAATTTCAGGGACTGTCCGTAATTTCACCCTGCTGTCCGTTGTCTGTGATGAAAGCTTTAACAGCATTTGTCCGTAATTTTAGCCTTTCCCCTAAAGGGCAACGGAGGCAGGGCGAAATTACGGGCAGAGGAGTTTCCCCAGCTGGGCTGAAAGGCTGGGAGTCTCCTGTGCTCTGAGGGAGGAGCAGACAGATAAGAATCAGACCTTCTTGCCAGGGGGTCTCCTTCCCTAAAGACATGCAAATGTGCACAACTGGTAAATCTGCAAATACAAAGGGGCTTGAAAACCTGCATTGACTTTACTAAAAGGAGCCACTTGAAGTTTTCTGGTGGCAAAGATATTTCTTTCAGAGAGGTATTGTAATGGTGTTCCAAGGTGAGCTGTGGAGTGTGTGGTTTTAATGGAGTGTTATAATTTTTTTTTAGCACTAGGTATAAACTGTATATTATTCAAATCTGTATTTGAGAAGCGTTTTTTTTTTAATTTAACCGAAATGTATTTGCGCATTTTGTAGCAGCCTTTATTATGATGTCATTGTATTTTTTACAGTTCTTTCAGGTACTTCGGTACCTCATAGTACTAACAAACATTGGCAAAGCAATAGGTCTCATCTACGAAAGAGTTATTGGCTTTGCTAGTGTGTTTTAGCCATTAGCCATGTTATGCACCAGAGTAGCTGCTGTTCAGCATGGCTTAAAGTTAGTGGCATAGTGGTGTGGAGTGGAGTAGAGTAGCATAGGAGCAGTGGCGTAGAGCCCAGTGGTGCAAAGTACAGTGCAGTGGGGTACAGTGCAGTTGTTTAGAGTGCGTTAGCGTAGAGTGCAGTGGTTTAGAGTGGAGTGGCATGGGACAGAGTAGAGTGGCATAGAGTGCAGTGAAGTAGAGTGGCATACAATAGAGTGGCAGAGAGAGCAGTAGTGTAGAGTGGTGCAGTGGCATAGATTGCAGAGTAGACTCACGTTGCAGGGAGTGCAGTGGTGTAGTGTAGAGTGGTGCAGAGTAGGGCAAAGTGCTGTAGAGTGTAGTGATGCAGAGTAGAGTGGCATAGAGTGCAGTGGCATAGAATGCAGTAGTACATAGTACATTGGTGTATAGTACGGTGGTGGAGAGTGCTACACTGCAGAGTAGAGTGTCAGTGCAGTGATGTTTTGTGGAGTAGAGTGGCACAAAGCAGTGGCGTAGAGTACAGTGGTACAGAGTAGAGGGCAGTGGCGTGCAGTTGTTTAGAGTGCATTGGTGCAGAGTGCAGTGGAGTAGAGTGGCATACAATAGAGTAGCAGAGAGTGCAGCAATGCAGAGTGGTTCAGTGTCATAGAGTGCAGAGTAGACTCATGTGGCATAGAGTGTAGTGGTGTAGAGTGGTGCAGAGTGAAGTATTGTAGAGTGGTGTAGAGTATAGTGCCTAGAGTGCAGTGGCATAGAGTAGAGTGGTGTAGAGTGCAGAGTTGCAGAGTAGAGTGTCAGTGCAGTGGTGTAGAGTGGTACAGAGAATAGTGGCATAGAGTACAGTGGTGCAGAGTAAAGGGCAGTGCAGTTGTTTAGAGTACACTGGTGTAGAGTGCAGTTGCATAGAGTGGCATTGGGCAGAGTAGAGTGGCATAGAATGCAGTGGAATAGAGTATATTGGTGCAAAATGCAGTAGTACAGAGCAGAGTGGTGTAGAGTATAGTGGCGGCCAGAGCAGTGTTGCAGAGTGTCAGCTTGCAGTGGTGTAGAGTGCATTGAACTAGAGTGCAGTGGTCAGAGTGGTATAGAGTACAGTGGCGTAGAATAGATTGTTTCAGAGTAGAGTGCAGTTGCATAGAGTGGAGAGGTGCAGGGTAGGGTGCAGTGGCATAGAATGCAGTGGCACAGAGTGCAGTGGCATAAAGTAGATTATTTCACAGTAGAGTGAGGTGGCTTAGAGTGGAGAAGTGCAGGTTAGAGTGGAGTTGCATAAAGTGGCATAGAGTGTGATGGCATAGAGTAAAGTAGTGTAGAGTGCCGTGGCATAGAGTGCAGAGGTGCAGAGTAGATTAGAATGATGTATAGTGTATTGATGTAGAGTGCAGGGGCATAGAGATGAGTGTTAAAGAGAAAAGTGCATTAGCATAGAGTGTATTAGCTTAGAGTGCAGTGGCGTACAGTGCAGGGTTGCAGAGTGGCAGAGAGTGGAGTTGTGTGGATTAGATTTGTGTTGCCTAGACTGGAGTGGTATGGCGTGCAGACGAGCAGAGCGCATTGGTGTAGAGAGGCGTAAAGTGCAGTGGCTTAGAGTAGAGTAGTACAGAGTAGAGTAGAGAGGCATTGTGTGAAGTAGCATAGAGAGCAGTGGCATAATGTGGAGTGGTTCCGAATGGAGAAGAGTGCAGTGGCATGGAGTGGCGTAAAGTGGAGTGATACAGAGTAGGCTGCAGTGGTGTGGAGTGGTGCAGAGCAGAGTGGAGTGGAGCATGCATGGTGTGGTAACACACTGCCATTACAGACAAAACATTTTTGATTGAAATGACCATTACATTTGCACAGATATACAGTTTTTCAAATCAAACTATATTGTGCAGAGACAATGATGTGTGGAAATTGCATCACCTAATTCAATGATTTGTTTTAAGCATGTAAAGGTATTTGTTTCCAGCACAGTTCAGAATTAACAAAAATGTGCTTGATTTGTACTTCGAATTCTGATATATTCTGAAGTCTATTTAAATGTTGTCATGTGATAGAAAAAACTCTTTCCTAACCCCAGTATCCAGCAAGATTGTCGCATAAATCCTCTCACTTTGAAGTCAGAGAAAGGAAAGTAAACACTAAGTTCCCACCGAAGACAGAGCCTGACATTTGACTTTGTTCTTTGAATGCACAGCAAATATGATAAGATAAGAACAAGATTTACAGGCCTGTTTACAGAAAGGGAGCACTCGGCAGGATACTGTAAATAAGGTTTTGGCAAGGGAAGGGACGAATTCAAGCTGCATAGCCTAAAACAAATAAAGCCAGCAAATTGAAAGCAACAAATTGTGAGTTACAAACCACAAGGCCAATGGCAAGCAACGGGCAGAATGCATTCACAAGGAAGCACTATGAATTTACTTAAAGTGACAGCTGTGGGATACTTTGTGGGGAAAGTCCAGTAATTTAGTCCATATCTTGCAGAGGTTTGGTACATCAATCACCCAGGTAGTATGACAAGAAGACCTGGAGTGGTTTCCATGTTGCAGGATAGGTCTGTACACCCATTCAATCAGTTTGCCACCATTTCCTATGGTGCAGAGCTTCTGGCACACCTCTTGTAGGGTTAGTGCTAGGTAGCAGACATGAAATAGGGCATTTAATGATTATTTAAGGTGGTTGTAAGTAAGGAGTTGACCGGGGTGAAGATGGTAGTCTGGCACAAGGGTTTGGAAATTTAGTAGCTTACTGTTCAGAAACAAAGTCCCCAATTTTAAGACACCTGCAGCATGCCACTGATGGAGTTGCTCTGAGCACAGCCATCCTGTGCGAGTGGGAAGGCTTAGCAAAGGTAGTGCAGGAGCATAGGGTTTCTTCGTGTCAGTTTACAGGTTCTGGCAAGGCAAGAGAAAGCCGTGCATGATAACCCCGGATGGTGATCCGTAGAGTGGTCAGTAGGAAACAATGAGCAGTGCATTAAGCCTACCTTAAAAGTCCTTACTGGTAAACCCCATCTCATGCAGGGAGGTGGGCAGAAAGCCAGTGAGCCACCCATTGGATCTGTGCAGCTGAATAATAGCGTTCTAAGTCCAGAAGACCTAATCCACCCGCAGTCACAGTTAGCTTTAGAGTGGAAAGAGCTCCCGAGGGCGCCGCAGCGACCAAATCAGATGTGTGGCCTATCGGAAGAAGGAATGAAGGACGAGCAGAGGAAGGTTTGCAAAATAATACTATCATTGGGGTAGCACCATCTTCACTAGTGCCACGTGGCCTTTACAGAAAGCAGAAGAGAAGACCAAAAAGCAAACTGGGCTTGGAGGGACCGTTCGCTCTGCCGAGATTTTCATCCTGGAAATCAGTGTAAGAATGGTAGATATTAATCACTAGGTATCAAAAGGTTACTGGTTCCCAGTTCAATCTGAGATCTAATTGTGTGTGAAGGCGAAAACAGTGCCATATGTTAAAGAAACACTAATTACATTTTAAAATTTGTAAATTTTGTTTGTGCAATTTACATCCCAAATATTTGGAAGGTTCTATGTGTACTTGACACTTAGGGATAACCCAGATCTCTAGTTTGGCTTTTGCTCAATTTCAAAACCAAAGACATGGACAAAACGGGCAATTGCCTTGCACAACCTTGCAAGGGGTCTGGCCCCTGCTCACCCTTCAAAAGCACTAACAGCGAACCATTGCACCAGAAGAGTTTGCCAAGGTGGATGGGTGTTGATTGTTCAACCACTTGACAGTGACCCTTCTGTTTCGCTCCTGTGTGCAGAGACAACTCCCCAGGTACTGTAGGAGGCTGGACTGGCTTGTAGTGAGTACCAAGGGGCACTTGCACCTTGCACCAGGCCCAGTTATCCCTTATTAGTGTATAGGGTGTCTAGCAGCTTAGGCTGATAGATAATGGTAGCTTAGCAGAGCAGCTTAGGCTGAACTAGGAGACGTGTGAAGCTACTACAGTACCACTTAGTGTCATATGCACAATATCATAAGAAAACACAATACACAGTTATACTAAAAATAAAGGTACTTTATTTTTATGACAATATGCCAAAGTATCTCAGAGTGTACCCTCAGTGAGAGGATAGGAAATATACACAAGATATATATACACAATAGCAAAAATATGCAGTATAGTCTTAGAAAACAGTGCAAACAATGTATAGTTACAATAGGATGCAATGGGGAAACATAGGGATAGGGGCAACACAAACCATATACTCCAAAAGAGGAATGCGAACCACGAATGGACCCCAAACCTATGTGACCTTGTAGAGGGTCGCTGGGACTATTAGAAAATAGTGAGAGTTAGAGAAATAACCCTCCCCAAGACCCTGAAAAGTGGGTGCAAAGTGCACTAAAGTTCCCCTAAGGACAAAGAAGTCGTGTTAGAGGAATAATGCAGGAAAGACACAAACCAGCAATGCAACAACTGTGGATTTCCAATCTAGGGTACCTGTGGAACAAGGGGACCAAGTCCAAAAGTCACAAGCAAGTCGTAGATGGGCAGATGCCCAGGAAATGCCAGCTGCGGGTGCAAAGAAGCTTCTACTGGACAGAAGAAGCTGAGGTTTCTGCAGGAACGAAAAGGGCTAGAGACTTCCCCTTTGGTGGACGGATCCCTCTCGCCTTCGAGAGTCGTGCAGAAGTGTTTTCCCGCCGGAAGGACGCCAACAAGCCTTGCTAGTCGCAAATCGTGCGTTTGGCGTTTTTGGACGCTGCTGGGGCCCAGGAGGGACCAGGAGGTCGCAAATTGGACCTGAAGAGAGGGGGGACGTCGAGCAAGACAAAGAACCCTCACTGAAGCAGGTAGCACCCGGAGAAGTGCCAGAAACAGGCACTACGAGGATGCGTGAAACGGTGCTCGCCGAAGTTGCACAAAGGAGTCCCACGTCGCCGGAGACCAACTTAGAAAGTCGTGCAATGCAGGTTAGAGTGCCGTGGACCCAGGCTTGGCTGTGCACAAAGGATTTCCGCCGGAAGTGCACAGGGGCCGGAGTAGCTGCAAAGTCGCGGTTCCCAGCAATGCAGCCCAGCGAGGTGAGGCAAGGACTTACCTCCACCAAACTTGGACTGAAGAGTCACTGGACTGTGGGGGTCACTTGGACAGAGTCGCTGAATTCGAGGGACCTCGCTCGTCGTGCTGAGAGGAGACCCAAGGGACCGGTAATGCAGCTTTTTGGTGCCTGCAGTTGCAGGGGGAAGATTCCGTCGACCCACGGGAGATTTCTTCGGAGCTTCTGGTGCAGAGAGGAGGCAGGCTACCCCCACAGCATGCACAAGCAGGAAAACAGTCGAGAAGGCGGCAGGATCAGCGTTACAGAGTTGCAGTAGTCGTCTTTGCTACTATGTTGCAGGTTTGCAGGCTTCCAGTCCGGTCAGCAGTCGATTCCTTATCAGAAGGTGAAGAGGGAGATGCAGAGGAACTCGGCTGAGCTCATGCATTCGTTATCTAAAGTTTCCCCAGAGACAGAGACCCTAAATAGCCAGAAAAGAGGGTTTGGCTACTTAGGAGAGAGGACAGGCTACTAAAACCTGAAGGAGCCTATCAGAAGGAGTCTCTGACGTCACCTGGTGGCACTGGCCACTCAGAGCAGTCCAGTGTGCCAGCAGCACCTCTGTTTCCAAGATGGCAGAGGTCTGGAGCACACTGCAGGAGCTCTGGACACCTCCCAGGGGAGGTGCAGGTCAGGGGAGTGGTCACTCCCCTTTCCTTTGTCCAGTTTTGCGCCAGAGCAGGGGCTAAGGGGTCCCTGAACCGGTGTAGACTGGCTTATGCAGAATTGGGCACATCTGTGCCCAAGAAAGCATTTCCAGAGGCTGGGGGAGGCTACTCCTCCCCTGCCTTCACACCATTTTCCAAAGGGAGAGGGTGTCACACCCTCTCTCAGAGGAAGTTCTTTGTTCTGCCATCCTGGGCCAGGCCTGGCTGGACCCCAGGAGGGCAGATGCCTGTCTGAGGGGTTGGCAGCAGCAGCAGCTGCAGTGAAACCCCAGGAAGGGCAGTTTGGCAGTACCAGGGTCTGTGCTACAGACCACTGGGATCATGGGATTGTGCCAACTATGCCAGGATGGCATAGAGGGGGCAATTCCATGATCATAGACATGTTACATGGCCATATTCGGAGTTACCATTGTGAAGCTACATATAGGTAGTGACCTATATGTAGTGCACGCGTGTAATGGTGTCCCCGCACTCACAAAGTTCAGGGAATTAGCTCAGAACAATGTGGGGGCACCTTGGCTAGTGCCAGGGTGCCCTCACACTAAGTAACTTTGCACCTAACCTTTACCAGGTAAAGGTTAGACATATAGGTGACTTATAAGTTACTTAAGTGCAGTGTAAAATGGCTGTGAAATAACGTGGACGTTATTTCACTCAGGCTGCAGTGGCAGGCCTGTGTAAGGATTGTCAGAGCTCCCTATGGGTGGCAAAAGAAATGCTGCAGCCCATAGGGATCTCCTGGAACCCCAATACCCTGGGTACCTCAGTACCATATACTAGGGAATTATAAGGGTGTTCCAGTAAGCCAATGTAAATTGGTAAAAATGGTCACTAGCCTGTTAGTGACAATTTGGAAAGAAATGAGAGAGCATAACCACTGAGGTTCTGATTAGCAGAGCCTCAGTGAGACAGTTACTCACTACACAGGTAACACATTCAGGCACACTTATGAGCACTGGGGCCCTGGGTTACCCGGGTCCCAGTGACACATACACCTAAAACAACATATATACAGTGAAAAATGGGGGTAACATGCCAGGCAAGATGGTACTTTCCTACAGGTACCCAATACCTTCAAATAGTCTTGGTGGACCCATCTTGTCTGGTTTTAGGAATTGTCCCACCTTGTTCTTCTCTTCTTTATTTGTCCAGTTGTTAGCAACAACCCTTTGAATTACTTGCTGTGGATCTCCCATTTGATCTCGATTTCATCCTCCGCTTTTATTATCTTTGATTGGTAGTCCGGGCTCCCATTTCTGAGATAAATGTAGAGTCCCAGGCATACACTCTAGTGCTGTGAGACCACAGACAAGTTATGGCTACATCACATCCTGTCATTAGGTGTGAGACTGTCACCCACACCATCTGCCCTGCCTCTTTAAAAAAAATTAGGTTGAAAGTCCATGGGCGGTTGGGGTAAGCCAGATGTTTTTGTTCAATTTGTTTAAACTAGCATAAGGTTAATTACCTTAATGTTTCCCAAACTGTTTGCCAGGGGTTTTGAAATGTTCAGAAACATAATCAAAATGTTGCTGTTACTTTCTCTTCAGGAAAGATCGGGTAGATTTGGGTAGGGGTGATGGCCTTGCCGTGAAGGGCATTATTTACTACTGAACAAGGACGTAATGTGACACCTGAATGTAGCACACCAGGAGGCAATCACAAAAGGTCCACAGTGAATAAATAGTGCTATGTTAAAAAAGAGTAAATAAATGCACTGACAACATAGTGAGGCATGGCCTCTCTTGTGTGTGTCTGTAAAACTGATGTTTGTTCTTGAATTTTTGTCCTGAATTTTGACCCTTTGTCCTGAATTTTTGTCCTGAATTTTGACCCTTTGTCCTGAATTTTTTACAGTCCTGTCCAGAATTTGCCTCAGTGCCAGGTGGTCACCCTATTACCAGGTGTTATCAGAAAGCAATTTAATCAACATGCATTACGCTGGCTTTAAAAAAAATGCATTTTATTTATGTTCTTAGTGCCTGTTATGTAATTCTGTGCTGATGAGGGCTGTCATTCTGTGCGCTTGGCTGAAGTAAACTTGTAGTCCTTCTTCTATTTTAGTGGAATGTCCTGGTTTTTGGCTTTAAATTTCTGGTCACCCTAAGTGGAAGGCCGAGCTACTGTGTTGCTGCTCTCTGGGGAGGAGTCTCTCCAAAAGTAGGGTCTGCACTGGGCTACAGGTGAGATAAGATGTCATCCCTGACATACCTGTAATGGTTCAATGCTGCAGGAACGACTTTATTCCACAAGGGGCGCCTCTCAGAGGTTAATAACATATACTTCCTTCCTGTCAGACTTTGAGAGCCTATTCACAACCTACATTTTGTAGTACATAAGTGATACTAGAATAGCACTGATAACACCCTACAAAATGCTGCTCATAAACCAACCTGAGGTTCTGCATCTGTTACTCCTGCCTTTTACTGTGTGGAGATCTCTGCCCCCACTGTGGAGTCTCCAAACACTTAAGTATATGTTTCAGTAGTAACTGTGGAAGGGACAGTGGGGTGTGGCTGGAAAATGGTCACTTACAACTAAATGGAAAGGGGTTGGGGAGGAGTAAGTCCAACACCACACATGGCCACTCACAGGTCCTGCAGCACACTCCCACAGAAAATAATGGAGGCAGGGTCTTAAAAGGACACCCCATATGTTAAATAAAATAATTTGTTTTGACTTTTAGTTTACATAGATAGATATTTTTGTATGCTAAATGTTATTTAATAAAACTTTGAACTTAGTTAAATATTCACTAAATTTAATTTAAATGAATTAAACAACATATATAAAAAAATGAAATACTAATTACATTTAAAAATGGTAATGAGGGTGGGATTGGTTTTACCCATCATTACAAATAATTATACATTTAAATTATTTATTTTAGTTATTGTTATTTATAAAACATTTTATTAAATACGTTTTCTGTAATATTTTATTTTTTTATTTCTAAGCTAATACATATTTTGAACTAATTTACATTTTTATTTTACGTTGTTAAGTTTGTATTATTGTTTCAATAATTATTAAACTTTATTATTTTTACCTGTACTTCCCCACTTGCACATCTCTGCCGTGGTGTCAAAGACCTCCGCCTACTTTTGAAAAGCTACTAGTAGGCACTTTACAGTTGTAAATCCTGTTCTAGCAGGCTGCACCTCCTTTTTAGATTGAGCCTAGGCAGAGCGCATGGACTGTCTGAAAGGCATGCTTTATTCAGTCTACGGGCTTTAACCACACCCACTATTGCAATTCGTTCTTTGTTGTGCTGGTCTTAAATGCCTCCTTTTTATTGGTGCATTTGTCTAAATGTCCCTCCTTTGTGTGCTTAGTTCCCTCCCAGGTGATTTCACTAAGAGAACATCTTATTGGCCATCACACTACGTTCACTCTTCCTTCTGTTCCAGCGTCTGATGCCCCTCCCCCCGTCTGGGCTTTGCGGCCTTAGTGTTATTTTGGTTGTCCATAGCAATGTGCTCACGCCGCACCAGGGAAAGCACCGGGAAGGTGGCTTCAGGTTTTGTTTGTGCCTCTGCTCCGGTATACTTAAGTGATTGTTTCCAAGCCACTTTTCCCTCCACTGCTTTTTTAGAAATAATTGGCTGTGTGTGGGTGTTTTGTAACATCCGGCAAACATACGCTCATCCTCTTTCAGGTTTCCTCCTTCTAAAGTCCTCTAAGCAGTGCTGCAGCTGCGTCTCTGTTCATACATCCCCTACACTCCAAACCAAAACACATAGGTAAATGACATTGTCGTTTACAACGCCAATAGCTATAACTTTCACAAATGCGAGCCTTATAGCATTGCAAATGCTTGGTTGGTGGGTTGGAGGCAAGTAAATTTACACCTAGTAGTAGATTTACACTCGGAAATAGGGAATAGCAAAAAAGTGTAAAGATACTACTAGGAGCAGGAGTAAGTTTACACATGGGAGAATCTACATACCATGATTTTCATTTGTGAATGCCCCCCTAATCTTTTAGCAGTCATGTGGTGTTTACAAAAGTCACCCTCTCACTGCAGTTGCAGAGTGGTTCATGCACTGCCTCTGTATGCAGTGTTTTTTAATAAACCTAATTAAAGATGTTTGGGGAAAAGACTGTCATGAACCAGAACAAAACCCTTTGTAAATCCAGCTCATCATTCCTTATTTAAAGAGAGCTGTAGTGGAGACAAACTAGCTACTGGCTTATAGCCACTAGTTACAGCTCATACAAAACAGCAAGAGTTACAATCACACAAAACAGCTACTTAGTAACAGTCTGTACAAAATACTTACTTAGTTACAATCTAAAAAAAATAGTTACTTAGTTACAGTATAAACAAAATAGTTACAGTCTACACAAAATAGTTACTTTGTACCAGTCTATTCAAAATAGTTACATTATAAACAAAATAGTTACTAAGTTACAGTCTACACAAAATAGTTACAGTCTACACAAAATAGTTGCTTAGTTATGGTCTATACAAAATAGCTGCTGAGTTACAGTCTTTTAAAATTTTCTTTATTGAAGTGGTTGCAATCAAAGGTTATATATATGATAGTATATACATTGATATCACCTTATATATTATACTATTATTGACTATATTATTAGTGAGTTACAGTCTACACAAAATAGCTACTTAGTTACAGCCTCCTCATCCTGATTCTACATCCTCCGCATGCTCCACCAAATTTTCAGGTGGATCCCGACCAACATCAGAAAGACCGTCACACACGCCGTTGTCCCCAGCCGCCTCGACTACAGCAACACTCTCTTCGCTGGAATTTCCACCCAGCTACTCAAAGACTCCAGACTCTACCGAACACGGCAGCCAGCCAGACTCCTCCTGAACCTCCCCAAGCGTAGCCAGACTCATCCTGAACCTCCCCAAGCGTAGCCAGACTCCTCCTGAACCTCCCCAAGCTTAGCCAGACTCATCCTGAACCTCCAGAAGCGAAGCCAGACTCCTCCTGAACCTCCACAAGCGTAGCCAGACTCACCCTGAACCTTCCCAAGCGTAGCCAGACTCACCCTGAACCTCCCCAAGCAAAGCCAGACTCCTCCTGAACCTCCCCAAGCGTAGCCAGACTCCTCCTGAACCTCCCCAAGCGTAGCCAGACTCATCCTGAACCTCCCCAAGCGTAGCCATACTCCTCCTGAACCTTCCCAAGCGAAGCCAGACTCCTCCTGAACGTCCCCAATCGTAGCCAGACTCACCCTGAACCTCCCCAAGCGTAGCCAGACTCACCCTGAACCTCCCCAAGCGCAGCCAGACTCATCCTGAACCTCCCCAAGCGTAGCCATACTCCTCCTGAACCTTCCCAAGCGAAGCCAGACTCCTCCTGAACGTCCCCAATCGTAGCCAGACTCACCCTGAACCTCCCCAAGCGTAGCCAGACTCACCCTGAACCTCCCCAAGCGAAGCCAGACTCACCCTGAACCTCCCCAAGCGTAGCCAGACTCACCCTGAACCTCCCCAAGCGTAGCCAGACTCACCCTGAACCTCCCCAAGCGTAGCCAGAGTCCTCCTGAACCTCCCCAAGCGTAGCCAGAGTCCTCCTGAACCTCCCCAAGCGTAGCCAGACTCCTCCTGAACCTCCCCAAGCAAAGCCAGACTCCTCCTGAACCTCCCCGAGCGTAGCCAGACTCATCCTGAACCTCCCCGAGCGTAGCCAGACTCCTCCTGAACCTTCCCGAGCGTAGCCAGACTCCTCCTGAAGGTCCCCGAGCGTAGCCAGACTCACCCTAAACCTTCCCGAGCGTAGCCAGACTCACCCTGAACCTCCCCAAGCGAAGCCAGACTCACCCTGAACCTCCCCAAGCGAAGCCAGACTCACCCTGAACCTCCCCAAGCGTAGCCAGACTCACCCTGAACCTCCCCAAGCGTAGCCAGACTCCTCCTGAACCGCCCCAAGCGAAGCCAGACTCACCCTGAACCTCCCCAAGCGAAGCCAGACTCACCCTGAACCTCCCCAAGAGAAGCCAGACTCACCCTGAACCTCCCCAAGCGTAGCCAGACTCACCCTGAACCTCCACAAGCGAAGCCAGACTCCTCCTGAACCTCCCCAAGCGTAGCCAGACTGTAGGAAAGTACCATCTTGCCTGGCATGTTACCCCCATTTTTTCACTGTATATATGTTGTTTTAGTTGTATGTGTCACTGGGACCCTGGTAACCCAGGGCCCCAGTGCTCATAAGTGTGCCTGAATGTGTTACCTGTGTAGTGACTAACTGTCTCACTGAGGCTCTGCTAACCAGAACCTCAGTGGTTATGCTCTCTCATTTCTTTCCAAATTGTCACTAACAGGCTAGTGACCATTTTTACCAATTTACATTGGCTTACTGGAACACCCTTATAATTCCCTAGTATATGGTACTAAGGTACCCAGGGTATTGGGGTTCCAGGAGATCCCTATGGGCTGCAGCATTTCTTTTGCCACCCATAGGGAGCTCTGACAATTCTTACACAGGCCTGCCACTGCAGCCTGAGTGAAATAACGTCCACGTTATTTCACAGCCATTTTACACTGCACTTAAGTAACTTATAAGTCACCTATATGTCTAACCTTTACCTGGTAAAGGTTAGGTGCAAAGTTACTTAGTGTGAGGGCACCCTGGCACTAGCCAAGGTGCCCCCACATTGTTCAGAGCCAATTCCCTGAACTTTGTGAGTGCGGGGACACCATTACACGCGTGCACTACATATAGGTCACTACCTATATGTAGCTTCACAATGGTAACTCCGAATATGGCCATGTAACATGTCTATGATCATGGAATTGCCCCCTCTATACCATCCTGGCATAGTTGGCACAATCCCATGATCCCAGTGGTCTGTAGCACAGACCCTGGTACTGCCAAACTGCCCTTCCTGGGGTTTCACTGCAGCTGCTGCTGCTGCCAACCCCTCAGACAGGCATCTGCCCTCCTGGGGTCCAGCCAGGCCTGGCCCAGGATGGCAGAACAAAGGACTCCTCTGAGAGAGGGTGTTACACCCTCTCCCTTTGGAAAATGGTGTGAAGGCAGGGGAGGAGTAGCCTCCCCCAGCCTCTGGAAATGCTTTGTTGGGCACAGAGGTGCCCAATTCTGCATAAGCCAGTCTACACCGGTTCAGGGACCCCTTAGCCCCTGCTCTGGCGCGAAACTGGACAAAGGAAAGGGGAGTGACCACTCCCCTGACCTGCACCTCCCCTGGGAGGGGTCCAGAGCTCCTCCAGTGTGCTCCAGACCTCTGCCATCTTGGAAACAGAGGTGCTGCTGGCACACTGGACTGCTCTGAGTGGCCAGTGCCACCAGGTGATGTCAGAGACTCCTTCTGATAGGCTCCTTCAGGTGTTAGTAGCCTATCCTCTCTCCTAGGTAGCCAAACCCTCTTTTCTGGCTATTTAGGGTCTCTGTCTCTGGGGAAACTTTAGATAACGAATGCAAGAGCTCAGCCGAGTTCCTCTGCATCTCTCTCTTCACCTTCTGCCAAGGAATCGACTGCTGACCGCGCTGGAAGCCTGCAAACCTGCAACATAGTAGCAAAGACGACTACTGCAACTCTGTAACGCTGATCCTGCCGCCTTCTCGACTGTTTTCCTGCTTGTGCATGCTGTGGGGGTAGTCTGCCTCCTCTCTGCACCAGAAGCTCCGAAGAAATCTCCCGTGGGTCGACGGAATCTTCCCCCTGCAACCGCAGGCACCAAAAAGCTGCATTACCGGTCACTTGGGTCTCCTCTCAGCACGACGAGCGAGGTCCCTCGAATCCAGCGACTCTGTCCAAGTGACCCCCACAGTCCAGTGACTCTTCAGTCCAAGTTTGGTGGAGGTAAGTCCTTGCCTCACCTCGCTGGGCTGCATTGCTGGGAACCGCGACTTTTGCAGCTACTCCGGCCTCCGTGCACTTCCGGCGGGAATCCTTTGTGCACAGTCCAGCCTGGGTCCACGGCACTCTAACCTGCATTGCACGACCTCCTAAGTTGTTCTCCGGCGACGTGGGACTCCTTTGTGCGACTTCGGGTGAGCACCGTTTCACGCATCCTCGTAGTGCCTGTTTCTGGCACTTCTCTGGGTGCTACCTGCTGCTGAGAGGGCTCCTTGTCTTGCTCGACGTCCCCTCTCTCTCCTGGTCCAATTTGCGACCTCCTGGTCCCTCCAGGGCCACAGCAGCGTCCAAAAACGCTAACCGCACAATTTGCAGCTAGCAAGGCTTGTTGGCGTTCTTTCGGCGGGAAAACACTTCTGCACGACTCTCCACGGCGAGAGGGATCCGTCCACCAAAGGGGAAGTCTCTAGCCCTTTTCGTTCTTGCAGAAACCGCAGCTTCTTCTGTCCAGTAGAAGCTTCTTTGCACCCGCAGCTGGCATTTCCTGGGCATCTGCCCATCTCCGACTTGCTTGTGACTTTTGGACTTGGTCCCCTTGTTCCACACGTAACCTAGATTGGAAATCCACAGTTGTTGCATTGTTGGTTTGTGTCTTTCCTGCATTATTCCTCTAACACGACTTCTTTGTCCTTAGGGGAACTTTAGTGCACTTTGCACTCACTTTTCAGGGTCTTGGGGAGGGTTATTTTTCTAACTCTCACTATTTTCTAATAGTCCCAGCGACCCTCTACAAGGTCACATAGGTTTGGGGTCCATTCGTGGTTCGCATTCCACTTTTGGAGTATATGGTTTGTGTTGCCCCTATCCCTATGTTTCCCCATTGCATCCTATTGTAACTATACATTGTTTGCACTGTTTTCTAAGACTATACTGCATATTTTTGCTATTGTGTATATATATCTTGTGTATATTTCCTATCCTCTCACTGAGGGTACACTCTAAGATACTTTGGCATATTGTCAGAAAAATAAAGTACCTTTATTTTTAGTATAACTGTGTATTGTGTTTTCTTATGATATTGTGCATATGACACTAAGTGGTACTGTAGTAGCTTCACACGTCTCCTAGTTCAGCCTAAGCTGCTCTGCTAAGCTACCATTATCTATCAGCCTAAGCTGCTAGACACCCTATACACTAATAAGGGATAACTGGGCCTGGTGCAAGGTGCAAGTACCCCTTGGTACTCACTACAAGCCAGTCCAGCCTCCTACACAGACTCCTCCTGAACCACCCCAAGCGTAGCCAGACTCCTCCTGAACCTCCCCAAGCGAAGCCAGACTCCTCCTGAACCTCCCCAAGCGTAGCCAGACTCATCCTGAACCTCCCCAAGCGTAGCCACACTCACCCTGAACCTCCCCAAGCGTAGCCAGACTCATCCTGAACCTCCCTCCCCAAGCGTAGCCAGACTCATCCTGAACCTCCCCGAGCGTAGCCAGATTCCTCCTGAACCTCTCCGAGCGTAGCCAGGCTCATCCTGAACCTCCAGAAGCGAAGCCAGACTCCTCCTGAACCTCCACAAGCGTAGCCAGACTCCTCCTGAACCTTCCCAAGCGTAGCCAGACTCCTCCTGAACCTCCCCAAGCGTAGCCAGACTCATCCTGAACCTCCCCAAGCGAAGCCAGACTCACCCTGAACCTCCCCAAGCGTAGCCAGACTCACCCTGAACCTCCCCAAGCATAGCCAGACTCACCCTGAACCTCCCCAAGCGAAGCCAGACTCACCCTGAACCTCCACAAGCGAAGCCAGACTCCTCCTGAACCTCCCCAAGCGTAGCCAGACTCCTCCTGAACCTTCCCAAGCGTAGCCAGACTCCTCCTGAACCTCCCCAAGCGTAGCCAGACTCATCCTGAACCTCCCCAAGCGTAGCCAGACTCACCCTGAACCTCCCCAAGCGTAGCCAGACTCATCCTGAACCTCCCTCCCCAAGCGTAGCCAGACTCATCCTGAACCTCCCTGAGCGTAGCCAGACTCCTCCTGCACCTCTCCGAGCGTAGCCAGGCTCATCCTGAACCTCCAGAAGCGAAGCCAGACTCCTCCTGAACCTCCACAAGCATAGCCAGATTCCTCCTGAACCTTCCCAAGCATAGCCAGACTCCTCCTGAACCTCCCCAAGCGTAGCCAGACTCATCCTGAACCTCCCCAAGCGAAGCCAGACTCACCATGAACCTCCCCAAGCGTAGCCAGACTCACCCTGAACCTCCCCAAGCGTAGCCAGACTCACCCTGAACCTCCCCAAGCGAAGCCAGACTCACCCTGAACCTCCCCAAGCGTAGCCAGACTCACCCTGAACCTCCCCAAGCATAGCCAGACTCATCCTGAACCTCCCCAAGCGTAGCCAGACTCATCCTGACCCTCCCCAAGCGAAGCCAGACTCACCCTGAACCTCCATAAGCATAGCCAGACTCATCCTGAACCTCCCCAAGTGTAGCCAGACTCATCCTGAACCTCCACAAGCGAAGCCAGACTCCTCCTGAACCTCCCCAAGCGAAGCCAGACTCCTCCTGAACCTCCCCAAGCGAAGCCAGACTCCTCCTGAACCTCCCCAAGCGTAGCCAGACTCACCCTGAACCTCCCCAAGCGTAGCCAGACTCCTCCTGAACCTCCCCGAGCAAAGCCAGACTCCTCCTGAACCTCCCCGAGCGTAGCCAGATTCATCCTGAACCTCCCCGAGCGTAGCCAGACTCCTCCTGAACCTTCCCGAGCGTAGCCAGACTCCTCCTGAACGTCCCCGAGCGTAGCCAGACTCACCCTGAACCTCCCCGAGCGAAGCCAGACTCACCCTGAACCTCCCCAAGCAAAGCCAGACTCACCCTGAACCTCCCCAAGCGTAGCCAGACTCCTCCTGAACCGCCCCAAGCGTAGCCAGACTCCTCCTGAACCGCCCCAAGCGAAGCCAGACTCACCCTGAACCTCCCCAAGCGTAGCCAGACTCACCTTGAACCTCCCCAAGCGTAGCCAGACTCACCCTGAACCTCCCCAAGCGTAGCCAGACTCACCCTGAACCTCCCCAAGCGAAGCCAGACTCACCCTGAACCTCCACAAGCGAAGCCAGACTCATCCTGAACCTCCCCAAGCGTAGCCAGACTCCTCCTGAACCTCCCCAAGCGTAGCCAGACTCCTCCTGAACCTCCCCAAGCGAAGCCAGACTCCTCCTGAACCTCCCCAAGCGTAGCCAGACTCATCCTGAACCTCCCCAAGCGTAGCCAGACTCACCCTGAACCTCCCCAAGCGTAGCCAGACTCATCCTGAACCTCCCTCCCCAAGCGTAGCCAGACTCATCCTGAACATCCCCGAGCAAAGCCAGACTCCTCCTGAACCTCCCCAAGCGTAGCCAGACTCCTCCTGAACCTCCCCAAGCGTAGCCAGACTCATCCTGAACCTCCCCAAGCGTAGCCATACTCCTCCTGAACCTTCCCAAGCGAAGCCAGACTCCTCCTGAACGTCCCCAATCGTAGCCAGACTCACCCTGAACCTCCCCAAGCGTAGCCAGACTCACCCTGAACCTCCCCAAGCGAAGCCAGACTCACCCTGAACCTCCCCAAGCGTAGCCAGACTCACCCTGAACCTCCCCAAGCGTAGCCAGACTCACCCTGAACCTCCCCAAGCGTAGCCAGAGTCCTCCTGAACCTCCCCAAGCGTAGCCAGACTCACCCTGAACCTCCCCAAGCGTAGCCAGACTCCTCCTGAACCTCCCCAAGCAAAGCCAGACTCCTCCTGAACCTCCCCGAGCGTAGCCAGACTCATCCTGAACCTCCCCGAGCGTAGCCAGACTCCTCCTGAACCTTCCCGAGCGTAGCCAGACTCCTCCTGAACGTCCCCGAGCGTAGCCAGACTCACCCTAAACCTTCCCGAGCGTAGCCAGACTCACCCTGAACCTCCCCAAGCGAAGCCAGACTCACCCTGAACCTCCCCAAGCGAAGCCAGACTCACCCTGAACCTCCCCAAGCGTAGCCAGACTCACCCTGAACCTCCCCAAGCGTAGCCAGACTCCTCCTGAACCGCCCCAAGCGAAGCCAGACTCACCCTGAACCTCCCCAAGCGAAGCCAGACTCACCCTGAACCTCCCCAAGCGAAGCCAGACTCACCCTGAACCTCCCCAAGCGTAGCCAGACTCACCCTGAACCTCCACAAGCGAAGCCAGACTCCTCCTGAACCTCCCCAAGCGTAGCCAGACTGTAGGAAAGTACCATCTTGCCTGGCATGTTACCCCCATTTTTTCACTGTATATATGTTGTTTTAGTTGTATGTGTCACTGGGACCCTGGTAACCCAGGGCCCCAGTGCTCATAAGTGTGCCTGAATGTGTTACCTGTGTAGTGACTAACTGTCTCACTGAGGCTCTGCTAACCAGAACCTCAGTGGTTATGCTCTCTCATTTCTTTCCAAATTGTCACTAACAGGCTAGTGACCATTTTTACCAATTTACATTGGCTTACTGGAACACCCTTATAATTCCCTAGTATATGGTACTAAGGTACCCAGGGTATTGGGGTTCCAGGAGATCCCTATGGGCTGCAGCATTTCTTTTGCCACCCATAGGGAGCTCTGACAATTCTTACACAGGCCTGCCACTGCAGCCTGAGTGAAATAACGTCCACGTTATTTCACAGCCATTTTACACTGCACTTAAGTAACTTATAAGTCACCTATATGTCTAACCTTTACCTGGTAAAGGTTAGGTGCAAAGTTACTTAGTGTGAGGGCACCCTGGCACTAGCCAAGGTGCCCCCACATTGTTCAGAGCCAATTCCCTGAACTTTGTGAGTGCGGGGACACCATTACACGCGTGCACTACATATAGGTCACTACCTATATGTAGCTTCACAATGGTAACTCCGAATATGGCCATGTAACATGTCTATGATCATGGAATTGCCCCCTCTATACCATCCTGGCATAGTTGGCACAATCCCATGATCCCAGTGGTCTGTAGCACAGACCCTGGTACTGCCAAACTGCCCTTCCTGGAGTTTCACTGCAGCTGCTGCTGCTGCCAACCCCTCAGACAGGCATCTGCCCTCCTGGGGTCCAGCCAGGCCTGGCCCAGGATGGCAGAACAAAGGACTCCTCTGAGAGAGGGTGTTACACCCTCTCCCTTTGGAAAATGGTGTGAAGGCAGGGGAGGAGTAGCCTCCCCCAGCCTCTGGAAATGCTTTGTTGGGCACAGAGGTGCCCAATTCTGCATAAGCCAGTCTACACCGGTTCAGGGACCCCTTAGCCCCTGCTCTGGCGCGAAACTGGACAAAGGAAAGGGGAGTGACCACTCCCCTGACCTGCACCTCCCCTGGGAGGGGTCCAGAGCTCCTCCAGTGTGCTCCAGACCTCTGCCATCTTGGAAACAGAGGTGCTGCTGGCACACTGGACTGCTCTGAGTGGCCAGTGCCACCAGGTGATGTCAGAGACTCCTTCTGATAGGCTCCTTCAGGTGTTAGTAGCCTATCCTCTCTCCTAGGTAGCCAAACCCTCTTTTCTGGCTATTTAGGGTCTCTGTCTCTGGGGAAACTTTAGATAACGAATGCAAGAGCTCAGCCGAGTTCCTCTGCATCTCTCTCTTCACCTTCTGCCAAGGAATCGACTGCTGACCGCGCTGGAAGCCTGCAAACCTGCAACATAGTAGCAAAGACGACTACTGCAACTCTGTAACGCTGATCCTGCCGCCTTCTCGACTGTTTTCCTGCTTGTGCATGCTGTGGGGGTAGTCTGCCTCCTCTCTGCACCAGAAGCTCCGAAGAAATCTCCTGTGGGTCGACGGAATCTTCCCCCTGCAACCGCAGGCACCAAAAAGCTGCATTACCGGTCCCTTGGGTCTCCTCTCAGCACAACGAGCGAGGTCCCTCGAATCCAGCGACTCTGTCCAAGTGACCCCCACAGTCCAGTGACTCTTCAGTCCAAGTTTGGTGGAGGTAAGTCCTTGCCTCACCTCGCTGGGCTGCATTGCTGGGAACCGCGACTTTTGCAGCTACTCCGGCCTCCGTGCACTTCCGGCGGAAATCCTTTGTGCACAGTCCAGCCTGGGTCCACGGCACTCTAACCTGCATTGCACGACCTCCTAAGTTGTTCTCCGGCGACGTGGGACTCCTTTGTGCGACTTCGGGTGAGCACCGTTTCACGCATCCTCGTAGTGCCTGTTTCTGGCACTTCTCTGGGTGCTACCTGCTGCTGAGAGGGCTCCTTGTCTTGCTCGACGTCCCCTCTCTCTCCTGGTCCAATTTGCGACCTCCTGGTCCCTCCAGGGCCACAGCAGCGTCCAAAAACGCTAACCGCACAATTTGCAACTAGCAAGGCTTGTTGGCGTTCTTTCGGCGGGAAAACACTTCTGCACGACTCTCCACGGCGAGAGGGATCCGTCCACCAAAGGGGAAGTCTCTAGCCCTTTTCGTTCCTGCAGAAACCGCAGCTTCTTCTGTCCAGTAGAAGCTTCTTTGCACCCGCAGCTGGCATTTCCTTGGCATCTGCCCATCTCCGACTTGCTTGTGACTTTTGGACTTGGTCCCCTTGTTCCACAGGTACCCTAGATTGGAAATCCACAGTTGTTGCATTGTTGGTTTGTGTCTTTCCTGCATTATTCCTCTAACACGACTTCTTTGTCCTTAGGGGAACTTTAGTGCACTTTGCACTCACTTTTCAGGGTCTTGGGGAGGGTTATTTTTCTAACTCTCACTATTTTCTAATAGTCCCAGCGACCCTCTACAAGGTCACATAGGTTTGGGGTCCATTCGTGGTTCGCATTCCACTTTTGGAGTATATGGTTTGTGTTGCCCCTATCCCTATGTTTCCCCATTGCATCCTATTGTAACTATACATTGTTTGCACTGTTTTCTAAGACTATACTGCATATTTTTGCTATTGTGTATATATATCTTGTGTATATTTCCTATCCTCTCACTGAGGGTACACTCTAAGATACTTTGGCATATTGTCAGAAAAATAAAGTACCTTTATTTTTAGTATAACTGTGTATTGTGTTTTCTTATGATATTGTGCATATGACACTAAGTGGTACTGTAGTAGCTTCACACGTCTCCTAGTTCAGCCTAAGCTGCTCTGCTAAGCTACCATTATCTATCAGCCTAAGCTGCTAGACACCCTATACACTAATAAGGGATAACTGGGCCTGGTGCAAGGTGCAAGTACCCCTTGGTACTCACTACAAGCCAGTCCAGCCTCCTACACAGACTCCTCCTGAACCACCCCAAGCGTAGCCAGACTCCTCCTGAACCTCCCCAAGCGAAGCCAGACTCATCCTGAACCTCCCCAAGCGTAGCCAGACTCACCCTGAACCTCCCCAAGCGTAGCCAGACTCATCCTGAACCTCCCTCCCCAAGCGTAGCCAGACTCATCCTGAACCTCCCCGAGCGTAGCCAGACTCCTCCTGAACCTCTCCGAGCGTAGCCAGGCTCATCCTGAACCTCCAGAAGCGAAGCCAGACTCCTCCTGAACCTCCACAAGCGTAGCCAGACTCCTCCTGAACCTTCCCAAGCGTAGCCAGACTCCTCCTGAACCTTCCCAAGCGTAGCCAGACTCCTCCTGAACCTCCCCAAGCGTAGCCAGACTCATCCTGAACCTCCCCAAGCGAAGCCAGACTCACCCTGAACCTCCCCAAGCGTAGCCAGACTCACCCTGAACCTCCCCAAGCGAAGCCAGACTCACCCTGAACCTCCACAAGCGAAGCCAGACTCCTCCTGAACCTCCCCAAGCGTAGCCAGACTCCTCCTGAACCTTCCCAAGCGTAGCCAGACTCCTCCTGAACCTCCCCAAGCGTAGCCAGACTCATCCTGAACCTCCCCAAGCGTAGCTAGACTCACCCTGAACCTCCCCAAGCGTAGCCAGACTCATCCTGAACCTCCCTCCCCAAGCGTAGCCAGACTCATCCTGAACCTCCCTGAGCGTAGCCAGACTCCTCCTGCACCTCTCCGAGCGTAGCCAGGCTCATCCTGAACCTCCAGAAGCGAAGCCAGACTCCTCCTGAACCTCCACAAGCATAGCCAGACTCCTCCTGAACCTTCCCAAGCATAGCCAGACTCCTCCTGAACCTCCCCAAGCGTAGCCAGACTCATCCTGAACCTCCCCAAGCGAAGCCAGACTCACCATGAACCTCCCCAAGCGTAGCCAGACTCACCCTGAACCTCCCCAAGCGTAGCCAGACTCACCCTGAACCTCCCCAAGCGAAGCCAGACTCACCCTGAACCTCCCCAAGCGTAGCCAGACTCACCCTAAACCTCCCCAAGCGTAGCCAGACTCATCCTGAACCTCCCCAAGCGTAGCCAGACTCATCCTGACCCTCCCCAAGCGAAGCCAGACTCACCCTGAACCTCCATAAGCGTAGCCAGACTCATCCTGAACCTCCCCAAGTGTAGCCAGACTCATCCTGAACCTCCACAAGCGAAGCCAGACTCCTCCTGAACCTCCACAAGCGAAGCCAGACTCCTCCTGAACCTCCCCAAGCGAAGCCAGACTCCTCATGAACCTCCCCAAGCGTAGCCAGGCTCCTCCTGAACCTCCCCAAGCGTAGCCAGACTCATCCTGAACCTCCCTCCCCAAGCGTAGCCAGACTCATCCTGAACCTCCCCGAGCGTAGCCAGACTCACCCTGAACCTCTCCGAGCGTAGCCAGACTCCTCTTGAACCTCCCCAAGCGTAGCCAGACTCATCCTGAACCTCCCCGAGCGTAGCCAGACTCATCCTGAACCTCCCTCCCCAAGCGTAGCCAGACTCATCCTGAACCTCCCCGAGCGAAGCCAGACTCATCCTGAACCTCCTCATCCTGAACCTCCCCGAGCGTACAAGCGTACCACACACCTCCGGAATCTCCACCGGCTCCCCATCCAGAAGAGAGGCCAGTTCAAGATCCTCGCATACAGAGCTCTACACAACCAAGGGCCGTCCTACATCAAGCATCACTAAGCTTCAACGTCCCACATCTGCGATCCGCCTCGCTCAACCTCACACACCGCGCATCCATCGCAGCCACAGCGGGGGCCGTTCCTTCTCCTACACAGCAGCCGTGTCCTGGAACAGCCCGCCCCCCACCTCCGAGCTGCTCCCTGTCCGATTTCAGAAGGAGACGCAAGACGTAACTTTTTGACAGAGACACGGCACACTCAGCGCCCAGAAGCGCCTTAAGGGTGATAGTGCTACGCTATGCAAATGCTGATTGATTGAGTCTACACAAAATAGCTACTGAGTTTACGTTGATACAAAGTGCTTTCTGAGGTGCAACAAAACACCTACTGAGCTGGAGCTCATACTGAATAGCAACTTAGTTACATCTGACACAAGATAGCTACTGATTTCAGTTTATACAAAATAGGTACTGGGGTACAGCTCGTAGAAAAGAACTGATGAGTAAACTCACTGAAAGTAGCTACTGAGCTGGAGCTCACCCCACACAGCTCCGATGTTACAACTCACGAAACATCCCCATGCCGCTCCAGCTGCTGAGTAACGGAGCACAAAACGACTGCTGAGTTGGAGCTCACTTACAACAGCTGCTAAGTTGCAACCACCGAGCTACAGCTCACACCGAATAGCATCCGAAGAACATCTACTGAGCCACCGCAAAGAGTAACTACCGGTCAAAAATTATGTATTTTAAAATATCTAAAATGTATTTTCCTTATTTACAGGGGAAAGCGCTGTAAATCCCATTTTACGCGTGCCTTTACCTCCCTCCTTTCTAGGTCACTGGAGGTATCTACCCTTCGAAGTATCCAATCATTTAAAGACTTACCTACAGAAAGAGGGTGCACCATGTCGCCCCAAATGCTCTTTATTGGTACTTTTAAATGACCCCCCTTGTACACCCTCCTGCCCATTTGTGACATGTAGGGCCTGGTTTAGATGGCAAACCCTCAGGGGGCTCACTGGTTGATGTTGAGCACACTGAGGGCCCAGCACTGAGTGGCCAGCACTGAATGCAGGAATGGTTCAGGTTGGCACAGATGTCTGATCCCTACAAAGGATATTACACTAATCTGTGGCACAGCAAAGGTGGGGATGAAAATGCAAAGGTTATGGGCAGGGCCACTGGAAATGTGTGATTTAGTCGCTGCGGTGTTCTGTATAATTATAGTCAGAAGAGGTGGGTAGAGAGACAGAGAGAGAGAGAGAGAGAGAGAGAGGGTCAGAAGAGGTGGGTAGAGAGAGAGAGAGAGAGAGAGGCGGAGTTAGAAGAGGTGGGTACAGAGAGAGAGGGGCAGAGTTAGAAGAGGTGGGTAGAGAGAGAGAGAGGCAGAGTTAGAAGAGGTGGGTAGAGAGAGAGATAGGCAGAGTCAGAAGAGGTGGGTAGAGAGAGAGAGGCAGAGTTAGAAGAGGTGGGTAGAGAGAGAGGCAGAGTTAGAAGAGGTGGGTAGAGATAGAGAGAGAGAGGCGGAGTTGAAGAGGTGGGTAGAGAGAGGCAGAGTTAGAAGAGGTGGGTAGAGAGGGAGAGAGAGAAAGAGGCGGAGTTAGAAGAGGTGGGTAGAGAGAGAGAGAGGCGGAGTTAGAAGAGGTGGGTAGAGAGAGAGAGAGACAGAGGCGGAGTTGAAGAGGTGGGTAGAGAGAGAGAGAGGCGGAGTTGAAGAGGTGGGTAGAGAGAGAGAGAGAGACAGAGTTAGAAGAGGTGGGTAGAGAGAGAGAGGCAGAGTTAGAAGAGGTGGGTAGAGAGGAGAGAGAGAGGCGGAGTTAGAAGAGGTGGGTAGAGAGAGAGAGAGGCAGAGTTAGAAGAGCTGGGTAGAGAGAGAGAGGCAGAGTTAGAAGAGGTGGGTAGAGGAAGAGGCAGAGTTAGAAGAGGTGGGTAGAGAGAGAGAGAGAGAGAGAGAGAGAGGATGAGTTCAAGAGGTGGGTAGAGAGAGAGAGAGGCAGAGTTAGAAGAGGTGGGTACAGAGAGAGAAAGAGAGAGAGAGAGGCAGAGTCAGAAGAGGTGGGTGGAGAGAGAGAGAGAGGGGCAGAGTTAGAAGAGGTGGGTAGAGAGAGAGGCAGAGTTAGAAGAGGTGGGAAGAGAGAGAGAGAGAGGTAGAGGTGAAGAGGTGGGTAGAGAGAGAGAGGCAGAGTTAGAAAAGGTGGGTAGAGAGACAGAGAGAGAGGCAGAGTTAGAAGAGGTGGGTAGAGAGAGAGAGAGGCAGAGTTAGAAGAGGTGGGTAGAGAGAGAGAGGCGGAGTTAGAAGAGGTGGGTAGAGAGAGAGAGAGAGAGGCGGAGTTAGAAGAGGTGGGTAGACAGGGAGAGAGAGAGAGAGGCAGAGTTAGAAGAGGTGGGTAGAGAGGGAGAGAGAGAGAGGCAGAGTTAGAAGAAGTGGGTAGAGAGAGAGAGGCAGAGTCAGAAGAGGTGAGTAACGAGAGAGGCAGAGTCAGAAAAGGTGGGTAGAGAGAGAGGCGGAGTTAGAAGAGATGGGTAGAGAGAGAGAGGCGGAGTTAGAAGAGGTGGGTAGAGAGAGAGAGAGAGGCGGAGTTAGAAAAGGTGGGTAGAGAGAGAGAGAGAGGCGGATTTAGAAGAGGTGGGTAGAGAGGGAGAGAGAGAAAGAGGCAGAGTTAGAAGAGATGGGTAGAGAGAGAGACGCAGAGTCAGAAGAGGTGGGTAGAGAGAGAGAGGGACAGAGTCAGGAGAGGTGGGTAGATAGGGAGAGAGAGAGAGAGGCAGAGTCAGAAGAGGTGGGTAGAGAGGGAGACAGAGAAAGAGGCGGAGTTAGAAGAGGTGGGTAGAGAGAGAGAGAGGCGGAGTTAGAAGAGGTGGGTATAGAGAGAGAGAGAGAGAGAGAGAGAGAGAGAGGCGGAGATGAAGAGGTGGGTAGAGAGAGAGAGAGAGTCAGAGTCAGAAGAGGTGGGTAGAGAGAGAGAGAGAGGCGGAGTTGAAGAGGTGGGTAGAGAGAGAGTGAGAGAGAGAGGCAGAGTTAGAAGAGGTGGGTAGAGAGAGAGAGGCAGAGTTAGAAGAGGTGGGTAGAGAGAGAGGCAGAGTTAGAAGAGGTGGGTAGAGAGAGAGGCAGAGTTAGAAGAGGTGGGTAGAGAGGCGGAGTTGAAGAGGTGGGTAGAGAGAGAGAGAGAGAGGCATAGTTAGAAGAGGTGGGTAGAGAGAGAGAGAGAGAGACAGAGAGGGGCAGAGTCAGAAGAGGTGGGTGGAGAGAGAGAGAGGGGCAGAGTTAGAAGAGGTGGGTAGAGAGAGAGAGGCAGAGTTAGAAGAGGTGGGTAGAGAGAGAGAGAGGCAGAGTTAGAAGAGGTGGGTAGAGAGAGAGATAGGCAGAGTCAGAAGAGGTGGGTAGAGAGAGAGAGGCAGAGTTAGAAGAGGTGGGTAGAGATAGAGAGAGAGAGGCGGAGTTGAAGAGGTGGGTAGAGAGAGGCAGAGTTAGAAGAGGTGGGTATAGAGGGAGAGAGAGAAAGAGGCGGAGTTAGAAGAGGTGGGTAGAGAGACAGAGAGGCGGAGTTAGAAGAGGTGGGTAGAGAGAGAGAGAGACAGAGGCGGAGTTGAAGAGGTGGGTAGAGAGAGAGAGAGGCGGAGTTGAAGAGGTGGGTAGAGAGAGAGAGATAGACAGAGTTAGAAGAGGTGGGTAGAGAGAGAGAGGCAGAGTTAGAAGAGGTGGGTAGAGAGGAGAGAGAGAGGCGGAGTTAGAAGAGGTGGGTAGAGAGAGAGAGAGGCAGAGTTAGAAGAGCTGGGTAGAGAGAGAGAGGCAGAGTTAGAAGAGGTGGGTAGAGGAAGAGGCAGAGTTAGAAGAGGTGGGCAGAGAGAGAGAGAGAGAGAGAGAGAGAGAGAGGATGAGTTGAAGAGGTGGGTAGAGAGAGAGAGAGAGGCAGAGTTAGAAGAGGTGGGTAGAGAGAGAGAAAGAGAGAGAGAGAGGCAGAGTCAGAAGAGGTGGGTGGAGAGAGAGAGAGAGGGGCAGAGTTAGAAGAGGTGGGTAGAGAGAGAGGCAGAGTTAGAAGAGGTGGGTAGAGAGAGAGAGAGAGGTAGAGGTGAAGAGGTGGGTAGAGAGAGAGAGAGAGGCAGAGTTAGAAAAGGTGGGTAGAGAGACAGAGAGAGAGGCAGAGTTAGAAGAGGTGGGTAGAGAGAGAGAGAGGCAGAGTTAGAAGAGGTGGGTAGAGAGAGAGAGGCGGAGTTAGAAGAGGTGGGTAGAGAGAGAGAGAGAGAGAGGCGGAGTTAGAAGAAGTGGGTAGACAGGGAGAGAGAGAGAGAGGCAGAGTTAGAAGAGGTGGGTAGAGAGGGAGAGAGAGAGAGGCAGAGTTAGAAGAGGTGGGTAGAGAGAGAGAGGCAGAGTTAGAAGAAGTGGGTAGAGAGAGAGAGGCAGAGTCAGAAGAGGTGAGTAACGAGAGAGGCAGAGTCAGAAAAGGTGGGTAGAGAGAGGCGGAGTTAGAAGAGATGGGTAGAGAGAGAGAGGCGGAGTTAGAAGAGGTGAGTAGAGAGAGAGAGAGGCGGAGTTAGAAAAGGTGGGTAGAGAGAGAGAGAGAGAGGCGGATTTAGAAGAGGTGGGTAGAGAGGGAGAGAGAGAAAGAGGCAGAGTTAGAAGAGATGGGTAGAGAGAGAGAGGCAGAGTCAGAAGAGGTGGGTAGAGAGAGAGAGAGAGACAGAGTCAGGAGAGGTGGGTAGATAGGGAGAGAGAGAGAGAGGCAGAGTCAGAAGAGGTGGGTAGAGAGAGAGAGAGGCGGAGTTAGAAGAAGTGGGTAGAGAGAGAGAGAGGCAGAGTTAGAAGAGGTGGGTAGAGAGAGAGAGCCAGAGTTAGAAGAGATGGGTAGATAGGGAGGGAGGGAGAGGCAGAGTTAGAAGAGGTGGGTAGAGCGAGAGAGGCAGAGTAAGAAGAGGTGGGTAGAGAGAGGCAGAGTGAGAAGAGGTGGGTAGAGAGAGAGAGGCAGAGTCAGAAGAGCTGGGTAGAGAGAGAGAGGCAGAGTTGAAGAGGTGGGTAGGGAGAGAGAGGCAGAGTGAGAAGAGGTGGGTAGAGAGAGAGGCAGAGTGAGAAGAGGTGGGTAGAGAGAGAGAGGCAGAGTTAGAAGAGCTGGGTAGAGAGAGAGAGGCAGAGTCAGAAGAGGTGGGTAGAGAGAGAGAGGCAGAGTTGAAGAGGTGGGTAGAGAGAGAGAGGCAGAGTGAGAAGAGGTGGGTAGAGAGAGAGGCAGAGTGAGAAGAGGTGGGTAGAGAGAGAGAGGCAGAGTTAGAAGAGCTGGGTAGAGAGAGAGAGGCAGAGTCAGAAGAGGTGGGTAGAGAGAGAGAGGCAGAGTTGAAGAGGTGGGTAGAGAGAGAGAGGCAGAGTTGAAGAGGTGGGTAGAGAGAGAGAGGCAGAGTAAGAAGAGGTGGGTAGAGAGAGAGGCAGAGTGAGAAGAGGTGGGTAGAGAGAGAGGCAGAGTGAGAAGAGGTGGGTACAGAGAGAGGCAGAGGTGGAAGCAGAGAGATAGGCAGCAGTTAAGGGGCCCCTTGGAAGGTGGGGCCCGGGGTTACTGCCCACCTTGCCCATAATTTAAGACCTCTCAGTTAGACCCGCCCTCCCCGTGAAGCGGTCGGTACCCCCGCCTGCCCAGGGGTCGGTACCCCCGCCTGCCCCCGCACGCCACGCGCCGCCCGGAGCCCAGGCCGAGGGCAGTGATGGCGCCTAAAGCCGGGATTAGGGACCAGCGCCGAGCACGGAGGAGGCTCAGCTCCAGAGAGCTGCAGATTGAACTCCAGACATGGCGCGGCCTCTTTATGGCATGCAATCCGGGCCTTCATGGCTGGCAGTGCGGGATGACAGCCTGGCAGTCTGGGTGCCAGCAGTGTGGAGTAGAAGCTGGCTGCCTGGGTACCAGCGGAGCAGTGCAGGCCCTGGCAGACTGGGTACCTGCAGTGCATGGCAGGGCAGGAGCTGGCAGTCTGGGTGCCAGCAGTGTGGAGTAGAAGCTGGCTGCCTGGGTACCAGCGGAGCAGTGCAGGCCCTGGCAGACTGGGTACCTGCAGTGCATGGCAGGGCAGGAGCTGGCAGTCTGGGTGCCAGCAGTGTGGAGTAGAAGCTGGCTGCCTGGGTACCAGCGGAGCAGTGCAGGCCCTGGCAGACTGGGTACCTGCAGTGCATGGCAGGGCAGGAGCTGGCAGTCTGGGCGCCAGCAGTGTGGAGTAGAAGCTGGCTGCCTGGGTACCAGCGGAGCAGTGCAGGCCCTGGCAGACTGGGTACCTGCAGTGCATGGCAGGGCAGGTGCAGGCAGTCTGGGCGCCAGCAGTGTGGAGTAGAAGCTGGCTGCCTGGGTACCAGCGGAGCAGTGCAGGCCCTGGCAGACTGGGTACCTGCAGTGCATGGCAGGGCAGGTGCAGGCAGTCTGGGCACCAGTAGTGCAGGCCAGGATCAGGCAGTTTGGGTAGCAGAAGGGCAGGTGCGGGCAGTCTGGGCACCAGTAGTGCAGGCCAGGATCAGGCAGTTTGGGTGGCAGAAGGGCAGGTGCAGGCAGTCTGGGCACCAGTAGTGCAGGCCAGGATCAGGCAGTTTGGGTAGCAGAAGGGCAGGTGCTGGCAGTCTGGGCACCAGTAGTGCAGGCCAGGATCAGGCAGTTTGGGTAGCAGAAGGGCAGGTGCAGGCAGTCTGGGCACCAGTAGTGCAGGCCAGGATCAGGCAGTTTGGGTGGCAGAAGGGCAGGTGCAGGCAGTCTGGGCACCAGTAGTGCAGGCCAGGATCAGGCAGTTTGGGTAGCAGAAGGGCAGGTGCTGGCAGTCTGGGTAGCAGCAGGGCAGGACAGAAGCTGGCAGTCTGGGTAGCAGCAGGGCAGAAGCTGGCAGCCTGGGTACCAGTAGTGCAGGGCAGGATCAGGCAGTTTGGGTAGCAGAAGGGCAGGTGCAGGCAGTCTGGGCACCAGTAGTGCAGGCCAGGATCAGGCAGTTTGGGTAGCAGAAGGGCAGGTGCAGGCAGTCTGGGCACCAGTAGTGCAGGCCAGGATCAGGCAGTTTGGGTGGCAGAAGGGCAGGTGCAGGCAGTCTGGGCACCAGTAGTGCAGGCCAGGATCAGGCAGTTTGGGTAGCAGAAGGGCAGGTGCTGGCAGTCTGGGTAGCAGCAGGGCAGGACAGAAGCTGGCAGTCTGGGTAGCAGCAGGGCAGAAGCTGGCAGCCTGGGTACCAGTAGTGCAGGGCAGGATCAGGCAGTTTGGGTAGCAGAAGGGCAGGTGCAGGCAGTCTGGGCACCAGTAGTGCAGGCCAGGATCAGGCAGTTTGGGTAGCAGAAGGGCAGGTGCAGGCAGTCTGGGCACCAGTAGTGCAGGGCAGGATCAGGCAGTTTGGGTGGCAGAAGGGCAGGTGCAGGCAGTCTGGGCACCAGTAGTGCAGGCCAGGATCAGGCAGTTTGGGTAGCAGAAGGGCAGGTGCAGGCAGTCTGGGCACCAGTAGTGCAGGCCAGGATCAGGCAGTTTGGGTGGCAGAAGGGCAGGTGCAGGCAGTCTGGGCACCAGTAGTGCAGGCCAGGATCAGGCAGTTTGGGTGGCAGAAGGGCAGAAGCTGGCAGCCTGGGTACCAGTAGTGCAGGGCAGGATCAGGCAGTTTGGGTGGCAGAAGGGCAGGTGCAGGCAGTCTGGGCACCAGTAGTGCAGGCCAGGATCAGGCAGTTTGGGTAGCAGAAGGGCAGGTGCTGGCAGTCTGGGCACCAGTAGTGCAGGCCAGGATCAGGCAGTTTGGGTAGCAGAAGGGCAGGTGCTGGCAGTCTGGGCACCAGCAGAGCAGGGCAGCAGCTGGCAGCCAGGTTCCCGGTGGAAACAAACATATACTGGAAGTTGTGAGGACAGCCTTCTGACAGAAGAACCATGGTCTCAGCATTCCCCAGATGAGATAATTCTGACAACATTACCTTACCACAGCCTGTCCCTCCTCTTGGAAGCCATTCCTGTGAGAACATTTTTCCAATCCCAGTATGTCCTATTCTAAAAACATTCCTCTTGAGGCCCAGCCTGTCCTATTCTAAAAATATCTCTCTTCAGGCCCAGTGTCTCCTAAAATGAAATATTTCTTTTCAGTCCCAGCCTGTCCTACTCAAAAACATCTATCTTCAAGAGCAACTTGTCCTATTATAAAACATCTCTCGTCGGGTCCAGCCTGTCCTATTAAGATATATACCTCTTTAGGCCCAGCCTGTCCTATTATAAAACATCTCTCTTCAGGCAAAGGCTGTCCTATTATAAAATATCTTTCTTTAGACCCAGCTTGTCCTAATATGAAATATTTCTCTTTAGACCCAGCTTGTTCTATTATAAAATATCTCTCTTTAGACCCAGCTTTCCTATTATGAAATATCCCTCTTTAAACAAGCTTGTCCTAATATGAAATATCTCTCTTTAGACCCAGCTTGTCCTATTAAAAAATATCACTCTTTAGACCCAGCTTTTCATAGTATAAAATATCGCTCTTTAGACCCAGCTTGTCCTATTATAAAATATCACTCTTTAGACCCAGCTTTTCATAGTATAAAATATCGCTCTTTAGACCCAGCTTGTCCTATTATAAAATATCGCTCTTTAGACCCAGCTTTTCATAGTATAAAATATCTCTCTTTAGACCCAGCTTGTCCTATTAAAAAATATCACTCTTTAGACCCAGCTTTTCATAGTATAAAATATCGCTCTTTAGACCCAGCTTGTCCTATTATAAAATATCACTCTTTCGACCCAGCTTGTCCTATTATAAAATATCGCTCTTTAGACCCAGCTTGTCCTATTATAAAATATCACTCTTTAGACCCAGCTTTTCATAATATAAAATATTTCTCCTTGGACCCAGCTTGTCCCATTATAAAATAGCTCTCTTCAGGGCCAGCTTGTACTGTAATAAGAACATCTCTCTGAACTTTAGACTGATCATTCAGATGAAGGTAAAACAAAGTTGACTTTCCTCCAAATGCACTTTGCACGCTGGGACTTGAAGTTTCACTTTTAAGTCCAGGAGCCTACAAGGCGACGCATGCCCAGTGCTCCTGGCTGACAGGCTATGACGTGGACATTTCAGCTCCAGTGTGTTACAACAGTTCCTGCCCACCTTTCACCCCTCCACCATATGTAAAAAACACCACTAACCCCCGGTTACCATAAAGAGGAAGTAATGAGGCCCGGAGTACTGCACCACAGAGTGCTTATGTGAAAACAGCACCATAGTCATAGAGCACTGAACCAAAGCAATCCTGCACTAGTGTGGCCAAATTACAGCAGCGCAGAACTAATACTGCATTGCAGTAATAGAATTACAGCAGCACTGTGGTAATACTGCACTACAGTGTGACAATTACCACAGCACCATAGGAATACTGCACTACAGTGCAATAGAATTACAACAGCACCATCATCATACAGCACTGAACCAAAGCAATACTGCTCTACAGTGTAATAGATTTACCACAGCACTGTAGGATTCTGCACTATGGTGTGACAGAATTACAGCAACACCATAGTAATACTGCAATGCAATTACATATAATTACAAAAGTACTGAAGGAATACTGCACTACAATGTGATAGAATTCCAACAGCACCATAGGAATACTTCACTAAAGTGTGATAGAATTACAAAAGCACCATCGTCATACAGCACTGAACCAAAGCAATACTGCTCTACAGTGTAATAGAATTACCACAGCACCGTAGGATACTGCACTACGGTTGATAGAATTACAGCAGCAACGTAGGAATACTGCAGTACAGTGTGATAGAATTACAACAGCACTGGAGGAATACTACACTACAGTGTGACAGAAATACAGCAGCAACGTAGGAATACTGCACTACACTGTGATAGAATTACAACACGCTGGTAATTGCACTACAGTGTGATAGAATTACAAGAGCACTGTAGGAATACTGTACTACAGCGTGATAGAATTACAACAGCACAGTGGTAATACTGCACTACAGTGTAACAGAATTACAACATCACCGTGGGAATACTGCACTACAGTGTGATAGAATTACAACAGCACAGTGGTAGTACTGCCCTACAGTGTAATAGAATTACAGTAGCACCATAGGAATGTTATAAAACAGTGAGATACAAATACCATAGCACTGTAGAAATACTGCACTTCAGTGTGATAGAATTACAATAGCACAGTGGTATACAGCACTACAGTGTAATAGAATTACAAGAGCACTGTAGTAATACTGCACTACAGTGTAATAGAATTACAGCAGCACCGTAGGAATACTACACTACAGTGTGATACAATTACAGGAGCACAGTGGTAATACTGCACTACAGTGTAATAGAATTACCACAGCACCATAGGATACTCCACTACGGTGTGATAGAATTACAGCAGCACCATAAGAATACTGCACTACAGTGTAGTAGAATTACAACAGCACTGTAGGAATACTACACTACAGTGTGACAGAATAACAGCGTAGAAATACTGCACTACAGTGTACTTGAATTACAACACCACAGAAGGAATACTGTACTGCACTGTGACAGAATTACAAGAGCACCGTAGGAATACTGCACTACAGTGTGACAGAATGACAACAGCACAGTGGTAATACAGCACTACAGTGTAATAGAATTACAAGAGCACTGTAGGAATACTGCACTACAGTGTGATAGAATTACAACAGCACCATAAAAAGACTGTACTGCACCAAAGCAATACCGCACTACAGTGTGGCCAAATGACAGCAGCACCCAGTAATACTGCACTACAGTGTGATAAAATTACAACAGCACCATATTCATACAGCACTAACCCAAAGCAATACTACTCTACAGTGTAACAGAATTACCACAGCACCGTAGGATACTGCATTACGGTGTGATAGAATTACAGCAGCACCATAGGAATACTGCACTATAGTGTGACAGAGTTATAACAGTACAGTGGTAATACTGCACTACAGTATGATAGAATTACCACAGCACCAAAGAAATACAGCACTACAGTGTAGAATTGTAACAGAACCGTAGGAATACTGCACTGCAGTGTGATAGACGTAAACACCACAGAAGGGATACTGCAGTGCAGTGTGATAGAATTACAACAGCACAGTGGTAATACTGCACTACAGTGTAATAGAATGATTAAGCACCGTAGGAATACTGCACTACAGTGTGATAGAATGATTAAGCACCATAGAAATACTGCACTACAGTGTGATAGAATTACAACAGCACAATATTCATGCAGCTCTGAACCAGAGCAATACTGCTCTACAGTGTAATAGAATTACAACAGCACCGCAGGAATACTGCACTATGGAGTGATAGAATTACAGTAGCAATGTAGGAATACTGCACTACAGTGTGATAGAATTACAACAGCACCGAATGAATACTGCACTACAGTGTAACAGAATTACAAGAGCACTGTAGGAATACTGCACTATAGTGTGATGGAATTACAACAGCACATTGGTAATACTGCACTACAGTGTGATAGAATTACAAAAGCACAGTGGTAATACTGCACTACAACGTGACAGAAATTCAGCAACACCATAGCAATACTGCAATGTAATGTGATACAATAACAACATCACAGAAGTAATACTGCACTACAGTGTGATAGAATTACAACGGCACCGTAGGAATACTGTGCTAAAAGTGTGATAAAATTACAACGGCACCCTAGTCATACAGCACTGAACCAAAGCAATACTGCTCTACAGTGTAATAGAATTACCACAGCAACGTATGAATACTGCACTATGGTGTGATAGAATTACAGTAGCAAGGTAGGAATACTACACTACAGAGTGATAGAATTACAACAGCACCGAAGGAATACTGAACAACAGTGTAAAAGAATTACAGCTGTACAGTGAGAATACTGCACTACTGCGTGATAGAATTACAACAGCACAGTGGTAATACTGCACTACCATGTAAAAGAATTACAGCAGCACCATAGGAATACTGCACTACCGTGTGTTACAATTACAACACCACTGTGGTAATACTGCACTACAATGTGATAGAATTACAACAGCACAGTGGTAATACTACACTACAGTGTGATAGACTGACAAGACCACCGTAGGAATACTCCACTACGGTGTAGTAGAATTACAACTGCACAGTGGTAATACTACTCTATAATGTAATAGAATGAGAGGAGCACCATAGGAATACTGCACTGCAGTGTGATACAATTATAACAGCACAGTAGTAGTACTGCACTACAGTGTGACAGATTTACAGCAGCACCGTGTGAATACTGCACTACAGTGTGATAGAATTACAACAGCACAATGGTAATACCGCACTACCATGTAAAAGAATTACAGCAACACCATATGAATACTGCAATACAGTGTGATACAGTTACAACAGAACAGTGTTAATACTGTACTACAGTGTGATAGAATTACAGCAGCATTGTAGGAATACTGCACTACAGGGTGATAGAATTAGAAAAGCAAAGTGGAAATACTGCAATACAGTGTAATAGAATTACAAGAGCACCATGGGAATACTGCACTACAGTGTGATAGATTACAACAGCACCATAGGAATACTGCACTACAGTGTAATAATATTGCAGCAGCACTGTGGGAATACTGCACTACAGTGTGATAAAATTAGAACAGCACAGTGAAAATACTGCACTACAGTGTAATAGAATTACAAAAGCACCGTAGGAATACTGCACTACAGTGTAGTAGAATTACAGCAGCACTGTAGGAACACTATATTACAGTGTGAGAGAATTACAACACAGAAGAAATATTCACTGCAGTGTGATAGAATTACAACAGCGCCGTAGGAATACTGCACTACGGTGTGATAGCATTACAACAGCACAGCGGTAATACTGTACTACATTGTAATAGAATTACAAGAGCACTGTGGCAATACTGCACTACAGTGTGACAAAATTACAAAAGCACAGTGGTAATACCGCACTACAGTGCAATAGAATTACAAGAGCACCATAGGAATACTGTACTACAGTGTGATAGTATTACAACAGCACAATGGTAATACTGCACTACAGTGTAGTAGAATTACAGCAGCACCGTGGGAATACTGCACTACAGTGTGATACAATTACAACAGCACACTGGTAATATTGGACTACAGTGAAATAGAATTACAACAGCACTGTAGCAATACTGCACTACAGTGTGATAGACTTACAACACCACAGTGGAAATACCGCACTACAGTGGAATAGAATTACAAGAGCACTGTAGGAATACTGCACTACACAGTGGTAATGCTGCACTACAGTGTAATGGAATTACAAGAGCACCATAGGAATACTGCACTACACAGTGGTAATATTGCACTGCAGAGTAATAGAATTACAGCAGCACCGTAGGGATACTGCACTACAGTGTGATAGAATTACAACAGCACAGTGGTAATACTGCACTACAGTGTAATAGAATTACAAGAGCGCTGTGGCAGTACTGCACTACAGTGTGACAGAATTACAAAAGCACAGTGGTAATACCGCACTACAGTGCAATATAATTACAAAGGCACCATAGGAATACTGCACTACAGTGTGATAGTATTACAACTGCTCAGTGGTAATATTGCACTACAGTGTAGTAGAATTACAAAAGCACCATGGTAATACTGCACTACAGAGTGATACAATTACAACAGCACACCGGTAATATTGCACTACAGTGAACTAGATTTACAACAGCACCGTAGGAATACTGCACTACAGTGTGATACCATTACAACAGTTCAGTAGCAATTCTGCTCTACAGTGAAATAGACTTACAAGAGCACCATAGAAATACTGCACTACAGTGTGATAGAATTACAACAGCAGTGGTAATACTGCACTACTGTGTGAAAGAATTACAACAGCACCATAGGAATGTTACAGAAGAGTGTGATACAATTACAACACCACCGTAGAAATACTGCACTACAGTGTGATAGAATTATAACAGCACAGTGGTAATACTGCACGACAGTGTAATAGAATTACAACAGTACTGTATGAATATTGCACTACAGTGTGATATAATTACAACAGCTCAGCGGTAATACTGTTCTACAGTGTAATAGAATTACAGGAGCCCCAATGGAATATTGCACTATAGTGTGATAGAATTATAACAGCACAGTGGTAATACTGCACTACAGTGTAATAGAATTACAAGAGCACCGTAGGAATACTGCACTACACAGTGGTAATACCACACTACAGTGTAATAGAATTACAAGAGTACCATAGCAATTCTACACCACAAAGTGGTAATACTCCACTATAGTGTAATAGAATTACAAGAGCACCGTAGGAATACTGCAGTACACAGTGGTACGACTGCACTACAGAGTAATAGCATTAGAAGAGCACTGTCTGAATACTGCATTGCAGTGTGATAGAATTACAACACTACAGTGGTAATGCTCCACTACAGTGTAATAGAAATAGAGCAGCACCGTAGGAACAGTGCAATATAGTGTGATAGAATTACAACAGCACAGTGGTAATACTGCACTACAGTGTTATAGAATTACAACAGCACAGTGGTAAGACTGCACTACATTTTAATAGAATTACAAGACGACCGTGGGAATACTGCAAGGAAGTGTGATACAATTGCAAGAGCAGACTGGTGATAATTGCACTACAGTGTAATAGAATTACAACAGCACAGTGGGAATACTCTACTACAGTGTGATACAATTACAACAGCACACTGATAACCCTGCCATGCAGTGTGATAGAATTACAACAGTACCATAGGAATGTTACAGAACAGCATGATACAATTACAACAGCACTGTAGAAATACTGCACTACAGTGTGATAGAATTACAACAGCACACCGGTAATATTGCACTACAGTGAAATAGAATTACAACAGCACCGTAGGAATACTGCACTCCAATGTGATGCAATTACAATAGCACACTAGTAATAATGCAGTATACTGTAATATAATCAAATAATGTACACACAGTTCCAAAAATGCAAGAAGGTTTCTTTCAAACTTAGTAGTTCTGCATTCAATGGAAACCAAAGTATTTGAAGCAAGAGCCCTCACTCACCCTCCGGTCAAAGCATTTCATTGTCGTCAACAGTGATGTGTCCACAATATCCTGAGACATTACCCCATACACTTGTGAGGAATCCCAAAGGTGCCATGTGACTAAGGTACAACAGTAATAAATAAGAAAAAGCCAACTTGGCGAAGGTTCCACAATGCTTACCCTCCAATATCTCAGGATATTGGGGACACATCACTGTTGACAACAATGAAATGTTTTGACGTTGGTTTCTTTCTTTCCTATTTTTCTAGGTTTTTGATCTCCCTATTATGGGATTCCTAATTGTTTAAAGGATTAGGTACGTACTAAGGTCCTGACGAATCGCATAAGATCATTTATTGACTAAAGAACAGCGAGAAACATGTTGACCTACGATACAGAGTAACACGGGGATCTTGTGTTTACTTTTTCCTTTACTGCTCTCTATTACGAGATCTAGTAACTATACTAAATATTGTTTTTATATGGGGAGTGCAGACATTATTTTACTATATCCCTATTTATTGTTTTTAATCATGTCAGAGGTATCAGCACTAGAATAAATTAATAACTTGTTACCTCTAGTCATTTTTAACCATCCTTATACCAATCCTTCATTATCTTTTGACCGGTTGTGCATTATTCTCTAAAAGAAGAGCCCCCGTGTGGGGCCCATCAGGCACTGCAGCGCCGGCCTGACGAGGAGCTTGGCCCTATGATGAAGCATGTCACCGGAGGGTGAGTGAGGGCTCGTGCTCCGAATACTTTGGTTTCCATTGAATGCAGAACCACGAAGTTTGAAAGAAACCTTCTTGCATTTTTGGAACCGTGTGTACATTATTTGATTTATTGATTGTCAGGAGATTTACACACGGGACCAGAAGTCTTTCCTCCGAATCTCCCACGTATGCCCCTCCCTGTTGTTGTTTTTTTATACTGTAATATAATTACAGCAGCACTGTGGGAATACTGCACTACAGTGTGATACAATTACAACAGCACACTGGTAATCCTGCCATACAGTGTGATAGAATTACAACAGCACCATGGGAATGTTACAGAACAGTGTGATACAAATACAACAGCACTGTAGAAATACTGCACTACAGTGTGATAGAATTACAACAGCACAGTGGTAATACTGCACTACAGTGTAATAGAATTACAGCAGCACCGTAGGAACACTGCACTACAGTGTGATACCATTACAACAGCACAGCGGTAATACTGCACTACAGTGTAATAGAATTAGAAGAGCCCCATAGGAATACGGCACCACAGTTTGATAGAATTACAATGCCACAGTGGTAATACTGCACTACAGTGTAATAGAATTACAAGAGTACCGTAGGAATACTGCACCACACAGTAGTAATACTACACTGCAGTGTAATAGAATCACAAGAGCAGCGTAGGAATACTGCACCACACAGTGGTAATACTACACTGCAGTGTAACAGAATCACAAGACTACCGTAGCAATTCTGCACTACAGAGATGTAATACTGCACTACAGTGTAACAAAATTACAAGAGCACCGTAGGAACACTGCACTACACAGTGGTAATACTGCACTATAGTGTAATAGAATTACAAGGGCACCGTGGGGATACTGCACTACAGTGTGACAGAATTGCAACAGTACAGTGGTAATACTGCACTACAATGTAATAGAATTACAGCAGCACTGTGGGAATACTGCACTACAGTGTGATACAATTACAACAGCACACTGGCAATCCTGCCATACAGTGAGACAGAATCACAACAGCACCATGGGAATGTTACAGAACAGTGTGATACAATTACAACAGCACTGTAGAAATACTGCACTACAGTGTGACATAATTACAACAGCACAGTGGTACTACTGCACTACAGTGAAATGGAATTACAAGAGCACCATAGGAATACTGCACTACAGTGTGATATAATTACAACAGTACAGTGGTAATGCTGCACTACAGTGAAATAGAATTACAAGAGCACTGTAGAAATACTGCACTACACTGTGATAGAATTACAACAGCACAGTGGTAATACTGCACTACAGTGTGATAGAATTACAACAGCACCATAGGAATGTTACAGAACAGCGTGATAGAATTACAACACCACTGTAGAAATACTGTACTACAGTGTGATAGAATTACAACAGCACAGTGGTAATTCTGCACTACAGTGTGATAGAATTACAACAGCACACTGGTAATCCTGCCATACAGTGTGATAGAACTACAAGAGCACAGTGGTAAGATACATGACAGTGTAATAGAATTAGAAGGGCACCGTAGGAATACTGCACTACAGTATACTAGAATTACAACAGCACAGTGGTAATACTGGTCCATAATGTAATAGAATTACAAGAGCACAGTGGGAATACTGCACTAAAGTGTGATACAATTACAACAGCACACTGGTAATACTGCCATACAGTATGATACAATTACAACAGCACCTTGGGAATGTTACAGAACAGTGTGATACAATTACAACAGCACTGTAGACATACTGCACTACAGTCTGAAAGAATTACAACAGCACAGTGGTAATACTGCACTACAATGAAATGGAATTACAACAGCACCGTAGGAATACTGTGCTACAGTGTGATAAGATTACAACAGTACAATGGTAATACTGCACTACAGTGTAATAGAATTAGAGCAGCACTGTAGGAATACTGCACTACAGTGTGATACAATTACAACAGCACACGGGTAATACTGTGCTATACTGTCAAAGAATTACAGCAGTACTGTTGGAATACTGCTCTACAGTGTGATACAATTACAACAGCACACCGGAAATACTGCACTACAGTGTAATAGAATTACAATAGTACCGTAGGAATACTGTAAAACAGTAAAATAGAATTACAGCAGGACCATGGGAATACTGCACTACAGTGTGATACAATTACAAAAGCACACTAGAAATACTGCACTACAGTGTAATAGAATTACAACAGCACCATAGGAATACTGCACTACAGTGTGATAGAATTGCAACAGCGCAGTGGTAATACGGCAATACAGTGTGAAAGAATTACAACAGCACCATAGGAATGTTACAGAACAGTGTGATACAATTACAGCACCACAATAGAAATACTGCACTACAGTGTGATAGAATTACAACAGCACAGTGGTAATACTGCACTACAATGTAATAGAATTACAACAGCACATCAGTAATACTGCCCTACAGTGTAATAGAATTACAAGAGCCCCATAGGAATACTGCACTACAGTGTGATAGAATTACAACAGCACCGTGGTAATATTGCACTACAGTAAATGAAATTACAAGAGCACCGTAGCAATACTACACAACACAGTGGTAAGACTGCATTACAGTGTAACAGAATTACAAGGGCACTGTGGGAACAGTGCTCTACAGTGTGATACAATTACAACAGCATAGTGGTAATACTGCACTACAGTGTAATACCATTAGAAGAGCACCGGGGGAATGCTGCATTACAGTTTGATAGAATTACAACAGCACAGTGGTAATACTGCACTACAGTGTAACAGAATTACAATAGCACTGTGGAAATACTACAGTACAGTGTGATCGAATTACAACAGCACAGTGGTAATACTGCTCTATAATGTAATAGAATTACAAGAGCACCGTGGGAATACTGCACTACAGTGTGATACAATTACAAGATCACAGTGGTAATAATTGCACTACAGTGCAAACTAATTACAAGAGCACCGTAGCAATACTGCACTACAAAGTGGTAATACTGCACTACAGTGTAATAGAATTACAAGGGCACTGTAGGAATACTGCACTACAGTGTGATACAATTACAACAGCACAGTGGTAATACTGCACTACAGTGTAATAGAGAATTACAGCAGCACCATAGCAATACTACACTACAAGATGATACAATTAAAAGAGCACAGTGAAAATACTGCACTACAGTGTAATAGAATTAAAAGACCACTGTAGGAATACTGCTCTATAGTGTGAAAGAATTACAACAGCACAGTGGTAAAACCACACTGCACTGTAGTAGAATTACAGCAGCACCATGGGAATACTGCAACACAGTGTGATACAAATACAATAGCACAGTGGTAATACTGCACTAGATTGAAACAGAATTGCAATAGCACCATAGGAATACTGCACTACAGTATGATACAATTACAAACGTACAGTGCTAATGCTGCACTACAGTGAAATAGAATTACAACAGCACTGTAGAAATACTGCATTACAGTGTGATAGAATTACAACAGCAGTGCTAATACTGAACTACAGTGTGATAGAATTACAAGAGCACCATATGAATGTTACAGAACAGTGTGATACAATTACAACACCACCGTAGAAATACTGCACTACAGTGTGATAGAATTACAACAGCACAATGGTAATACTGCACTACAGTGTAATAGAATTACAGCAGCACCATAGGAACAGTGCACTACATTGTGATACAATTACAAAAGCACAGCAGTAATACTGCACTACAGTGTAATAGAATTACAAGAGCCCCATAGGAATACTGCACCACAGTGTGATAGAACTAAAACAGCACAGTGGTAATACTGCACTACAGTGTAGTATAATTACCAGAGAACAGTAGCAATACTTCACTACACAGTGGTAATACTGCACTACAGTGTAATAGAATTACAAGAGCACCGTAGGAATACTGCACTACACAGTTGTAATACTGCACTACAGTGTAACAGAATTACAAGGGCACCGTGGAATACTGCACTACAGCGTGATACAATTACAACAGCACAGTGGTAATACTGCACTACAGTGTAATAGCATTAGAAGAGCACTGTGGGAATACTGCATTACAGTGTCATTCAATTACAACAGCACAATGGAAATGCTGCACTACAGTGTTGTAGAATCACTGCAACACCTTGGGAATACTGCACTACAGTGTGATACAATTACAACAGCACAGTGGTAATACTGCACTACAGTGAAACAGAATTACAACAGCACCGTAATAATACTGCACTACATTGTGATACAATTACAGCAGTACAGTGGTAATGCAGCACTACAGTGAAATAGAATTACAAGTGCACCGTAGAAATACTGCACTACAGTGTGATAGAATTATAACACCACCGTAGAAATACTGCACTACAGAGTGATAGAATTACAACAGCAGAGTGGTAAAAGTGCATTACAGTGTAATAGAATTACAGCAGCACCGTAGGAACACTGCACTACACAGTGGTGATACTGCACTACAGTGTGATACAATTACAACAGCACAATGGAAATGCTGCACTACAGTGTCGTAGAATCACCGCAGCACCTTTGGAATACTGAACTAAAGTGTGATACAATTACAACAGCACAGTGGTAATACTGCACTACAGTGAAACAGAATTACAACAGCACCGTAGTAATACTGCAGTACATTGTGATACAATTACAACAGTACAGTGGTAATGCACCACTACAGTGAAATAGAATTACAAGAGCACCGTAGAAATACTGCACTGCAGTGTGATAGAATTACAACACCACTGTAGAAATACTGCACTACAGAGTGATAGAATTACAACAGCAGAGTGGTAAAAGTGCACTACAGTGTAATAGAATTACAGCAGCATCGTAGGAACACTGCACTACACAGTGGTGATACTGCACTACAGTGTAATAGAATTACAAGAGCACTGTAGGAATACTGCTCTACACAGTGGTAATACTGCACTACAGTGCAATAGAATTACAAGGGCACTGTGGGAATACTGCACTACATTGTGATGCAATTACAACAGCACAGTGGTAATACTGCACTACAGCGTAATAGCATTAGAAGAGAACCTTGGGAATAGTGCATTACAGTGTGAGAGAATTACAAGAGCAAAGTGGTAATACTGCACTACAGTGTAATAGAATGACAAGAGCACCGTGGGAATACTGCACTACAGTGTGATACAATTACAACAGCACAATGGAAATACTGCACTACAGTGTAATAGAATTACAGCAGCACCTTGGGAATACTGCACTACAGTGTGATACAATTACAACAGCACAGTGGTAATACTGCACTACAGTGAAATAGAATTACAACAGCACCGTAGGATTACTGCACTACATTGTGATACAATTACAGCAGTACAGTGGTAATGCTGCACTACAGTGAAAAAGAATTACAAGAGCACCGTAGAAATACTGCACTACACAGTGGTAATACTACACTATAGTGTAATAGAATTACAAGAGCACCGCAGCAATACTACACTACACAGTGGTAATACTGCACTACAATGTAATATGATTACAAGGGCATCGTGGGAATTCTGCATTACAGTGTGGTAGAATTACAACAGCACAGTGGTAATACTGCACTACAGTGTAATAGCATTAGAAGAGCACCGTGGGAATACTGCATTACAGTGTGATAGAATTACAACAGCACAGTGGTAATACTGCACTACAGTGTAATAGAATTACAAGAGCACCGTGGGAATATTGCACAACAGTGTGATAGGACTACAACACCACAGTGGTAATACTGCATTACAGTGTAATAGAATTACAGCAACACCATAGGAACACTGCACTACAGTGTGATACAGTTACAACAGCACAGTGGTAACACTGCACTACAGTGTGACAGAATTACAACAGCACCATACAAATGTTACAGAACAGAGTGATACAATTACAATAGCACAGTAGGAATACTGCACTACAGTGTGATAGAATTACAAGAGCACTCCAGGAATACTGCTCTACAGTGTAATAGAATTAAAAGAGCACTGTAGGAATACTGCACTACAATGTAATAGAATTACAAGAGCACCGTGGGAATACTGCACTAGGGTGTGATAGATTGACAACAGCACAGTGGTAATACTGCACTACAGTGTAATAGAATTACAAGAGCACTCCCGTAATACCGCAGGAGCAGTAGTAGTAATAATCTTTAGTCGGAAGCCATAAAAGTACACATCCAATAAAATCTAGGCGATTATCATATAGCAGAATAAGAATAAAAACCCACAAGATGAAATATAACAAACTATTTACATCAAGACATAACTAAGTAAATAATTGCCCTAACCCCGTCAATAAAATTCCGCATTTCATGGGATAAGTTGAAAGCATCTTTGCCAGCTGATATTAGTGCTGTAGAGCCTGGCCTAGGAAGCCCGGAGCCCCGCCCCCTCGGGTAAGCACCACTGTCATTGCAGGTGTGCAGATGTGACGCATTCAGGAGACATCTGGACAGAGCAAACACCAACCAATCAGCTTCTCACTTCCTGAAGCCCCCGTAGTTTGTCTCAGCTGTCGTGGTGCCACCCTCCGCAGGCCGGCAGTAACCAGCCTTTTCTAGTCCTCTCATAAACTGGACAAAAGAAGAAGTCTCTTCATTTTCACAGCGGGCACAGGGAGGACATTGTTTCCTTTCCGTTTGCAAGAGAAATTGTTCAATGGCAAAATAGCCCCTACGTTTCAAACTCAGAGCCTCGGCTGAGGGAGGTCAGTCCAACTCATAAAATCCTCAACTACGCAGGTGTCTTTCAAATCCAGGAGCCTGGTAGTTCAGTCCTGTGAGAAAGTAGCCTCTTTCTAGCCTTGTTACCCCCACTTTTGGCCTGTTTGTGAGTGTATGTCAGGGTGTTTTCACTGTCTCACTGGTATCCTGCTAGCCAGGGCCCAGTGCTCATAGTGAAAACCCTATGTTTTCAGTATGTTGGTTATGTGTCACTGGGACCCTGCTAGTCAGGACCCCAGTGCTCATAAGTTTGTGACCTATAGGTATGTGTTCCCTGTGTGATGCCTAACTGTCTCACTGAGGCTCTGCTAACCAGAACCTCAGTGGTTATGCTCTCTCATTACTTTCAAATTGTCACCAACAGGCTAGTGACCAATTTTACCAATTTACATTGGCATACTGGAAAACCCTTATAATTCCCTAGTATATGGTACTGAGGTGCCCAGGGTATTGGGGTTCCAGGAGATCCCTATGGGCTGCAGCATTTCTTTTGCCACCCATAGGGAGCGCTGACAATTCTTACACAGGCCTGCCACTGCAGCCTGAGTGAAATAACGTCCACGTTATTTCACAGCCATTTTACACTGCACTTAAGTAACTTATAAGTCACCTATATGTCTAACCTTTACCTAGTAAAGGTTGGGTGCTAAGTTACTTAGTGTGAGGGCACCCTGGCACTAGCCAAGGTGCCCCCACATTGTTCAGGGCCAATTCCCCGGACTTTGTGAGTGCGGGGACACCATTACACGCGTGCACTACATATAGGTCACTACCTATATGTAGCTTCACAATGGTAACTCCGAATATGGCCATGTAACATGTCTATGATCATAGAATTGCCCCCTCTATGCCATCCTGGCATAGTTGGCACAATCCCATGATCCCAGTGGTCTGTAGCACAGACCCTGGTACTGCCTAACTGCCCTTCCTGGGGTTTCACTGCAGCTGCTGCCAACCCCTCAGACAGGTTTCTGCCCTCCTGGGGCCCAGCCAGGCCTGGCCCAGGATGGCAGAACAAAGGACTTCCTCTGAGAGAGGGTGTTACACCCTCTCCCTTTGGAAAATGGTGTGAAGGCAGGGGAGGAGTAGCCTCCCCCAGCCTCTGGAAATGCTTTCATGGGCACACATGGTGCCCATTTCTGCATAAGCCAGTCTACACCGGTTCAGGGACCCCTTAGCCCTGCTCTGGCACGAAACTGGACAAAGGGAAGGGGAGTGACCACTCCCCTGACCTGCACCTCCCCTGGGAGGTGTCCAGAGCTCCTCCAGTGTGCTCCAGACCTCTGCCATCTTGGAAACAGAGGTGCTGCTGGCACACTGGACTGCTCTGAGTGGCCAGTGCCACCAGGTGACGTCAGAGACTCCTTGTGATAGGCTCCTTCAGGTGTTGCTAGCCTATCCTCTCTCCTAGGTAGCCAAACCCTCTTTTCTGGCTATTTAGGGCCTCTGCCTCTGGGGAAACTTTAGATAACGAATGCATGAGCTCAGCCGAGTTCCTCTGCATCTCTCTCTTCACCTTCTGATAAGGAATCGACTGCTGACCGCGCTGGAAGCCTGCAAACCTGCAACATAGTAGCAAAGACGACTACTGCAACTCTGTAACGCTGATCCTGCCGCCTTCTCGACTGTTTTCCTGCTTGTGCATGCTGTGGGGGTAGTCTGCCTCCTCTCTGCACCAGAAGCTCCGAAGAAATCTCCCGTGGGTCGAAGGAATCTTCCCCCTGCAACCGCAGGCACCAAAAAGCTGCATTACCGGTCCCTTGGGTCTCCTCTCAGCACGACGAGCGAGGTCCCTCGAATCCAGCAACTCTGTCCAAGTGACCCCCACAGTCCAGTGACTCTTCAGTCCAAGTTTGGTGGAGGTAAGTCCTTGCCTCACCTCGCTGGGCTGCATTGCTGGGAACCGCGACTTTGCAGCTACTCCGGCCTCTGTGCACTTCCGGCGGAAATCCTTTGTGCACAGCCAAGCCTGGGTCCACGGCACTCTAACCTGCATTGCACGACTTTCTAAGTTGGTCTCCGGCGACGTGGGACTCCTTTGTGCAACTTCGGCGAGCACCATTTCACGCATCCTTGTAGTGCCTGTTTCTGGCACTTCTCCGGGTGCTACCTGCTTCAGTGAGGGCTCTCTGTCTTGCTCGACGTCCCCTCTCTCTTCAGGTCCAATTTGCGACCTCCTGGTCCCTCCTGGGCCCCAGCAGCGTCCAAAAACGCCAAACGCACGATTTGCGACTAGCAAGGCTTGTTGGCATCCTTCCGGCGGGAAAACACTTCTGCACGACTCTCCAAGGCGAGAGGGATCTGTCCACCAAAGGGGAAGTCTCTAGCCCTTTTCGTTCCTGCAGAAACCTCAGCTTCTTCTGTCCAGTAGAAGCTTCTTTGCACCCGCAGCTGGCATCTCCTGGGCATCTGCCCATCTCCGACTTGCTTGTGACTTTTGGACTTGGTCCCCTTGTTCCACAGGTACCCTAGATTGGAAATCCACAGTTGTTGCATTGCTGGTTTGTGTCTTTCCTGCATTATTCCTCTAACACGACTTCTTTGTCCTTAGGGGAACTTTAGTGCACTTTGCACTCACTTTTCAGGGTCTTGGGGAGGGTTATTTTGCTAACTCTCACTATTTTCTAATAGTCCCAGCGACCCTCTACAAGGTCACATAGGTTTGGGGTCCATTCGTGGTTCGCATTCCACTTTTGGAGTATATGGTTTGTGTTGCCCCTATCCCTATGTTTCCCCATTGCATCCTATTGTAACTATACATTGTTTGCACTGTTTTCTAAGACTATACTGCATATTTTTGCTATTGTGTATATATATCTTGTGTATATTTCCTATCCTCTCACTGAGGGTACACTCTAAGATACTTTGGCATATTGTCATAAAAATAAAGTACCTTTATTTTTAGTATAACTGTGTATTGTGTTTTCTTATGATATTGTGCATATGACACTAAGTGGTACTGTGGTAGCTTCACACGTCTCCTAGTTCAGCCTAAGCTGCTCTGCTAAGCTACCATTATCTATCAGCCTAAGCTGCTAGACACCCTATACACTAATAAGGGATAACTGGGCCTGGTGCAAGGTGCAAGTACCCCTTGGTACTCACTACAAGCCAGTCCAGCCTCCTACATTGGTTGTGCAGTGGTGGGATAAGTGCTTGAGACTACTTACCACTCTTGTCAGTGTACTTTTCATAAGAGAAAAATATACAAAACAAGGTCAGTGTATATACACATAGCCAAAAAGTTTTGCATTTCCTCTTTTCACTCTTTTCTAAGTGCTGAAAAGTACTTCTAAACTTTCAAAAAGTTCTTAAAAGTTTAAAAAGTTTTTTTCTGTCTTTCCAAAAAGTTCTGAAAACTTTTTTTCTTTTTCTATCACTTTAACTCTCTCTAAAAATGTCTGGCACAGGCCAAAATGTTGATCTGTCCAAACTTGCATATGACAACCTTAGCTGGAAAAGAGCAAGGAGTCTCTGTATAGAGAGAGGTTTGAGTGTAGGGAAGAATCCTTCCTTGGAACTGTTACTTAACATGCTTAGAGAACAGGATAAGGCCATAGGTGCCTCATCTGTTGAAAAAGTACCTAATAGTTCTCAATCTGATTCAGGGACTCCCCCAGGAAAAGATTCAGGAAAGAAACTTCCTAGCCTGCCCATTACTAGACAGTCTAGCATAGTTGGTAATGATGATGAGCCACACCATACAAATAGTGTTGTCTCACATCATAGCAAAAGCATTTATTCTCACCATACTGGTAGTAATGTTTCTGTTAACCAAGCTGTTAGGGTGGCTTCTGTAAGGGACAGATCTCCTTCTGTTCATTCCCATCATAGCTCTGTTTCTAGGAATGTCCCTCCCACCAACCCTGATGACAGAATGTTAGAGAGGGAACTCAATAAGTTGAGGGAGGGTGGAACAAACCAGACTGAAGCTTAAAAAGCAACAGCTGGATTTGGATAGACAGTCTTTTGAACTAGAGAAGGAAAGACAGAAGTTGGGTTTAGATACCCATGGTGGCAGCAGCAGTATTCCCCATAGTCATCCTGCAAAAGAGCATGATTCCAGGAATCTGCACAAGATAGTTCCCCCTTATAAGGAGGGGGATGACATTAACAAGTGGTTTGCTGCACTTGAGAGGGCCTGTGTTGTACAGGATGTCCCTCAAAGGCAGTGGGCTGCTATCCTATGGCTATCATTTAGTGGAAAAGGTAGGGATAGGCTCCTTACTGTGAAAGAAAGTGATGCCAATAATTTTACAGTTCTTAAGAATGCACTCCTGGATGGTTATGGCTTAACCACTGAACAATACAGGATAAAGTTCAGAGAGACCAAAAAGGAGTCTTCACAAGACTGGGTTGATTTCATTGACCATTCAGTGAAGGCCTTGGAGGGGTGGTTACATGGCAGTAAAATTACTGATTATGAAAGCCTGTATAACACAATCCTGAGAGAGCATATACTTAATAATTGTGTGTCTGATTTGTTGCACCAGTACCTGGTAGACTCTGATCTGACCTCTCCCCAAGAATTGGGAAAGAAGGCAGACAAATGGGTCAGAACAAGGGTGAACAGAAAAGTTCATACAGGGGGTGACAAAGATGGCAATAAGAAGAAAGATGGTGAAAAATCTCAAGATAAGCATGGGGATAAGGGTAAAACCAAAGATCCCACTTCAAATCTTAAACACTCTTCAGAGGGTGGGGATAAAACTAATTCTTCCTCTTCTTCTAAACCTGCACACATTAAAAAGCCTTGGTGCTTTGTGTGTAAAAACAGAGGCCATAGGCCAGGGGATAAGTCCTGCCCAGGTAAACCCCCTGAGCCTACCACCACTAATACATCAAGCTCTAGTGCCCCTAGCAGTAGTGGTACTAGTGGTGGGACTGCTGGCAACAGTCAAGTTAAGGGTGTAGTTGGGTTCACTTTTGGGTCCATAGTAGAAACTGGGGTAGTCACTCCCAAGACAGTTTCTGTCACACCTAGTGGCATTGGCCTTGCCACACTGGCTGCTTGTCCCCTTACAATGGATAAGTACAGGCAGACAGTTTCAATAAATGGTGTTGAGGCCTTGGCCTACAGGGACACAGGTGCCAGTATCACTTTGGTGACTGAAAACCTAGTGCACCCTGATCAACACATCATTGGACAACAGTATAAGATTATTGATGTCCATAACTCCACTAAGTTTCTTCCCTTAGCTATAATTCAGTTTAGTTGGGTTGGAGTTACTGGCCCTAAGCAGGTGGTGGTATCACCTAGCTTACCTGTAGACTGTCTCTTAGGTAATGACCTAGAGGCCTCAGGTTGGGCTGATGTAGAGTTTTATGCCCATGCAGCCATGCTGGGCATCCCTGAGGAATTGTTCCCTCTCATTTCTACTGAAATGAAAAAGCAAAGGAGAGAAGGCCTGAAAACTCAGGATCCCTCTCCATCAACAGGTAAAAAGGGTATCACAGTATCCCCTAACCACCCTACCATTCAGGATACCATTCCTGTGGTGGGAGAAACCTCTCCTGGGGTGGCACCTGTTCCAAGGGAATCATCAGTTGGCAAAACTGTACTCCCTGAGGTGGAAGTACCTCTCTGTGGGATAACTAACATTGGTGAGAAAAAGAGCACCATTTTAGTTAACATGGAGCATCCCTCCAACCCTCCCAGAGAAACTTTAGTGCAGAAACTCTGCACTGCCTCACAACACTTAGGACAGCATCCCTGCCCTAGTGTGGAGCTCATAGGACAGCATCCCTGCCCTGCTCCAACTCAAGAGAAACAGCATCCCTGTTCTCTCTTCCAGCCATATGGACAAAGTTTTTGCCCAGCCATGGCTTTTCTGAGACAGCATCCCTGTCTGGCATTTCCATCACTACAAATAGATTCAGTGGACAATTCCCACTGCTCTAAACTAAAACTTACTGATAGAAACTGTGAAAATACATCTTCACATTGTTGCTTAGCTAAAAAACTTCAAACAGGGTGGTTTACATCCCCACAGGGAAGTAACCATATAGTGGATGATAAAGGGAGTAACCAGTCTATTGCAGAGCTACTCTCTACTTATCACCACTTAGACAATAAAGTCTCAACTGGCCAAGGTTAGCCTTATTGTCCTTCGTTTGGGGGGGGGGTTGTGTGAGAAGGTAGCCTCTTTCTAGCCTTGTTACCCCCACTTTTGGCCTGTTTGTGAGTGTATGTCAGGGTGTTTTCACTGTCTCACTGGGACCCTGCTAGCCAGGGCCCAGTGCTCATAGTGAAAACCCTATGTTTTCAGTATGTTTGCTATGTGTCACTGGGACCCTGCTAGTCAGGACCCCAGTGCTCATAAGTTTGTGGCCTATATGTATGTGTTCCCTGTGTGGTGCCTAACTGTCTCACTGAGGCTCTGCTAACCAGAACCTCAGTGGTTATGCTCTCTCATTTCTTTCCAAATTGTCACTAACAGGCTAGTGACCATTTTTACCAATTTACATTGGCTTACTGGAACAGCCTTATAATTCCCTAGTATATGGTACTGAGGTACCCAGGGTATAGGGGTTCCAGGAGATCCCTATGGGCTGCAGCATTTCTTTTGCCACCCATAGGGAGCTCTGACAATTCTTACACAGGCCTGCCACTGCAGCCTGAGTGAAATAACGTCCACGTTATTTCACAGCCATTTTACACTGCACTTAAGTAACTTATAAGTCACCTATATGTCTAACCTTTACCTGGTAAAGGTTAGGTGCAAAGTTACTTAGTGTGAGGGCACCCTGGCACTAGCCAAGATGCCCCCACATTGTTCAGAGCCAATTCCCTGAACTTTGTGAGTGCGGGGACACCATTACACGCGTGCACTACATATAGGTCACTACCTATATGTAGCTTCACAATGGTAACTCCGAATATGGCCATGTAACATGTCTATGATCATGGAATTGCCCCCTCTATGCCATCCTGGCATAGTTGGCACAATCCCATGATCCCAGTGGTCTGTAGCACAGACCCTGGTACTGCCTAACTGCCCTTCCTGGGGTTTCACTGCAGCTGCTGCTGCTGCCAACCCCTCGGACAGGCAGCTGCCCTCCTGGGGTCCAGCCAGGCCTGGCCCAGGATGGCAGAACAAAGAACTTCCTCTGAGAGAGGGTGTGACACCCTCTCCCTTTGGAAAATGGTGTGAAGGCAGGGGAGGAGTAGCCTCCCCCAGCCTCTGGAAATGCTTTGTTGGGCACAGATGTGCCCAATTCTGCATAAGCCAGTCTACACCGGTTCAGGGACCCCTTAGCCCCTGCTCTGGCGCGAAACTGGACAAAGGAAAGGGGAGTGACCACTCCCCTGACCTGCACCTCCCCTGGGAGGTGTCCAGAGCTCCTCCAGTGTGCTCCAGACCTCTGCCATCTTGGAAATAGAGGTGCTGCTGGCACACTGGACTGCTCTGAGTGGCCAGTGCCACCAGGTGACGTCAGAGACTCCTTGTGATAGGCTCCTTCAGGTGTTGCTAGCCTATCATCTCTCCTAGGTAGCCAAACCATCTTTTCTGGCTATTTAGGGCCTCTGCCTCTGGGGAAACTTTAGATAACGAATGCATGAGCTCAGCCGAGTTCCTCTGCATCTCTCTCTTCACCTTCTGATAAGGAATCGACTGCTGACCGCGCTGGAAGCCTGCAAACCTGCAACATAGTAGCAAAGACGACTACTGCAACTCTGTAACGCTGATCCTGCCACCTTCTCGGCTGTTTTCCTGCTTGTGCATGCTGTGGGGGTAGTCTGCCTCCTCTCTGCACCAGAAGCTCTGAAGAAATCTCCCGTGGGTTGACGGAATCTTCCCCCTGCAACCGCAGGCACCAAAAAGCTGCATTACCGTTCCCTTGGGTCTCCTCTCAGCATGACGAGCGAGGTCCCTCGAATCCAGCAACTCTGTCCAAGTGACCCCCACTGTCCAGTGACTCTTCAGTCCAAGTTTGGTGGAGGTAAGTCCTTGCCTCACCTCGCTGGGCTGCATTGCTAGGAACCGCGACTTTGCAGCTACTCCGGCCCCTGTGCACTTCCGGCGGAAATCCTTTGTGCACAGCCAAGCCTGGGTCCACGGCACTCTAACCTGCATTGAACGACTTTCTAAGTTGGTCTCCGGCGACGTGGGACTCCTTTGTGCAACTTCGGCGAGCACTGTTTCACGCATCCTCGTAGTGCCTGTTTCTGGCACTTCTCCGGGTGCTACCTGCTTCAGTGAGGGCTCTCTGTCTTGCTCGACGTCCCCTCTCTCTTCAGGTCCAATTTGCGACTTCCTGATCCCTCCTGGGCCCCAGCAGCGTCCAAAAACGCCAAATGCACGATTTGCGACTAGCAAGGCTTGTTGGCGTCCTTCCGGCGGGAAAACACTTCTGCACGACTCTCCAAGGCGAGAGGGATCCGTCCACGAAAGGGGAAGTCTCTAGCCCTTTTCGTTCCTGCAGAAACCTCAGCTTCTTCTGTCCAGTAGAAGCTTCTTTGCACCCGCAGCTGGCATTTCCTGGTCATCTGCCCATCTCCGACTTGCTTGTGACTTTTGGACTTGGTCCCCTTGTTCCACAGGTACCCTAGATTGGAAATCCACAGTTGTTGCATTGCTGGTTTGTGTCTTTCATGCATTATTCCTCTAACACAACTTCTTTGTCCTTAGGGAAACTTTAGTGCACTTTGCACTCACTTTTCAGGGTCTTGGGGAGGGTTATTTTGCTAACTCTCACTATTTTCTAATAGTCCCAGCGACCCTCTACAAGGTCTCATAGGTTTGGGGTCCATTCGTGGTTCGCATTCCACTTTTGGAGTATATGGTTTGTGTTGCCCCTATCCCTATGTTTCCCCATTGCATCCTATTGTAACTATACATTGTTTGTACTGTTTTCTAAGACTATACTGCATATTTTTGCTATTGTGTATATATATCTTGTGTATATTTCCTATCCTCTCACTGAGGGTACACTCTAAGATACTTTGGCATATTGTCATAAAAATAAAGTACCTTTATTTTTAGTATAACTGTGTATTGTTGTAGGAGGCTGGACTGGCTTGTAGCGAGTACCAAGGGGTACTTGCACCTTGCACCAGGCCCAGTTATCCCTTATTAGCGTATAGGGTGTCTAGCAGCTTAGGCTGATAGATAATGGTAGCTTAGCAAAGCAGCTCAGGCTGAACTAGGAGACGTGTGAAGCTACTACAGTACCACTTAGTGTCATATGCACAATATCATAAGAAAACACAATACACAGTTATACTAAAAATAAAGGTACTTTATTTTTATGACAATATGCCAAAGTATCTTAGAGTGTACCCTCAGTGAGAGGATAGGAAATATACACAAGATATATATACACAATAGCAAAAATATGCAGTATAGTCTTAGAAAACAGTGCAAACAATGTATAGTTACAATAGGATGCAATGGGGAAACATAGGGATAGGGGCAACACAAACCATATACTCCAGAAGTGGAATGCGAACCACGAATGGACCCCAAACCTATGTGACCTTGTAGAGGGTCGCTGGGACTATTAGGAAATAGTGAGAGTTAGAAAAATAACCCTCCCCAAGACCCTGAAAAGTGAGTGCAAAGTGCACTAAAGTTCCCCTAAGGACAAAATAGTCGTGTTAGAGGGAGAATGCAAGGAAAACACAAATCAGCAATGCAACAACGATGGATTCCTGTCTGAAGGTACCTGTGGAACAAGGGGACCAAGTCCAAAAGTCACAAGCAGCTCGGAGATGGGCAGATGCCCAAGAAATGCCAGTGGTTGGTGCAAAGAAGCTCTTTCTAGGCTGAAGAACTGTGAATACTGCAGGAACGACAAGGGCTAGAGACTTCCCCTTTGGAGGATGGATCCCCCACGCCTTGGAGAGTCGTGCAGAAGTGTTTTCCCGCCGGATGGACGCCAACAAGCCTTGCTACACGCAAATCGTGGGTTTGCCGTTTTTGGACGCTGCTGGGGCCCAGGAGGGACCAGGAGGTCGCAAATTGGATCTGCAGAGAGAGGGGACGTCGAGCAAGACAAAGAGCCCTCACTGAAGCAGGTAGCACCCGGAGAAGTGCCAGAAACAGGCACTACGAGGATGCGTGAAACGGTGCTCGCCGAAGTTGCACAAAGGAGTCCCACGTCGCCGGAGACCAACTTAGAAAGTCGTGCAATGCAGGTTAGAGTGCCGTGGACCCAGGCTTGGCTGTGCACGAAGGATTTCCGCCGGAAGTGCACAGGGGCCGGAGAAGCTTGCAAAGTCGCGGTTCCCAGCAATGCAGCCCAGCGAGGTGAGGCAAGGACTTACCTCCACCAAACTTGGGCTGAAGAGTCACTGGACTGTGGGGGTCACTTGGACGGTGTCGCTGGATTCGAGGGACCTCGCTCGTCGTGCTGAGAGGAGACCCAAGGGACCGGAGATGCAGCTTTTTTTGGTGCCTGCGGTTGCAGGGGGAAGATTCCGTCGACCCACGGGAGATTTCTTCGGAGCTTCTGGTGCAGAGAGGAGGCAGACTACCCCCACAGCATGCACAAGCAGGAAAACAGTCGAGAAGGCGGCAGGATCAGCGTTACAGAGTTGCAGTAGTCGTCTTTGCTACTATGTTGCAGGTTTGCAGGCTTCCAGCGCGGTCAGCGGTCGATTCCTTATCAGAAGGTGAAGAGGGAGATGCAGAGGAACTCGGCTGAGCTCATGCATTCGTTATCTGAAGTTTCCCCAGAGACAGAGACCCTAAATAGCCAGAAAAGAGGGTTTGGCTACCTAGGAGAGAGGAAAGGCTACTAACACCTGAAGGAGCCTATCACAAGGAGTCTCTGACGTCACCTGGTGGCACTGGCCACTCAGAGCAGTCCAGTGTGCCAGCAGCACCTCTGTTTCCAAGATGGCAGAGGTCTGGAGCACACTGGAGGAGCTCTGGACACCTCCCAGGGGAGGTGCAGGTCAGGGGAGTGGTCACTCCCCTTTCCTTTGTCCAGTTTCGCGCCAGAGCAGGGGCTAAGGGGTCCCTGAACCGGTGTAGACTGGCTTATGCAGAATTGGGCACATCTGTGCCCAACAAAGCATTTCCAGAGGCTGGGGGAGGCTACTCCTCCCCTGCCTTCACACCATTTTCCAAAGGGAGAGGGTGTCACACCCTCTCTCAGAGGAAGTTCTTTGTTCTGCCATCCTGGGCCAGGCCTGGCTGGACCCCAGGAGGGCAGCTGCCTGTCTGAGGGGTTGGCAGCAGCAGCAGCTGCAGAGAAACCCCAGGAAGGGCAGTATGGCAGTACCAGGGTCTGTGCTACAGACCACTGGGATCATGGAATTGTACCAACAATGCCAGGATGGCATAGAGGGGGCAATTCCATGATCATAGACATGTTACATGGCCATATTCGGAGTTACCATGGTGAAGCTACATATAGGTAGTGACCTATATGTAGTGCACGCGTGTAATGGTGTCCCCGCACTCACAAAGTTCAGTGAATTGGCTCTGAACAATGTGGGGGCACCTTGGCTAGTGCCAGGGTGCCCTCACACTAAGTAACTTTGCACCTAACCTTTACCAGGTAAAGGTTAGACATATAGGTGACTTATAAGTTACTTAAGTGCAGTGTAAAATGGCTGTGAAATAACGTGGACGTTATTTCACTCAGGCTGCAGTGGCAGGCCTGTGTAAGATTTGTCAGAGCTCCCTATGGGTGGCAAAAGAAATGCTGCAGCCCATAGGGATCTCCTGGAACCCCAATACCCTGGGTACCTCAGTACCATATACTAGGGAATTATAAGGGTGTTCCAGTAAGCCAATGTAAATTGGTAAAAATGGTCACTAGCCTGTTAGTGACAATTTAAAAGTAATGAGAGAGCATAACCACTGAGGTTCTGGTTAGCAGAGCCTCAGTGAGACAGTTAGGCACCACACAGGGAACATATACATGCACACCTATGAGCACTGGGGCCCTGTGTGACAGGGTCCCAGTGACACATACATATAGGCCACAAACCTATGAGCACTGGGGTCCTGACTAGCAGGATCCCAGTGACACATAACAACCATACTGAAAACATGGTGTTTTCACTATAAGCACTGAGGCCTGGCTATCAGGATCCCAGTGAGACAGTGAAAACAGTGACAAACACCCTGACATACACTCACAAACAGGCCAAAAGTGGGGGTAACAAGGCTAGAAAGAGGCTACCTTCTCACAATTGTGTTTTCTTATGATATTGTGCATATGACACTAAGTGGTACTGTGGTAGCTTCACACGTCTCCTAGTTCAGCCTAAGCTGCTCTGCTAAGCTACCATTATCTATCAGCCTCAGCTGCTAGACACCCTATACACTAATAAGGGATAACTGGGCCTGGTGCAAGGTGCAAGTACCCCTTGGTACTCACTACAAGCCAGTCCAGCCTCCTACAGATAGCAAATATACACAAGATATATGTACACAATACCAAAAATATGCAGTATAGTATTAGAAAACAGTGCAAACAATGTATAGTTACAATAGGATGCAATGGGGACACATAGGGATAGGGGCAACACAAACCATATACTCCAAAAGTGGAATGCGAACCACGAATAGACCCCAAACCTATGTGACCTTGTAGAGGGTCGCTGGGACTGTAAGAAAACAGTGAGGGTTAGAAAAATAGCCCACCCCAAGACCCTGAAAAGTGAGTGCAAAGTGCACTAAAGTTCCCCAAAGAGCACAGGAGTCGTGATAGGGGAATTCTGCAGGAAAGACACAAACCAGCAATGCAACAACAATGGATTTCCAAACGAGGGTACATGTGGAACAAGGGGACCAAGTCCAAAAGTCACAAGCAAGTCGGAGATGGGCAGATGCCCAGGAAATGCCAGCTGTGGGTGCAAAGAAGCTGCTACTGGACAGTAGAAGCTGAGGATTCTGCAGGAACGACAAGGGCTAGAAACTTCCCCTTTGGAGGATGGATGCCCCACGCCGTGGAGAGTCGTGCAGAAGTGTTTTCCTGAAGAAAGACCGCAAACAAGCCTGGCTAGCTGCAAGTCGTGCGGTTAGGGTTTTTGGATGCTGCTGTGGCCCAGGAGGGACCAGGATGTCGCCAATTGCGTCAGGGGACAGAGGGGGCGCCCAGCAGGACGAGGAGTGCTCGCAGAAGCAGGCAGCACCCGCAGAAGTGCCGGAACAGGCACTACGAAGAGGAGTGAAACGGTGCTCACCCGAAATTGCACAAAGGAGTCCCACGCCGCCGGAGGACAACTCAGGAGGTCGTGCAATGCAGGTTAGAGTGCCGTGGACCCAGGCTTGGCTGTGCACAAAGGATTTCCGCCGGAAGTGCACAGAGGCCGGAGTAGCTGCAAAAGACGCAGTTCCCAGCAATGCAGTCTGGCGTGGGGAGGCAAGGACTTACCTCCACCAAACTTGGACTGAAGAGTCACTGGACTGTGGGAGTCACTTGGACAGAGTTGCTGGATTCAAGGGACCTCGCTCGTCGTGCTGAGAGGAGACCCAGGGTACCGGTGATGCAGTTCTTTGGTGCCTGCGGTAGCAGGGGGAAGATTCCGTCGACCCACGGGAGATTTCTTCGGAGCTTCTAGTGCAGAGAGGAGGCAGACTACCCCCACAGCATGCACCACCAGGAAAACAGTCGAGAAGGCGGCAGGATCAGCGTTACAGAGTTGCAGTAGTCGTCTTCGCTACTTTGTTGCAGTTTTGCAGGCTTCCAGCGCGGTCAGCAGTCGATTCCTTGGCAGAAGGTGAAGAGAGAGATGCAGAGGAACTCTGATGAGCTCTTGCATTCGTTATCTAAGGAATTCCCCAAAGCAGAGACCCTAAATAGCCAGAAAAGAGGGTTTGGCTACCTAGGAGAGAGGATAGGCTAGCAACACCTGAAGGAGCCTATCAGAAGGAGTCTCTGATGTCACCTGCTGGCACTGGCCACTCAGAGCAGTCCAGTGTGCCAGCAGCACCTCTGTTTCCAAGATGGCAGAGGTCTGGAGCACACTGGAGGAGCTCTGGGCACCTCCCAGGGGAGGTGCAGGTCAGGGGAGTGGTCACTCCCCTTTCCTTTGTCCAGTTCCACGCCAGAGCAGGGCTGAGGGGTCCCTGAACCGGTGTAGACTGGCTTATGCAGAAATGGGCACCATGTGTGCCCATGAAAGCATTTCCAGAGGCTGGGGGAGGCTACTCCTCCCCTGCCTTCACACCATTTTCCAAATGGAGAGGGTGTAACACCCTCTCTCTGAGGAAGTCCTTTGTTCTGCCTTCCTGGGCCAAGCCTGGCTGGACCCCAGGAGGGCAGAAACCTGTCTGAGGGCTTGGCAGCAGCAGCAGCTGCAGTGAAACCCCTGAAAAGGCAGTTTGGCAGTACCCGGGTCTGTGCTACAGACCCGTGGGATCATGGGATTGTACCAACAATGCCAGGATGGCATAGAGGGGGCAATTCCATGATCTTAGACATGTTACATGGCCATATTCGGAGTTACCATTGTGAAGCTACACATAGGTAGTGACCTATATGAGGTGCACGCATGTAATGGTGTCCCCGCACTCACAAAGTCCGGGGAATTGGCCCTGAACAATGTGGGGGCACCTTGGCTAGTGCCAGGGTGCCCACATACTAAGTAACTTAGCACCCAACCTTTACCAGGTAAAGGTTAGACATATAGGTGACTTATAAGTTACTTAAGTGCAGTGAAAAAATGGCTGTGAAATAACGTGGACGGTATTTCACTCAGGCTGCAGTGGCAGGCCTGTGTAAGAATTGTCAGAGCTCCCTATGGGTGGCAAAAGAAATGCTGCAGCCCATATGGATCTTTTGGAACCCCAATACCCTGGGTACCTCAGTACCATATACTAGGGAATTATAAGGGTGTTCCAGTATGCCAATGTAAATTGGTAAAATTGGTCACTAGCCTGTTAGTGACAATTTGAAAGAAATGAGAGAGCATAACCACTGAGGTTCTGATTAGCAGAGCCTCAGTGAGACAGTTAGTCATAACACAGGTAACACATACAGGGCACACTTATGAGCACTGGGGCCCTGGCGGGCAGGGTCCCAGTGACACATACAACTAAAACAACATATATACAGTGAAATATGGGGGTAACATGCCAGGCAAGATGGTACTTTCCTACACAACCCCCCCCCCCAAACGAAGGACAATAAGACTAGCCATGACCTGATGAGTCTTCATTGTCTAAGTGGAAATATCTGGAGAGTCCATCTGCATTGGAGTGGGTACTCCCAGGTCTATGTTCCACTGTATAGTCCATTCCCTGTAGGGATATAGACCACCTCAACAATTTAGGAGTTTCACCTTCCATTTGTTTTAGCCAAAGTAGAGGTTTGTGGTCTGTCTGAACAATGAGGTGAGTGCCAAACAAGTATGGCCTCAACTTCTTCAGTGCCCAGACCACAGCAAAGGCCTCCCTCTCTATGGCAGACTAACGCTTTTCTCTAGGGGTCAACCTCCTGCTGATAAAAGCAACAGGTTGATCCTGGCCCTCAGAATTAAGTTGTGAAAGGACTGCCCCTACCCCTAATTCAGATGCATCAGTTTGGACAATGAATTTCTTGGAGTAACAGGGGCTTTTCAGGACAGGTGCAGAGCACATGGCCTGCTTCAGCTCCTCAAAAGCTTTCTGACAGCTAGCTGTCCACAATACCTTCTTAGGCATTTTCTTTGAAGTGAGGTCATTAAGAGGGGCTGCAATGGAGCCATAGTTCTTTATGAACCTCCTACAGTACCCAGTGAGCCCTAAAAAGGCTCTCACCTGAGTCTGAGTTGTAGGGGGAACCCAATCTATAATAGTTTGGATTTTCCCCTGAAGTGGTGCAGACTGTTCTCCACCTACCAGGTGTCCCAGATAAACCATCTTCCCCTGCCCTATCTGGCACTTTGAAGCCTTGATAGTGAGGCCTGCCTTTTGCAGGGCCTCTAAAACTTTCCATAGGTGGACCAGGTGATCATCCCAACTGGAGCTAAAGACAGCTATATCGTCCAGATATGCTGCACTAAAAGCCTCCAGCCCTTGCAGGACTGTGTTCACCAACCTTTGAAAAGTGCTCAACCACTCCCAGTTCCAACATTTTCTGCACCTCTTGTTTTATGCAGTCTCTGACATGGTCAGGCTGCCTATAGATCTTACTTTTGACAGGCAAGCTGTCGCCAGTATCTATAATGTGCTCACACCAAGAAGTGGTGCCTGGCACAGTAGAAAAGAGTTCAGAAAACTGACCCAGGAGATTTATGCAGTGGACTTTCTGCTCAGCAGTAAGACAATCTGCCAGTACAACACCTTCCACTAGAGCATCTTGTTCTGTGGAAGAGAAGAGATCAGGGAGAGGGTCACTCTCTTCTTCCTGTCCCTCATCTGTTGCCATGAGCAGGGTGAGATCAGCCCTGTCATAGTAGGGTTTCAGGCGATTGACATGGAGCACCCTAAGGGGACTCCTGGCAGTGCCTAAGTCAACTAAGTAGGTGACTTCACCCTTTTTCTCAACAATTGTGTGGGGTCCACTCCATTTATCTTGGAGTGCTCTTGGGGCCACAGGCTCCAAGACCCACACTTTCTTCCCTGGTTGGTACTGAACCAAAACAGCCTTCTGGTCATGCCATTGCTTTTGGAGCTCTTGGCTGGCCTGAAGGTTTTTACTGGCCTTTTTCATGTACTCAGCCATCCTTGATCTGAGGCCAAGTACATAGTCCACTATGTCTTGCTTTGGAGCTTTTAAAGGTTGTTCCCAACCCTCCTTAACTAGTGTTAGAGGACCTCTCACAGGGTGTCCAAATAGGAGTTCAAAGGGGCTGAAGCCCACTCCTTTTTGGGGTACCTCCCTGTAAGCAAAAAGGAGGCAAGGTAATAGGATATCCCATCTACTGCGGAGTTTTTCAGGGAGTCCCATAATCATGCCTTTGAGAGTTTTGTTAAATCTCTCCACCAGTCCATTTGTTTGTGGATGATAGGGTGTGGTGAACTTGTATGTAACACCACACTCCTTCCACATGGCCTTTAAGTAAGCTGACATGAAATTGCTTCCTCTGTCTGATACCACCTCTTTTGGGAAGCCCACCCTGGAAAAGATTCCCAGGAGGGCCTTTCCCACTGCAGGAGCTGTAGTGGTCCTTAGAGGAATTGCTTCAGGATATCTGGTGGCATGGTCCACTACCACCAAGATAAACCTATTGCCTGAAGCAGTAGGAGGGTCAAGGGGGCCAACTATGTCAACCCCTATCCTTTCAAAGGGAACCCCAACCACAGGCAGTAGAATAAGGGGTGCCTTTGGAGTGCCACCTGTCTTGCCACTGGCTTGACAGGTTTCACAGGACTTACAAAATTCCTTTGTGTCCTCTGACATTCTAGGCCAATGAAACAAGGGAACAAGCCTGTCCCAAGTTTTCATTTGCCCCAAATGTCCAGCTAGGGGAATGTCGTGGGCTAGAGTTAGGAGGAACTTTCTGTACTCCTGAGGAATCACCAATCTCTTGGCAGCTCCAGGTTTTGGATCCCTTGCTTCAGTGTACAAGAAGTTGTCCTCCCAGTAAACTCTGTGAGCGTCACTGACATCCCCATTAGCTTGTTTGACAGCTTGCTGCCTTAGACCCTCTAGTGTGGGACAGGTTTGCTGTGCCACACTCAGCTCCTCCCTGGCAGGCCCCCCTTCACCCAAAAGCTCAGCAGTGTCTGCTTCCAGCTCCTCTGTGTAGGTTCTGCACAGGGTGGAAATTCTTCTTCCTCAGAAGAAGAATCCACTGTAGAGGGAGGGATAGTAGGTAGTGCTTTACTTCTACTAGCCCTAGCTTTAGGGAGCACTTGGTCCATTCTTCCAGGATCCAAGTCACCCTGCCCTTTTTGCTTTTTGGTCTGAGCCCTTGTCAAAGCAAAAATATGCCCTGGAATGCCCAGCATTGCTGCATGGGCCTCCAACTCCACATCTGACTAAGCTGACGTCTCCAAATCATTTCCAAGTAGACAGTCTACAGGTAAATCTGAGGCAACCACAACTTTCTTTGGACCAGTAACCCCCCCCCCCCCCAGTTGAGATTTACAACAGCCATGGGGTGGCTAAGTGTGTTGTTGTGAGCATCGGTTACTTGGTACTGGTGACCAAGTAGGTGTTGTTCAGGGTGGACCAGTTTCTCTATGACCATAGTCACACTGGCTCCAGTGTCCCTGTAGGCCTGAACCTCAACACCATTTATTAGGGGTAGTTGCTTGTACTTATCCATGTTAAGGGGACAAGCAACTAAGGTGGCTCAATCAATAGCCCCCTCAGAGACTAACACAGCCTCTGTGGTCTCCCTAACAAGACCAACCCCAACTAAGTTACCAAAAGTGAGCCCAGCTACTCCCTTGGATTGGCTATTAGTAGGTTTGCTCCCACCACCACTGCTATTAGTAGGGACACTAGGTGTAGCAGTAGGGGTTGTAGTGGTAGGAGGCTTGGTGCTTTTCTTTGGACAACTGGGATCTGTTGTCCAATGGCCTTTTATTTTACATAAATAGCACCATGGTTTCTTTTCTTTGTTTTGATTTGAAGAGGATTTGGACCCACCACCCCCACCAGAGTGTTTTTGTGGGCCTGAGGAAGACTCATTTTTAGATTTGTCCCCACCCTTGTCAGAAGACTTACCATCCTTTTTCTTGCCATCTTTGTCACCCCCTGGATGAACTTTTCTGTTCACCCTTGTTCTGACCCATTTGTCTGCCTTCTTTCCCAATTCTTGGGGAGAGGTCAGATCAGAGTCCAACCAGGTACTGGTGCAACAAATCAGACACACAGTTATTAAGTATATGCTCTCTCAGGATTAAGTTATACAGGCTTTTATAATCAGTAACTTTACTGCCATGTAACCACCCCTCCAAGGCCTTCACTGAATGGTCAACAAAGTCTACCCAGTCTTGTGAAGACTCCTTTTTGGTTTCTCTGAACTTCATCCTATACTGTTCAGTGGTTAAGCCATAACCATCTAGGAGTGCATTCTTAAGAACTGCAAAATTATTGGCATCACTTTCTTTCACAGTAAGGAGCCTATCCCTACCCTTTCCACTAAATGATAGCCATAGGATAGCAGCCCACTGCCTTTGAGGGACATCCTGTACAACACAGGCCCTCTCAAGTGCAGCAAACCACTTGTTAATGTCATCCCCCTCCTTATAAGGGGGAACTATCTTGTGCAGATTCCTGGAATCATGCTCTTTTGCAGGATGACTATGGGCAATACTGCTGCTGCCACCATGGGTTTCTAAACCAAATTTCTGTCTTTCTCTTTCCACTTCTAAGGACTGCCTATCCAAATCCAGCTGTTGCTTCTTGAGCTTCAGTCTGGTTTGTGCCACTCTCAATCTATTGAGCTCCCTTTCTAACACTCTGTCATCAGGGTGGGTGGGTGAGGCATGTCTAGAGACAGAAGTATGCTCAGATTGAACAGAAGGAGACCTGGCCCTAACAGATGGCACCCTAATAGCTTGACTAACAGAAACAGCACTTCTACTATGATGAGAAGGGATACTCTTACTGTGATGTGACACAACACTATCAGTATGGTGTGACTCTACATCAGTACCAGCTATGCTAGGTGGCTTGCTAGGGGGCAGGCTTGGAAGTTTCCCTCCCACATCTTTTGCTAGGGGTGCCCCAGAATCAGAGTGGGAACCATCAGCTAACTTTTCAACAGTATTGCCAGCTCTGGCCTTATCCTGTTCAACAAGCATATTCACCAACAGTTCTCTAGGGGGATTCTTCCCTACACTTAAACCTCTTTCTATGCAGAGACTCCTTGCTCCTTTCCAGCTAAGGTGATCATAAGCAAGTTTGGACAGATCAACAGTTTGGCCTGTGCCAGACATTTTAGAAAGTGTTTAAGTGATAGAAAAAGGAAGTAAAAGTTTTTCAGAACTTTTGGAAAGACAGAAAAAAAACTTTAAAAACTTTTTAAGAACTTTTTAGAAAGTTAGAGGTACTTTTCAGCACTTAAAAAAAGAGGTGAGAAAAGAAATGCAAAACGTTTTGGTTAGGTGTACATACACTGAACTTGTTTTGTATATTTTTCTCTCATGAAAAGTACAATGACAAAAGTGGTAAGTAGTTACAAAGTACTTATCCCACCGCTGCACAACCAATGTAGGAGGCTGGACTGGCTTGTAGTGAGTACCAAGGGGTACTTACACCTTGCACCAGGCCCAGGTATCCCTTATTAGTGTATAGGGTGTCTGGCAGCATAGGCTGATAGATAATGGTAGCTTAGCAGAGCAGCTTAGGCTGAACTAGGAGACGAGTGAAGCTGCTACAGTACCACTAGTGTCATATGCACAATATCATAAGAAAACACAATACACAGATATACTAAAAATAAAGGTACTTTATTTTTATGACAATATGCCAAAGTATCTCAGTGAATACCCTCAGTATGAGGATAGAAAATATACACAAGATATATGTACACAATACCAAAAATATGCAGTATAGTATTAGAAAACAGTGCAAACAATGTATAGTTACAATAGGATGCAATGTGGACACATAGGGATAGGGGCAACACAAACCATATACTCCAAAAGTGGAATGCGAACCACGAATGGACCCCAAACCTATGTGACCTTGTAGAGGGTCGCTGGGACTGTACGAAAAAAGTGAGGGTTAGAAAAATAGCCCACCCCAAGACCCTGAAAAGTGACTGCAAAGTGCACTAAAGTTCCCCAAAGAGCACAGGAGTTGTGATAGGGGAATTCTGCAGGAAAGACACAAACCAGCAATGCAACAACGATGGATTTCCAAACGAGGGTACCTGTGGAACAAGGGGACCAAGTCCAAAAGTCACAAGCAAGTCGGAGATGGGCAGATGCCCAGGAAATGCCAGCTGTGGGTGCAAAGAAGCTGCTACTGGACAGTAGAAGCTGAGGATTCTGCAGGAACGACAAGGGCTAGAAACTTCCCCTTTGGAGGATGGATGCCCCACGCTGTGGAGAGTTGTGCAGAAGTGTTTTCCTGAAGAAAGACCGCAAACAAGCCTTGCTAGCTGCAAGTCGTGCGGTTAGGGTTTTTGGATGCTGTTGTGGCCCAGGAGGGACCAGGATATTGCCAATTGCGTCAGAGGACAGAGGGGGCGCCCAGCAGGACGAGGAGCCCTCTCAGAAGTAGGCAGCACCCACAGAAGTGCCGGAACAGGCACTACGAGGATGCGTGAAACGGTGCTCACCCGAAGTTACACAAAGGAGTCCCACGTCGCCGGAGACCAACTTAGAAAGTCGTGCAATGCAGGTTAGAGTGCCGTGGACCCAGGCTGGACTGTGCACAAAGGATTTCCACCGGAAGTGCACGGAGGCCGGAGTAGCTGCAAAAGTCGCGGTTCCCAGCAATGCAGTCTAGCGAGGTGAGGCAAGGACTTATCTCCACCAAACTTGGACTGAAGAGTCACTGGACTGTGGGAGTCACTTGGACAGAGTTGCTGGATTCGAGGGACCTCGCTCGTCGTGCTGAGAGGAGACCCAAGGGACCGGTAATGCAGCTTTTTGGTGCCTGCGGTTGCAGGGGGAAGATTCCATCGACCCACAGGAGTTTTCTTCGGAGCTTCTAGTGCAGAGAGGAGGCAGACTACCCCCACAGCATGCACCACCAGGAAAACAGTCGAGAAGGCGGCAGGATCAGCGTTACAGAGTTGCAGTAGTCGTCTTTGCTACTATGTTGCAGGTTTGCAGGCTTCCAGCGCGGTCAGCAGTCGATTCCTTGGCAGAAGGTGAAGAGAGAGATGCAGAGGAACTCGGATGAGCTCTTGCATTCGTTATCTAAAGTTTCCCCAGAGACAGAGACCCTAAATAGCCAGAAAAGAGGGTTTGGCTACCTAGGAGAGAGGATAGGCTAGCAACACCTGAAGGAGCCTATCAGAAGGAGTCTCTGACGTCACCTGGTGGCACTGGCCACTCAGAGCAGTCCAGTGTGCCAGCAGCACCTTTGTTTCCAAGATGGCAGAGGTCTGGAGCACACTGGAGGAGCTCTGGACACCTCCCAGGGGAGGTGCAGGTCAGGGGAGTGGTCACTCCGCTTTCCTTTGTCCAGTTTCGCGCCTTAGCAGGGCTAAGGGGTCCCCTGAACCGGTGTAGACTGGCTTATGCAGAATTGGGCACATCTGTGCCCAAGAAAGCATTTCCAGAGGCTGGGGGAGGCTACTCCTCCCCTGCCTTCACACCATTTTCAAAAGGGAGAGGGTGTAACACCCTCTCTCAGAGGAAGTCCTTTGTTCTGCCATCCTGGGCCAGGCCTGGCTGGACCCCAGGAGGGCAGCTGCCTGTCTGAGGGGTTGTCAGCAGCAGCAGCTGCAGTGAAACCCCAGGAAGGGCAGTTTGGCAGTACTAGGGTCTGTGCTACAGACCACTGGGATCATGGGATTGAGCCAACTATGCCAGGATGGCATAGAGGGAGCAATTCCATGATCATAGACATGTTACATGGCCATATTCGGAGTTACCATTGTGAAGCTACATATAGGTAGTGACCTATATGTAGTGCACGCGTGTAATGGTGTCCCCGCACTCACAAAGTCCGGGGAATTGGCCCTGAACAATGTGGGGGCACCTTGGCTAGTGCCAGGGTGCCCTCACACTAAGTAACTTTGCACCCAACCTTTACCAGGTAAAGGTTAGACATATAGGTGACTTATAAGTTACTTAAGTGCAGTGTAAAATGGCTGTGAAATAACGTCGACGTTATTTCACTCAGGCTGCAGTGGCAGGCCTGTGTAAGAATTGTCAGAGCTCCCTATGGGTGGCAAAAGGAATGCTGCAGCCCATAGGGATCTCCTGGAACCCCAATACCCTGGGTACCTCAGTACCATATACTAGGGAATTATAAGGGTGTTCCAGTAAGCTAATGTAAATTGGTAAAATTGGTCACTAGCCTGTTAGTGACAATTTGGAAAGAAATGAGAGAGCATAACCACTGAGGTTCTGATTAGCAGAGCCTCAGTGAGACAGTTAGTCACTACACAGGTAACACATTCAGGCACACTTATGAGCACTGGGGCCCTGGGTTACCAGGGTCCCAGTGACACATACAACTAAAACAACATATATACAGTGAAAAATGGGGGTAACATGCCAGGCAAGATGGTACTTTCCTACACAACCCCCCTCCCAAACGAAGGACAATAAGACTAGCCATGACCTGATGAGTCTTCATTGTCTAAGTGGAAATATCTGGAGAGTCCATCTGCATTGGAGTGGCTACTCCCAGGTCTATGTTCCACTGTATAGTCCATTCCCTGTAGGGATATGGACCACCTCAATAATTTCGGATTTTCACCTTTCATTTGTTTTAGCCAAAGTAAAGGTTTGTGGTCTGTCTGAACAATGAAGTGAGTGCCAAACTGGTATGGCCTCAACTTCTTCAGAGCCCAGACCACAGCAAAGGCCTCCCTCTCTATGGCAGACCAACGCTTTTCTCTAGGGGTCAACCTCCTACTAATAAAAGCAACAGGTTGATCCTGGCCCTCAGAATTAAGTTGTGATAGGACTGCCCCTACTCCTAATTCAGATGCATCAGTTTGGACATAGAATTTTTTAGAGTAACAAGGGCTTTTCAGGACAGGTGCAGAGCACATGGCCTGCTTCAGCTCCTCAAAAGCTTTCTGACAGTTTGCTGTCCATAATACCTTTTTAGGCATTTTCTTGGATGTGAGGTCATTAAGAGGGGCTGCAATGGAGCCATAGTTCTTAATGAACCTCCTGTAATACCCAGTGAGGCCTAGGAAGGCTCTCACCTGAGTCTGAGTGGTAGGGGGAATCCAATCAATAATTGTTTGGATTTTCCCCTGAAGTGGTGCAATCTGTTCCCCACCAACAAGGTATCCCAGATAAACCACCTTCCCCTGCCCTATCTGGCACTTTGAAGCCTTGATAGTGAGGCCTGCCTTTTGCAGGGCCTCCAAAACTTTCCATAGGTGGACCAGGTGATCATCCCAGCTGGAGCTAAAGACAGCTATATCGTCCAAATATGCTGCACTGAAAGCTTCCAGCCCTTGCAGGACTGTGTTCACCAACCTTTGAAAAGTGGCAGGTGCATTTTTCAAACCAAAAGGCATTACAGTAAACTGGTAATGTCCTCCAATGGTTGAAAATGCAGTTTTAGGTTTAGCATCTTCTGACAATTTGATCTGCCAATACCCTGCAGTCAAATCAAAAGTGCTTAGATACTTGGCAGATGCCAGTGTATCTATGAGCTCATCTGCCCTGGGTATAGGGTGAGCATCAGTTTTGGTTACCAAGTTGAGACCTCTATAGTCTACACAAAACCGCATTTCCTTCTTTCCATCCTTGGAATGGGGTTTTGGTACAAGTACCACAGGGGAAGCCCATGGACTTTCAGAGTGCTCAACCACTCCTAGTTCTAACATTTTCTGGACCTCTTGCTTTATGCAGTCCCTGACATGGTCAGGCTGCCTATAGATCTTACTTTTGACAGGTAAACTGTCTCCAGTATCTATAGTGTGCTCACACCAAGAAGTGGTACCTGGCACAGTAGAGAAGAGTTCAGAGAATTGATCTAGGAGATTAATGCAATGGTCTTTCTGCTCAGCAGTAAGACAATCAGCCAAAACTACACCTTCCACAAGAGCATCTTGTTCTGTGGAAGAGAAGAGATCAGGTAGAGGATCACTGTCTTCTTCCTGTCCCTCATCAGTTGCCATGAGCAGGGTGAGATCAGCCCTGTCATAGTATGGTTTTAGGCGGTTGACATGGAGCACCGTAAGGGGACTTCTGGCAGTGCCTAAGTCAACTAAATAGGTGACTTCTCCCTTCTTTTCAACAATTGTGTGGGGTCCACTCCATTTATCTTGGAGTGCTCTTGGGGCCACAGGCTCCAAGACCCACACTTTCTGCCCTGGTTGGTACTGAACCAAAACAGCCTTCTGATCATGCCATTGCTTCTGGAGCTCTTGGCTGGCCTGAAGGTTTTTGCTGGCCTTTTTCATGTACTCAGCCATCCTTGATCTGAGGCCAAGTACATAATCCACAATATCCTGCTTAGGAGCTTTTAAAGGCTGTTCCCAACCCTCCTTTACAAGTGTGAGTGGACCCCTAACAGGGTGTCCAAAAAGAAGTTCAAAGGGGCTGAAGCCCACTCCTTTCTGGGGTACCTCCCTGTAGGCAAAAAGGAGGCATGGTAGAAGGATATCCCATCTCCTGCGGAGTTTTTCAGGGAGACCCATAATCATGCCGTTGAGAGTTTTATTAAATCTCTCCACCAGTCCATTTGTTTGTGGATGATAGGGTGTTGTGAACTTGTAAGTTACACCACACTCCTTCCACATGGCCTTTAAGTATGCAGACATGAAATTGCTTCCCCTGTCTGATACTACTTCCTTTGGGAAGCCCACCCTAGAAAATATTCCCAGGAGGGCCTTTGCCACTGCAGGTGCTGTAGTGGTCCTTAAAGGAATTGCTTCAGGGTATCTTGTGGCATGGTCCACTACCACCAAGATAAACCTATTGCCTGAAGCAGTAGGAGGGTCAAGGGGGCCAACTATGTCAACCCATACCTTTCAAAGGGGACCCCAACCACAGGCAGTGGAATAAGGGGTGCCCTTGGTGTGCCACCTGTTTTGCCACTGGCTTGACAGGTTTCACAGGACTTACAAAAATCTTTTGTGTCCTCAGACATCCTAGGCCAATGAAACAAGGGAACAAGTCTGTCCCAAGTTTTCATTTGACCCAGGTGCCCAGCTAGGGGAATGTCGTGGGCAAGAGTTAGGAGGAACTTTCTGTACTCCTGAGGACTCACTAATCTCCTGGCAGCTCCAGGTTTAGGATCCCTATGCTCAGTGTACAAGAGGTTGTCCTCCCAGTGAACTCTGTGAGAGTCACTGACATCCCCATTAGCCTGTTTGACAGCTTGCTGTCTTAGACACTCTAATGTGGGACAGGTTTGCTGTGCCACACTCAGCTCCTCCCTGGCAGGCCCACCTTCACCCAAAAGCTCAGCAGTGTCTGCTTGAAGCTCCTCTGGTGTAGGTTCTGCACAGGGAGGGAATTCTTCTTCCTTAGAAGTTGAATCCACTGTAGAGGGAGGGATAATAGGAAGTGGTTTGCTTCTACTAGCCCTTGCTTTAGGGAGCACTTGGTCCATTGTTCCAGGATCCAAGCTTCCCTGTCCTTTTTGCTTTTTGGCCTGAGACCTTGTCAAAGCAAAAATATGCCCTGGGATGCCCAGCATTGCTGCATGGGCCTCCAACTCCACATCTGACCAAGCTGATGTCTCCAAATCATTCCCTAATAGACAGTCTACGGGTAAATCTGAAGCTACCACAACTTTCTTTGGACCAGTAACCCCCCCCCCCCCCAGTTGAGATTTACAACAGCCATGGGGTGGCTAAGTGTGTTGTTGTGAGCATCGGTTACTTGGTACTGGTGACCAAGTAGGTGTTGTTCAGGGTGGACCAGTTTCTCTATGACCATAGTCACACTGGCTCCAGTGTCCCTGTAGGCCTGAACCTCAACACCATTTATTAGGGGTAGCTGCTTGTACTTATCCATATTAAGGGGACAAGCAAGTAAGGTGGCTAAATCAATAGCCCCCTCAGAGACTAACACAGCCTCTGTGGCCTCCCTAACAAGGCCAACCCCAACTAAGTTACCAATAGTGAGCCCAGCTACTCCCTTGGATTGGCTATTAGTAGGTTTGCTCCCACCACCACTGCTATTAGTAGGGACACTAGGTGTAGCAGTAGGGGTTGTAGTGGTAGGAGGCTTGGTGCCTTTCTTTGGACAACTGGGATCTGTTGTCCAATGGCCTTTTATTTTATATAAATAGCACCATGGTTTCTTTTCCTTGTTTTGATTAGAAGAGGATTTGGGCCCACCACCCCCACCAGAGTGTTTTTGTGGGCCTGATGAAGACTCATTTTTAGATTTGTCCCCACCCTTGTCAGAAGACTTACCATCCTTCTTCTTGTTGCCATCTTTGTCACCCCCTGTATGAACTTTTCTGTTCACCCTTGTTCTGACCCATTTGTCTGCCTTCTTTCCCAATTCTTGGGGAGAGGTCAGATCAGAGTCCACCAAGTACTGGTGCAACAAACCAGACACACAATTATTAAGAATATGCTCTCTATGGATCAAGTTATACAGGCTGTCATAATCAGTAACTTTACTGCCATGTAACCACCCCTCCAAGGCCTTCACTGAATGGTCAATGAAATCAACCCAGTCTTGTGAAGACTCCTTTTTGGTCTCTCTGAACTTTATCCTGTATTGTTCAGTGGTTAAGCCATAACCATCCAGGAGTGCATTCTTAAGAACTTTGTAATCATTAGCTTCATTTTCTTTTACAGTAAGGAGCCTATCCCTACCTTTTCCACTAAATGATAGCCATAGAATAGCAGCCCACTGCCTTTGAGGGACATCCTGTACAGCACAGGCCCTCTCAAGTGCAGCAAACCACTTGTTAATGTCATCCCCCTCCTTATAAGGGGGAACTATCTTGTGCAGATTCCTGGAATCATGCTCTTTTGCAGGATCACTATGGGGAATACTGCTGCTGCCACCATGGGTTTCTAAACCCAGTTTCTGTCTCTCCTTCTCTACTTCTAAAGTCTGTCTATCCAAATCCAGCTGTTGCTTCTTGAGCTTCAGTCTGGTTTGTTCCACTCTCAATCTATTGAGCTCCCTTTCTAACAATCTGTCATCAGGGTGGGTGGGAGGGACATGCCTTGAAACAGAAGTATGGTGAGAATGGACAGAAGGAGACCTGTCCCTTACAGAGGACACCCTAACAGCTTGGCTAACAGAAACATCAGTACCACTGTGGTGAGAATAAATGCTTTTGCTATGATGTGAGACAACACTATTTGTATGGTGTGACTCAACATCATTACCAACTATGCTAGACTGTCTAGTAATGGGCAGGCTAGGAAGTTTCTTTCCTGAATCTTTTCCTGGGGGAGTCCCTGGATCAGATTGGGAACCATTAGCTACTTTTTCAACAGATGGGGCACTTCTTGCCTTATCTTGTTCTCTAAGCATGTTAAGTAACAATTCCAAGGAAGGAATCTTCCCTACACTCAAACCTCTCTCTATGCAGAGACTCCTTGCTCCTTTCCAGCTAAGGTGATCATATGCAAGTTTGGACAGATCAACATTTTGGCCTGTGCCAGACATTTTTAGAGAGAGTTAAAGTGATAGAAAAAGAGAAAAAAGTTTGTCAGAGCTTTTAGAAAGACAGAGAAAAAAACTTTAAAAACTTTTTAGAACTTTTTAGAAAGTTAGAAGTACTTTTCAGCACTTAGAAAAGAGTGAAAAGAGGAAATGCAAAACTTTTTGGCAATGTGTATATACACTGAACTTGTTTTGTATATTTTTCTCTTATGAAAAGTACAATGACAAGAGTGGACAGTAGTCTCAAAGCACTTATCCCACCGCTGCACAACCAATGTAGGAGGCTGGACTGGCTTGTAGTGAGTACCAAGGGGTACTTGCACCTTGCACCAGGCCCAGTTATCCCTTATTAGTGTATAGGGTGTCTAGCAGCTTAGGCTGATAGATAATGGTATCTTAGCAGAGCAGCTTAGGCTGAACTAGGAGACGTGTGAAGCTACTACAGTACCACTTAGTGTCATATGCACAATATCATAAGAAAACACAATACACAGTTATACTAAAAATAAAGGTACTTTATTTTTATGACAATATGGCAAAGTATCTTAGAGTGTACCCTCAGTGAGAGGATAGGAAATATACACAAGATATATATACACAATAGCAAAAATATGCAGTATAGTCTTAGAAAACAGTGCAAACAATGTACAGTTACAATAGGATGCAATGGGGACACATAGGGATAGGGGCAACACAAACCATATACTCCAGAAGTGGAATGCGAAACACGAATGGACCCCAAACCTATGTGACCTTGTAGAGGGTCGCTGGGACTATTAGAAAATAGTGAGAGTTAGAAAAATAACCCTCCCCAAGACCCTGAAAAGTGAGTGCAAAGTGCACTAAAGTTCCCCTAAGGACAAAGAAGTCGTGTTAGAGGAATAATACAGGAAAGACACAAACCAACAATGCAACAACGCTGGATTTCCAATCTGGGGTACCTGTGGAACAAGGGGACCAAGTCCAAAAGTCACAAGCAAGTCGGAGATGGGCAGATGCCCAGGAAATGCCAGCTGCGGGTGCAAAGAAGCTTCTACTGGACAGAAGAAGCTGCGGTTTCTGCAGGAACGCAAAGGGCTAGAGACTTCCCCTTTGGAGGACAGATCCCTCTCGCCTTCTAGAGTCGTGCAGAAGTGTTTTCCCAACGAAAGAACGCCAACAAGCCTTGCTAACTGCAAATCGTGCGGTTAGCGTTTTTGGACGCTGCTGTGGCCCAGGAGGGACCAGGAGGTCGCAAATTGGACCAGGAGGTAGAGGGGACGTCGTGCAAGACAAGGAGCCCTCTTAGCAGCAGGTAGCACCCGGAGAAGTGCCAGAAACAGGCACTACGAGGATGCATGAAACAGTGCTCACCCGAAGTTACACAAAGGAGTCCCACGTCGCCGGAGACCAACTTAGAAAGTCGTGCAATGCAGGTTAGAGTGCCGTGGACCCAGGCTGGACTGTGCACAAAGGATTTCCGCCGGAAGTGCACGGAGGCCGGAGTATCTGCAAAAGTCGCGGTTCCCAGCAATGCAGTCTAGCGAGGTGAGGCAAGGACTTACCTCCACCAAACTTGGACTGAAGAGTCACTGGACTGTGGGAGTCACTTGGACAGAGTTGCTGGATTCGAGGGACCTCGCTCGTCATGCTGAGAGGAGACCCAAGGGACCGGTAATGCAGCTTTTTGGTGCCTGCGGTTGCAGGGGGAAGATTCCGTCGACCCACGGGAGATTTCTTCGGAGCTTCTAGTGCAGAGAGGAGGCAGACTACCCCCACAGCATGCACAACCAGGAAAACAGTCGAGAAGGCGGCAGGATCAGCGTTACAGAGTTGCAGTAGTCGTCTTTGCTACTATGTTGCAGGTTTGCAGGCTTCCAGCGCGGTCAGCAGTCGATTCCTTGGCAGAAGGTGAAGAGAGAGATGCAGAGGAACTCGGATGAGCTCTTGCATTCGTTATCTAAAGTTTCCCCAGAGACAGAGACCCTAAATAGCCAGAAAAGAGGGTTTGGCTACCTAGGAGAGAGGATAGGCTAGCAACACCTGAAGGAGCCTATCAGAAGGAGTCTCTGACGTCACCTGGTGGCACTGGCCACTCAGAGCAGTCCAGTGTGCCAGCAGCACCTCTGTTTCCAAGATGGCAGAGGTCTGGAGCACACTGGAGGAGCTCTGGACACCTCCCAGGGGAGGTGCAGGTCAGGGGAGTGGTCACTCCCCTTTCCTTTGTCCAGTTTCACGCCAGAGCAGGGCTAAGGGGTCCCCTGAACCGGTGTAGACTGGCTTATGCAGAATTGGGCACATCTGTGCCCAAGAAAGCATTTCCAGAGGCTGGGGGAGGCTACTCCTCCCCTGCCTTCACACCATTTTCCAAAGGGAGAGGGTGTAACACCCTCTCTCAGAGGAAGTCCTTTGTTCTGCCATCCTGGGCCAGCCCTGGCTGGACCCCAGGAGGGCAGCTGCCTGTCTGAGGGGTTGGCAGCAGCAGCAGCTGCAGTGAAACCCCAGGAAGGGCAGTTTGGCAGTACCAGGGTCTGTGCTACAGACCACTGGGATCATGGGATTGTGCCAACTATGCCAGGATGGCATAGAGGGGGCAATTCCATGATCATAGACATGTTACATGGCCATATTCGGAGTTACCATTGTGAAACTACATATAGGTAGTGACCTATATGTAGTGCACGCGTGTAATGGTGTCCCCGCACTCACAAAGTCCGGGGAATTGGCCCTGAACAATGTGGGGGCACCTTGGCTAGTGCCAGGGTGCCCTCACACTAAGTAACTTTGCACCCAACCTTTACCAGGTAAAGGTTAGACATATAGGTGACTTATAAGTTACTTAAGTGCAGTGTAAAATGGCTGTGAAATAACGTGGACGTTATTTCACTCAGGCTGCAGTGGCAGGCCTGTGTAAGAATTGTTAGAGCTCCCTATGGGTGGCAAAAGGAATGCTGCAGCCCTTAGGGATCTCCTGGAACCCCAAAACCCTGGGTACCTCAGTACCATATACTAGGGAATTATAAGGGTGTTCCAGTAAGCCAATGTAAATTGGTAAAATTGGTCACTAGCCTGTTAGTGACAATTTGGAAAGAAATGAGAGAGCATAACCACTGAGGTTCTGGATAGCAGAGCCTCAGTGAGACAGTTAGGCACCACACAGGTAACACATTCAGGCACACTTATGAGCACTGGGGCCCTGGGTTACCAGGGTCCCAGTGACACATACAACTAAAACAACATATATACAGTGAAAAATGGGGGTAACATGCCAGGCAAGATGGTACTTTCCTACACAGAGGAGCTCTTCTTTTGTAATTGTAGATTGAGAAAACAATAAGGTTCTAAACCAGTGACTTAAAGTTACATGCAGCTCCTCGATGCCAGTAAATAGAGCACTGTGCTATATTAGAAGGCTCGCAAGTTATGGGCTGGAAGTAACAAAATGGTCCATGTGTCAAAAACAGCAACCCCCTTTCCTGCCTACATAACATACAAATCTGTGATCTGCATGTGTCACAATGTGCTTTGAAGCAGGCACATTGACCCTCTATGCTATTTATGAACCAAATCTGTGTTTGGACAAAACACAAAACTCTCCCAGAACTACATTAACCACCAGAGTTATCTTACCACTACAGTAATCCCTTCAAAATTGTTGAACATAGAAAGATCTCCGCAGCAGGTGTCTTAACCCTGTAGAATATTTTAAAATGTAGCCTCTTTGAGACCAATCAAGTAAACGAGAACAGATCTGCTGTCACCTGTGTCATTGTTGTCACTTCTTTGCAGCAGGTTTTCTTAAAAAATAAAAGTGCAAGTTGACTGGAGTAAACTGTACTCTGGGTAGTCAGCTGATCTGGCGTAGACGAGAGGCTTTATAGGAAATGCACTAAACAGGCTTATTGTGAAAACAATTCAAAAAGTGTGATTGCAAAGTGCATAGCGCCGATACTGCTGTTTACGTGCACCCCTGAACTTACAGCACTGAACTCACTCAGAGGAACAGTGACCCCTCGAGGCCGGAGCTGAAGGGATATAAGAAAAGCTGCAAAAGTTAGGAGTAATTCGACAATACTAAGCAGTGACTTTCTACCAGTGACATTATATCAATGACAGGTGGTGGTCCATGTCTCTAGGTGTGAGAGGAGCTACAGGCGACCTTTGACACCATCGACCACTAGGCCTCACTTGAAACTTTCAGTTTACACCTCTCCATCACTGACACCCTCTTAACCCCCTAGACTTCCTGCTCCTCTGGCCAAATACAAGTTGTACCGATGGATACCTCCTCTCTAATTCCTCTCACCTGCAGGGGTTTATGCTCACCCCATGATAGGTGCCACCAAGATTTATACTCACACCATGGAAGTGTTCCACCGTAATTCATACTCAATGTATGATGTCTTCTGCCGTGAGCTATACTCCCTCATGATGTGTTCTACCACGGTTTATACTCCCCCCTGATGTCTTCCCACCTGATTCATGCTCATTCCCGTGGTATGTTCCACCTTGATTTATACCCAACCATGATGAGTTTCATCATGATTTATACTCAATGCATGATGTGTTCTGCCATGTGTTATACTCCCTCATGATGTGTTCCACCGTGATTTATATTCACCCCTTGATGTGTTCTGCTGTGATTTATACTCACCTATCATGTGTTACACAGTGATTTATACTCAGCCCTGATGTCTTCCATCGTGGTTTATACTCCCTCCATGATGGGTTCTACCAAGATTCATACTCACCCCCTGATGTGTTCTACCAATATTCATACTCATCCCATGATGTATTCTATTGTGATTTATACTCAATGCATGATGTGACCATGATCATTTATACTCCCTCATGACATGTTCTGCCAAGATTTATACTCACCCACCTAATGTCGTCTGCAGTGAGTTATGATCATGCAATGATGCGTTCCAATGTGATTTATACTACCCGCCATGATCTGTTCCGCCGTGATTTATACTCACCCCATGATATGTTTCACAACGATTTATACTCCCTCCATGATGTATTCCACAATGATTTACACTCAACGCATGTGTTCCACCATGATTTATACTCACCCCATGATGTATTCTACCATGATTTACATTCAACGCATGTGTTCCGCCATGATTTTTACTCACTCCCTGATGTGTTCCACCATGATTTATACTAACCCCTATGATGTGTTCTACCGTGATTTACATTCAACGCATGTGATCCACCATGATTTATACTAGCCCCCATGATTTGTTCCACCATGATTTATACTCAACACATGATGTGTTCCACCATGATTTATACTAACCCCATGATGTGCTCCGACATGATTTATACTCAATGCATGATGGGTTCCACCATGACTTCTACTAACCCCTACAATGCGGCCAACCTTAGCTCAGAGAGTCATCGTCTAACGGCGCACTTGAGCTTAGATCATGGATGGACATTGGTGTTTGTAATGTATCTGAAACTCAACACAAAAGATACTGAGGTTGTCCTCATAAGTGAGGGGATCCTACAAGCCCCTCATCCAGAAGTAGCTCATTAAGATGCGCTTAGATGGTTGTACCCCATCTGTCATCTTCCACTAATTCCCCAAACTTTCCTGTTCACTCCTCCTTGTCCTTTAATGACCACCCAAAGAAAGAAATCACAATTATCCTAAACATAGCCTATGCTGATGCTTAACATCAAAGCCTTCCTCCCTCCTGTGAAGCTGTGGTCCACAGTCCAGGCCTTTGGCTCATCACACGTTGGTGGAGGCAACACACTACTCACTTCTCTCCTAAGCCTCTCACAGACACGACTTAAGGCTGCTCTTCGTGCTGCGGCTCGACGAAGCCGCAACCAAAGAAGAGTCGGTCCCATTTCCCCTCCATTGCAAGACATGAATTGCATCTTTCCCTGCCAGAATCCACTTCAATATCTATTGTGTGCTTTACAAAGGCTCTTTGTAGAAATCCTGGCTACCTTGCAGCCAAGCTCATCATGGCCATGGTGCTCGGCGCGCATCCCTGAGCAGGTTGGAAATTGAAAAGATGGTTCCTGCTCCCTCCTGTGTTTGCAGCCATTGTCCTTCATTCAGAAAGTAAATGCACCCACATGCCTTTGCCTCTGAACATGCTGGCTTTGTATGCTGTTGCTAAGTAGAGCTCTGCACTGCCCTTTGTGCCCAAGACTCAACATAATAAATAAGAGGGAGGGGCCTGGAAGGCTCTGGTGGCTGGATGGGCAGGTAGTCGATTGCGAACCTTGGACTGCTGTTTGATCATTTGTTAATAGATGTGGCCAATCGCGAAAGCACAAGGTCCTTGATACCAAACAGCTCAGGTGTGTTAGTGCCAAAGAGTCAAGGGCGGTTAAGAAAGGGAATCGAGTGAGGCAGAGCACTCATGCAGTCAGGGGTCACTACTGACCCTTTCTGTGAGTGTTTCAAGGGTATTTTTATTGTAAAAAAAGAGAAAGACCCACTAGATCATCCATTAAGATGTAATGATTTGGGTGCATCACATATTATTCACCTGGGGCCAGATTTACAAAGGGTTTGCGTTGCCCTTGCATCACACAAGGCAACGCCAGGCAATGCCAGCCCTTAAGTTGGGTTTCCTAAGCCATGCTTGGCACCTTGCGTGGCTCTGCATGGTTTAGCAAATCCAACGGACAGCAAGGCAGTGTATTTCGCTGGCTCGCAGTGGGTGGAGTTTTGGCGCCCCCATGCATCCACCCATGGATTTCGATGCCTACTCAGATTTACAAAGAGTGGTAAACCTTGGAATGCATCAAAATGATGTGTCTCCCAGACCAAGGCATAGCGAGGAGAAATAACTTTATTTCCCATCATTCCTTTATTTTTCCAACCGTGGTGCATTCTACATTCCAGACAGAAACAGGAAATGTCTTTAAAGATTGTTTTTGTGTAGGAAGGTATCTCTTCATGCACAGAAGAAATCTTGCTTGTAAGGCAGCCCACCATGGTGAGAGGGTGCCTGCCTTGGTGCTGGGAGGGGGAGCACCGAGGACATCAGTGCAAGGAGGCAGCAGAAATATGTCATAGCTTTGTAAATATGGCACATTTCTAACATCTCCCTTTCACGCAATGCAGCGCCTTGACTGCTATTTTGGCCTCCCCGCAACTCTACTCAAACGTTACAATACAAAATACAGCTAGGCAGCTTAGTCAAAATTTTTACCCAATTGAGAAGCTTTTGAAACTTTCAGAAGCTAAATTAACTCCCAGTTTGCAAACCATGTAAGAATAAGGCCCTATGTTTTTTGTTGCTTAAGGGCCAGATTTATCAATGATTTGCCCAGTGGAAAGTCGCCCAACGATATGCAAACCATCACAAAGTGTGGATTAGGGATTTACTTTCCAATGTGTGTTTTGTGCTACAAAGTTACCTAAAGTCAAAGCAAAGTATCACTTACACTAGTTTGCATCGGGGGGTCACAAGGAGGGTGTATGGGCATTTGCACGCCCGCACCCATGGCTTGTGGCGCAAAGCCCTCTCTACCAACATTTCTAGGCAGGCCTTTGCACCACAAAATATGTCCCCTTGAGGAAGGCACAAAGCAGGAGAACATTTTTATTTTGTCAAATGCTTCCCATTTTACAAAAGGACTGAACTTTGCAGTATGCATACAAAGTAGGAAAAGTTTTAAAGTTAGTCTAAACTTCCAGTTCTGTACTGGAATGATAACCTTCCAGCACACATCCTATGCTAGACTCAAGCACACACCATTGCATTATGGTGATAAAAACAGCATCTCAATTTCTATGTAGGCATAGCGCTGCTCTCTGTTTCACACAACACAGCCCAGCAACTTTGGTGCAAAAACTATACTTTGTTTTATATGGTCAAATTTGACTTGACACTGGTTGGATCACACAAATTAACTTTTAAAAAAAAGAAAAAAAAATCCATAACATTCGGTCATATTTGTGAAATCTGTTAAGAACTTGGCATAAAACGTGCAAAGCTCACAAAAAAAATTAGGTTGTTTCCTGTCTTTGTCAGGGGTGAGAGGGTACCTTGACTCAGCCACCGACTAGGCCCGGCGTTGGTTTGACCCATCACAAAATAACACGTCCCAGGTACTCAACTTCATTTGACTTAAACATGCATTTTTCCTTCCTCAATGCTGTACCCTGTTCTTTCAGTATTGACAATATTGTCTCAACCTCTGCTTCGTGTTTGAGTTCAGATTTTGTAAAAATAAGAATATCGTCTTGGAAAGTAATGCCAAAGCATGGGATGCGTGGCCACAGAGGCCACATCGCATGGCATGGGGCAAAATTGGAGCGTGCCATCAGGCATAAGAAAAGGAGTGAGAATATAAGAGCCACCGTCTAATACCACTTGGTGGTAGGCGGCGTGAAGATGTAGGGCCTGATTTACAGTCTGGTGGACGGGTTACTATTCACAATGGGCGCGGATATCCATTCTGTCGAAATCTAAATCCCATAGGAAATAATGGGATTTCGAATTCAGCAGGCAGGATATGTGTCACTGTTGTGAAGGAGTAACCCGTCTGCCAATATCTACACCAGGCCCATAATTGGGTAAGCCACAGTAGTGATCAGGTCTTCAATACACGGCCGAGGAAACCTTCTACCCAAATGGCATTGTTATAGCCCTTTAAATCGATGCAGATATGTAACTCACTAGATTTTATTTTGTCCCCCACTTTGGAAAGTAGGTACAACATGGCATGTACTGGCTCAGTTATACCCCTGCTTTTGCCTCTCCTGAAGGCTTTGTGGCAATTGTCCCTTTAAAAGGTACCTGATATTCCTTAGTTTCTGAATAAAAGGGATACATTCTTTCTTCAACTTAATCATATGTATGAAATCTGTAATTTTGCCCAATCTTTCTTCAAATACCTTTTCAAACTTCTGAAACCAAACATTCTGAGATTTGCCATCAACTAATGAGATGGGACTGCAACAGCAGGTCTTATAACCATGTCAAGTGCCACCAACCTAGGACGCTGAGGCCCTTCTCAGCAACACAGACTTTACCTTTTATCTTTTTGTTCTTGAACCCACTGTCAGACCAAAAGTAACCTAGAAAAACCATCTTACTGTCCTCAAGGATCGTCGCTGTATCATCGCGGGCAAAATCAAATGGTCACTCCAAAACAATTCTTACTTGTGGACTGAAATGATGGTAATCCTGGTTCCAGAGTCTACCAACAGGTCAACGCTGAAGCCATCGATGCTGATAAGGACATAGAGACCACAATAGTTCTTGGGTCTTTTCTGCTTCCACCTCACAACGAGGAGCAAGAACTATTTCACTTCACTCAACTTGCCTTGTACGTCATCTGTGTGATCTTGGTCCCTCACACCTGTAAAAGTCATACATCTCATGGGTTTTTCACATTTCCAGCATTTTGACCAATGGCAGACCTGAGAGCTTGTTCACTTCTGCTTGTTTCTGGAGGTGCCCTGTGAGGTTGCAATGCCCGAGTATGAGTGTGTCTGAGTACCAGAAATCATGCGAATAGCCAAGGATGACAAAGGTAGTTAGACAAATCGTCAAAGGCATTTTTACCCTCAAGTCCCACCTGGAAATACAGAATATTTATTTTCCCATCGGGTCTGAATCTCTGACCATCAAGAGTACCTAACTACACCCTGGAGGATCTGAGCCGACAGCGCCACCTACGGGCGTGTCAGCAGGGTTCGGAGAGGGCGGTGAAAGGGCTGCTTGTTTACCAGCAAAGAAGCGCGCGGCACAAAAAATAATGGAAAAAATACGTAAAAGCCAATTGATGGCAGCGGTACAGCTCAACCTACTGCATCTCCAGGAGCAGACACGTCGCGGGGTGCACGGGACCTGCGAAGACACGCGGGTGTAGACGAGGAACAGGAGTGCCAGGATAACTTTGTAATTACAGGTTTTGTAAATGACTTAATAAGTGTAGTTTTTGTTAACAGCCCTTGAAGCCTCGGCAAGGGCAGGCTCGAACCCTAGTCCCAAGGAAAGATAAATAAAGGCCATAAGAACCTGTGCAACTTCAGTCAGTAAAGTAAAACCACACAAGAAAAACACAACAAGGATCAAGTGAACATTGCTGGGGTTTGGGGAGCGGGTCCTGGCCCAAAGATCACCCCCACTGTGGTGATGACGCGATTCAAGCTGATGCAGTAGAACAAGCTTTATTTCCAAGTAGTGTCACAAGCATAAACTTAAACCCTGGGGGCCCAGACTCTACTCTAACTGCCTGGAGCACTGAAGACACGATGAAGACAAGACAAGCCCCAGGGTCCACAGTGGAGCATCACTCAACAATCCTGCAATACTGAACTCATGACAAACCCGAGGGTCCACAGTGGAGCATCACTCAACAATCCTGCAATACTGAACTCATGACAAGCCCCGGGGTCCACAGTGGAGCATCACTCAACAAATCCGCAACACTGAACTCAGGACAAACCCGAGGGTCCACAGTGGAGCATCACTCAACAATCCTGCAACACTGAACTCAGGACAAGCCCCAGGGTCCACAGTGGAGCATCACTCAACAATCCTGCAACACTGAACTCAGGACAAGCCCCAGGGTCCACAGTGGAGCATCACTCAACAATCCTGCAACACTGAACTCAGGACAAACCTGTTGTAGGAAAGTACCATCTTGCCTGGCATGTTACCCCCATTTTTCACTGTATATATATTGTTTTAGTTGTATGTGTCACTGGGACCCTGTTCACCAGGGCCCCAGTGCTCATAAGTGTGCCTGAATGTTTTACCTGCTAATCAGAACCTCAGTGGTTATGCTCTCTCATTTCTTTCCAAATTGTCACTAACAGGCTAGTGACCAATTTTACCAATTCACATTGGCTTACTGGAACACCCTTATAATTCCCTAGTATATGGTACTGAGGTACCCAGGGTATTGGGGTTCCAGGAGATCCCTATGGGCTGCAGCATTTCCTTTGCCACCCATAGGGAGCTCTGACAATTCTTACACAGGCCTGCCACTGCAGCCTGAGTGAAATAACGTCCACGTTATTTCACAGCCATTTTACACTGCACTTAAGTAACTTATAAGTCACCTATATGTCTAACCTTTACCTGGTAAAGGTTAGGTGCAAAGTTACTTAGTGTAGGGCACCCTGGCACTAGCCAAGGTGCCCCCACATTGTTCAGAGCCAATTCCCTGAACTTTGTGAGTGCGGGGACACCATTACACGCGTGCACTACATATAGGCCAATACCTATATGTAGCTTCACAATGGTAACTCCGAATATGGCCATGTAACATGTCTAAGATCATGGAATTGCCCCCTCTATGCCATCCTGGCATTGTTGGCACAATTCGATGATCCCAGTGGTCTGTAGCACAGACCCTGGTACTGCCAAACTGCCTTTCCTGGGGTTTCACTGCAGCTGCTGCTGCTGCCAACCCCTCAGACAGGTTTCTGCCCCCTGGGGTCAAGCCAGGCTTGTCCCAGGATGGCAGAACAAAGGACTTCCTCTGAGAGAGGGTGTTACACCCTCTCCCTTTGGAAAATGGTGTGAAGGCAGGGGAGGAGTAGCCTCCCCCAGCCTCTGGAAATGCTTTCTTGGGCACAGATGTGCCCAATTCTGCATAAGCCAGTCTACACCGGTTCAGGGACCCCTTAGCCCCTGCTCTGGCGCGAAACTGGACAAAGGAAAGGGGAGTGACCACTCCCCTGACCTGCACCTCCCCTGGGAGGTGTCCAGAGCTCCTCCAGTGTGCTCCAGACCTCTGCCATCTTGGAAACAGAGGTGCTGCTGGCACACTGGACTGCTCTGAGTGGCCAGTGCCACCAGGGGACGTCAGAGACTCCTTCTGATAGGCTCATTCAGGTGTTAGTAGCCTATCCTCTCTCCTAGGTAGCCAAACCCTCTTTGCTGGCTATTTAGGGTCTCTGTCTCTGGGGAAACTTTAGATAACGAATGCAAGAGCTCATCAGAGTTCCTCTGCATCTCTCTCTTCACCTTCTGCCAAGGAATCGACTGCTGACCGCGCTGGAAGCCTGCAACACTGCAACAAAGTAGCAAAGACGACTACTGCAACTCTGTAACGATGATCCTGCCGCCTTCTCAACTGTTTTCCTGGTGGTGCATGCTGTGGGGGTAGTCTGCCTCCTCTCTGCAGTAGAAGCTCCGAAGAAATCTCCCGTGGGTCGACGGAATCTTCCCCCTGCAACCGCAGGCACCAAAAAGCTGCATTACCGGTCCCTTGGGTCTCCTCTCAGCACGACGAGCGAGGTCTCTCGAATCCAGCAACTGTGTCCAAGTGGCCCCCACAGTCCAGTGACTCTTCAGTCCAAGTTTGGTGGAGGTTAGTCCTTGCCTCACCTCGCTAGACTGCATTGCTGGGAACCGCGACTTTTGCAGCTACTCCGGCCCCTGTGCACTTCCGGCGGAAATCCTTTGTGCACAGCCAAGCCTGGGTCCACGGCACTCTAACCTGCATTGCACGACTTTCTAAGTTGGTCTCCGGCGACGTGGGACTCCTTTGTGTAACTTCGGGTGAGCACCGTTTCACGCATCCTCGTAGTGCCTGTTTCTGGCACTTCTCTGGGTGCTACCTGCTGCTAAGGGGGCTCCTTGTCTTGCTCGACGTCCCCTCTACCTCCTGGTCCAATTTGCGACCTCCTGGTCGCTCCTGGGCCACAGCAGCGTCCAAAAACGCTAACCGCACGATTTGCAGCTAGCAAGGCTTGTTGGCGTTCTTTCGGTGGGAAAACACTTCTGCACGACTCTCCACGGCGAGAGGGATCCGTCCACCAAAGGGGAAGTCTCTATCCCTTTTCGTTCCTGCAGAAACCACAGCTTCTTCTGTCCAGTAGAAGCTTCTTTGCACCCACAGCTGGCATTTCCTGGGCATATGCCCATCTCCAACTTGCTTGTGACTTTTGGACTAGGTCCCCTTGTTCCACAGGTACCCTAGATTGGAAATCCATCGTTGTTGCATTGTTGGTTTGTGTCTTTCCTGCATTATTCCTCTATCACGACTTCTTTGTCTTTTGGGGAACTTTAGTGCACTTTGCACTCACTTTTCAGGGTCTTGGGGAGGGCTAATTTTCTAACTCTCACTATTTTCTAATAGTCCCGGCGACCCTCTACAAGGTCACATAGGTTTGGGGTCCATTCGTGGTTCGCATTCCACTTTTGGAGTATATGGTTTGTGTTGCCCCTATCCCTATGTGTCCCTATTGCATCCTATTGTAACTATACATTGTTTGCACTGTTTTCTAAGACTATACTGCATATTTTTGGTATTGTGTACATATATCTTGTGTATATTTCCTATCCTCTCACTGAGGGTACACTCTAAGATACTTTGGCATATTGTCATAAAAATAAAGTACCTTTATTTTTAGTATAACTGTGTATTGTGTTTTCTTATGATATTGTGCAAGTGACACTTGTGGTACTGTAGTAGCTTCACACATCTCCTAGTTCAGCCTAAGCTGCTCTGCTAAGCTACCATTATCTATCAGCCTAAGCTGCTAGACACCCTATACACTAATAAGGGATAACTGGGCCTGGTGCAAGGTGCAAGTACCCCTTGGTACTCACTACAAGCCAGTCCAGCCTCCTACACCCGTGGGTCCACAGTGGAGCATCACTCAACAAATCCGCAACACTGAACTCAGGACAAACCCAAGGGTCCACAGTGGAGCATCACTCAACAATCCTGCAACACTGAACTCAGGACAAACCCTGGGGTCCACAGTCCAGGGTGGAGCATCACACAACAAACCAACAACACTGGACTCAGGACAAGCCCCAGGGTCCACAGTGGAGCATCACTCAACAAACCCGGAACACTGAACTCATGACAAACCCGAGCGTCCACAGTGGAGCATCACTCAATAAACCTGCAACACTGAACTCAGGACAAGCCCCAGGGTCCACAGTGGAGCATCACTCAACAATCCCGCAACACTGAACTCAGGACAAACCCCAGGGTCCACAGTGGAGCATCACTCAACAAACCCACAACACTGAACTCAGGACAAGCCCCAGGGTCCACAGTGGAGCATCACTCAGCAATCCTGCAACACTGAACTCATGACAAGCCCCGGTGTCCACAGTGGAGCATCACTCAACAATCCTGCAATACTGAACTCATGACAAACCAGAGGGTCCACAGTGGAGCATCACTCAGCAATCCTGCAACACTGAACTCATGACAAGCCCCGGGGTCCACAGTGGAGCATCACTCAACAAATCCGCAACACTGAACTCAGGATAAACCCGAGGGTCCACAGTGGAGCATCACTCAACAATCCTGCAACACTGAACTCAGGACAAGCCCCGGGGTCCACAGTGGAGCATCACTCAACAATCCTGCAACACTGAACTCAGGACAAACCCGTGGGTCCACAGTGGAGCATCACTCAACAAATCCGCAACACTGAACTCAGGACAAACCCGAGGGTCCACAGTGGAGCATCACTCAACAATCCTGCAACACTGAACTCAGGACAAACCCCGGGGTCCACAGTCCAGGGTGGAGCATCACACAACAAACCCACAACACTGGACTCAGGACAAGCCCCAGGGTCCACAGTGGAGCATACCTCAACTATCCCGCAACACTGAGCTCAGGACAAGCCCCGGGGTCCACAGTGGAGCATCACTCAACAAACCCACAACACTGAACTCAGGACAAGCCCCAGGGTCCACAGTGGAGCATCACTCAACAATCCTGCAACACTGAACTCATGACAAGCCCCAGGGTCCACAGTGGAGCATCACTCAACAAATCCGCAACACTGAACTCAGGACAAACCCGAGGGTCCACAGTGGAGCATCACTCAACAATCCTGCAACACTTAACTCAGGACAAGCCCCGGGGTCCACAGTGGAGCATCACTCAACAATCCTGCAACACTGAACTCAGGACAAACCCGTGGGTCCACAGTGGAGCATCACTCAACAAATCCGCAACACTGAACTCAGGACAAACCCGAGGGTCCACAGTGGAGCATCACTCAACAATCGTGCAACACTGAACTCAGGACAAACCCTGGGGTCCAGGGTGGAGCATCACACAACAAACCCACAACACTGGACTCAGGACAAGCCCCAGGGTCCACAGTGGAGCATCACTCAACAAACCCGGAACACTGAACTCATGACAAACCCGAGCGTCCACAGTGGAGCATCACTCAATAAACCTGCAACACTGAACTCAGGACAAGCCCCAGGGTCCACAGTGGAGCATCACTCAACTATCCCGCAACACTGAACTCAGGACAAGCCCCAGGGTCCACAGTGGAGGATCAATCAACAAACCCACAACACTGAACTCAGGACAAGCCCCAGGGTCCACAGTGGAGCATCACTCAACAATCCTGCAACACTGAACTCATGACAAGCCCAAGGGTCCACAGTGGAGCATCACTCAACAATCCCGCAACACTGAACTCAGGACAAGCCCTGGGGTCCACAGTGGAGCATCACTCAACAATCCTGCAACACTGAACTCAGGACAAGCCCCAGGGTCCACAGTGGAGCATCACACAACAAACCCACAACACTGAACTCAGGACAAGCCCCGGGGTCCACAGTGGAGGATCACTCAACAAACCCACAACACTGAACTCAGGACAAGCTCCAGGGTCCACAGTGGAGCATCACTCAACAATCCTGCAACACTGAACTCAGGAAAAGCCCTGGGGTCCACAGTGGAGCATCACTCAACAATCCTGCAACACTGAACTCAGGACAAGCCCCAGGGTCCACAGTGGAGCATCACACAACAAACCCACAACACTGAACTCAGGACAAGCCCCGGGGTCCACAGTGGAGCATCACTCAACAATCCTGCAACACTGAACTCAGGACAAACCCGAGCGTCCACAGTGGAGCATCACTCAACTATCCCGGAACACTGAACTCATGACAAACCCCAGGGTCCACAGTGGAGAATCACTCAACAATCCCAGAACACTGAACTCAGGACAAACCCGAGGGTCCACAGTGGAGCATCACTCAGTTATCCCAGAACACTGAACTCATGACAAGCCCCAGGGTCCACAGTGGAGCATCACTCAACAATCCCGCAACACTGAACTCAGGACAAGCCCCAGGGTCCACAGTGGAGCATCACTCAACACACCCAGAATACTGAACTCAGGAGAAGCCCCAGGGTCCACAGTGGAGCATCACTCAACTGTCCTGCAACACTGAACTCATGACAAACCCGAGGGTCCACAGTGGAGCATCACTCAACAATCTTGCAACACTAAACTAATGACAAACCCGAGGGTCCACAGTGGAGCTTCACTTAACAATCCCGCAACACTGAACTCAGGACAAGCCCCGGGGTCCACAGTGGAGCATCACTCAACAATTCCGCAACACTGAATTCATGACAAACCTGAGGGTCCACAGTGGAGCTTCACTCAGCTATCCCGGAACACTGAGCTCATGACAAGCCCGAGGGTCCACAGTGGAGCATCACTCAACAATCCCGCAACACTAAACTCATGACAAACCCGAGGGTCCACAGTGGAGCTTCACTTAACAATCCTGCAACACTGAACTCAGGACAAGCCCCAGGTTCCACAGTGGAGCTTCATTTAACAATCCTGCAACACTAAACTCATGACAAAGCCAAGGGTCCACAGTGGAGCTTCACTTAACAATCCCGCAACACTGAACTCAGGACAAGCCCCAGGTTCCACAGTGGAGCGTCACTCAACAATCCTGCAACACTGAATTCATGACAAACCTGAGGGTCCACAGTGGAGCTTCACTCAACTATCCCGGAACACTGAACTCATGACAAGCCCGAGGGTCCACAGTGTAGCTTCACTCAACCAGTCCTTGAATACTGGAGACACAATAAGCCCAAGGATCCACTGCAGAGCTTCACTTGCCCAGTCCTGGAACACTGGAGAAACAGCAAGCTCCAGGTTCCACAGTAGAGCGTCACTCGCCTGATCCTGGAATGCTGAAGACCCAACAAGCCCGAGGGTCCACAGTGGAGCTTCACTCACCCAATCCTGGAGCATTGGAGACAGAATAAGCCCTAGGTACCATCACGGAGCTTCACTTGCCCAATCCTAGGACATTCGAGAAACAATAAGTCCCAGGTTCCACAGTGGAGCTTCACTTGCCCGATCCTGGAACACTGAAGACACGACAAGCCTGAGAGTCCACAGTGGACCGTCACTCACCCAATCCTGAATCACCGCAGACACAACAAGCCAGAGGGTCCACAGTGGAGCTTCACTCAACCAATCCTGGAGCATTGGAGACACAATAAACCCGGGATCCACTGCAGAGCTTCACTCGCCCAATCCTGGAATATTGGAGAAACAATAAGTCCCAGGTTCCACAATGGAGCATCACTCAACGAACCCTGGAACACAAAAGACACAACAACCCCCGGGTCCACAGTGGAGGGACACTGAACCAATCCTGGAACACAGAAGACACAGCAACCTTGGGGTCCACAGTGGAGGATTACTCAACCAGTCTTGGAACACAGAAGACACAACAACTCTGTGGTCCACAGTGGAGCGTCACTCAACCAATCCTGGAACACAGAAGACACAACAACTCTGGGGTCTACAGTGGAGCGTCTGTAGGAGGCTGGACTGGCTTGTAGTGAGTACCAAGGGGTACTTGCACCTTGCACCAGGCCCAGTTATCCCTTATTAGTGTATAGGGTGTCTAGCAGCTTAGGCTGATAGATAATGGTAGCTTAGCAAAGCACCTCAGGCTGAACTAGGAGACGTGTGAAGCTACTACAGTACCACTTAGTGTCATATGCACAATATCATAAGAAAACACAATACACAGTTATACTAAAAATAAAGGTACTTTATTTTTATGACAATATGCCAAAGTATCTTAGAGTGTACCCTCAGTGAGAGGATAGGAAATATACACAAGATATATATACACAATAGCAAAAATATGCAATATAGTCTTAGAAAACAGTGCAAACAATGTATAGTTACAATAGGATGCAATGGGGAAACATAGGGATAGGGGCAACACAAACCATATACTCCAGAAGTGGAATGCGAACCACGAATGGACCCCAAACCTATGTGACCTTGTAGAGGGTCGCTGGGACTATTGGAAAATAGTGAGAGTTAGGAAAATAACCCTCCCCAAGACCCTGAAAAGTGAGTGCAAAGTGCACCAAAGTTCCCCTAAGGACAAAATAGTCGTGTTAGAGGGAGAATGCAAGGAAAACACAAATCAGCAATGCAACAACGATGGATTCCTGTCTGAAGGTACCTGTGGAACAAGGGGACCAAGTCCAAAAGTCACAAGCAGCTCGGAGATGGGCAGATGCCCAAGAAATGCCAGCGGTTGGTGCAAAGAAGCTCTTACTAGGCTGAAGAACTGTGAATACTGCAGGAACGACAAGGGCTAGAGACTTCCCCTTTGGAGGATGGATCCCCCACGCCTTGGAGAGTCGTGCAGAAGTGTTTTCCCGCCTGATGGACGCCAACAAGCCTTGCTACACGCAAATCGTGCGTTTGGCGTTTTTGGACGCTGCTGGGGCCCAGGAGGGACCAGGAGGTCGCAAATTGGACCTGCAGAGAGAGGGGACGTCGAGCCAGACAAAGAGCCCTCACTGAAGCAGGTAGCACCCGGAGAAGTGCCAGAAACAGGCACTACGAGGATGCGTGAAACGGTGCTCGCCGAAGTTGCACAAAGGAGTCCCACGTCGCCGGAGACCAACTTAGAAAGTCGTGCAATGCAGGTTAGAGTGCCGTGGACCCAGGCTTGGCTGTGCACACAGGATTTCCGCCGGAAGTGCACAGGGGCCGGAGAAGCTTGCAAAGTCGCGGTTCCCAGCAATGCAGCCCAGCGAGGTGAGGCAAGGACTTACCTCCACCAAACTTGGGCTGAAGAGTCACTGGACTGTGGGGGTCACTTGGACAGTGTCGCTGGATTCGAGGGACCTCGCTCGTCGTGCTGAGAGGAGACCCAAGGGACCGGAGATGCAGCTTTTTGGTGCTTGCGGTTGCAGGGGGAAGATTCCGTCGACCCACGGGAGATTTCTTCGGAGCTTCTGGTGCAGAGAGGAGGCAGACTACCCCCACAGCATGCACAAGCAGGAAAACAGTCGAGAAGGCGGCAGGATCAGCGTTACAGAGTTGCAGTAGTCGTCTTTGCTACTATGTTGCAGGTTTGCAGGCTTCCAGCGCGGTCAGCGGTCGATTCCTTATCAGAAGGTGAAGAGGGAGATGCAGAGGAACTCGGCTGAGCTCATGCATTCGTTATCTAAAGTTTCCCCAGAGACAGAGACCCTAAATAGCCAGAAAAGAGGGTTTGGCTACCTAGGAGAGAGGAAAGGCTACTAACACCTGAAGGAGCCTATCACAAGGAGTCTCTGACGTCACCTGGTGGCACTGGCCACTCAGAGCAGTCCAGTGTGCCAGCAGCACCTCTGTTTCCAAGATGGCAGAGGTCTGGAGCACACTGGAGGAGCTCTGGACACCTCCCAGGGGAGGTGCAGGTCAGGGGAGTGGTCACTCCCCTTTCCTTTGTCCAGTTTCGCGCCAGAGCAGGGGCTAAGGGGTCCCTGAACCGGTGTAGACTGGCTTATGCAGAATTGGGCACATCTGTGCCCAACAAAGCATTTCCAGAGGCTGGGGGAGGCTACTCCTCCCCTGCCTTCACACCATTTTCCAAAGGGAGAGGGTGTCACACCCTCTCTCAGAGGAAGTTCTTTGTTCTGCCATCCTGGGCCAGGCCTGGCTGGACCCCAGGAGGGCAGCTGCCTGTCTGAGGGGTTGGCAGCAGCAGCAGCTGTAGTGAAACCCCAGGAAGGGCAGTCTGGCAGTACCAGGGTCTGTGCTACAGACCAGTGGGATCATGGAATTGTACCAACAATGCCAGGATGGCATAGAGGGGGCAATTCCATGATCATAGACATGTTACATGGCCATATTCGGAGTTACCATGGTGAAGCTACATATAGGTAGTGACCTATATGTAGTGCACGCGTGTAATGGTGTCCCCGCACTCACAAAGTTCAGTGAATTGGCTCTGAACAATGTGGGGGCACCTTGGCTAGTGCCAGGGTGCCCTCACACTAAGTAACTTTGCACCTAACCTTTACCAGGTAAAGGTTAGACATATAGGTGACTTATAAGTTACTTAAGTGCAGTGTAAAATGGCTGTGAAATAACGTGGACGTTATTTCACTCAGGCTGCAGTGGCAGACCTGTGTAAGAATTGTCAGAGCTCCCTATGGGTGGCAAAAGAAATGCTGCAGCCCATAGGGATCTCCTGGAACCCCAATACCCTGGGACCTCAGTACCATATACTAGGGAATTATAAGGGTGTTCCAGTAAGCCAATGTAAATTGGTAAAATTGGTCACTAGCCTGTTAGTGACAATATGAAAGTAATGAGAGAGCATAACCACTGAGGTTCTGGTTAGCAGAGCCTCAGTGAGACAGTTAGGCACCACACAGGGAACATATACATGCACACCTATGAGCACTGGGGCCCTGTGTGACAGGGTCCCAGTGACACATACATATAGGCCACAAACCTATGAGCACTGGGGTCCTGACCAGCAGGATCCCAGTGACACATAACAAACATACTGAAACCATAGTGTTTTCACTATGAGCACTGAGGCCTGGCTATCAGGATCCCAGTGAGACAGTGAAAACAGTGACAAACACCCTGACATACACTCACAAACAGGCCAAAAGTGGGGGTAACAAGGCTAGAAAGAGGCTACCTTCTCACAGCGTCACTCAACCATTCCTGGAAAACTGAAGACACTAAAAGCCCTAGGGTTCACAATGGGGTTTCACTCAACCAATCCTGTAACACTGAAGACAGGACAAGCCTGAGGGTCCACTGTGGAGCGTCACTCAACAAATCCTGGAACATTGGAGAAACAACAAGTCCTAGTTTTCACAGTGGAGCTTCTCTCGCCCTATCCTGGAACATTGGAGAAACAACAACTCCCAGGTTCCAAAGTGGAGCTTCACTTGCTTGATCCTGGGACGCTGAAGACACACAAACCCCAGGTCCCACAGTGGAGCTTCACTCAACCAATCTTGGAAGACTGAAGGCACAACAAGCCCAGGGTCCACAGTGGAGCATCACTCAACCATTCCTGGAACATTCAAAACAGGACAAGCCCCAGATTCCACAGTGGAGTTTCACTCAACCAGTCCAGACACAAGTGGCAGAGCCAGGCACTGCCACACTATCCCCGCACTATGAGCCACCTGGTTAGCTGATTGCAATCATAAACTGATATAAAAGCAGGGTATATATATACCAGTTAGGCCGTTGGTCAATATATTGCTCTAGATTACCTGTCAGGACCAACATTGAGAAATAGCAAGCATGGACTTCTTTGCTCCTTTGTTCACTGTAGTTGAGCATTTGATAAAGTAATCCCTGAAACTATGGAGAGAAACACCTCAGGAGGCAGGATCAATGCTGGTCATCTAGAATTAAATATTAGACTCTGTCAGGTGTCAGGGCCTACCTATAGATGTGAAGCGGGCGCATGGGCGCCATGCTTTGAGACCGCTCGCACTTAGTATTGCTTGCGAGGCTGGTGGTGTACAAGGGTAGGCGCAGCCCGGAGAAAGGCTCAGTGTTCATGAGGTTGTTCTGCATGAGACCACCCGACAATACACTACAGATTCTAGAATCCTCTGAACTCTTGTAGGCATTGGATATTCAGTGTGAGAATCCAAGCCATGTCCACCAAGTTAGGGAGTCCTTTGGTCTCCAAAGTGCAGGGCATTTTGGGTCGGTGGTTCATGTAATAATGATTCATTCTGGCCACGCCTACGACTGAGTCCCACTGTTTCATACAAACAAGATGCTATTCCATGCAGAACCACTAGAGGGTGAGGTTATGCACAGCATGTGAATCTATAATAATTGACTCTGTAAAACCTCATTGTCTTCGAAGGTTACAGAGTTATTTTCATATATCATTGTAATGGGAGACTGCGAACTGTATTCAGATCTGAGAATGAAGCTACAGGCTCTTATTAAATCAAGGTTAGATGATTATTCAGTAAACAGAAAAACAGAGTTTATCTTTATGACTGCCAGCGTGTGAGCTTTTTTTCTAAAATTCTTAGAAATGAAATCATAATCCAGGAAGCCTGTTTTATAAAAATATAATGCACCAGTTAATTACTGTTTTATTTTTTGTATGAACTTTATTAAATCGTGTTTACCTCCATTTATAGCAATATTTCTCTGGAATGCTCCAGCTCATAGAATACATTCTCTTTATGCATTGGTACGATGCTGAGCTTGGAGTCCAACTGTTTGCTTATTTTTGAGCTTGGGCATGGCGAGTGTCATTGGTACTCTACCTTTGCCTGAATGATGATCATCTTGCCGGGTGACCTACAGAACTTGGTGGCTTATTGGAAGCCTACCAACAGGAGGGCATACAGTACCTCAGGTTAGTCCTCCCCAGGCCTGAGTGGATGCCACCTCTACAGTCAAATGTCCTCTGTGACCGTGAATAGTCAATTCATTGGGAGGGACATTCCCTTCCTCAGCCTATATCAAGAATTGGCAATATAAGGTAGGAGGTGCTTGGTCATATATAAGATGGATGCTTCAAGATAAGACTTGCCTGAACCAATGGGAGTACAGCCAGTAGAAGGCACCAACTCTATTCCTATAGTAGATCAGGGGTCGCAAGAACCGATGAGGGATGGATGTGAGCTTGACCTGAGCAGCAGTAGGGCCATGGGAGCAGCAAGACCCACCAAGAGACCACCCCTGCTTTTCTATAAGAGGTTGACCACTCAAAACGCCATAGTAGCGATGAAGGATAGACCATTCTTGGAACTCAGGATAGATGCCCTACATAAACCAGACATCTTGCCCTCCTCTGGACTGGGAGTGCCCCCTACCCTCTTGCCCACACAAGCCACAAGGTGAAGAGATCTATAGAACCCAGCCCATGGGGTTCAGCCCTTAAGGACACCAAACAAAGGACCACATCAAAGGCTCTTGGCTCCCCTCCTGAACACCAACACCAGTTGTGTTCCACCCTCTTCTTGCATTCTTCTTCACCCCAAAGGGCCACCACTTTACTACTGAAGACATTAACTTCCCATCTCTCGCCAGTTCTGTCCCTCCCATAATAAACATGATCACTTGACAGGAAGGCCCGCCTTCTGGTGAGTCTTACACCTGCCTTTTTTCCTCAGCTCATACATATTAAACAACTTCCTGTGTTGGAGGTTGTTTACTAATCCAGTACCCTTAGATCCAGCCCCTCCCCCCTCTATTTTTGCCTAGAAACTACTTATAGCCAGGACCCCACACCAGAACCCCAGAACTTCACATCACAACCCAGCTAGACTGCAACTGCAGTGATGACACCCACAGCATCTTTGAAAGTTCTTACGTGAAGCTCCTACATGTGAAAGGGCTGAAATATTTTATGAAAAAAGCGCTGTCGTACATGGCTTCCAAATCACCTGACATAGATCTCTTGCAGGTGACCCAGCTGTCCCATGTCTGGGCGAGGAGAGTGGTTAGTGGTTAGTTGTAGCCCGATTGCCACACTGATTCCCTCAACTGTGACTTCTAGTAGCAGGGCATGGCCAGTCTGTTGCAAACCTTCCTCCGCTCAGGGTCATTCACAGATGGAGTGACCATAAGGGAAGGTATGCATATGTAAAGATTGAAATTATGGACTAAGGGTCTGATTTAGAGTTTGGCAGATGGGTTACCCTGTCAAAAACATGATGGATAGCCCGTCCGCCGAATTACGATTCTCATAGGATATAATGGAATCATAACACGGCGGACGGGATATGCATCACATTTGTAAAGGAGTAACTCCGTCTGTCAAACTCTACATCAGGTCCAAAGTCTTGGTTCTGGCCTCTGCCTGTGTCCCAGACCAATCAAGAGCCTGCTTCATCTCCCGAAAGCGGTAGGTTTTGGAGAGTCCCAAGTGGTTATTGGAGGTGACTTGAACCTGGTGGTGGAGCCGATCCTGGGCGGAATGGGGACACCTGACAGGATTAACACCAGCATCCAGAAGTTCATAAAACATATGAAAGGAAACCACAATTGTCTAGATATACACCGATTTGCCCATTCACGATACAAACACTATACCCTCGCCTCATGGGTCCTGCTGCTGGACCGACTAATCTCTGGTATCTGACTCCCTTCTCTTTGACCTGCCAAATCAATCTATCCTCTTGGGGTCATCTCAGACCTTTCCTCAATCATTTTATTTCCAGATCTGGACCATGTGAACCCACCTGATAAGAAGTGGGAAATTAACGTTATTAAGTATTTCTGAACCAGCAAAAAAATCAAATCTCAGATCCCAAGCTGTGACATCTCTAGAAGAAAAGGAAGGCTCAGTACCCTCCGCACAGACATGTTTGGGCTGCGAGAAAGAGGCTTCTAAAGGGACTTGTGATGAGAGAGTCAGTCCCAAAAACAACTGGAACAAAAACAACTTCAAAAACTACAAGGTGGTGTGACAAGCATCTCCATGAATTTGAGAAAGACAAACCACCCATAACTTTATGTTCATGACCAAGGTTGAGTATGCACGTGGTACCACTATTACCACGGACAGAAAGTCTGGGCACTCATCTCTCACTGATCCCTCACTCACCTCCACCTGTTATCTATGATGAGTGCAGCACCCTTCACTCTCATGCTCTGGATATTGCACGGACCCCCAATGTGTTCCTCATTAGTCTATCTGGCCGTAGTCGTCTTGATAGCTCTGGTACTAACGAAGCCTTCTTGAAACTTCTAGAAATGCTTGGAGTGTCCACAGATGCAAAGTCTGTGCTGGATGGAGCCATCACTGCGTGGAAGCCTCTGGAGCTCTCGCTAATCAGATCTGTGGAATATCCCCAAGAAAAGACGGCTTCCAAGGAGTTCTACACTATGTCTTAACCACACCAGCCACCAGCTCTACTGAAGACATTTAAGGAAGCAGAAGACATGGGATCCAGTGAAGTCACTATAGCGCTGACCCCCAAACCTGGGACAGAACCACTTCAGTGTGCCAGTCACTGCCCCGTATTACTCGTCAATATAGCCATATGGATCTTAGCCAGCAAATCTGGTGACCAGGCTCAAACAAGTGATTCCATGATTCCAAGGAGAGCCTTGCCCCAGTGTGGCAGGAGAGGAAATTGCTCTAGGAGCAGATCTCTCCCTCACTGGACACAAAGAACTCACTCAACTGTGTCAAGTGGAGATATCTGTTCAAAAGCTAGAAAGGGCAAGACTAGGTTCATATTTCATCCTTAAAATGAAATGCTGTCTCCTCACCCACAGATCCTAGTTAATGATGGTGGATTCCTACACAAAGTGGTCAATGTACATAGAGGGTCAGTGGTATTTTTATTCACTCTAGAACCATTATCTGTGGTTGTTCACCAATCTCTTGGGATGGAGGTATAGATACCTGTGCTGGAGCACGTAATGCACTTTCAGACGGCGCTGATACACGCTGCATGTTATCCACACCCGGATGATACTCAATACTCTATCTTATGTCCTTCTTAGAGGAGTTCTCTTGTTACTTAGACTGCAAGGCAATATGGAGCAAAGGTAGCCCACCGAGTCCCACCTAGAACCACCAGTAAAGCAGCACTGTGCAGGCCACAGGTTAAGAAGGACAGAGACCAAATCCCAATATCCGGCTAATATATGAACCAAGACCTGGAAAATATCATTACATGCAACTTAAACTCCTCCACCCTTACTTCAAAACCTAACAATGACATCATAAGAGTGTGCAATCTACACTTGACTGTGGCAAAAGGGTAAAGAAAATAAGTATGGTTGTAGCACTACAATACAATTACCTATCTGCAATGTGTCCACTTCAAATTCCTTACCGATTGCTCCTTAACATGGACCAACCCATCACATCCCTAATTTGGCTGGTGGCTTCACCTTGAACCCCTCAAACTCCAAGCAGTAAGCACCTTTCATAAACGGCAGCTGCTCTACTTGGAGTTATAGTGCGCTCGGTCCAACGGTTGCCACGATTGTTGTATTTTACTTCACAGGCGAGGGGCGGCCCTCTAAGGACTAGGTTCGAGAGATTGCTCCTGCATTGTCCTGAAGTCCTGGAGGTCTTAACTGACAGTGTTTCATTATCACCTTCTGCTAACAAACTAGTTATCGCAGCTATGTACGTGCTTAGGTTACCATACATGAATCCCTGAAAGCAAATGTCTTGCAGGACGTACTCAAAGGGGGCAACCAGTGCTTAATTTGAGCCGGTGGTTTCCGGTGCTCGGCACTGGCTCTTAATTGTCAATACCGGCACTTATGACAGCTGCCACATGGTGGTGCTGTTTGTGTAATGTAGAGATGAGTAGAACAAAAGGTGTTTATTAATTCAACATACATGAAAAACGACTAATACCTGCCACTCAAGCCATTCGAACAGTCGGGATTGTCGCACTTGTAGGGGTGTGATGGTTAGTAATTGCATAGGTACTGTCATTGGCAGCGCTAGCAATGGCAATTGGTGATGCAAGCTTCAGTGGCCTTCTGTCGAGGGCCCTGGCACGTGTGTTTTTTTTTTTTTACAAATTAAGCACTGAGGGCAACACCACATCTCTTGCCCTACCTTCTCCACCAAAGCCTGAATAGAGTGGACAATATGCTGGAGACTGAGGACATGAAATCATGATCTTCAAATTATTCTCCACGAAGAACGAATCTGAAGCCAGAAATATTTGGCAATGCACCTTATCCCAGGACTTCGCTGAACATGAGTGGCCAATGTCTGTGGTTTCCAAAGATAAAGGGCTAAGGGAGGGGAGGTTTAAGTTCACTTACTACAAACCTTTGCGCTGTTGGCACTGGTCCCCTCTGAGACTCCACAGAGTTCAGAAGTTCACTTGCTGGATATTCTGAAGACCTGACTGTGAGCTGAAACACACACTGGTCTTGCCCTTCTCTACACACCCACCAGGGTGGCACATGAGAACCTCAGAAGACCTCAGTGAGCTTGATTTCTGCCCATCAGACAGACTCATCATTCTTCAAGATACCTCTGGTAGAGTAGGGTTCTTCATTCTGGGGTCTCCACCACCTTTGAGGTCTCAAAAGTCTGTATTTTGAGGCACTCAAGATCGTAACTAGTACCTTTTACCAGGGAATAGCTGGCTGTACATTTTCTACGGCTCTATATTAAAAGATAATATACATGTGGTATGCAAGACCATGTGTACATCTTTGAAAGTATGGGGACCCTTTCCTCTATGAGACATAAACTGACTGGACTGCATCTGGGTGCACCCTGATTTCTTGATTCTCCACTTTCTATGGTCTCGCTCGGAACATATACAGAGAAAAACATTGCTTAGTGTCCTGTCCGAGTCTAAAATCCCTCCTGCGTGGTTCGATCATCTGGTGCGCATGTGGCGTTGTGAGAACGTCTAATTTTGTTTCATCATACACCCCCCAGTCTTGTTATTTGCATATCAATCATGCTCCATGCCCCTAAAATAAGGTGAATGTCTGGCAGTGGTGTTACCACATAATCATGGATTTACCACACTTGCCACATAATCGATTATCAGCTGCATAACATAACCAGTTCAACATATTTGCTTCTAGCTCAAACAGATGAAAAGTTACCAAAGAATGCTCTCTGTGGTGTTGTGCAGTGCCAGGCCCTTTACAAAGTTTGTCTGGTCACTTGTTAGCTGTTTTTGCTGTATCTAGATCAACTAGTGTGGTGAACGTTTTGCCCACACAGTAAGAATGTGTGTGAATATTCTGCATTTTCTTGCCACATAATTTAGTCAATTTTACCACATCATTTGCACTCCTATGCTTTCCGGCCACCATTTCCACATGTTTCCTGTGGCCTAGTTATGCGGTTGCCTGGTGTAATGTCAGTCTTTTGGTCCTGCAGAGAGCTTTAAATTCAATTATTTTTGCCACAGGAAGCCAATGTAAGTCTTTTTATGGCCTGTGGCACAGACTGATATTTAGGGACATTTTTCAAGGACCAAGCCATGGCATTCTGTAGCATTTGTGCAAGGCATTTCCATAGCCTAATTCGGCCAAGACCAATGCAGTGATTACAGTCTTTTGGAGTACATCAGGAATAAACTGACAGATTTTTCTAATTAGCTTCAGGGCAAAAAGATGGAGGAAGCTAACAAGTTGACCTGATCTTCAAGACTCAATTTATGATCAAAAATCATCCGCAAGTTTTTCACTTTCCGTACTGGTAGAGGGAGTGAGCCCAAGTCCTGCAGCCACCACTTTAGGTTCCAGGGAGAGTTGTCATTTCCTAGCAGAGGGACCTCTGTTTTCTGGAATTGATTCCAGTTAATAGGGAATGTCACATAGGACCAAGGGCTGCAAAGTGTCACATGTCAGCCATGCTAGTAGGCTGCCTAGTTTGAGAGCTTGGTCTGGAAAAGCACAAACTCAGAATTAACACCATGGTTGGTGGGGGGGGGTCTCTTTAATAATAATAATTTATTTCTCCTCAAATTAACCCTTTTTGCAACATTCGGATAATGAAAAACTGGGGAAAAATCATAACGCTCTAATCTATACCTTGCAGTATGCAAATACCAAAAGGATCTCTCTGACTAAAACTAAAACCCACTGACCTATTTACAATATATGCACTTTGTGAACTGTATGGTACACTTTGTCCCCCAACCAGAGTCAGCGCCCGGTGCAGTGTCACTGGTCGCACTGCCCTAGAGCCGGCCCTGCCGGTGGCCCCTCACTATGAGTGCTGAGCAGCTAGGGGCCCCGGGGGATACTCACAAAAAATGTTTGGTGGAGTTTCGCCAGGAAGCGGTGTGCGGGCCCTTCCACGTGGTGACAACCTGTGCTCAGACGTCAGTCAGAAAGACTTGTGTGGCACGTGTGAAAATCAGTGCAAGAACCGAAGCCAGGGTGCGGGCGGCCCTGCAAAGGAGCCATCTGTCCAAGAACCAAAGGGCTGATGCGGACTTGTACCGGCAATGCTGTCTGCAGACACAGCGGGAAGCAGCGCCTCGAAGCCCGATGGCGAGGAACCAGAAGACCTGGTCACTTATCTTAGTGCTTCGAGGACACAGGCTGAGTACTGGCATTTACACCGGGAACACAGCGGAAGCAGATGTGGCTCCTCCACTCTGGTGGACATAACCCTCCCACTGGCAGCAATAAACTATGTTTATTATCATTTTATTGTATAAGGGGTGGGGCCACGGGCTATGAAGAGCACGGGGGGGGGAGTGCACAGCACTCTCCTCAGTGCGCATGTATGTTTGGCTACTATGGCAGACTTGGAGCCTATGCTTGCAGCTGCAGTACAGGCAGAGGTTCAGCGTGGTGGCAGTGGTGGCAGAAAATCAGGAGGGTGTTTTTTTTTTAAATTAATTTTTCTCTCTCCTCACCACGCACCATCCCGCCCGTATAACACACAGCGAGCGCTCCTGAGCACAAGTCAGGAGTGTTTGAGGGTGCACGGAGCCCCGAAGGGAAACAACGGATATCTTTTCCGCCCACCCCCAGCTTTAAGCGGGATGAAGAAACTGAAGGGTCTCTCTAGTGGGCGTGGCTGATGACATTAAGGATGTGGCTTAAAAACACGCAAGCTAAAAATCTGTGCTTAGTCTAGTGTGCCCCTCGACTTCTGTCATTGCATCCAGATATATAATACCACAAGCAACATTACCCCTACAACACACAAGGGATATTGGCTTTGTCAATAGATGTTAGTTGAGTAAGATAAATAAGCAATAACAATGGTTTTGTTGTAGGTAATATTGGAAATGCCTCAATGCTGCAATGATGAGACTGTGAAAGAACTGTAATGAATCTCTTTGAAGTTACATCGAAGTTACTATGAAGGGTGGTTCTGATGTAGAGTTCAGATATTTTTTTCACCCTTAGGGCAAAAATGGAGAGGCCGATAGGGACCCGTCTCAGCGCCGGCTTTTTAGAACTGGCGGTGCTGGTCACCTGCAGGACCCGGCCCACTTTAAGCCATGCCCAGTGCCATTAGCCAAGAGAGACACGGGTATCTCTTTTATTGTGCGCCAAATATTGGTGATATCACTGTACCCCACTACGTGAACTGGTGGCACGTGAAGGTGTGGCATTGCAGCACCCCAACCCCTTACTCCTCAACACCTCCTTACCCCTGACAATGAGCCCAGGGGAAGGTGCCTTCAGGGCTGTTCACAGCCCCCCTCATAATGTGGGAATGTGACTCTTTGGTGCTTTCATGCTGATTACAAACAGCAGAAGGAAACAAAGCCATTATTAGGTAAATTACTGCCAGTAAAGTTAGACTTTAAGTCTAAACTTAGACTTTTGGTGTAAACTTACATTTTTGGTCGAAGTTTTTTTGTGAATGGGGCCCCGTCTGTCTACTGAGGGAAACTGTTTACTGAGAAACAGAGCGTCGTCACTCTAAGCTCTGTTACTCATCCATATGTTGAAAACATATGAACGATATAAAAAAAGTAAAATTGCAATTAAAATGTTCTTTTGAAATGTCTGTGTGAGTGTGGCTGTTTGTTTAATGAGGCGCTCGCGCGTGGCACTCCAGAGAGATGATTAAGACAACCTGATCTGTAGCCTCCTTGCAGAAAGTCACATTATTTAACGTTTCACAAATAATTGCCTTTGACTTCATGTGTCATCCTCTGAGATCACCTCTCCCTGCTCCGTAATTTATATTTAATTGCACAGCAGACATCCACGTTTCCTAATTAATTCGTAATATATTCAAGTGAATAAATGTTTATAATCGTCTGCACAATTCTTTTAAATGTTGTTAAGTGATGCAGGTTATGACGTCGACAAGCAGCGGGCTGCGAGACCTAGTGGCACGCACTGACGCAGTCCAAGGGCGTGCATGTGTCTCCTCACGCACGCACGTGCTCTGCCCGACAGTGGCAGGATGACCAGAATTTTAACCCCTCCGCTGCCAGGCCTTTTTCCCCTCTGGTGCCAGGCCTTTTTTTTGCTATTTGGGGTAGTTCGCGCTTAAGCCCTCATAACTTTATGTCTACATAAAGCTACCCATGCCAAATTTGCGTCCTTTTTGTCCAACAACCTAGGGATTCTAGATGTACCCAGAGTTAGTGGGTTCCCCTGAAGGAGACCACGAAATTAGCCAAAACACAGCAAAAATGTATTAAAAAAAAAATTGGAAAAAAGGGCTGCAGAAAAAGGCTTGTGGATTTTTTCTCTGAAAACAGCATCCACAAAGCGTTTGCAATGCTGAAATCACCATCTTCCCAGCTTTCAGGAACAGGCAGACTTGAATCAGAAAAACACATTTTCAGCACAATTTTGGCATTTTACTAAGACAAACCCCATATTTACTATATTTTGTGCTTTTAGCCTCCTTCCAGTTAGTGACAGAAATGGGTATAAAGCCAATGCTGCATCCCAGAAACCAAAACATTTCTGAAAAGTAGACAAAAATTCAGCAATTCAGCAAGGGGTCATTTGTGTAGATTCTACAAGGTTTTCCTACAGAAAATAACAGCTGAAATAAAAAAATATTGAAATTGAGGTGACAAAACAGCCATTTTTCCCCACGTTTTACTCTGTAACTTTTTCCTGCAATGTCAGATTTTTCAAATCAATATACCCGTGCTTCTGCTGGACGTTTCTGGTGGCGGGGATATATAGGGCTTGTAGGTTCATCAAGAACCCTAGGTACCAAGAACCAATAAATGAGCTGCACCTTGCAATGGGTTTTCATTTGTATACCGGGTATACAGCAATTCATTTGCTGAAATATAAAGAGTGAAAAATAGGTATCAAGGAAACCTTTGTATTTCCAAAATGGGCACAAGATAAGGTGTTGTGAAGCAGTGGTTATTTGCACATCTCTGAAATCTGGAGTGCCCATACTGGCATGTGAATTACAGGGCATTTCTCAAATAGATGTCTTTTTTACACACTGTTTTACATTTGGAAGGACAAAATGTAGAGAAAGACAAGGGGCAATAACACTTGTTGTGCTATTCTGTGTTCCCCCAAGTCTCCCAATACAAATGGTACCTCACTAACGTGGGTAGGCCTAATGCCCGCGACAGGAAGCACAACATGGACACATCACATTTTTACATTGAAAACTGACATGTTTTTTGGAAAGTGACTAGCTGTGTATTTCGATCTGTAGCTTAGCTGCCACCTAGGAAAACCTATTAAACCTGTGCATTTTTTAAAACTAGACACCTACGGGAATCCAGGATGGGGTGACTTGTGGGGCTCTCACCAGGTTCTGTTACCCAGAATCCTTTGCAAACCACAATATTTGGCCAAAAAAACATTTTTTCCTCACATTTCAGTGACAGAAAGTTCTGGAATCTGAGAGGAGCCACAAATTTCCTTCCACCCAGCATTACCCCCAAGTCCCCCGATAGAAATGATACCTCAGGTTTGTCGGTAGACCTAGTGCCCGTGACAGGAAATGCACCAAAATACAAAATGGACACATCACATTTTCCCAAAGAAAACAGAGCTGTTTTTTGCAAAGTGCCTAGCTGTGGATTTAGGCTTCTAGCTCAGCCGGCACCTAAGGAAACCCACCAAACCTATACATTTTTGAAAACTAGACACCTAGGGGAATCCAATATGGGGTGACTTGTGGGGCTCTCTCCAGGTTCTGTTACCCAGAATCCTTTGCACCCTCAGAATTTGGCCCAAAAATGCTTTTTCCTCACATTTCGGTGACAGAAAGTTCTGGAATCTGAGAGGAGCCACAAATTTCCTTCCACCCAGCGTTCCCCAAGTCCCCCAATAAAAATGGTACCTCACTTGTGTGGATAAGCCTAGTGCATGTGAAAGGAAATGCACCAGAACACTATCTGGACACATCAAAATTATCGGGGTAATTGCCCCATCTGCCCATTGCTGGTCAGAACAACATTGTCCCCATTTATTTGGGGTGGGGGTATGGCCGTGCCCCCACCCTCTTTTTTTCAAAAAAATTCTTCCCTTATTTCTGGTGGGGTTTCTGCCCCCCTGGGGACAGATGAGCCTTACAAAAATAGGCCTATCTGCCTCCAAGGGGGGCAGAAATGGAATAAAATAAAGTTGCCCCCAGGGGAGCGACCCTTGCCTAAGGGCTCGCTCCCCTTGCCTGAAATTGGCACAAAAAAATCCATGGTGCCTAGTGGTTTCTGCCCCCCTTGGGGGCAGATTGGCTTGATAAAAATAGGCCGATCTAACCCCAAGGGGGCCAGAAATGACATAAAAACCATTTGCCTCCCAGGGGAGCGACCCTTGCCTAAGGGGTCACTCCCCTTATCAATGTAAACAAATACAAAAAAGGCCAAATAAAAAAATTGTCCCCTGGGGAGCGACCCTTGTCAAAGGGGTTGCTCCCCTTATGCCAGTTTCACCCAAAAAAAAAAAACCCAGGTGCCTAGTGGCTTCGGCAGTTCGGCTTAATCAATATAGGCCGATCTGCCCCAGGGGGGCAGAATAGACCTAATAAAATTGTTGCCCCCTGGGGAGTGACCCTTGCCTAAGGGGTGGCTCCCCTTATGAAACAAAACAAATAAAATCAACAAAAAGAACAATCCCTGGTGTCTAGTGCCTTCTGCCCCCCTCCCCCGGGGACAGATCAGCCTAATCAATATAGGCTGATCTCCCCCCGGGGGGGCAGAAAAGGCCTAATAATTAAATGCCCCCCAGGGTAGCGACCCTTCCAAAGGGGGCGCGCCCATTCATATGTATGTAAGTTTAAAAAAAAAAAAAAACACTCCCTGGTGCACAGTGAGCATTTCTGCTGCCTGCACCAGAAATGCTCAGAATAACATCAAAAGAAAGGAAAAGCCTTTCCTTTCTTTCAATGTCTCTGCCTGCCTCCAAAGGCAGTCTTCAAGACAGTAGCAAAACCGTCCCAAGGAGGGGTAAACGTAAAGCATTTACCAATTATAACAAAGGATTTTTGAAAGGCAAGCCCACGAACAAGTGATAGTGATGGGCGTGTGGTGGGTGTGGTTAAAAGCCCACAGATTGATCACAACAGGTCAGAGCGCTTGTGCACTCGACCTAAAAAAGGACTGCAATTTTACATCAACTGAGCGCACAGAATAACAGCGCTCATCAGCGTGGACTTCCAGAAGAGGCACTAAGAACATTAAAAAAATGCAATTTTCAAAGGCAGTATCGGGCCTGTCAATCAAATTGCTTTCTTATAGCAGATTCTAACGATCCCTGCTTTGGAAAATATAAAAAGGCACCTCCCACTATTTCCAGTCGACCCTCTTTAAAAAACGGGACATGAGGTAAATGTCCCAAAATTTGCAGGCCATCTGGTGAAACACCGGGACTGTCCCGGTAAATCCGGCAGGCCCGGTCCGCCAAACAGCGGCCTAATACAAAATGACGGGGCCCCTTGCAAAGTGGAATGCGGCCCGCATGGACACCATTTAGGGGTAGCCAGGGGTTACTGTTGCGACCCTTAGCTTGCTAGGGGCAGCCTGAGGCTCCACTTCCCTGGTTCTCTGTTAGTTTTTATTACATAAATAGTGAATAATATTATACAGTATTGGTGTAGTAAAAAATGATTAAATGTTACTGGCATATGACAATATATGGCAGCTAAAGTAAGTAAGAATGCTTTTAAATGTATGTTGGATTCATACTTGCAGGTCAGAGTGTGTTTTTATGTGAGAGAGAGTGTGTGTATGTGTAAGCATGTGTGTGTGAGTCAAAGTAAAGGACAAATGGAATGTGATGTAATTTCCACTACCCCTGATATTTTAGTAAATTGACCAGGGGCGCTCCTTCGTAAGGGCGGAGGAGAGTCGCGCCCCCGCCAGCAGCAGCCACTGGAAATCACCCTTAAAAAACAAAACAATAATAAACCATGTTTATTATTGTTTTGTTTGTTAAAGGGGCGGGACTCCGTGGATGACAACGACGAGGGGAGTGCAGGGTGCACTCCCCTCACTGTGCATGTATGTTTGGCCGGTCGTCTCGGGCCAGCCAAACATACATGTGCAGTAGGCTCTTTCCAGCCCAGCAACACAGTTGCCGTGCTGGAGAGAGCCTGCACAGGCTCCCAATCCTAACGCTGGAGGGACGAGGGAAAGAGGCGCGGTGCAACGGAGGAGGTACTTTTTTATTTTTTCATTTTATTTTTTATTAAATGTTAAACCCCGACTGCACCCGCCCGCCGCTTCAGAGGGAAGCAAGCCGCGACTGGAATTGACGCCTATGGCAGGCCCCCTAGACTTCCATATCTCACAGATATCCATAGGGTTTAGACTGAATGCGGGCCACCTGAACAGTGGGAGCCCCAGAAAGGTGGGCTCCACCCCCCACAGGGTCCTGCATTATACCCCTGCCTCGTGATGAGACGTAGCACAGCATCTTCTATTCAAGGACAGCATTTTTCTTACATAGAGCAGCGCAGCTGCTCTAGGTCAAAGCGTAGCCCCTGTTGGTGAAAGAGGACAGCCTGTCATCCTTGGAATACAATTCTCCGCCACAACCATGCGCACTACCTTGGATAGAAGAGGAACCAAGAAGCCACTAATAGGACAAGGGGACCGTCACTTATAGTCAGAGCTGACCAATCAGCGCTCCTGCAATATTCAGATTCCAAGGGGGCTGCTCCAATCACAGTCTACATGGTGATTGCATGAACAGCAGAGGCCAGTGTCAGGGCTTTAAGTAGGGAAAAAGAGGGGGGGGGGTCCCTGAAAGGGGTGGGGCCTATGTCATTAAGGGCGTGGCTTAAAGCATATAAAGTAAAATTCCCACAGAGTACCATATGACCCAAACATTTGCACATAATCACAACTGCCACTGGCATACATGACCATTACTCTGTGAACTTTGCAGAGAGGACGAGGAATGGCTGACCAGGTACTCTGAGCACTCACAGGCACTGAGAGAAACCCACAGTGCCTCCAGCCATAACTCAATCGTGCCCCATTATAAACATCTGGATGCAACTCATTTCAAATTATGCACTAGACAATAGTAATATGCTGCCTGAAAAAAGCATAACATCATCCTGGAAAAGGCAAAAGCTCATAGGGAATGCTAGATTAAGTGAAGCATGTGAAATATAAGCAGGAACAACATGGGTTACTTTAACATTATTAACAGCCATTGTTCAGAAATCAATCAGTGCCATTGCCTATGAAGTTCAGGACCTGAATTTGGGGCCAGAAAGGGACCCGTTTCAATGTCTGTTTTTAATTATTACTAGGTCTAAGACCTGGAGCAACCCAGCCCACTTACAATAGGAACCCTACAGTTGACTCTGGCAATGATGTTTGCCAGGCCCAGATGCAGGCACATGTTTTGCAGATGCAGATCAGGCAGAAAGAAGGGGCGAAGCTGAAAGTGTTGTCCATCGGCTTCAATGTATGTCACCCCAGCCACAGGAAGACTGTATCCAGTGCTTAATTTGAGCCAGTGGTTTCCCAGGCTCGGCACCGCACTTAAGTGTCAACACCAGGACTTATGACAGCCAGCCACATGGTGGCGCTGTTTGTCCAATTTTGTGATGAACATAACTAAAGTTGTTTAATAATATTATATAAATAAAAATGGCTAATACCGGACACCCAAAGCATAAAAGACTAGGTTGGGCCTCAGGTAATAGTCATTTTTAGTGTATAAAAAGTCTGTATTGTCATTAGTAGCGCAGTCTCTGGTGTAAGCTGTGGTGCTCTCCTGACAAGGGCCCTGGTACCTATTTCTTTACAAATTAAGTACTAACTGTACCTGGACCATTTTAGGTTGCCTCACACTCATGGAATTCATAACTGGGCTCGACCGTTCACGCCTGCCAACAGGCACTCAGTCCCCACACTCACATCAGGCACACACAGATGTACACATAGATCTCCTACAGACATTCCCCACAGGTGGAAACAAACAGGGTCCAGTTTTGAGAATTTGGTCAAACTTTTGCAGGATGAAGCCAGTAGGCATCATGCCTGAAAGGACACAGGAAACAACCCCAGGTACTTGAGAATAACTCATGCAGCCTGCACAAGCTTCCACAAAGGCATCTAAACAGAGCAGCCTCTCCCTTGAGGAGGATGCTCTCTGGGGCCCTTTTGAGCTATGAGCACTGTTTCAGGGGTCTCCGTCATTATGTAGTATGATTGTCAGGCTCCCTGGAGAAAAACAACAAGCACTGACAAAGCCAATGGGACTCGCCTTAGAGACCTATTGGCTTTGCCAATGGGGGTAGTGATACTGTACACCATGGGTACATGCAAATATTTACTCAGGGGCCAAAAAGTACTGTCTCTGGTGTATTTGAGGGCCAGACTGATGCCAGCAGGGTGGGGGTATTTTTAGAATCTTTTAAGAGTCCGCTGAATGTGTCCCTGCACTGTTTTCAGCTGATCCTATTAAAATCTGTTAGAATGTTTTGTTGAGATGTGAATTCCAAATAACACAGTATGTACTCTTCATTGATAAACACTAGTCTTTTTAAGATTTTGTGTGTTAACACTTAATACTGAAGTAAACAGTGGGGAGAACTTGCCAGATATTGGCACAAATGCTATTTAAATTATAGTACGCTGCTTCTTTCAAGACCTGCTTAAAAACAGGATCATTGAAAAGAAATGTACCAAGGACGGCTCATGTGTGACTCATGTTAAGCACTTGGTATGCCCCAGTGATGTTGGAACAGTTTTAGTAGAAGAGGTGCTACCTGTTGGGACAGAAAAGTCCCTCGCGTGGTAACAGACATGTGCACCTGCACCGAGTGCTCCCTGGTGCTGATTTATGGTAATGGTCATACACAGATCATATGTGTGCGGCATGACTTAGGCCTGTCTCACAGATTGCGGTCTTGCTCGGAACAGGAGAGACACCCCAAAGTGTTACCTTGATGTGTGAAAGACTCCTGCCTTTCCCCTGGAGCTAAGGCGCATGAGCGGGGTGGTGGCAACATACCATGCTTTAAGTGATAGTGATGAATAGCACGAACTGGCCTTTTTACCTGTGTCACTGGCGTGAGGCCTACAGGCACGCTTGTGTAAAGTTTTGCTGCTTTGTGCTTAACTCACCCTTGGCCTACATCGGGTTGGATGTTGCTCTACACAATGTGTGTGTGTTTTGCGTGTGCACCCTGGGGTGTGTGTTTACCATGAGTGTGTGTCTTGCGCCTGTGCACTGGGATCTATGTCTACCGTGACTGGTGTAATACAGGGAAGACTGTGTGTGTGCGCTGGAATAAAAGTGTGCCTGTAAGGGGTACGATAAATGGGAGTCTGTGCGTGTGCTTCACATGTGCGTGCATGGCAGGAGTGGCTCTTACAGAATTGGCAGAGGACTGACGCCCCCTGGTCAGTCAGGCAGAGACAAATAAAATGATAATACAATAATTGGATTATCATTTTATTTGTCACTGTCTGACAGGGGAGGCCATAAGGAGGAGGAGTGGTGGGCAGTGTAAAGTGCACATGTCGGTTTGGCTGGCCGTGTTAGGCCGGCCAAGCCAACATGCACACTTACATTTTTCCAACGCACCTGTGTTACACAGCCGTATTAGAGAAATGGTCCAGGCTCCCTGTGCCTGAGTGAGCATCCAACCAGCCTGCTTAGGCCAATTGCGGCGCTGCTCTCATGCTTTCTTTAGCATGAGAGCAGCGTCTGTTTCGGGAGCCTCTGCCCCAGTGACTGTCAGGAGGACGAGGTGCAACAGAGGAGGGCGGGAGCGGCAGGCAGTTACGTTTTTTAAAATTATTATTTTTAAACATCCCCACCCCACCACGCTTGATCGGCGACAGCCGCCACTGGATGGATGTGTGTGTCTATGGGTGACAAAATACACGGAATATTGGAAACCCAGGATCTTTTGGAGTGTGGAGAGCCCGCAAGGGTAGCAGCTGTAGCACCGATCAGGCCACCACCTGAGTGCTGTCTAAAGTCGGCAAAAACATGTCCCGTAGATGGGGGTGCCATGAAGAGCAAGAGCCACTGCCCTGGGTCAACTGTCTGCCAAGAGAGAGGGCCATCACCAGGACCATCGTGGGGTCATGACCACCTGCAGGTGTTGACCTTGTGCCTGGAGGTTCAACTGAGGCTTTGGAAGCTGAGCGACCACCCCTGTCCACCACCAGGATACAAGACAACACAATACAAACTAGACTTTGGCACGGGCAGCTGCTTCCGAAGAAGCATCTTGGCACTGGCAGCAAGTGACCGATAAATCAAAGAGATTTAGAAGGCAAAGGAACTTACTACTTCATCTAAGGTGTGCCACAGAGTCCGGCTGGCGGCCGCACCTGCTGCCATCCACCACCATCCCGAGTCTTGTTGCTCCTTGGGTCTTGCATCCACAAACACCAGCAGGGGTGGGTTAGGCTAACTGATGGGCCGAAGGTGGGCATGTTCTGCCTCCTAGTGCTGTGGCACTGGAACACTGTGGGGGGGAGATTCTCAAACATTTTGCGCTGGGTTAGCGTCACAAAATGCTAACCAGCACAAAATGTGTGTTACCTGATTCACTTTCCAGTGCAAAACCCAAAGCAGGCATAAAAGGAGACATTTTTTCATTTCTCCTTTTTTTTCTGACTTTGCACGTGTGCTGCACTGTACAGCGCGCACACAAAGTAGGAAAAGGTTTTTCACTTGTCTAGCCGTAGTACTTTATACTGGAAGGTTACCCTTCTTGTACAAAACCAATGGTGGACTCAGGCATGCACCTTAGTACTATGGTGCTAAGGTGTGTGCTTGGTACACGGCAGCTGAAATCCGCTCTGGCGCTGGGGAGAGCAGAGGAGAGAGCTCTCAGAGGACATCTCTGTGAATATGGCGCTCTTCTCTCTCCTCGTCAAGCAATGCAGCGCCGCGTTTTTGGCTGCTACACTGCGTTCCGTGACACCTTTGAGACTGTGGGCCTTTGACTTCTATGAAGTGATGGTGAGACTTCTAAGACTTCTAAGACTCGTAGTTGGGCCTAACCTGAATGTGGCCTACCATAAATGGGGACTATCTATGACCAGTGGACACGGAAGTGGGACTCAGAATTCCACCTGTACAACTCTAGACGGCTGAGTATATTATTTATGTGTCGTATTTCACTTTGTGTTTGTCTATAAAATCTTACACTTACCATAAAATGTAATGTCTGTCTGGACATTGAACTATTGTGGTTGCAGGATGTATTTTGAGCCTATAGGGTACTTGGCCCAGTTGCTCTGCACCCTTAGTAGATAGGTACCTGGGATATCAGGAATAAAAGCCTCAACCCTCAAGGTTAGGCCCAGTAACCCTTGCTTTCCCCATGGCCCTGTGAAAGGGGTTCTGGCACTGCCATCAATGTTACTTCATGGACGTCACGGAGTTGTGAAAAATCCATGCATCACATACGGAACATGTGTGCAAATATATTCAGCAGGAGAGCGGTAAGGGTGTAGTATGAGGCTAGTAGTACATTTTGGACCACACTGTCACAGATATACTACTAAAGCAAAGTGTGGCAGCTCACAGTAATTTACATACAATATATATTTTCCAGTGAAATGGCCATGAAACGTGTGCAGACCTAAAGTTCTACTTCAAAAAACTATGCAGTGCACAAAAGATAATCTGTGGAAATTAGGTTTCAGCAAGTATTTCATTGAGCATCACCAAGTATATGGATTTCTTTTGTTCTGATTAAAATCTTTGTTTCCGCCACACTTCAGAATTTCAATGATGTGCTTTCCTAACTGCTAATATATTCTGAAATATCTGTACAATCCATTTACAGGTATTTACATTCTGGTGTGTGGTAGAAAAAATATGGCACCCTACACCTTTCTTTTCACGCTCCCTGTACCCAGCAAGATTATTGCATAATTCACTCTACCAAGCCCTCTAATTTTACAATCAGAGAAAGGGACTTTTTAAAAGAATGAACAACAATTTGCTAGAAGACATACCTTGCCATATGACCTCTGTCTTTGAAGTACAACTAATGTGTCAAGATAAAAAAAAGAAATATATATATATATATACACACACACACACACACACATATATATGGGGTTTTATTGCTTATTTTGCTTTCTGAACTCCGGCATGGTTACAGGCATGTGTGATTGATGAATCCTAGTGCCAGAGATAAGTAGAATCAGTCATCCATAAGCTTTTCAAAGAAATACAGATCACTTTGATGAGACGTCAACTCCTAAGATCCGTGAATTCATTGACTTTATGGAGGCCCTGGATTGGACCTCCAGAGTCTCGTCGGCCACCCATATTGCAGGGCACATTCTGGATGGGGTGTTTGCACGAGCTACTCAACAGGTGGAGAGTAACCATGATACAGTTGAGTTGGACGGATCATCATCTGCTGAAATTTAAACTCGCCTCAAAGAATGTTGGGGCTGCTAACGTGGAAACGAACAAGGTAGCCAGGTTATGGAAACAGGTTAAAGTAGAGGAATTAGGCCCAGCTTTAGAAGCTGGTGGGATAAGGCTAAAGCTATGGCCTTGCCCCTGATTGACAGCTTTCTGAAAGGAGTGGAAATGACCATGGAAGAAATGGTACCCCCCGTAATTAGAAGGCCCAATAGTCAGAAGAAACCAGGTCCCCCTTGGTTTACAAAAGACCTCAAACTCCTTCAAAGAAAGTATCGACAGCAGGAAAGACGGTGGAAACTTAATCCAGTACCTGAGGAAAGGGTGGCCCTTAAGTCCACTCTAAAGGCTTATAAAGCAGCACAATTTATGGCCAAATCAAAATTTTATACTACCAAAGTAAAGGAGGCTATTAATGCCCCCAGGGAACTTTTTAAGACTATTAAGGCCCTAACTGTGCCCATGAAGCCGGCTGGTCTAGAAAACTCTCAGGGTTTCTGTGACAAAGTTGCTTTTCATTTTGAAAATAAGATATTGCAAATACATAGGAACTTTGATACCCAGATTATTCCCGAAGTATTACCCCCATGATAACAGAGAGTGCTACAGCAGATGACCAGTCACTAATATCATATTTCCAACCCCCTTCCATGGATACTATTAAAAAGAAGATTCTTGAAATTAAATCGGGCTCCCCTCTGGATCCGTGTCCTCCTTCCATTTTTTCACTTGGTTCCGGATTTAATGGCACGGATGTTGGTCCCCATTTACTAAGAGGTAGCTATGTCTGGGGAGTACCCATCTATCTGGAAAGAAACGATAGTAGTATCCCTCAAGAAAAAAACAGAGGGGGATAATCAGGACATGAGTAATTTGCGGCCAATAGCACGTCTCCCGTTTTTGGCAAAGATTCTAGAAAAAATTTTGAACTCTGGATTGATCGAGTTTTTAACAAAAGCGGATGCTCTTGATATCTCCCAACTCGGGTTCAGAAAAGGGCATAGTACTGAAACTGCCCTAATCTCATCCTCTGATACTATTCGAAGGATGGTTGATGAAGGCAAGGGGGCCGTTTTGGTTCTTTTAGATTTATCCGCTGCCTTCGACACTATCTCTCCCACACTATTTATGTCCCGTTTGCATCATGTGGGTTTGAGGGACAAGGCGCTTAAACTTTTGAAGTCTTTTCTTACAAATAGATGGACCACAGTTAGCTGTGGTGATTTCAAATCTAGACCTTATCTTCTGCCATGTGGGATTCCGCAGGGATCTTCCCTCAGCCCCACATTGTTTAATGTGTATGTAGCTCCTTTGGCTAGTCTAATTCGTACTTTTGGTTTCATTCCATCTTCCTATGCTGATGACTCCCAGCTTATTATTCCTATTAATCAGCCATGGGAGGAGGTTGCAGATCGGTTTAGTAATTGTATGGTGGAAGTGAGTAAATGGATGAAGACCAATTGGCTAAAAATGAATGCCACCAAAACTGAAGTTTTATGTTTTGGACCTGGAAAGAATTTATGGAACTCACGGTGGTGGCCCTCTGAATGTGGTAACTGCCCTGTGCCCACCACTGTTACTAGAAACCTGGGCATCTTGTTCGACGAACATCTGTCTTTTAAAAAACAGATTAATCATGCGGTAAACATCAGTTTATGGTCAATTAAAATGCTCAGAAAAATCTTCCCCTATCTGTTACATGAATGGAGAGTATCTGCTATCCTGGCATTGGTAATGTCCAAGATAGACTACTGTAATGCACTGTTCCTTAATCTGGATAAGGGGCTGATAAAAAAACTCCAATTAGTTCAGAATTCCGCTGTCAGAGCGGTTCTTAATCTCCCACGATGTATATCAGTTAGAGAGAGTCTTAGGAAATTACATTGGTTACCAGTGGCGCAGCGTATCCAGTTTAAGTCGCTCTGCCTTACTTTTAAGGCAGTTCATGGAATAGGACCACGGTACCTGACTTCCAGACTCCTCCTGCATGTACCTAAAAGAAGCTTGAGGTCTTCCCAAGCTCACTTGTTTCAGGTCCCTCGCACACATAAAGCCAAATGAGGAGACAAAGCTTTTACAGTAGCTGCAGCCAGAGGATGGAACTCTCTCCCACAGAATATTAGGCAAGAATCAGGTTATATGAAATTTAGGAAAATGATGAAAACTTGTCTCTTTCCTCCTTAAGTTTTTGGTACATCAAGATCAGGGTCTTTGATTTAGTTTGTTTCAGTTTCTTCTATTGGATGTTTTTCTATCTTCATTATTTCTGTTATTTTTCTTATCCTCTGTCTATTTTTAACTACGTGCTTTCTTCCCAGCACTTCGATGCTCTCTGAGTAGGAACGCGCTTTATAAATCTCGAATTACATTACATTACTTATTACAACTCCCCAAGCTTGAACTAGCATACAATGGAGACAGCTGAAAACACAAGCACTCTCAAGGACTGCCTCATGAAAAAGAAAAAAGTGCTCCCTGAATGTTTGCACTAGTAGAAGAATACAAGGAGCCAGTCACAGGGGTGGTAAACAGGCTATGCTCCACGGGAGGGACAAAGACATGCTGGACAGCCTAAAACAAATAAAGCAAGCAAATAGAACACAAGCAAATGTGATCTACAAAACGGTGATGTAGGCAAATGGGTGAATGGATTCTTAGGTAAGCTTTCAGCATGTCCTCAATGTGTGTTTACATCCAGACAACACAGCTGTCTGGTAGACTTCAGCCTAATAAAACACAAACTGCACAGAAAAAGAGGATAGGGGAAGGAGCACGTTCTCTAGAGCCATGCAGGGACCCTCTTGCCCCAGGAGGTGGATGAGAATTTTGTAGCCCCTATGTACAGGAGAGATACTTTCTCTGTACCAGAAGTAGGTGTTTGTGGTTCTGGCCTGCTGTTGGTTGGTAATATTCCGGGCACTCAGCTCCTCTGTCTGTTCAGCACCCGGAGAGGAGTTTGTTTACTTTCAGACAGGATGAGGAGGCAGGCGAGGGCCCTTGAAAGCATCCCACAGAGGTCTGACAAGCCGGCTGCACCAGGTGAGCCAGACACGTATTACCTGCAGATGCTCCCACCCACTGGACGCCCCCTTCTGCAGATTCTCACATGAAAGAGGGATTGGAAGAAGCAAGGATCCCTATGTTAATGGAGAACCTAGGAGTCTAGTGCAGAGCCCCTATGCTGTGGGAGACCCTAGGACGCTAGTGCAGGGCCCCTATGCTATGGGAGACCCTATGAGGCTAGTGCAGGGCCCCTGTGCTATGGAGGCTAGTGCAGGGCCCCTGTGCTATGGGAGACCCTATGAGGCTAGTGCAGGGCCCCTATGCTATGGGAGACCCTAGGAGGCTAGTGCAGGGCCCCTGTGCTATGGGAGACCCTAGGAGGCTAGTGCAGGGCCCCTATGCTAAGGAAGACCCTATGAGGCTAGTGCGGGGCCCCTATGCTATGGAAGACCCAAGGAGGCTAGTGCAGGGCCACTATGCTATGGAAGACCCTGGGATGCTGGCGCAGGGATCCCTATATTAAAGGAGACCCTAGGTAGCTAGTGCAGGGCTCCTGTGCTATGGGAGACCCTGGGAGGCTAGTCCAGGGCCCCTATGCTATGGGAGACCCTAGGAGGCTAGTGCAGGGCCCCCATGCTATGGGAGACCCTAGAAGGCTAGTACAGGGCCACTATGCTATGGGAGACCCTGGGAGGCTAGTCCAGGGCCCCTATGCTATTGGAGACCCTAGGAAGCTAGTGCAGGGCCCCTATGCTATGGAAGACCCTAGGAGGCTAGTGCAGGGCCCATGTGCTATGGGAGGCCCTAGGAGGCTAGTGCAGGGCCCCTATGCTATGGAAGACCCTAGGAGGCTAGTGCAGGGCCCATGTGCTATGGGAGGCCCTAGGAGGCTAGTGCAGGGCCCCTATGCTATGGGAGACCCTAGGAGGCTAGTGCAGGGCCCCTATGCTACGGAAGACCCTAGGAGGCTAGTGCAGGGCCCCTATGGTATGGAAGACCTTAGGAGGCTAGTGCAGGGCCCCTGTGCTATGGGAGACCCTGGGAGGCTAGTGCAGGGCCTCTATGCTATGGAAGACCCTAGGAGGCTAGTGCAGGGACCCTATGTTATGGGAGACCCTAGGAGGCTAGTGCAGGGCCCTCTGCTATGGGAGACCCTAGGAGGCTAGTGCAGGGCTCCTATGCTATGGGAGACCTTAGGTGCCTAGTGCAGAGCCCCCATGCTATGGGAGACCCTAGGAGGCTAGTGCAGGGCTCCTATGCTATGGGAGACCCTGGGAGGCTAGTGCAGGACCCCTCTGCTATGGAAGACCCTAGGAGGCCAGTGCAGGGCCCCTCTGCTCTGGAAGACCCTAGGAGGCCAGTGCAGGGCCCCTGTGCTATGAGAGACCCTTGGTACCTAGTGCAGGGCCCCTATACTATGCAAGATCCTAGGAGGCTAGTGCAGGGCCCCTGTGCTATAGAAGACCCTAGGAGGCTAGTGCAGGGCCCCTATGCTATAGAAGACCGTAGGAGGCTAGTGCAGGGCCCCTATGCTATAGAAGACCCTGGGATGCTTGTGCAGGGATCCCTATGTTAAAGGAGACCCTAGGTAGCTAGTGCAGGGCCCCTGTGATATGGGAGACCCTAGGAGGCTAGTCCAGGGCCCCTATGCTATGGGAGACCCTATGAGGCTAGTGCAGGGCCCCTATGCTATGGGAGACCCTAGGTGCCTAGTGCAGAGCCCCTATGCTATGAGAGACCCTAGGAGGCTAGTGCAGGGCCACTATGCTATGGGAGACCCTAGGAGGCTAGTGCAGGGACCCCCTCTGCTACAGAAGACCCTAGGAGGCTAGTGCAGGGCCCCTATGCTATGGGAGACCTTAGGTATCTAGTGCAGGGCCCCTATGCTATGGGAGACCTTAGGTATCTAGTGCAGGGCAACTCTGCTATGAAAGACCCTAGGAGGCTAGAGCAGGGATCCCTATGTTAAAGGAGACCCTATGTACATAGTGCGGGGCCCCTATGGTAGGGGAGACTCTATGTAGCTGGTTTTTGGTTTTAGGGCCCCCGGATACATCCTAAAGAGGGGGGTGGGGGGGTGTAAGAGGCTGGCCTCGTTTGTAGTGAGTACCAAGGGGAACTTACACTCTGCACCAGGTCCAGGTATCCCTTATTAGTGTATAGGGTGTCTAGCAGCATAGGCTGATAGATAATGGTAGCTTAGCAGAGCAGCTTAGGCTGAACTAGGAGACGAGTGAAGCTCCTACAGTACCACTAGTGTCATATGCACAATATCATAAGAAAACACAATACACAGATATACTAAAAATAAAGGTACTTTATTTTTATGACAATATGCCAAAAGTATCTCAGTGAGTACCCTCAGTATGAGGATAGCAAATATACACAAGATATATGTACACAATACCAAAATATGCAGTAATAGTATTAGAAAACAGTGCAAACAATGTATAGTTACAATAGGATGCAATGGAGACACATAGGGATAGGGGCAACACAAACCATATACTCCAAAAGTGGAATGCGAACCACGAATGGACCCCAAACCTATGTGAGCTTGTAGAGGGTCGCTGGGACTGTAAGAAAACCGTGAGCGTTAGAAAAATAGCCCACCCCAAGACCCTGAAAAGTAGGTGTAAAGTGCACCTAAGTTCCCCAGAGCAGCACAGAAGTCGGGATAGGGGAATTCTGCAAGGAAGACCAACACCAGCAATGCAACAAAGGTGGATTTCCAGACGAGAGTACCTGTGGAACAAGGGGACCAAGTCCAAGTGTCGCGACAAAGTCGAGATTGGGCAGATGCCCAGGAAATGCCAGCTGAGGATGCAAAGAAGCTGCCACCGGATGGTAGAAGCTGTGGATTCTGCAAGAACAAAGAGGACTAGGAACTTCCCATTTGGAGGATGGATGTCCCACGTCGTGAAGAAGCTTGCAGAGGTGTTCCCACGCAGAAAGACCGCAAACAAGCCTTGCTAGCTGCAAGGGTCGCGGTTAGGGTTTTTGGATGCTGCTGTGGCCCAGGAGGGACCAGGATGTCGCCAATTGCGTGAGGAGACAGAGGGGGCGCCCAGCAAGATAGAGAGCCCTCACAGGAGCAGGCAGCACCCGCAGAAGTGCCGGAACAGGCACTACGAAGAAGAGTGAACCGGAGCTCACCCGAAGTCACAAAAGAAGATCCCACGACGCCGGAGGACAACTCAGGAGGTTGTGCACTGCAGGTTAGAGTGTCGGGACCCGGGCTTGGCTGTGCACAAAGGAAATCCTGGAAGAGTGCACAGGAGCCGGAGCAGCTGCAAATCACGCGGTATCCAGCAATGCAGTCTAGCGTGGGGAGGCAAGGACTTACTTCCACCAAACTTGGACTGAAGAGTCACTGGACTGTGGGAGTCACTTGGACAGAGTTGCTGAGTTCCAGGGACCACGCTCGTCGTGCTGAGAGGGGACCCAGAGGACCGGTGATGCAGTCTTCTGTTGCCTGGGGTTGCAGGGGGAAGATTCCGTCGACCCACGGAGATTTCTTCGGAGCTTCTAGTGCAGAGAGGAGGCAGACTACCCTCACAGCATGCACCACCAGGAAAACATTCGAGAAGGCGGCCGGATCAGCGATACAAGGTTGCAGTAGTCGTCTTTGCTACTTTGTTGCGGTTTTGTAGGCGTCCAGAGCAGTCAGCGGTCGATTCCTTGGCAGAAGGTGAAGAGAGAGATGCAGAGGAACTCTGATGAGCTCTTGCATTCGTTATCTAACGAATTCCCCAAGGCAGAGACCCTAAATAGCCAGAAAAGGAGGTTTGGCTACTTAGGAAGGAGGATAGGCTAGCAACACAGGTAAGAGCCTATCAGAAGGAGTCTCTGACATCACCTGCTGGCACTGGCCACTCAGAGCAGTCCAGTGTGCCAGCAGCACCTCTGTTTCCAAGATGGCAGAGGTCTGGAGCACACTGGAGGAGCTCTGGGCACCTCCCAGGGGAGATGCAGGTCAGGGGAGTGGTCACTCCCCTTTCCTTTGTCCAGTTTTGCGCCAGAGCAGGGCTGGGGGATCCCTGAACCGGTGTAGACTGGCTTATGCAGAGATGGGCACAATCTGTGCCCATCAAAGCATTTCCAGAGGCTGGGGAGGCTACTCCTCCCCAGCCCTGACACCTTTTTCCAAAGGGAGAGGGTGTAACACCCTCTCTCTGAGGAAGTTCTTTGTTCTGCCTTCCTGGGCCAAGCCTGGCTGGACCCCAGGAGGGCAGAAACCTGTCTGAGGGGTTGGCAGCAGCAGCAGCTGCAGTGAAACCCCGGGAAAGGTAGTTTGGCAGTACCCGGGTCTGTGCTAGAGACTCGGGGGATCATGGAATTGTCTCCCCAATGCCAGAATGGTATTGGGGTGACAATTCCATGATCTTAGACATGTTACATGGCCATGTTCGGAGTTACCATTGTGACGCTATACATAGGTAGTGACCTATGTATAGTGCACGCGTGTAATGGTGTCCCGCACTCACAAAGTCCGGGGAATTTGCCCTGAACAATGTGGGGGCACCTTGGCTAGTGCCAGGGTGCCCACACACTAAGGGGCTCATTCTGAGCCCGGCGGGCGGCGGGAGCCGCCCGCCTGGAGGGAGCCGCCAAATGGCCGCACCGTGGTCAAAAGACCGCGGCGGCCATTCAGACATTTCCTCTGGGCCGGCGGGCGCTCTCCAAAAGAGTGCCCGCCGGCCCAGAGGAAATGCCCCTGCAACGAGGACGCCGGCTCAGAATTGAGCCGGCGTAGTTGCAGGGGTGCGACGGGTGCAGTTTGCACCCGTCGCGTATTTCAGTGTCTGCATTGCAGACACTGAAATACACAGTGGGGCCCTCTTACGGGGGCCCCTGCAGTGCCCATGCCATTGGCATGGGCACTGCAGGGGCTCCCAGGGGCCCCGCGGCACCCCTTACCGCCATCCTGTTCCTGGCGGGCGAACCGCCAGGAACCGGATGGCGGTAGGGGGTGTCAGAATCCCCCATGGCGTTCCAAGGGCAGCGGAAAACCGGCGGGAGACCGCCGGTTTTCCTTGTCTGACCGCGGCCGAACCGCCGCGGTCAGAATGCCCTGCGGGGCACCGCCGGTCTGTCGGCGGTGCTCCCGCCGACCCTGGCCCCGGCGGTCTGAGACCGCCGGGGTCAGAATGACCCCCTAAGTAACTTAGCACCCAACCTTTACCAGGTAAAGATTAGACATATAGTTGACTTATAAGTTACTTAAGTGCAGTGGAAATGGCTGTGAAATAACGTGGAAGTTATTTCACTCAGGCTGCAGTGGCAGGCCTGTGTAAGAATTGTCAGAGCTCCCTATGGGTGGCAAAAGAAATGATGCAGCCCATAGGGATCTCCTGGAACTCCAATACCCTGGGTACCTCAGTACCATATACTAGGGAATTATAAGGGTGTTCCAGTATGCCAATGTGAATTGGTGAAATTGGTCACTAGCCTGTTAGTGACAATTTGGAAAGCAAAGAGAGCATAACCACTGAGGTTCTGATTAGCAGAGCCTCAGTGAGACAGTTAGTCATAACACAGGTAACACATTCAGGGCACACTTATGAGCACTGGGGCCCTGGCTGGCAGGGTCCCAGTGACACATACAACTAAAACAACATATATACAGTGAAATATGGGGGTAACATGCCAGACAAGATGGTACTTTCCTACAGGGGGGAAGAGGACAGCGGTCACCAACAGCAGTGGACCTTCGCCCCTACAGACCCTCATAGACCCTCAGACCGCTCTGCCTGGGAGTGCAGTCACCACCGGCCCTTTCACAGGGAGGTCTGACCCAGGTGCACCCCTTTCCGCCAGAGAGGTGAAGAGCGCCCCTCTCGGCCCCGCTACTTTCACCAAGTTCCCTATAACACTAGCATTAGCAAATGCAACTGCACTGGTGGACAGAGCGGCTGTCACATCATCTGTCACGAATAAAGCGCCTCGTGCACCCCGAAGGGTTTCTGGGCGCTCGGATCAGTGAGCACTAACTGTGAGTGGAGCTCAGCATACACAGGTCTGGAGGGTAATGGCCGTGCCAAGCTCCGGTGCCCAGCCGGACCCATCTCCTGGTATCTGGGCGCCGCTCCACGGGGCCAGGGGGCTCAGTTTACAGGTCACTTGACTTCTGTGAATAAATTACGCACATATAGCGCCGGTGTGTGTTACCAATCGAGGCATGGCGAGGACCTATCCAGCCAGCTGGGTCCAGCTCACCTGTAGCGCCTGTGTGTGTTTCCATTGGGGCATGGCGAGGCGCTGTCCTCCCTCCCGGGTCCAACTCACGTGTAGCGCTTGTGTGTGTTTCCATTGGGGGCATGGCGAGGCGCTGTCCTCCCTGCCCGGGTCCAGCTCACGTGTAGCGCCTCTGTGTGTTTCCATTCGAGGTATGGCGAGGCGCTGCCCTCTCTGCATGGGACCCTTTCACCTGTAGCGCCTGTGTGTTTCCTCTCGGCCAATGGGAAGGTGCACTGATACTCTAGTGTAGGCATGGTAGTGTTACTAGGATTTACGCTGGCGCACTGATACGGTATAGGTACAGTAGTGGTAATGGGATTTAGGCTGGTGCACTGATACTCAGATATAGATGGGATAGTGGTACTGGGATAAAGACTGGTGCACAGATACTCTGCCATGGGTAAGTGTAGTGCTACAATGATATAGGCTGCTACACTGATACCCTATGTATAGTTAGAATAGTGGTATTACTATACTAGGATATCAGCTGGTGTACGGATACTCTGGTATGAGTAGAGGTTGAAGGCATAGGCTGGTGTACTGATAACTTGGTATAGGTTGAAGTAGAAGTACTAGGATATGGACTGCTTTACTGGTACTCTGGTATACGTAGTAACAATGCTACCAGAATAAAGGCAGATGTACTGATACTCTGGTATAGGCAGGGCAGTGGTAATAGGATGTAAGCATACATACTAATATTCTGGTATAGTTAGGGTAGTGGTACTAGAGAGAAGGCCAGTGTACTTATACTCTAGTATAAATAGGCTTGTGTTGCTAAGGTATAGGCTAGTATACAGCTACCCAAGTATAGGTAGGGTATACTAATACTCTCAAATAGATAGGGTAGTGGTACCAGAGTATAGGCTGGTGTACTGATACTCTGGGGTAGATAGCGGAGGGGCTCTAGGTATAGGCTGGTGTACTGATACTCAGGTATAGGTAGGGTAGTGGCTCTGGATATAGGCTGGTGTACTGATACTCTGGTATAGGTAGGGCAGTGGCTCTGGATATAGGCTGGTGTACTGATACTCTGGTACAGATAGGGTAGTGGTACTAGAGTATAGGCTGGTGTACTGATACTGTGGTATAGGTGTGAAAAGAGGTACTGGGGTATAGGCTGGTGTATTGACACTCTGCTGTAGGTAGGGTAGTAGTACTAGAATATAGGCTGCTACACAAAAACTGTGGTATAGATAAGAAGATAGGTACCAGCATATAGGCTGATGTACTGATATGCTCCTGCAAGGAGGACTGTAGTACTAGGCTATATGCCGATTTCTGATACTCTGGTATAGATATGGTAGATTTACTAGAGGATAGTCTGTTGTTTTTAATACTCTGTTATAGGCAGGAATAGAGGTACTAGGGTAGAGGATGGTGCACTCACACTCTGGTATATGTAGGGCAGTGGTAGTACAATCTAGGCCAGTGTACTGATACTCTGTAGTTGGTAGGGCAGTGGTCCTAAGCTATAGGCTGGTGTACTGGTACTCTGGTATAAGTAGGGCTGTGGTGCTAGACTGTGGGCCGGTGTACCGATACTCTGCTGTAGGTAGGGCTGTGGTACTAGGCTATAGGCTGATGTGCTGATACTCTGGTACAGTTAGCAGTAGTGCTACTAGGATACAGGCCGATGTACTGACACTGGTGCAGGTAGGGTAGTGGTAGTAGTTCTTAGGCCAATGTACTGATACTCTGCTGTAGGTAGGGCAGTGTTACTAAGCTACAGGCTGGTGTACTGATACTCTGGTACAAGTAGGGCTGTGGTGCTTATAGGCCAGTGTACTGATCCTCTGGTGTAGGTAGGGTAGTGGCACTAGGCTATATGGTGATGTACTTATACTCTGGTATAGGTAGGGCAGTGGTAGTAGAATTTAGGCCAGTGTACTGATACTCTGCTGTTGGTAGGACAGTGGTACTAAGCTATAGGCTGGTGTACTGATACTCTGGTACAAGTAAGGCTGTGGTGCTAGGCTATAGGCCAGTGTACTGATACTCTGCTGTAGGTATGGCTGTGGTATTAGGCTAGAGGCTGATACCCTGGTACAGGTAGGAGTAGTGCTACTGGGATACAGACCGATCTACTGACACTGGTGCAGGTAGGGTAGTGGTAGTAGTTCTTAGGACAGTGTACTGATACTCTGCTGTAGGTAGGGTAGTGTTACTAAGCTACAGGCTGGTGTACTGATACTCTGGTACAAGTAGGGCTGTGTTGCTTATAGGCCAGTGTACTGATCCTCTGGTGTAGGTAGGGTAGTGGCACTAGGCTATAGGGTGATGTACTGATACTCTGGTATAGTTAGGGCAGTGGTAGTAGAATTTAGGCCAGTGTACTGATACTCTGCTGTTGGTAGGGCAGTGGTCCAAAACTATAGGCTGGTGTACTGATACTCTGGTACAAGTAAGGCTGTGGTGCTAGGCTATAGGCCAGAGTACTGATACTCTGCTGTAGGTATGGCTGTGGTATTAGGCTATAGGCTGATACTCTGGTGCAGGTAGGAGTAGTGCTACTGGGATACAGACCGATCTACTGACACTCTGGTGCAGGTAGGGTAGTGGTAGTAGTTCTTAGGACAGTGTACTGATACTCTGCTGTAGGTAGGGCAGTGTTACTAAGCTACAGGCTGGTGTACTGATACTCTGGTACAAGTAGGGCTGTGGTGCTTATAGGCCAGTGTACTGATACTCTGGTGTAGGTAGGGCAGTGGTACTAGGCTATAGGGTGATGTACTGATACTCTGCTGTAGGTATGGCTGTGGTATTAGGCTATAGGCTGATACCCTGATACAGGTAGGAGTAGTGCTACTGGGATACAGACCGATCTACTGACACTGGTGCAGGTAGGGTAGTGGTAGTAGTTCTTAGGACAGTGTACTGATACTCTGCTGTAGGTAGGGTAGTGTTACTAAGCTACAGGCTGGTGTACTGATACTCTGGTACAAGTAGGGCTGTGTTGCTTTTAGGCCAGTGTACTGATCCTCTGGTGTAGGTAGGGTAGTGGCACTAGGCTATAGGGTGATGTACTGATACTCTGGTATAGTTAGGGCAGTGGTAGTAGAATTTAGGCCAGTGTACTGATACTCTGCTGTTGGTAGGGCAGTGGTACAAAACTATAGGCTGGTGTACTGATACTCTGGTACAAGTAAGGCTGTGGTGCTAGGCTATAGGCCAGAGTACTGATACTCTGCTGTAGGTATGGCTGTGGTATTAGGCTATAGGCTGATACTCTGGTACAGGTAGGAGTAGTGCTACTGGGATACAGACCGATCTACTGACACTCTGGTGCAGGTAGGGTAGTGGTAGTAGTTCTTAGGACAGTGTACTGATACTCTGCTGTAGTTAGGGCAGTGTTACTAAGCTACAGGCTGGTGTACTGATACTCTGGTACAAGTAGGGCTGTGGTGCTTATAGGCCAGTGTACTGATACTCTGGTGTAGGTAGGGCAGTGGTACTAGGCTATAGGGTGATGTACTGATACTCTGGTATAGGTAGGGCAGTGGTAGTAGAATTTAGGCCAGTGTACTGATATTCTGCTGTAGGTAGGGCAGTGGTACAAAACTATAGGCTGGTGTACTGATACTCTGGTACAAGTAAGGCTGTTGTGCTAGGCTATAGGCCAGTGTACTGATACTCTGCTGTTTGTAGGGCAGTGGTAGTAAGCTATAGGTTGATGTACTGATACTCTGGTACAAGTAAGGCTGTGGTGCTAGGCTATAGGCCAGTGTACTGATACTCTGCTGTTGGTAGGGCAGTGGTAGTAAGCTATAGGCTGATGTACTGATACTCTGGTATAAATAGGGCTGGGGTGCTAGGCTATAGGCCAGTGTACTGATACTCTGCTGTTTGTAGGGCAGTGGTAGTAAGCTATAGGCTGATGTACTGATACTGTGGTACAAGTAGGAGTAGTGCTACTAGGATACAGGCCCATGTACCGACATGCTGGTACAGGTAGGGTAGTGGTAGTAGTTCTTAGGCCAGTGTACTGATACTCTGGTAAAAAAAATAGGGAAAAGGTACTAGGCTATAGGTCGGTGTACTGATACTCTGGTAAGGGAGGATAGATTTGCTTCATTCTAACAGGAAGGAACATTAAGCCTGACATCGTACACCTTTGACCCTTGTGAAATCATCAGTGGAGTTCTTCAAGGATCTTTCCGGAGCCCAACCCTCTTCAACACATACATGATCCCTCTAGCCCGTATCACCTGCTCTCATGACTTCAAAGTTTTCTACTACTCTGATGACATGCAACTCATTCTCTTCTTTCCTGGGAAGATGCCCCATACCCGGATCAAGTTCAATGCTGTCATGATTGAAATCACCCACTGGACGAAGACCAGGTGTCTGAAGCGGAGCACTGACAAGACCAAAATCATGATCTTCAGGAAAAGCACTTCACCGTGGTGTCGTAGTTTGGACTCTTGCTCTGAGCAAGACTGCTGGTTTAAGGATGACAGTACTTTTGTTTGTAGGCGACTGTGTCTTTCCTACAACAAGTCGCAACTGTTGTCCCAACCTTACCGGCTCACTAGCAGCACCTCACCAGAAACACAATAGTAAAAGGTGATTTATGGCAGCCGTTTATGCATGGACTCGAGAATAAGACATCTCAGGGAGTGTCGTGGTTAAACGGAGATTAACCTTTTCTCACAGATATATTATGTCTCATACAAACATAGGCAATGACACAGATGCAGTAAAGTTGTAATAGCTTTTTATTTAACATAACTGCAATTTGTGATAAGTTGCATGGACTGCAATGATTAGGATAATGAATAAAGCAAGTAACAGTATTGTGAAGACGAGAGTCATTGTTACGAAGACCCCCACCATTTTGCAATACATAGAAAAGATATATGAGATGTAAGATGCCCTAATACCCTAATGTGACAGGCCTAACCTCCTACCTAAAGCAGAGCTGGGTTTGCTAAACCTAATCTGCCAAAGCCGTGTCCATGAGAGGAGCCCCCAACCCTCGTTACCTTGGAATGAGGTCTCTATCTCAGACTCCACAGGGACACGAAGACTGGGTCAGCGTCAAGACGACTGCAGCATCAGTATCAGCGATGGTGGCGATGCCCTCTGGTCGGAATCACTCTGATTATCTGTCTAAAAGTGTGTTGTATTTATACAGATCTACAAGGTCCCCTGACATAAGTGTTATTCATAACAATAGATAACAGACATGCTTGGGACGGCAATTAATATCAACAATCCCTCGAAAGTATAGAGAGGGAAAACCCCTAAGTGTGAACACCTACTGTTTGTTTGTCTTTGGTGCTTGATCTTGACGCCTTAGCGCGGTGGCGCTGATAATGCAACTCATAACAAGTGGCCTAACTATAAACAAGGCAGCCATCTTAGAAGAGTTAAATAATTAAATGGGCTAAGACAGAGCAAGCTAAGTAGGTTAAAAGTCACTAGGTGGCGGGGGCACGAGTCTACAAGCCAGAGGATAAGCTAACTCCTGTCATCCCATTAAAACGAACCAGGATTCACTACAGTGGGACTGCACCTGGTGGTCAATGGAGCTAGGACCAACATCCACCACTCATGCCAAGAACATAGGAATCATCATCTGCAGCAAAGCAAGTCGACGCCACCAGAAAATCTTCACACACTCCCTCGACACAGGCAAGTTGGACTACAGGAACACCCTGTATTCCAAGATGAACACACAACTTACCAGAAGATTGCAGACCATTTAGAATGTGGTGGACAGAGTCGCGCTCAATCACCCA